>NC_138027.1:62074414-62732522 GCF_964106645.2 Podarcis pityusensis | reverse complement strand
GAAAAGCAGTTGAGGTTCTCATTATTGCAGGGTGTTTCTCTGTGTGAGGATGCAGCAGATTGGCTTAGCCCATTCAGGAGTCCCTTTAACCATGTTCAGGCATGCAGGAATTAAACTGGGGAATAGGGGCCGGGGCATGCACACAACTGCTTCCCAAACATCCCCAGGTACACCAGCCACTCTTTAGGTTTTTTTTAGTTATACAAATGTCTGAAAGGGTTCTTAAACGGTACACATGAGTGGGAACCTTTGACTTATTAGGGTTTCAGTTGAACACACTTAAAAACAACAACAACTTCAGACCTTTATGTCAATTGCACAAAGATCTAAAAAGCAGCCATCTTTTCTTGGAATGTTTGGCCAACATTCCCATGTTGGGTTCTACACTTTGTACATTTAGGCAAATGCTTGAACACTGCTGTCCCACAGATGGCATTCAGATGTTGGGGCTCTTTCCACTTAATTTCAGTGGAAGCTGGTCCTGATAGCCTGCCCCTGTAGCTTTTGCCAGCTGGAAGCAGACAAAATGGAGGTATGAGGACAAAACTGAAGTGGCCTGGCATCACTTCAGTTATCCCCACAAACCTAATTTGAATCAGTGAGGGCCTTCTGCCAGAGTGCATTAAACTCATCCAGCTCCTGGATCATTGTATGGAAATCACTACCACTTTCAATATCCTATCTCTTCCTGAACACAGATGAAGAACTCCTGCCCTACTGTGACTTACTCTGAAAATAAGATTCCCATTTTCCCCTTACACTTTTAGTACTAGCATAAATCTGTGATCAAGCCACACAGTATGAGGTCAGTGTGTGTTGGAATTAAGCTTACTGTACAATAATAAGAGTCACATTCACTGTGCCTCTGGGTCAACCCACCACTGGCCCATGGCAGGTTGCCTATGAGAGAGTACAACCCTATACATACACACACACACACACACACAAAAAAAAACCCCCAAACACACACACAGAAGAACATGATTAGTAGCAATAGCTTTGTCATAGCACTAATTTGTAGTTATATTCAGTGTGCTGCAGTGGCACATGCCTGTAATCCAGCCACTCTTGGAGGCTGAAGCTGGCAGATTGCTTGAGCTCAGAAGTTCGGGGCTGCTGTTGGCTATGCTGATTGGGTGTCTGCACTAAGTTCAGCATTACATATATATACCAGCTACTCTAGACCTGAGTGGTATAACTTGTGACCTACCAAGTTGAATGCAGATCATAAAACACATTTACCAGTCCACTGTGACACAACTTGAGTCACTCAGGAGACCTGGAACTTCAGAAGCAGGTGAGCTCTGGCCCATAACTATATATATTTCCTAAGTTATGTTCATCTTGTTGGGCCACAAATTATGTAGGTCTGCTTAAAATTTTATTATTGGGACCTATAGCAATGTATTTACTTTGCATAATGCATTAATGTGGTGTGTTTTTATTGAAAAGGAGATCACTAACGGTTTTCTAATTAGCATTATGAATTCGTATTTATATGCTTGTTACATTTTACAGCTCACTTCATTTGCATGAAGTAATGAATATCATTAAAATATTTTTGAGATAGAATTACACTGCACTTCAAGTACAAGAGAGCAGGAATGTGAAGGAAGATAACAGAACACTTAGTGAATTTAAAGGCATATTGTGTTGCAGTGACTAGTTTTTTGTTTGTTTTTTATTATCAGTCTTCAATATATTTTCTCAATTAAGCTGAAAAATTGCACACACTCCTTAATGTTAAATTTTATATGGGGAGTTGAAGGATGCCAGTCATCATTCTACCAGGCACATACTATTCAGTACAAATGTCTGTACAATTTTTTCTTTATATTGTATTTTATTTAAATATTTCTAGGCCACACTTTGAATGACAAGAATCCAAGGGATACCCACTGGATAGTTACACAGGAAATTTTGTTCAGTTGGAAGCTGCAAGTGTGTCCTCAATTTACCCCAGTAACTAGAATTTAAGCACCATAGGTTTATACAATTATCCAAGGACACGCTTTCTTTCCTCAGTATTTTTAGGATTAATACATTCTGGATTTTTTTGCATGAGCAGGAGGAGATTTGTCCATATACATAAGGAAATTTGGTGGGAAGGTACCAGAGAGATTCATTGTTTCAGCTTTCAGTCATACCTCGGGTTGAATGTGCTTTGGGTTGAGCGCGTTCAAGTTGCACTCCGCGGCAACCTGGAAGTAACGGAGCGCGTTACTGCCAGGTTTCGCTGCTCGCGCATGAGCAGATGTTCAAAATGACGTCACGCGCATGCGCGGAAGCGGCAAAACACAACACGCGCAGACGCGCCATCACAGCTTACGTTGCGTTCAGGATGCAAACGGGGCTCTGGAATGGATCCCGTTCGCATCCCGAGGTACCACTGTACTTTATATGCACTGCATATACCAGGCAGAGGACCTTCTCAGTAGTGGTGCCCGCCCTGTGGAACGCCCGCCCATCAAATATCAAGGAAATAAACAACTATTTGACTTTTAGAAGACATGTGAAGGCAGCCCTTTTTAGGGAAGTTTTTAATGTTTGATGTTTTATTGTGTTTTAAAAAACTGTTGGGAGCTGCCCTGAGTGGCTAGGACAATCCAGTCAGATGGGTGGCATACAAATAATAAACATTTTATTATGATGATGTTTACAAACCTAAACATCACCTACACATTTCTAAATGTAGCAAGCACTAGTATAAGAAAGGTATACAGATTTTTTAAAATAATAGTATAGAGAGTTAGTGTGGTTTAGTGGTTAAGTTGTTGAACTATGACCTGGGAGAACAGGGTTCAAATACTCACTCAGCCATGAAGCTCACTGGGTAACCTTGGTCCAATCAACATCTCTTGGCGTAACCTACCTTGATGGGTTTTTATGAGGGTAATATGGAGAAGGGGAACAATGAATGTCACTTTGACCTCCTTCAAGGAAAGATGGGATATAAAAGCAAAAATAAATATTGTCTCAAAATACCAGCATCTAATTTATCTTGGCTGAATTTGTCAATTTTAGTTCTCTCTTACCCTTTTTATGAGGGTAATATGGAGAAGGGGAACAATGAATGTCACTTTGACCTCCTTCAAGGAAAGATGGGATATAAAAGCAAAATACCAGCATCTAATTTATCTTGGCTGAATTTTAGTCAATTTTAGTTCTCTCAGTTTTTCATTTTTCTAGTCTTAAATTCAGTTCTCCACATTCTACATGAGTCTATAATATAATATTTCTCCTAATATAGACATGCTTGCATCCAATTTGCATATTGCTTCAGAAAGTGCAAATTAGGTAGATGCCCCTTTTGATTCAAGCTGATTTGAATTTCTCCCGTATCTTTTCATAAGCAGCCACAAGTTACAATTTTCATCATGGGAATGTCTTTTTCGTGAGCAAACATATTAATAGGAGGAGTGGACGTGAGGCTCCTTATTAAGGAGCGAAGGCAAAATCTCCTTCTTTGACCTCCCTCTTATAAACCCTGGAAGCAAGGCTGGTCCAGCATACACAAAATAAGGAGTAATACTCCAAAGCTTTGATTCTGTCGCAAAGTAGAAAAGAGCCATTATTTTGTGTTACTGTAGGCCCTAGCATTGCCCTTACCTGCAAAACCACCAGGTGCATTGGTGTTTGCCACCAATCTCCATTTTGATCTTCCCTTTCTGCAGGTGTGTTGACGTTAGGCCAAGGCTAGTTCAAGATGCACCTGATCTTTCAGCAAAAGCAAATTTAGCAGGAGAGCTGAATTTGCCTGGGATTCAGATTGCATCATACCTGAAAGTAATTTTTGTGAACTCTTCTTCAAGGCAAGTACCAAATATAAACATTCTTTTTATTGGGAAACTATAAAATCTTGACTGAATAGCAGGTGAACAGCTGGGTCCATGTTAAGTTTTGCTTAACGGTTATGTACCAGCTCTGCCAACAGGACATTCTTGGTATAATTGCCGAGCCAATGGCCACTTTACCATTGCACTTTCTATGTTTAAATATTTAGTGTTGGAGGAAAATGATTCATAGCAAACATAACTCAGAAGACTATTAACATTTATCCTTGAGGTATTGCAGGTGTTGCAGGCTGTCCCATTTATTTGAGCATTTTGTATTTATCTCCGGAGTGTCTTCATTCAAAAGGGATTTCTGCTGAATTGGTGCATCATATCCAGCATCAATCACTTTGATTAGGGTCTCACTCGACAAACCCAGGCGCTTTTCTTCCGTGGCAGCTCCATATGTTTAGTACAGCTGTTCCCATTTTTAGATGGAAAGTGATTGCAGTCTGCTCATAGTTTGTGTCCCTGTCAGAATCCAGCAGATTAGTCCTTTATGCTTAGATTTGCCTAGGAAGCGAATGGCCTGAAATACTGCTTCATTCTAGCTGTAAAGTAGCCTACAGGAAATGGTGTCTGTGTAACTTTTGATAGCTAAGAGATTAGGAAGCAAACATTATCACTGCAAAAGAAAAAGGGGGAAAGCAGGAGTTGAAGACTGTAAGGTCTGCAAGAGAGTTGATGTAAAGGATTACTTCAGGAAAATGGCAGTATCACAAACACAAAATGAAAAGTTTATCAATTGGTCACTTTTTTTGCTAATGGCAGCCAAGTTGAATTGAACATATAGGTTGCATATACATATCTCTATGCTAAGTATATTATATATATAGCTTTCTGGTAAATATATATAGTTTTCTGATAAATCGTGTCCTCCAAAAAAGAGGGCATGTGTTGCGATGAGACCTGGAGACTAACCTCCTGGTTGTGGGTGGGTATATAGGATAGCCACAACACCCAGTTGGTAGGTCCCTCGTTGCTGGGTTTAATCTGGCCGATGGGGTGCAGTCTAAACGGATCGAGGGACCGATATAAACCCAATCACGTGTCCCAGAGCTTCCTCTTTTGGCTCGTGCATTGGAACACCTGCCCACCTCTCCCTAATTTTAGGGCATTTTGCGAATGACCTTGCTATGCCGTTGTGTGTCGTCTGTCGTCGGGACAGGGGCATGGCAGGAATTTTCCCCACTTGGCTGATTGGCTGTAGCCATTTGGGTTTCGCCTGCTGCATAGCAATTCGTCACAACTTGTAAGGCTGCAGATAGGCACTGGTTCATGTGATAGGGATGGGAGAACAGTCTTGCCATCCCTATGTGAAAGGTATTCCATTAAAGGACTCCAAGGACTCAGCTTGGTTTGGTCAACCCCCAAGAGGGGATTGTGCCCGTGCCTGAGTCCAGGGGAGCCTCTGGGGAGTGAACAGAGTCTGTTCCCAGGCTTTTCACCTGCCTCAGGTGTTCACCCTTGGCTGACCTATGATAGAGCTCTGGGTCAGTGCTATCTGCAAGGGTGTATGGAGCTAGTTGAACCAGAGCCTATGCAACCACTCACTTTTCTGTAATCAATAAAGTTGTGGCCTAAATTCTGCCAAAAACCAAAACTAAAATTTGAGTCAAATGTGTCTTTATTTAGGGGGGTGTCTCTGGGTCTGAACACGCAAATATTGACATTGCGCATATTTAATAGTATTCAAAATGATGTACTGTCAAAATTTAGTTTTTTGTAGAGAATTATCCAGCATTAGCTATATTAATACCGAAGAATTTTTATTTAAATGACATTTTTGGATTAGTGTTTGAGTTCACATAACTTTATCATATTGAACATTAATTTTTAATCTTTTTCAGTCATAAAGACTATTTCTTTTACAACTGAAAGTCACAGAAATTCACTATTTTCAGAGGAATCTGTCTAGGTGATACTGGAGACTGAACGCTGAACTGGGTGGACTTTGGCAACATACTTTTTATATTCTTCTTATGCATATTTTGTAAACCGCTTTGAATGTGGGGGGGTATTTTATTTATTTATTTATTTATTTATTTATTTATTTATTTATGGTATCAAGCAGCCTATATAAAATCAGAAAGGTTACTGACTGAAAGGAGGCCTAAGAAAGTATATACAAATATTGTGTGTGTGTGCGCGCGCGTGTGCGTGCACCGTGCTGCTTTTCTTTCTGTAAGTAACCTTTCTGATTTTGCCTGCTTCACTGGACTATTGGACCAGAGCACAATAAAACACCCTAATGGAAAACCTGTGCTTAAATTAAAGCAAACTGTAAATAGATTTACAGAGCAATTCTATGCATGTTTACTCAGAAATAATAAGTGCAAGTTACTCCCAAAGTCATAGGATTGCTACCAAAATCAGTATACGCACCAGAATTTTCATACAAGTCGAAATTGCAAGCTGCCTGCCCTGCACTAGTATATATCCATCTCATCATCATATTTTAAGATAGAATATGTGTTTATTTATCCTGGGAGACTGGTATCTGGACAGGTATGTCACAATATAGTAAGGCTAAAAATAAATCAAGCAGCTCAGAACAAAAAGTGAAGAAGAATAGTGAATACTGATTGGATATGATATGGTCCTCAAGCTCCAAATGGCTTGAATTTTAGGCAGAGCCTTTTCCATTCACTACAGCTTAGCCATCTGTTGGACATAATGTGAAGAGCTAATATAATTTTCGGATCCCAGAGGAAGATAAACGCTTGGAGAAATGTTTATCTATAGGCCTGTTCAGTGTTCCAGTGCCAGCTTCCAAATTCCACTGTAGCTGAAATGCGCTTCATGATATAACTGGAACCCAAGTGCCACCAGAAGATCACATTTCAAGGTTCAACATATGCATATGAACTTCAGGTGCTAACTCAATATTACATTATTGCAGAGCCAATCATTTGCCCAAAATATTGAAAGCAAATAAATAAATATGGAAGCAAATAAAGAACTGTGACTAGCATGTTTGTGATGATCTATATGTAGGTTGTCATTCTTTTTTATATTTAGGTACATTTGTATTTGTTATGTACTGAAGTTCTCACCCTGGGCCAGGAGGGGGATACTGTAGATAGTTATGCAAATGAAGGATCGAAAGTGACGTTCAGTGATTGGATAGTTTGTATGCAAATGAAGGATCGAAAGTGACGTTCAGTGATTGGATAGTTTTAGAAAATGGCAACAGTTACATTGTTCTGGAGCTCTATATAAGCAGGCTGACTGAGCTCCTCAGTCAGTTCTGTTCCAGCTTACAAATAAAGAGCTGCTTTGGAAGAATCGCTGTGTCGTCTGCTATGTCTACCCACAACTTAACAGTATTGCTCTGTTTCACTGTAATTTTAATTTATACATATTGTTCTGCCCGTTACTTTGAAGCAGCAGCAGTATGAAATCATGAATATAGGATTAGATGGATATGCTCCTTATAGAGTCAATTGAAATTTCCCTGCTGTAATGCTCTGCTGGGATGAGAAGTTTAAACCATATCATATTGTAGCATCAGACTTTGTAGATTTAAACCTATCCGACAAGTTCAATGCTGTGATGGGAATGTGAGTGTGTATGCGGCCTTCATGGTTAGGTCATGTGTGCATTGTTTCTGTAGTATGTATGAGTGCATGTAGATGTGCACAAAGGAAAGAGCCAGTGGTGTGGCCATGACAACTTTGACGATGTTGACTTTTAATTTGGCCATACTCTCCACTAACGTGGCTTTCAGAGGATTGACCAACACGTAGGGTTCCCATTTGTCCTCTTTTCCATGGGTATGTAAAATGAGAGTTGTCACAGCAATCCATAGTTAAAAAGCAGAAGCCATCATAGGTGTCCTCTTTTTCGCTCTTCAAGCTATGGCAACCCTCAGGCAGAAAAGGGTTGGCTAGCCCTCACCTAATGAATTGAGTTCTTAGCATATCTACATCTAGAACCATAAACACACAGGCATTTGTTCTCTGGATACATTTTGCTGTCTGAAGCGGAACCCAAAAGACAAACCTCCCCCCACCTCCAATTCTGCCAGAGTCAATGCATTTTAAAAGTCTTGCTGCACCAATTTCCGCCTTCATCTGTATCCTTTTATTGTGCTGCCTGACGTAGATTGTTTCACCCCGCTGCGTGGCAGAACTAGCCTGAAGTTTAGGCTCAATATTCAGACTACTAAAGTGACTTTCTGAGTTCAGATACACTAGTGCTGCCTGTTATAATGCTGTAATGAATCTTATTTCAAGGCAGAAAAAAATATGATTGATCTTGAATATAAAAATCAATTCTTTAGGTTGTAGAATACCTTGCAAAAAGACAGGAAATATAGTTAATGGAAAAAATTGCCCTATGCTAAGAGGGCAGGTAGTAGCAAAATTGTATTTGCAGGGGAATGGTCGATCTATATGAATGAAAAGGCCAGAAAGTTTTGACAATGATGAAAATGCAGCTTCCTTAATCCCCACCACCACCACCATGTACCTTGCCTTAATGATTGCATTTTAATTTGTTTCAGGGTTTCCCCCCATTATTATGGGGTTTGATATTTTATTAGAGCTTTTTATTTAAACTTGACATGTAAAAGCTTACAGAGAACAACAATGTCTGATAAAATATTCAAAAAACATTAATAGTTCCCATAAGTAGCAAGTTTTTCCTGTTTCCCAGAATCTGGCTGCATGCATCACATTTCATTGGTATACTGAACTGCCCTGAAAGGGAGTGTGTCCATGCCCACTGCCCCTGTATAGGCTGTGTATTCAATGAGTCACCAGCACAGTGACCATGGGCACACATGAGCCTGCAAAGGTTTTCCTGGGCACATACAGCTATGACCCTCCCTGCTATAAACACCTCCCAGTGCACTGCAATTAAGCCTCAAATATAATACTTCTACAAGTTATAATAAAAGGCTTCTTTTACCCTTCCCTGCCCAGCTGTGAACAAACTGTCCTTGATAGTAACCCTGTGCTAAAGTTAGGCTTGAAAGAAGCCAAGAAAAGACATGTTTTACTCTCAAATCTAATTGAGAGAAGGGGGCATTATTGGGGTTTTTTTTGCTGTTGTTCTTATTTTTATCCTGCATTTTGTTCTACTATATTGTATTTTTATGTTGTAAACAGCGTTATACAAATGTAAAAAATAAATAAATAAATTGCGGGAGACTGAACCTCCTGGAAATAGACAGTAGGGAGGGTAGGAGTGCCTCCCCAGCTCATGCTCCAAGAAGAGAACCCAACTTTAAGTAGAAAGGAAAGGAAAGGAAAGGAAAAACACTTTTTTCAAGCCTAATTACTACCAGGAGAAGAGTGGTTGTGGGGCATGTGGCCATGCCTACAATAGTTTCTCTAATATCTTTTCATCTGTACTACAGTGGTACCTCGGGTTACAGACGCTTCAGGTTACAGACACCGCTAACCCAGAAATAGTACCTCGGGTTGAGAACTTTGCTTCAGGATGAGAACGGAAATTGTGCGCCGGTGGTGCGGTGGCAGCGGGAGGCCCCATTAGCTAAAGTGATACCTCAGGTTAAGAACAGTTTCAGGTTAAGAATGGACCTCAGGAACGAATTAAGTTCTTAACCTGAGGTATCACTGTATACTAAAGATGGAACAGTGTGCCCCCCTCCCCCGAGCAGCTGCAGTAGCATCCTAAATAGAGATGTGACTTTCCCTTAATGTATCCTTATCTTCAAGGTAAATCCCCATTCCAGTTTTCTTTAGCTATTGTAGAACTAGCTTGCCTCTGTGCTGTCAAGTACTTAGCATACTGAAATGTCAGTCTCGCTGGTCTATCCAACTATATGCAATATCAGTCTTTACTGTATAGCAAGAAATTGCCTTAATACATATTACTTTGGGGGCTTACGTTATTTGTGTGATTGTAAGTTGTTTTAAACTGTTTTTATTATTTTCATTTTATTTTGTAACTTCCCTTGGGACCTTAAGATTAAGGGTGGGTAGTGAATAATAATAAAATACATCAAGCTGATGCATTCCATACTGTTTCCTTCTATAATTCATGAGCCAATTGAATGGTCTGGGTTTACAGGGGTTTACTATCATATTCTGTAGTCAGAATTATGTTTGTCTCCCCTAACATTCTCTTTCACTGCCACCTGAGTATCCTGAAGTGCAAACACATTGCTCATTATACTGAAATCCTCCTCTCCCTTTCTGTTCCTTGCGTTGTTTGCTTAATATAACTTTTCTGGCTACCAGCTGTCTCACATATATATTTTGTGCAGCAACTGATGTGCTTTCAATTCTTTGTAACAGTAGTATTAAACATGCTACTGATTTGTCAAACAATGTTTTATTACAATTAGACACAGTGAATAAACATTTTAAAGGAGTTCATTTAATCTGAACTCCTAAGATTGCATTTATTTGATACATTCTTAGTGTGGTTAATTCAGGGAGGGGGACACACAAAACAAAATAAGGTAAATTCGTTGACCCAGATTTTGCAGCAAATTGTTAACAAATATTGATTTTGTAAAAAAAAAAAAAAAAAGCTCATTAAATTGCCTGTGTTCTAGGATATGTCTAGCTGTCTTGCTCAGAGCAGGTTTTCTTGAATTGCTCTTGTGACACTGTCCATCGATTTTAAACAATAGCAACAAGAAGTTCACTGATACTGGTGGTATTGATAGTGGATAATACCAATGCTGATGTTTTTTTCTGAAAAGTGATGGTGTGGGAAAGGATTCCTTTTAAAAACATTAACAGACAACTGCTGTTTTTATAATTGCCAGACCTCTAAATATTTATTAAATATGGTAGGAACTTATTTTGTTATTATTGTTTTTTAGATCTCTGGAAATATTTTTAGATCATTGGCCCTAAACATTTCCCCTCATCTATGACAATTATTAATGTCATTGCTGCAAATTAGAGATAACAAAGAATAGTGATAACTTTGTGTGTGTGAATGCTGTTTTTAGCTACAATATGTCTTGATTCCAGTTTCTGTAGAAATATGCAAATCCTGAAGTTTATTTCCTTGGAGCTATACTTTGTAGCTTGTGTGTGGTTCATTGCATGTGCTGGGGGTGGGGGGGATTGTGTGTGTGTGTGCATTTTTAATCCAGCATTTCCAGTATGAGAACATTGCCTCTGGCCTTGTATGTGTTGTCATGCTTCTCAGCCCTTCAGAATCTAAACAGACAGTGACCCAAAAAATGAGGGCAAATCTAACAGCTCTGAAACACTTGGCCAACAGGTGGTACTTTGCAAAATTAATTAGTGAAAGCATGACAGCTTTAACGTAATGGACCAAAACTGAGCAATCCACCCTTTGCTTTCTGTTGAGGAAGGAAAAGATCAAACTCTATGCAGGTATATAAAGCAGTTAACTCAAATCAGATATTGGAATCACACAGTCATTATATAAGTTGCAAATATCTGCCCAATACAGTGGAGTGTGGAACTATATTCAGCTGCTTTTTTAAAGCTTATGAATGCTAACTTGACAGTTTTGTGCAGAGATACTACTACGCAAAGGGACGCGGGTGGTGCTGTGGGTTAAACCACAGAGCCTAGGACTTGCCGATCAGAAGGTCGGCGGTTCGAATCCCTGTGACTGGGTAAGCTCCCGTTTTTCAGTCCCTGCTCCTGCCAACCTAGCAGTTTGAAAGCACGTCAATGTGCAAGTAGATAAATAGGTACCACCCCGGCGGGAAGGTAAACGGCATTTCCGTGTGCTGCTCTGGTTCACCAGAAGCGGCTTAGTCATGCTGGCCACATGACCCAGAAGCTGTCTGCGGACAAACGCCGGCTCCCTCGGCCTATAGAGCGAGATGAGCGCACAACCCCAGAGTCGGTCACGACTGGACCTAATGGTCAGAGGTCCCTTTACCTTACTACTACACAACAAAGTATGTCTCTCAGATTATTTTCGAGAAAATAGTCAAGACTGTTGGGATAAATTTATTGTTGCTTAATTCATAGTTGTGCTGTTAATGTTTACGTATATTTTTTGCTGCCTCCAACCCTGTGGTCGTGAACTAATGAAAGGCAGGATATAAATGGAAAAAAATTAAGACATTTAACTGTTGAAGGTAAAGCTAGTAACATGCCATTTTAATGCTACTTTGTCCTCACAATTTAATGCTACTTTGGCCTCACAGTTCTCAAAACAGCTGTGTTCTTATTTGATTTAAATCTAGGCAGATTTAGGCAAGCGGCCACTTAAAGCAGTGCTCTCCAAAAGGACAGCATCCTCATGCGGCAAACTATTATTCCCTTCCTTTCCAATCCCAGCAGTCTACCAGGGTGCAGTGATGTTGCAATAAAGGCCGGTACCCAGCTTGCTACTCCCCAGTGGTCCAGCAGCAACCAGCACAAATGCTGGGATTGTTGAGATAGTGCTGGTTCAGCCTCTCAGAATTAGATTCTGACAAAAGCCACTTATCTCTAGTATGTTGCACATTGTACACATTCAACATGTTCTTCTAGTGCAGTGTTGTAAATTCCTTAGTGGATCTGTAGAGGATGAGGATAGAAATTGTCTGGTCTGATGATAATAGAACAGCAGTAAAGGATCCTTATGAATGAAACTTTTCAACGCAGCAAAGAGGCACTGGTTTCCTCCATCTTCTAAAACTCTCCATCTTACTGAATTTACTGAATAACTGTTCAGGACAACATATAGGCAGTGAGAAGTACTTAAATGCAACAGTGCTGTGTGTTAACCATGAAAAGATTTGTGACCAAAGCTAACCTACAAAGAGTTATCAGGAATGTACAGCATTTCTTTCATTAGTGCATCAGGCAGAGATCGGTTTCCTAGCAATGGAACTACTGTGCTGTGACACATCCATGCCTTTATGGAAAAGGATTAGTTTTTAAGCCTGTTGAGAGACAGAGACTTCTAACAACATTCATGTGCAGTTGTTTTGCAAATGATAAGTTTAGTGCCAATATACCATTTCCCGGTATCAATATAACTGGAGAGTTTGCTCTAATTACAATCTTAAAGTTTAGAGCGTGGAGCATCTTGAGCTTCTTTTCATTCTGTTAAAAGCTACCATTGCAAAACATTAAAACATTCATTTTCATTTATTTCACCACATGTTGTAAGGTGCTATACTGATTTGTATGAGGTGAAATGCTAACAAATGACCTGCCACCACCGTTCTGTTTGGAATGATCAAAGCTGTCTTCAGGTGTTTTCCTGGAACAAACAAAGCCACTCTCAGGAATGCATGGAGTTAACTTCACTCCTTGGGTGATGTGCATGCCTGCAATGCTCCTAAGTTAACATGTGATTGACTGAGTCTAAAAGGGGTTGCGTTCATCACACAAGGTATTTCTAACATACAGTGGAAACCCCACTAATCAGAGTTCCCATCCTCACATCCTCATGTTGGAAACCCTTTGAAATATTAACCATCCCCCTTTACACTCAGTCAAATATGCATCAGTTCAGAAGTGTTGCCGGTGCACATGACATCCAGATGTGGCCTCAGATGTTCCCACAGGCACCTTAACATGTTTTGATAGGGCTAAAGTAAATATTCTGTACAAGCCTGTCATGTATTAAGAAAGTAAATTGTTTTTCTCCATTCTTACATTGTTAATCCACATTTGCAGCTGGCACATTGGGGGTTACTATTCTGGCTGTGGTTTGACACTAAGACAACTTTAAGGGTTAGAATTGCAGCAGATGGTAACCTTTAGTTTTATTTGAATTTCTCCCTTTCCTCCATCCTGTTGACTCCTCTTTAAAGCCACTGATTTTGGTGGTGCAGCACCATCAAAGTTCCAGCTGTCTGTTGCTCAGCTCAGAGCATGTATGCTCTTCTGAATTCAGGCTAACTCCTAAATTAAACTTTAAGACAACATCCTTAATCTCTAGGCATTAAGATGAGGGCCATCCATACTGGACCTAATGACACCTGCAGAAGCTTTCTGCAAAACTTCCAAAGCAGTCTATATGGTGTCCACCTTCCACAGTGAGAATCATTTTTATTCCCATTTTACAGATGGGTGTCAGACACTGAAACAAAATTGTTGCCTTAAGACAAAATTTGGAACAACAGTACAATGAGTCAAAATTATTTCTCTCTCGATTTTTTCTTCTCTTTTTTGTTTCTTTTCATTTTCTCCCTGACCACTGGTTCTGTTAGCCAGGCATGATGTTAGTTGTAGTCCCAAAACATCTGGAGGGCCGAGTTTGCCTATGCCTGTAATATAGATAAAAAATTGGTTTGTTAGCACCTAGAAAAGGATACTGTGATTACTAAGAACCGTAATGGGTTTCTCTAAAACAAGCCATGCCAGATGAATCTCATTTCATTTTTTTTATAGAGTTACAAGCTTGGTGGATCAGGGGAATGTTGTGGACATAGTGTACATTGCTTCCAGTAAGGCTATTGATAAAGTCCCCCATGCTATTATTGCAGAGAAGCTGGTAAAATGTGGGTTGGATGTAATCTTCGATACCTCCCTCTCTATGGAGGCGCAGATTACAGCTATAACAAAGGCGGCATTTTTTCATCTCCGCCAAGCTAAGCAATTGGCCCCTTATCTCTCTCGCCCTGACCTAGCCACTGTGATCCACGCGACGGTCACCTCCAGACTGGATTATTGTAACTCGCTCTACGTGGGGCTGCCCTTGAGACTGACCCAGAAACTCCAGCGGGTGCAGAATGCCGTGGCGAGACTCCTTATGGCGTCTTCGCTGTGAGATCACATTCATCCGGTACAATACCAGCTGCACTGGCTCCCGGTGGAGTACAGGATCAGGTTTAAGGTGCTGGTTTTAACCTTTAAAGCCCTATATGGCCTAGGACCCTCGTACCTACGGGACCGCCTCTCCTGGTATGCCCCACAGAGGAAGCTACGGTCTGCAAATAAAAACATCCTGAAGGTCCCAGGCCTCAGAGAGGTTAGGCTGGCCTCAACTAGAGCCAGGGCTTTCTCAGCTGTGGCTCCAATCTGGTGGAACGCTCTGTCACAAGAGACTAGGGCCCTGCGGGACCTGACATCTTTCCGCAAGGCCTGCAAGACAGAGTTGTTCCACTAGGCCTTTGGTCAGGGCCCAGCCTGACTTCCTCCTCTGGCAACCTGCACAGAACTTTGCTTAACGGTTGCCATTAATTAGATTTTAATTAATTTTTATAATGAAATGTTTTAGAATGATGGATTATTTGATTGTTTGATTATTTGATTGTTGTTAGCCGCCCTGAGCCTGGCTTTGGCTGGGGAGGGCGGGATATAAATAAAATTTATTATTATTATTATTATTATTATTATTATTATTATTATTTCTGTTAGTTGGATTTGTGGTTGGTTGACTGACTGACTGACTGACTGAAGCCCAAAGAGTGCTCACTAATGGTTCCTCATCATCCTGAAAAAAAGTGACAAGTGGGGTGCTGCAAGGTTCTGTCCTGGACCTGTTGCTGTTCAACGTCTTTATAAATGACTTGGATGAAGGAATTGAGGGTGTGCTCATCCAACTTGCAGGTGATACTAAGCTGGGAGAGGTAGCTAATCCTGCAAAAGACAGAATCAGAATTCAAAATGAGCTTAACAGATTGGAGAACTGGGTCTAAACTAACAAAATGAATTTCAGTAGGGGCAAATGCAAGGGTCTGCACTCAAGTTGCAAGAAAGGAAATTCTGACTAAACATCAGAAAGAACTTTCTGACAGTAAGAGCTGTTTGACAGGGGAACAGGCTTCCTCAGAAGGTGGTAGAGGTTTTTAAGCAAAGGTTGGATGGCCATCTATAATTTTATTTGATATTTCTGCATTGCATGGGGTTGGAGTCATGTGTCAAAAGCCAAGCTAAAGAGTAATGACAGTACTCAGGTAGATTTCTGGGTAGGATTTAAAAAAAACAAAATACTTTAAATAACTGTTAAATTAGGAGGCACATTTTCTTATATGTCTTTACTGATTCCCTCAACCCCCCAAAATGAACATATAGAGAGGCACAATTTTTAAACTAAAACCATTGCCTACCCTCCTTTGCAAAATCTCTTTAAAGAAGACAACTTCAGAAATGCAAATAACAGCTTTAAAAACTCTGTGATAATGTGAGAGGTCTTGTAGTCAGAAGTGTGAAAACTAGAAAAGGTTAGAGTTTTAATTACTGAGCTTTTCATTGCCTATAAATAAATGGTGTAAAAGTGGCATTATTAACTGTTATCATTTTGCTAATCTGTCTGTGACCAATTCTCCACTCAGTTGTAAGACACTGCTCCCCTATTGATCTCAATCATACTGCTTAATTTACATGCCTCTTGGAACCATGATGAAAAAGTCAATTGGGAAAAGAGAAGAATTTAAGACTAATGGAAGCAGACATTCAAAAGGTACATTTTTGTATGCTATAAGCAGCAATAAAGACCAATTTACACTGGTCACACATGGACCTATTGGGAAATCCATCTCCCCTGCCCCCCATCCAAACACACTAGAAATAGTGCTAAATAGTTACATAGCATCATTTCTAGACACATCAGTCCAGCTGCAGTTATAACCATACAGCAGGAGCTGTCCTTTCCAATTAACTGGTTTATTTTCTTTCATTTTTAGCATTTTATTTCATTCTGCCCCAGCCACTCTGGGTGACTTTCAACATAATAAAAGCACAGCAAACATCAAACCTCCCAATACAGGGCTGCCTTCAGATGTCTTTGGAGAGTTGTGTAGTTGTTTATCTGTTAGGCTTCTGATGGGAGGGTGTTCCACAGGGCAGGTGCCACTACTGAGAAGATCCTGGAACTTCACTTCTCACAGTGAGGGAACCACCAGAATGTCCTTGGAACTGGCCCTCAGTGTCCGGACTAAACAATGCGGGTGCAGGTCCTCCTTCAGGTATACAGGGCTGAGGGTGTTTACAGCTTTAAAGGTCATCATCAACAGTTTGAATTGTGCTCAGAATCATACTGGGAACCAAAGTACAGTGGTACCTCGGGTTACAGACGCTTCAGGTTACAGACTCCACTAACCCAGAAATAGTACCTCGGGTTAAGAACTTTGCTTCAGGATGAGAACAGAAATGTGGCGGCGGCGCGGCGGCAGTGGAAGGCCCCATTAGCTAAAGTGGTACCTCAGGTTAAGAACAGTTTCAGGTTAAGAGTGGACCTCCAGAACGAATTAAGTTCTTAACCCGAGGTACCACTGTAGATCTTTTAGGACCGGTGTTATATTGTCCCGGTAGCCACTCCCAGATACTAGTCTAAGCAGCCACATTTTGGATCAGTTGTCTGATAAGCAATAATAAAGGCATGGTTTTCTTGTTGCTAGAATTCATTGCACCACAGCTTGGATCATATGCTGTAGCAGCAGAGACACAGAGTAATCTTAGTCCAATAACATGGATTATGTTGTTGTTTGGTTCATAGGTGAAAGTGCCAGCCAGATTTTCCTCTCCTTGGCTGATCCTTTCCCGTGACGGATATATAACTTTCCAGGTCTTTTGCCATCTTTCTACCACATTGATGGAACACATGCTTTAGATGCAGAAGATCCCAAGTTCAATCCCTGGTATCTCCTATTAAAAGAATGGGGTATCAGGTGACAAGAAAAGCCCTCTGCCTGAGACTCTGTAGTCACCAGTCAGAGTAGAAAATACTGGGCTAGATGGACAGTCTAATCTAAGGCAGTTTCTTATGTTCCTATTATCCCTGATATACAGTAATGCAGCTTCCTATATCATTCCCATTATTCTGGTATCTACAAAATGTATAGTCAGTACATCAAAGATTCTTAAACTATGTTCTAGTGAACTATATTAAGTCTTGGATAAAAAGTGATGTGGACTATCATCCAAGAACAAACACAAAGTTACCCCTTTTCTACTTTTTTTGGACCAATTTCTAAACTAGTAGACTAATGACAAGGATCCATTTTCCATCTATACCATCCCTGAGCTATAAGTAGAATAGGCCATACAGAGCCAACTTTTAATGGCTTATAAGAAGAAAAACTTGCCAGATGAAGAGCTGCTTTCTGACAAGTTGCCTGTCAAATCCATTTCTAATGCTATATATATTTTAAAAAACTTCAGTACTATTCAAACCAGGAGAACTAGTTAACCTCTGCTACATTATCTCTCAAATTCATTTATGCATTTAAATGGCACCATTTTTATATTTTAATGCTCAATTTCTTATCATTTATGCAATTTATGAGATGGTTTAAAATCTTGTTAATTAAAATAATGTTGAAATCATGTTGGGGGTGTTCTTATCTTTGTTTTGGTGACCTTTCTGATTTGTTCCCTATGTTGTTTTTGTGTGAGAGCACGAGACAAAAAAAAATGCTAGTAAGAAAATTCATGAGAACTGAAGGCTTTTATGTGCACGGATTTCTCCTCTGCTCACAATAAGTAAATTTAATTTATCTAGATAGATCATTTTTAGTGTGCAGGTTAGAAATGGCCACAATGTTATTGATTTCAGATGTAGGTAGGCTTTGGTTCAGGCACTGAGTGTCTATTCATTCTAGCCTCCTTCTGGAGGGCTGAAACTTTGATAGGGTCGTGCCATGGTTTATGGTCTCCCCAGACTGCTGCTGAAAACTCTAATGACCACCTACCCTGTGCTTGGTTTCTGGACAGAGACTTCCACCTAGACCCCTCTAATGGGGTTCCCTGAGTATGTATGTGGTTACAGTGAAGCACCAATTCAACTGTGACCTTGATGAGTAGGATTCCACCCAACGCCCTACCTGCTGAAAGTTGCAACATTTTGCTAAAGGGAAGGCAAAACCTCCAAACAGGCCCAATCTGTTTGCAGGCAAATTCCTTCCCAGCTCTGAATATGGCAACATTGGTAACCATAGCAAGGTCAGGTAGTACAGGGAGGCAAACATTGTTAAAACAAGCAACCTAAAATGAAATTATGGTTAAACAAGACATGATTAAACAAGCGAGCTAGAATGCAAAATAAGGTTAAACAAGACACATTACAGTAGCATGACAGGAGGGGAGGGAGGGTTTGTTCTTCTGCTGACTGCGCTGAAGGTGCCAGGCACAATAGGCTTTTAAGCATCCACTTCCTGGTCTACCAGTGAGGCTCTGCCTTTTCAGATGCCCAGGATTGGGCAGTTTGTAATAGAGGATTTAGCAGACAATCCCAGACATGCCTGTGAAACCTGGCTGCTGGGAATGGTGGTCAGCTTGCAAGGAGCTGCAACCATTGCCCACCTGAAATAGGGTAAGTGGCCATTGTAATGCAGCACTGATCATAATACATGGGATACTGTGAAGGAACTTTGCTTGTTTGAATGGGGTGGAAGAACCTCTTTCTGTTTATCAAGGGAAAAACTACACATCCAAACAGTTATTTGTATACTGTTACGTGTCTGATTTACTAGGGAAGGGGAAGTTACAGATGGGTAGCCGTGTTGGTCTGCCATAGTCGAAATAAAAAAATTCCTTCCTGTAGCACCTTAAAGACCAACTAAGTTAGTTCTTGGTATAAGCTTTCGTGTGCATGCACACATGTGTATCTGAAGAAGTGTGCATGCACACGAAAGCTTATACCAAGAACTAACTTAGTTGGTCTTTAAGGTGCTACAGGAAGGAATTTTTTTATTTCGACTAGGGAAGGGGAAGAAATGGTTACTCTGTGGGTTATTTCTATTACCCAAACAGAATGCCCAAGTGGTCTGTCTGAGTGGTTAGCACAGATAGTTTGCTTACCAATAACGTCAGTTCTCCAAGGTTCATTTTTAGTTTATAGGATTGTTAAGGGATCCATTCACATGCAACACTTATAGGTATTTTCAGTGATGAAATTGCCAGTAGAATTTACTGCATACCTGGGGAATATCCTACAGCAATTTGATGATCTTTGGTGGTAAATAGTAATATTTATTAAAACCAGTATGATCTTGGTCACAATTCTCTTCTCAGTCTATTTCTTTTTGTCTTGTTTCTGTCATGACATAATGCAGAAGTCCAATAAATTTCTTTCAGCAGATGCTCCTAGTGATACATAAAACACTTATTTTAAAAAATGTGGAATTTTGCTACCTGTTTTTGATGTAGATGTCTAAACAGATTTTCCTTTCCAGTTTGATTAAGATCAAAAGTATGGAACCATTTATTTTCAAAACAATTACAATTCTTTCCTTTGTTTGCAGCAGCTTTATTAGTTTGGGCACATGTCACTGAATAATTTAATGAAAGTTTATACTTAATTAACAAGAAGTTCAACATTCTAAGTGAGGGAGAGAAAGGGCGCACCGCAAAAGTCCAAAGCAATAATTAAACATGACTATAACTAAAGATTATATTATACAGTTGTTGTTGGCATTATACCGTAAATACCATGTGCTGTTGAAACTGCAGCAGCAATGCTGAGCTCCAGCGGCCACAAGGGCACAAAAGGCCAGTCTACCATCATTAATTTCAAAGTATTGCTCTTCTCTTGTCAGCAAACTGATCAGCAGAGACTTGTACTTTGGCAGAAAAGGCTTCAGAAAGGAGTTAGGCTTTGTCTCCTCACTCAGCTCTAATAATGATACACTTGTGAAAAGTTAGGAACAAAATTGTTGTAATACATTTCAATATGTCATGGATTCCACTCATAAGAAGGCATGCAGATCCGGCTGGAATTCTTAAAGTTTTATCTGCAAAACTTGCTTGCTTTTTTCTGTTGCTTTCTTGTAGATTATTCGTTATATTGGATAATGCATGCAGTTATACAATTCGGTGTAGTTTTCTTCCACTTTGTTGTTGCAAGATCATAAGAGAAACAGTTTTGTTAGCTCAGACCCGCCCAGCATCCTGTTCCCACTTTGGAAACCCTCATACTGAGTGTGAAATCAGAACAGTTTGGACCTTTCATGCTAAAGTTTGGGTGAAGTCGTGTCAAAATAATGTTTCAGACTGCCATCTCCATTCAAAAATGGGAGCCATCCCAGTACTGATTAAAACTGCTACACTCCCTTCATGCTGACTTCAAAGTCTACATAGTTTGGTTTGGCCTTTCACACAAAAAATAAAATAAAGTCACATCATACCAAAATCACATTTTAGACTGCCTTCTCTATTCAAAGTGGCAGCTGATTGCCCATCATTGACTAAAACCACTGCCTCTCCCTTGGAAATCCTCATGCCAAGGATGACAGTATCTCAGGAGGCAGCCCAACCTATTGAAAAGAAACAGACAAACTATTTTCAAAATATATAGTAGATACAGAAAGACAACTGATTTCTTTTTCTGTATATTTCCTCCTTTTTTCCTGTTGTAATAATTGGATTTGCAATTGTACTGTGCATGATGTGAGTTTCTCATCTGGCTTCCAATATAAGTATGCTATTGTACAAGCAAGTTAAGCATTTGCATTGCTACCTATTTTATGGAAATATTGGTCTTCATCACAGACTTCCCCACAGTTCCAGTCATTTTCTGAAATCTTCAGTAATCGTGCCCACCCTGTGGAATGCCCTCCCAGCAGATGTCAAACAGATAAACAGCTATGTGACTTTTAAAAGACATCTGAAGGCAGCCCGGTTTAGGGAAGTTTTTAGTGTGTGATGTCATATTGTGGTTTTACTGTTTTTTGTTGGGAGCCACTCAGAGTCGCTGGGGCAACCCAGACATATGGGCAGCAGCATCATCATTTGCACAGTCATAGAAATTTTTTAATTTATTTCAGTTTACTGTGTAATCTTTTTGTATTTTACCTTATAGCACACTGCTTTAGTATCCTTAGTGGCTGGGGAAACTCAGCCAGATGGGCGGGATATAAATAATAAATTATTAATTATTATTATTATTATTATTATTATTATTATTATTATTATTATCTTTTAGTTGTGAAGTGGTTTATAAATCTGCAAACAAATAAACAGGAAACTAGAGATAATTATTTTAGTAAATTATCTTGGTAAAATATTGCTCTTGTCCCTTAATGCCAAAAACATTACTGAAAGAAGTAGTTTTTGTGTACAGAAAGATTAATATTAAAATTCAAATCCCTTAGTTTTATAAAGAAATAAACTGGACTTTTGTTGTTAGCATATCGCATATGCACATACACAAAGAAAATCCAGTTGTATATCATAGTATTTAATTTTACAGAAACTATGAAGATGTTTTGAAGAGTCATATAGAACAGACTGCTGTGTTTTTCTTCATTCATTACAAGAGAACTGAAGACTATGAGAAATCCACAGTTCCATTCACTATAATTTCTATGTGGGAGGATAATGAATCTTGATTTATGATCCACTAGTGAAGCACTTATTGATAGGGGCTGCTTATTAGCAAGAGATACTGGAAAAGGATACTGGAAAAAGAATAGTTTGGGAATTGACACAATTAACTATAACAGCTCCTTGGAGCTATTGTGGTGTGTGTCAGTCTATAATTAGAGGATTTAAAAAATACATTATTCATTCCAGTCTCTAATGATTCTGTCATGAGCCAGGGCCCTGCAAAAGTGCTCTTAAATTGTAAAAGTGTTTCCTTCTGACAAAATATATGAACAGATTATTATTAGTACATAGTTTAAGCCTATCTTTTCTCTGGTTTCAGTAATCCTATGGGTATTGAGATTAAAAATACATTGTAATGGGCATATTTATTATTATTTATTACATTTCTATACATGGATCACAGCGAGGTTTACAATATAGAAACACAAAAATGCACTACATAGTAACAAACGAAAACAATACCCCCCTGCAGATGGTCTAATTAACCAAAGGCCTGGGATAAGAGGGATGTTTTTGTTTGGTACCTAAAGGTAGGTGCCAGGTGAGCTGGGCCTAAGACCAACTCTGTCCTGCTGCTCACCCACCCAAATCCCACTGTAACAGACCTGATCAGCCTCCTCATCCACAATCAGATCATAGATGAGAGACAGTCTTACTCAGAGCTGACTTGGTATTCAACAGCAGCGGCTGTAGGCCCAAAAGCTGGACAACCACAGATCACCAGGTTGGATGAAGTGTTGGCATATGTTACAGTCGCTAACTGCCTGTGCTGTGTGTACCGTACTCGGCCTGCCCCACTGGGGTGCATCATTAACAACAACAACAATTTATTATTTGTACCCCACCCATCTGGCTGGGTTTCCCAACCCACTCTGGGTGGCTCCCAACAGAATATCAAAAACATGATAAAACATTAAACACTTCCTTAAAGGGGTGCAACTGCAATAGACGAAAACAGCTTAAAACTTCATTTCAGCTCCCTGCTATCAGGCCCTACCAATAAACCTTTTCCACACCTCACTGTCAGCCCTATTAGTATATGAACCTAAAAGAAACTGTGTTTTGCTCGTTTTGCATGTTGTAAACTGTAGCACGTGTGCAAACATGATTTCCCCTGTCCCTAGTCTACTGCGTGGACTGTCAGAAATCAAGGCAGTTGCTTGTTAGTGATGCAAGCACATCCTCGCATAAGATGCTCTTAATATTTACTAGTGAAGGTTTCAGGAACTACTGTACCTGTCTTTAGAATCATTTGTATGCAAACTATTTGTTCAAGAGCAAGTATATTAAGATGATCAACATGAAATAGTCATTGATCTTAGTGTTATGACATTCTACTAAGTCCTTCCTTTTGCCGTAGCACTAGTCACATTAGTCTGCTGCACCAACAAAAACATCATGAAGAGGACTGCGGATACCTTAATAGAAATGTTTTAGGACTCTGCGGTTCGAGTCCTTACAAGATTCATGCATAGAAGTCTGAGAGCAGAAGTGCTCAGGGAATATTCAGGATAAATGATGTCTTATAATAGTCATTTTTCACCAGACATTTTAGTTGGGGTGTTTGTAAATTTGACTCTTTTCCCATCTGCTGCATGTTTTTGAGGGATAAGATATGCACCACTCAGTCCCTAATGCACTTGAGTGAAGTCTTCAGCTATTAAAGGCACTCAGATTCTGGGCTTCACTGACAATTCATTGTGGTTCATTTAAAATAAATGTCATGATTCCTGTGATGACATTTTGATACAAATGCCTTGGCTAGACCTGTGTAAGTTAGAAAAATCCACATATTTCACGAGAAAAGTATCCTTGATAAAAATGTTGCAGCTTTGGAGGGGCTTTCCGCTTTGTCTGGGCCAGCTGGGTTGTAAATTATTTTTGTTCTTTCTATGCTCTTTCCTGATTTTCTGGAAGGGATCAAATGTGATTTCCCCCTCCTCCCTTCTTGATCAGATTGTTCCTCCAATTTTATAGGGCCAGGTCTTCAGTCTCCATTTGTAGCATTTGAATGTCTGCCTGGTTGTTTAGGGCTGAGAGGTTTTTTTTTCTTCATTGCTTTTATTAGTTAAATCTGCAATTTGCTGAGATAGAATCTCTAACTTCTGTTCAAAAGGGTCCAAGGCTGCTGCCCAATCAGAAACTACAACTTTCCTTATCTTGTTACTTAGCCGTTTGATTATCTGTCTTCCTCCGTTTCAATAACATTTTGGCATCTTTTTCTGCTCTTGTTCCTCTCTTGGCCATCTCTTAATCTGAGGCCTTCTCTGAGTCCTAAACGAAGGCTCCATCAATTTCTTCTTGAATATCAAGTTTTGCTAGCTTGTTTTTTGAACCCTGATGTCCATTCCAGAGCACAGATAAAGCTTTAAAATCTTATGTGCTTAGAGTCTACTATGCATCAAAGTAGTCTTGTGGCGATTAGAGACACTAAACTACACTGCCACTTAGCTCCTCGGCTACCCATACACTCCTACAATCTGAATGTTGACAGCAGGTAGATAGCCATCAATGGAGGAAAAAAGGAAAGCATAATGAGGAGGAATATATACAAACGTTGTTATGCATACTTAGGATTTGTTTCATCTAGGTAGGCTATCGGGGATAAGCCAAAGGAAGAGAGCTTTAGAGAAAGATTTGAAAGAAAAGAGAGGTTTCACTACATAAACATGAATGCATAAAGATGAAGAAGATTGATCAGAATGCAAAATCCATGTCAGTTTTGTTTTCTAATGTGGCATTTTTCACATCCATTTTTTTTTTTTTACATTCATTCATCCATAGAATAAATACATTATGATATAAATGATTATAAATAAAAGGTTGTATTCACCAATTCTCAGAGGGGAGAAAGGACAGTATTCGTTGCATTAAGAAGTGTGAATACAAAATGACAGATGACTTTGGTTGGAAATGGCCGTATTTTACTTTGCATAGGAGCCAACTCCTAGGGGCTGAGGTCCCTTTAGCCTTCCCAATAAAATATTTGAGGGAGCTGCCCCCCAAGTTGGTGGGCACTGCCATTCAAATGGTGGGTGTGCACTGTGTCTTGTGATATGTTATGTGGGGCAGGGCTTACCTAGGCCTCTGCAATATTTTGTTCAAGTTGGCACTCCTGTTTGCATGGTATATATACAGTTTTCTGTATGAGCAAAAGAACAAACCATCTTTTATTATGTATGTAGCATTATTTCATTGTAATGTGTGAAGTGTCCTGGCAACAAGTCTGACAAAGGGTCCATACCAAGGACTTAAGTATTCCATAATTACAGCTAAATCTCTAAATCAAGAGAGATATAACTATTACTTTTTATTAAGGATCATTTGTGACAGTAATTGTGTGTGTGTGTGTGTGCGTGTGCGTGTGTAACATGCATCGCACTTGTCATGTTAGGAATAACTGAGATGATTTTTTTTTAGCCAAGCAAAGACAGAGAAACCACAATCCTCACTTATTATACAAACATTTGGCAGTTCCTGATGTCTTTAGCGAGACTGACAGACATGACAATATGCAGCAAAGCAGCAACTTGGCAAGCCACCAAAGGGAATCTTATTCAAAGGAATAGAAGCATCACAAAGATAATCCCTGATTTAGGTTTTGACAGGTTGGCATCTCAGCATTCTCCAGTGTAGGAGCTTTTATTTGCTGACTTCAGCATAGGAGCACTGGAAATTGGGGCATGACTACATATTGCAACAGTGTCATTTTCAGGCTCTAAGAACAATAAGTATGATTTCTGTCTCTCCCTCTCATTCTCATTATTTCTTTCCTAAATCTTCATGCCACAAAAGGCAACATAATATAGAAGATGATACATCTTGCATGATCAGGTTGGCATTGTAGTATTAAATAAACGGAGGTTGGTGGAATTATTTTGTGCAACTGAAGCACAGGGAGGAAGTCATCTAGGATTACTTTGCTTGTTCCAAAATCTCCTTTTAAGAGGTCAGGCCATTTCTTATTACCTTTATTTTATCTGAATTTTTGGAGGGTTTTTTTCCTCCTCCATATACATATATGTAAAGGGAAACCAGTGACCTTCCAAATATTGCTAGAGTACAACTCCCAACATCTCTGACAGCTGGCCAAACTAACTAGGACTGATGGAGATTGCAGTCCAACAATATATGGAGGACTACGGGTTCCCTATCTCTAATGTATAGTCAGCTATAGAAAAAACCCAACAATGATATATTTATTAAATGTATTAAATTAATTGATGCATTTGATACAAATGTTTCCTCTCCCTCCCCCCTGCAAGTTCCTATAACATGCATGGTGTACAATAGCCATGTATTAAGGTCCTTCAGTTACTTGATAATCTGCTTTTTTTGCAACACATCTGGATCAGTTTTGAGGCCCTTGGCAGGCATTATTTAATGTATTGTTTGCTGGATAGAGTCCAAAACATGTATTTCCAGACCAGTGTTACTACAATATAGGCTACAAATACAGTTATGTGTTGATATTTGTAACAGAAGAACACTGATCTTCAAGTGTATTGTAAAATCAATCACCTTCGTAATCCAGGGATAGTTCTCTAGTTAGGATTATGTATTCTATATATTAAAGGTTCCTGAATTACATTTGGATCTAAATTAGGGTTATAAATCTTCGGTTTCCCTCAAGTCATTTTCCATAAGTGCATAGTTAAAGTGATTATCTCTTATTTATTGCATTTTGGAGCATCTTTGAATAAGTAAGCATTCCAGCTGTTTAAAAAATGTGCCATCACCTGCAGTTTCCTCCTTGTTAGCCCTAAACCATTTGCCTCTTTGCACAGATCCCTGCAGCTAACATTATTAACAATAAAAAGTTTAGCAAGTAGTGAGGCTTGAAAGGCTGTGTTATAACATGGCAGGCTAGCAATTTCTTTCAAACAGATAGCAAATACAAATGTATTTACCACAGCCCTCATTCAGAATTGTAGGTTTAACTTTAAAGGCAACCATTGTAATCTAAATGTTGATGTCATGTCGGGAGAGAGGAATTGGAGAAGAGGTGTTTAATCTTCTCCTGAATGATGCATTTATCAGTGGCTTTTCTGAGGCAGTTCAAACTGGTAGCAGCAGCTATTTTTGTGTGGTATAAATATTAAGCACCAGAAATTCTTGTTTTACACTGTGCTATGATAGCGACAGTAAGGAGATTTCAAACCTTCAAGGCTCAAGTTGACATTTCATCTGTACAGTTATTTTATATACAAGCTTTTCTTCCTTTCCCCTCTTGCTGTGATGTTGCCTTGTGATGATGAGATCTATGTCTTGTTTCACTGAAAGTCCCAGAGGAACAGCAGTAAAATAAATCCTATATGGTGATACTTCAACAAAAACAATCAATATGCAATATGCATTATGGTGAAACTGCACAAAGCTACACTGAATGCTTACAGATGTGGGTAATTTGAGGACGTTTTGCATAAAAGGAACTACCTAACTGGAATTGTACATCCCTTAGTGTAATAAGGGAATTATGGGAATCCCCATTCTTCAACATTGCCCTCCAGGGCTTTTTTATTATTATTATATAAATATTTTTGTCCCATTTATTCCTCTGTGTAGCTATCAATAATCTATTGTAAATCATTGTGGCTAAGGTTTTATTTTAAAGACTCAAACAATTGAAAGGGAAATAAGACTGCATAGGAGCAGCAGTGTAACAGCTTCCTCTAGTATTTGCCTTTCTAAAAGTAGGCAGTGAATGATTCAGGCATGGTTCCTTATGCTGCATTATAGATATAGCTAGTTTGCATGGCATGTTGTGCCAAACATTGGCTTAGCAAGGATGTGTGAACATGTGGGCTTCTGGAGAGGAGCTCACAGATACTTTGCTCCTTCCTGGTCCTTTTGCTTTCCCACTGCACAGTTCATGGTGAACAAGGTGAGAGTCTAATCAGAGTCTCTGTTCAAACAACATGCTAAGCAAGCTTCAGCTTAGTGTTGCAGTGGAAAGGACTGGGGAAGAGCAAAGCAGCTCATGAGCTCCTTTCTGGGACCCCATGTTCACATACTCAAGGTTTGGCTTAGCTTGTTGTACAAACCAGGCCAGAGTCCGTTGAGCATTTCTTCTCTGTATACAATGGTACCTCAGGTTACATACGCTTCAGGTTGCATATTCTTCAGGTTACAGACTCCGCTAACCCAGAAATAGTACCTCAGGTTAAGAACTTTGCTTCAGGATGAAATCGTGCTCCTGCAGTGCAGCAGCAGCAGGAGGCCCCATTAGCTAAAGTGGTGCTTCAGGTTAAGAACAGTTTCAGGTTAAGTATGAACCACCGGAACGAATTAAGTACTTAACCCGAGGTACCACTGTACTAGTGTTCCCTTCAAATGAGTTCATAGTATGTGGTATCCAAGTGAAAGAGGCAGCCATCAAGACTCAGATGAGCACTGACATTACTAACATTAAATTCACGACTGACCTCACCTCCTTTCACCCCCACAAAAGCATTAAATGTCACCCATAACTTTGCATCATGCAAAGAAAGTGGCCAAAATGAGAGAGGCATTTCAGGTCAGCTGTAATTCAAATATTATAAGGTGTCAAAGCCTACTCACAGTGCTTTAGTAACTCAGTATCACAGAAAGAAACACATGTGTGAAACCGATGCCTCATGAAAAGAAGGCTGCTATCATTATTGTCATCTTACAAACCACACAGAATTCATTTCAAATTAAAATGCAGTGGTAAGATTACCATATTAAGGATTCTATTTACCACTGCAAAAAAAAACCTGACCCTAAATTATGGTTAGTAAATGCATTAATTTATCCTGATAATAAATTGCTTGCATGTGGTAACACTGCTCATCTGTCATAATGGCCAGCCATGAATATCCATACTGTTCAGAGTGTAGATGGAATTTTCTTTAAAAAAAAAAAAAAAGATATTGTACTTATCTGCCTGGATTCTTTCAATTCCCAACACTCCTTGTTGTCGATGCGAAGCAAGCAGGTCTCTCTTTTTTTTTACCAATTCTACCAAAAATACAAATAATTCTTTCTTATTATGGACATTATTATTCATATTATTATAGTATGCTCATATTATGTCCATATACACTTTGGGTTTCCTGAAGTAACCAGAATATAAACAGAAATATACAACAATGCATGTAACTGTAACAAAATACTTATATGTTAATACTTTTATGCTGCAGAAATATAGTACCACATGGAGTTTGGATTCCTCTATACATTTTACACATACACTTTGCATATTTTGTGGTTATGAGTTTGCATATAATTAGTCAGGCTTCTTTTCTTGATGATTATGCATGAGCTGCTCAGACATGTCAGCGCTTAAGGCAAGAAATGGTCTGATGCAGGCAAAACTCTTATCAAGTTGAACTGCCAGATTCCATATACAAATCCATTTTTAAAAGATTCTTCCTCTGTCCCTAGTTTAGAGGCATTGTGTCTCTGATTACTAGTTGCTGGGACTCACCAGTGGGAAGAGTGCTGTTGCATTTATATCCTGCTTCCGCAGACATCTGCTTGGTCACCAGACGTGCCAGCTTGGCCCTGCAACCGTGGGTGTCATGCAGTTTGCTTGGCCCTGGCATGCCCTTGGCCCTTGTGTGTGCCCAGTCCCTCCATGGGGAATTTTGTGGGTTCTAGGGCACCCCGGGCCCCAGGGAGCTCACACCTGTGCTGGTCACTGTGAAAGCAGGCTACGTCTTTGGCCTGATTCATCAGAGCTCTTCTTATAGTCAGGACCTTCACACGAGGCAGATTTCCTTGTCATCTGCTGCCAGTATGGAAGCTTTTTACCCATTGTACTAGATGTTATGAATGAGTTGAGGAATATTCCCACATGGGAGCAGATTGCTACTGGGCTATGTGTGAGAAGGCAAAATAATGAGAATAAGGGTTTGCTTGGTAGTCGCTATGTGCATGACTCTTTTCTATGGAAACGCATCAAACTCCCAACTGAGCATTTAGAGGAAACACTGTAAGATTGCCTTGGTTAGTTTAACATTTAGCAGCTGAGATAAAGCTAGTGATATTTAATTTGATATAGCTTTTTATACTTTTATTGTTTCTTTTATAATGTTAGTTCTGAAAGTTGTCCTAAGCACGCATGGGCATGTTGCACCAAATAACGTTGCACTTGACATCTTATTTGTTTGTTTTTGCCCAGTGTCATTTTATTATAACTGCAGTTATCTCAAAAGCAGTTATGTTGTAGCCACATTTTTAGCAGAAGGGCTTTGTGTCCTAGAATGGAGTGGGGGCGGGGGAGGACCACCATTAGATGAAATCATCATTATCTAAAAGGCTGGCTCTTTATCATTTACCTCTAAGCCCAGGTTGTATAAAAGAAGCAGGTACAAAATAATAGTAAAATCATTCCAAGATTGGTTCCCAGCAAGTGTCTGACCTGTGATCAATAACTAACTGGAAAAAGGTTTCAGGAAAATAGTGTTTAAATTTAAAAGAAAAGAAAAGAATGATAGCTGTAATCCGCAGACTGCTTTGTGACAGGAGTTGCAATGGTTGCTGGTTTCTGTGACAATTTGCCCTTGTATCGTATGCCTTTGGGATTTCTGGAGGGCACTGCATGATTAGCCAGTGCCCTTACCTTGTTGGAAGGGCAATTGACTTTCTTCATAGGAGCAATGGGGAGGAATTGCTTGCTCTGGCTCCAAATTGGCTTTGGACATTGTTTTGTTTTGGATTTTTAATTTGCATGCATTTAATTCCCTTGCAAAGGTTCTTCTGAAGCCGTTTGTCCCTAATATTAACCATACCAGTCTGTTCCTGATAAGGAACTATGGCACTGTAAATGTGTCATGAAATCCCCATGACCACTGATTGAGTATCTTTTGTGTGAATAGCACCCAATGCCAGGATGTGGTGTGCATCTTTTGCATGTTCAGACCCAGAGACCTCCCCCCTAAATAAACACACAATTGACTCAAAATTTAGTTTTGGTTATTGGCAGAATTTAGGCCACAACTTTATTGATCACAGAAAAGTGAGTGGTTGCATAGGCTCGGGTTCGACTAGCTCCCTACACCCTTGCAGATAGCGCTGACCCAGAGCTCTATCATAGGTCAGCCAAGGGTGAACACCTGAGGTAGGTGAAAAGCCCGGGAACAGACTATGTTCACTCCCCAGATGCTCCCCTAGACCCAGGCATGGGCACAGCTCCCTCTTGGGGGTTGACCAAACCAAGCTGAGTTCCTGGATTCCTTTAATGGAATACCCTTCACACAGGGATGGCAAGACTGTTCTCCCATCCCTATCACCTGAACCAGAGCCTATCCGCAACCTTACAAGTTGTGATGAATTGCTATGCGGCAGGCAAAACCGAAATGGCAACAGCCAATCAGCCAAGTGGGAAAATTCCTGCTGTGCCCCTGTCCCGACGACAGACGACACACAACGGCATAGCAAGGTCAATCACAAAATGCCCTAAAAGTAGGGAGAGGTGAGTGGGTGTTCTGATGCACGAGCTGAAAGAGGAAGCTCTGGGTCATGTGCATAGGTATATATAGGCCCCTCGGTCCGTTTAGACTGCACCCCATTGGCCAGATTAAACCCAGCAACGAAGGACCAATCGGGTGTTGTGGCTGTCCAATATCCCCACCCATAAACAGGAGGTTAGTCTCCAAGTCTCACCGCAACACGAGCCCTCTTTTAGGGAGGACACAATTTAATACCCTTCCCATTTCTTTGAAGAAAGCTGGTATGTTAAATATATATATGGCAGGGCCAGTGTTTAATGGGCAGAACACATCCTCATTTGATCATTGGAATCTCCAACAACACTAAAAATGTAGTATTCTATTAATAAATAATTCAGAAAAATATTAAAATATACCCCTTTCAGGTGTTCCAATCTAAAGATGCACAGAAGCTAACTGTATATTAGAGAACAAACAAAACATTTGAAAGAAAACAAATCCAAGGGTAAAGAGCACCATCTATTGGACTGTAAAGAATGGCACCAAAAGTAGCCAATCATAGCCAAAGCTGAACGTCTGGAAAATGGAAAGGTGAGCAAGTTGGAAACGGAAGGGAATATAAAGCATGGTTTGATATAAAATGTTAATTGTATACCATCAGGTTATGTTTCTGACACATATTCATGCTGGCAATACAAATGTGGTCACTTACATAATCTATTAGAAAGAATTCGAGACCCAATGCATCAAAAAATACAAAGTAAAAGTTATTTTCTAACAGTGCAATTCTGTGCATATGTACTTGGCAGTAAATCCTATTGAGTTTAATTGGACTTATTCCCTGGTAAGTGTTTAGGAGTGCAGCCCATGTCACTGGTTGTTAATCAAACAATTGGAAAATGAAAATGAAAGAAAACAAGTTTCTTTTAGTTTATGTTATTCACCCTTAGTGGTTTAGGGTGGTGGAATGCTTAGTTTTATATCAACAATTATAGCAGACTTAAATTGTATGACTTTATTCAGGCATTATTCATACCCATTCTGATGAATTAGAGGAATACAAAAGCCAGCTAAAAGCTAGAATAAATGTCAGAGAGGGGCTCCATTTATGAAATGGAAATCATGCCTCCAGAAAATTCCCCAATACAGCAGTGGAAAGCTCTGCTGCAGTAGGTGTACTGTCAGCGGAAGGGCCATGTGTATGTTTAGAGTGGGCCAAGAGTGGGATTGGTCAGCTTTGGATCCACATCCATGGATCCTCTGACATCCACAGATCAGACCCAGCCCTGGAACTGATAAAGTCAAACTTCATCTCATTGCAGGGAAAATGAGAGGGGAAAATAATAAAGAGCCACCCCCAATATCCTGCCCTCAGTGCAATGAGTCATCAAAGCCCTGAGTGTGGTACAGCATTTTTACTTTCTGTACTGTTATTTCACACAAGCAATGTTTGTTGTTGTTGTTGTTGTTGTTTAGTCGTTTAGTCGTGTCTGACTCTTCATGACCCCATGGACCAGAGCACGCCAGGCACTTCTGTCTTCCACTGCCTTCCGCAGTTTGGTCAAACTCATGCTGGTAGCTTTGAGAACACTATCCAACCATCTCATCCTCTGTAGTCCCCTTCTCCTTGTGCCCTCCATCTTTCCCAACATCAGGGTCTTTCCCAGGGAGTCTTCTCTTCTCATGAGGTGGCCAAAGTATTGGAGCCTCGGCTTCACGATCTGTCCTTCCAGTGAGCACTCAGGGCTGATTTCCTTAAGAATGGATAGGTTTGATCTTCTTACAAGCAACATTACTGCAGGATAAAGAAGGAACTTGGTAAACTACCCCAATAAAATTATTTGAGTCTCCATTCAGTGGCAGAGGAATTGTTTTCTTACAGGGAGATTTGTTTCTTACTAAAAGAATTCCAAAATCATAGAATTATAGAGTTGGAAAGGGTCCAGAGGGTCATCCAGTCCTACCCCTTCAATGCAGGAATCCCAACTAAAGCATCCATGAGAGATGACCATCCAAACTTTGCTTTAAAAATTCCAAGGGAGGAAAGTCCACCATCTCTCATGGGGTCTGTTCCACTCTTGAACAGCTCTTACTGTCAAAAAGTTTTTCCTGATGTTTAGTCAGAATCTCCTTTCTTATAACTTGAAGCCACTGGTTCAGGCCCTAGTCTCTGGAGCAGGAGAAAACAAGCTTGCTCCATCCTCCATGTGACAGCCCTTTAGATATTTAAAGACGGCTATCATGCCTCCTCTCAGCTTCCTCTTATCCAAGTTAAACAAACCCAATTCCTTCAACCATTCCTCATAAGGCTTGGTTTCCAGACCCTTTATCATCTTGGTTGCCCTCTTCTGCACACATTTCAACTTGTCAATATCCTTGTGGTGCCCAGAACAGGACACAGTACTCCAGGTGTTGCCTGACCAAGGCATAACAACGTGGTATGAGACACTAAACCTCTGTTGATGCAGCCTAGAATAGCATTAGCCTTTTTTTGCTGCTGCATCACACTGTTGACTCCTGTTAAGCTTGTGGTCTACTAGGACCCCTAGATCCTTTTCACATGTACTACTGGCAAGCAAGCCAAGTGTCCCCATCTTATATTTGTGCAGCTCATGCTTCCTGCCTAAGTGGAGAACCTTACATTTTTCACAATTGAAATCCATTTTGTCTGTTTTGGCCCAATTCTCCAATCTGTTAAGGTAATCTTGAATCCTGCTTCTGTCTTCAGTGGCATTGGCTACCCCTCCAGATGGTCTCATCTGCAAACTGGAATAGCATACCTTCAATACTTGCATCCAAGTCATTTATAAATATGTTGAGGAGAGAGCCATGCAGCATCTCACTTGTCACATTTTTACAGGATGATGAGGAGCCATTAGTGAACACTCTTTGGGTTCAGTCAGTCAACCAGCTACTAATCCACATTTTACCAGGTAAAGAATTCTCTGCAAGAATACCATGGGTGACTTTGTCAAAAGACTTACTGAAATCAAGATACACATGTCCACAACATTCCCCTGATCCACTAAGCTTGTAACTCAAGTGAAAGAAAGAAAGAAAGAAAGAAAGAAAGAAAGAAAGAAAGAAGAGATTCATCTGGCATGATTTGTTTTTGAGAAATTCATTAAGGGTCTTGGTAATCACAGCATCCTTTTCTAAGTGCTCACAGAGGTAGTTACCTGGGAGTCTTCTTCTTTTTATTGTTTTTAACTTCACTGACATTTTAGTAATTTTCATAAAATCACAGACTTGTAGAGTTGGAAGGAACCCAAGGGTCATCTAGTCCAACACCCTGCAATGCAGGAATCCTGCCCATAGCTGTCCCTGGGTGGGCTTGAACCACCAACCTTCTGGTTAACACCCATTGTGCCACTGGGACATTTATGTTTACCTAAGTTAATCAAATATTTTCATTTTAAGTCTCGACTTTTGAACAATGTAGTTATTTTTTTTCTGCTATGTTTAGTTATTTTTACTACATCAATTTTGTTTTCAATAGAATAGTTCTTACATTACTTTTAGCTAAATTAGGGGGTAGTTTAGTTTATATCATTGGCAAGAAAATCTCGCCCACAAAATGTATCAACACTGAATGCTTATTTTATTCAGGTGTATGACATTATTCATAATCAGGGCACCTGAGGCATGTTTAGTCCCATTATTACTAATTTGCAGTGCTTGATGCGTGTGCTACTGCCAGTGATCAAATCTATTTATAAGAAAAGAACTGTATGGAAAAGGTTGGTAATAATTTGGCTTTAGCAGCTGTTACATATTTTGTTAATTTAGATTTTTGTGTTGTAGTTTGTATTTTATTCTTAAGGTTGAACAGAAATGCACATATGTCTTCTTAGTTCATCCTTTTGTGACCCTAGAGAAATATTCAAAATACTGTAAGATTAATTGATTTATCCATGAGACACCCCACAAGCTAAATTACAGCACAATTGCAATTATGTTGCAATCATCCAGTCTCAATTCTGTTTTGGTGATCATCTGCTAAACCTGCCCTACTTTTTACATTTGTATACTACTTCAATATTATTATATTGAAAATTGTGCTCAGGGAGTGGGCTATCAGCCAAGCCCAATAAATTGGCCCTGTTGGGGGCGAAGTAGCAGCTCTTCAACTTTTATGGACTGCTAGGGTGAAACGGGGATAGAACACTCACACTCTGTCTTCAATCTGCACTTCACAGCTACCGGGAACATCATAGAACTTACCTACCTTCCTCTTGAACTTACCTAAAAAACAAGAAAAAACAAAAAATGAGTCAAGAAGTTGTAAGAACTTAGTAAAATCTGACACTGCAAGTTCACTTTATTTTAGATAGCTTATAAGTTTGCATGGCACTTTGTAAGTAGTTGTCTTATTCTCACGAATCTGATAAATGGTGAAAAATTGTTTTTGAACAAGAATATTAATTGTGTGAATAATTGTCGCCTATGTGCTATATGACTTAGATTGAGCATGCTTCTCTTAACCTTGGTTGTTCTTTATTCATTTTCTAAAAGTTACATGCCTTGCAGTATCTGTTCTACAGATTTTCCTCTGTAAAGTGAAGCTCATTACATTTCTACTGATGTTCTGTCAGCAGGTGGTCTGTGTCGATTATTTTTTGCTTCCGTGTAATGGCTGCTGTTACATATTCAGTTGACTTCTGTTATTGAACCATTTTACCTCTGGTATTCTTTTGTGCATACTAGCAAAAATCAACTCTACCTAGCCTGGTCTTTCTAAATCCCTATCCTGCAGTTTTTCCACATGTTCACAATATGACACAGATTTTCAGACAAATGTAACCATTAATTTAACGTGGTACCCAATGCAGTGCTAAGTTACCATCACTTTGCTGTACACTTGTTACACTGGTGGAATGTTTTGCACCAGCAGAATGCACAGGCAGGTTGCTTGTAACTTTGCTGCACAATAGATTCTGAAATCTATTTCGCACAAAAAGTTTCCATTAGCACAACTTGTGTTGGATCTCCCACTTGTAGTACATTAAGACCCCTTGATACAGCCTATTGAAATTAAGTGTTGATTTTTTATTATTTACACTTTAAGAAGTGTCACACTGATCAAACTTGTTTTCTTTTGTGTAATGTAGCTTCAATAGGTTTTAAACTCTCTTTTTTTAAGTCCAACTTGCTTTGGATCCCTAAAGGCCATCTGATTCTTTATGTTCCACTTTGATCACTGAGATCCAGTGATGGGTACTTCTGGTCATTTTCCATGCTCCCATGGTCAGCCTTCACTAGGAACCAAGCCTTTAATTTTGCAGCTCCTGTCCTGTGGAACACTCTGTCGGCAGAGCAGAGGTGAAGAAGATTTTTTGCTCCTGTCAGTCCACCTGTTAGTCACATGTCATTATAATGTGACATGATTTGCAGGCTGGTGTTCCAACCACTTGGTTTTGTTATTTTTTTATTTAAAATTATTATTAGCCCATTTGTGCAAAAAGGGTAATTTAATGTTACTGGAAATGAAAAATTCAGATGTGGCTGTATGGATGTTGTGGAACACCAAATGTAGGGAAAACCTTGATTGTGAAATATACATTCAGTTTCACTCTAAGGTTTTGGTCATATTTGATCAAAACCTTTGTTAATGTCAGAAAAAGTGTCAAAGCAGGCCAGGCACAGTCATAGTCCCTGAACGGGGTAAGTGTCCTCAGGTATATCTAATGCAAGTCTTGATGTGTATGTAATTCTGAGGTTAATTACTGCTGGTCTGGTCTGGTTAACAATATAACTGGTTTGTGGAAACCTAGACTTTCAAGCACTGTCAGTCTTGCATGTTTCACAAAAGATAAAATCTATTGGAATGAAGGCATTGATTTTTAACTAAACCAGTGTTTTATGTTGTGCTTTCGGGACTAGCCATATTAATCTTGCATTAAATACTTTTACAATATAACACTGTGAAATGGAAGTGGATATAAAAGAGTTCAAAATGAAAATGCCCAAAGCCCCTTTTAAGCTCTCGCCCTAGAGTCATGGTCTTACTTTCAAAAGACATCGATACACTGTAGCATGAATAACATCAAAATAGTGACAGGCACTCTTGAACTATTCAGTGTCATGGCTATGACAAATGTGAAAACAAGGAAATACCTTAAGAATATTCCAGTGAATGTTTTCTACTTCTAGATGAACTAGTAAAATTAATCAATCACAATCCTTTTTGCAGCCATTTATATAAATATATTTCAGAGTGTGACTGCAAGGCAGTCTTGTTGCAGCAAACTGAGAGATCCTTGTCAGGAGCACTGTATTGTTCTTAGATTCTGAAATATATGTATATGATAAGATTTGTGAAGACTTCAGCTAATCACAAACTAAGACTTTTGACATCTATATTAAGAAAAGCTATTATCAGTGCTTTTTTTCTTAAAAAATGTTTAGGAGTACTCTCATTTTGACTCAAGAAAATCACAATTTTATAGTTCAAATCGGGGAAAATAAATACAGTAAATGGATAAAAGTTCCAAGATTCACAAAATGTTTATTTTTTATTTTTTTTTAAATCATATTTATTAGAATTTCCAATAATATAGAAAAATAACAGAAAAGAAAAGATAGAATACATTTAGAGCCTTACTTTCGTTATCTTCTTTCTAGGACTCCCTCCTCCCCCCCCCCCCGACTGTATTCCCCTTTCATTAATTTGGTTCCACAAGCTCTCACTCCCAGTTTAAAACTTAATATGTTTAACCCATTAACCAATTTAAATTATACAATTTTATCATCATCCCTCATCATTAACAGATAAAGAAAAAAGATTTTTCCCCAAGATCAACCCCAATTTCCTTCCACGAATTCCCTTTTTTTTAAACATGCCAAATCAAAATACCATGGTATACAAAAGTTATATAAAGAAATAGAAGATAAAAAATATAAGAATGTTCAGAAAGATGGTTACATTAGCCTTTGGATTCCAAAACTCCCCCTTCCCTTCCCCGGTTTGAATTCCACATGTCCATCAGTCTATATGTTGTCAGCCTGGAGATCTCAAGTCCATGGCCAGATTTTTCCCATTCCACCTTGCCGGTTTTCTTTTAATTTGTTTATTTTAATAATGTTTAACTTCAAAAATCCAGTCTAATAGATGCCTTTAATTTCCTTGGTCTTTGCTGCTCCTCCCATTATTCTTTCCGTGTCGTAGTTAGTCCTTTGTTCTTTTTATTCCTTACTTTCTCAGGTTTCTTGTCTTGTTCAGCTGCTAAAACTTTCTTATTCCGAAATCTGGTATCTCTACAGAGGTTTGTTGTTCAGGAACAAAAACTTACGTCCAGTCCCTTCCTTTCTTCAATAGAAAATTCTATTGTCTCCTTTTAATGTAAACACCTCTGTAGACAAAATACTATGTCAGCTTTGCAGCTTTCCCAGAAGATAAGTCCTGTGCGAATCCCAGAGTGATTTTCCACATACGACCACTTGTAATGTCCCAAAACCCCTCTAGGGGGATTGTAGTAACTTTATATCCTCTAATCCAAAAGTCAAATTGTTGTTCCTTATTTTCCGACAGTTTATATCCATATTGTGTCAAATTGTAACAGAATTAGCCAGCAAAGTCCTTGTAACAAAGTCCTCTTTATATTCTCCAGCTTTGACAGCTACTTTGACAGCTGTCAAAGTCTCCGTCTCTCTTCGCCAGGTTCTACGAATCGCCCCGGTTCCCAGGGGGGTTGCATTTTCCCTCTCACCCTCCACTCTTCTCCTCCAGCACAATTCTTGTAATTTCCCTTCGTGGAATTAATGATTTTTGTCAGCAATAAACTTCTCTTTCGATCTTGGTTATCCAGTCCTTGTTTTAGAATGTTTACAATTGGGGGGGGGACTGACTTCCTTTTTAAATCCCCCCCGCTCGTGCCGAATCCGAAAAAAAATTCTTTTTTTCTCCTTTTGTACCCGGTTTCCCAATTACTCACGGGTTGTTGTTGATAGTCCGAATTTCCAATGGAAGAAGTCAGCGCTCTCCGTCGAATGGCATGCGGCTGCGCTCGGCAGGGGAAGCAATGGACTCAAAGCACCACGCCACTCCCCGGCACCCGATCCGAAGCCTTTAAAAAGGCTCCTTCACGAGTCGGGAGGGCGCTAACGGTGCCAGCCGAGTCCCCATGTCCACGGGCTCCGTGCCCGTGGTTTTTGAGGGTCCCCGCGTCGCCGGCGCGGTAGGACCCAGCCCCTGCCGAGCAGACTCCCTCCGGAGCTCGGAGGGAGTCCGCCATTCGGCGATGGCGCCAACCCGGAAGCCAAGATTCACAAAATGTTTAGGGGTATGCATACCCCTGCGTCCCCCCAGAAAAAAAGCACTGGCTATTACTATTTATTATGCAAGGTGCAAAAATTCAGGAATCATGTGCTTAATTGCCTACCCGTCCTGGTTTCTGTAAGAGACCTGCCACTCAGCAGAAGATGTGGAAAGCAAGTCTCTTAGAATCAAATAATTTCAGAGTTGGACAAGAGTTGGACAAGAGTCATTTAGTCCAACTGACCAAACTGACCATCTCCCACCTATCAGAACACTCTCCCAGAAATTACTCCTTTTATTTTAGTTCCCAAAGTGCTGTCTCCACCCCACTCTGGCTAGCCGTCTTGGTAGCCAATCAGAGAGATGTTCCAGCAATGTGGTGGAATTATGTGGCACTACATCACTAAACTGTGGTCTAGCTCAGCTGTCTGTCTCACCTACAAAACCCCTTTCATTCAAAAATGCAGCACTTTCTAAGCAAATCCAACTGTTTCTGATCATTTTCACTTGCATTCCTCCGTCTGCCCCTTTTCCACATTAATTTGCATTTTAAAAGCACAAAATTGAGCACTGAAATTTGTATTTAAGCATTTCTCCTGAAAATATGAATTTGGAAAAAAAAAACAGTGTTGATGTGAACAGTGTTGGAATATTAAGAAACTGCAAATGTCAGTGGACAAATGAAATTGAAGTCCACACACTAGACCAGGTGGGGCAAATTTCCAATTCCTTGAGCATTCCTGGCCCTTTTCTCCCAGGTGTGTTGATGCAGGTTATTGGCATGGTGCTGGAAGAAAGCTTTAGAAGGCTGGATTGTGCACAGGTATTGTGCTGTTTTGCTTGACCTAAATAAACAGGAAATGCTGTAGAAAAGAATGTGGTAGTACTGAGGTACGATTTCCCGATCAATTTTCATATTAGCTTCCTGAATTTGAGTTTTGCTTGCATTTATGAGCTGATTCATTAGAACTGTGTCCTATCTCATTTACCTGTTTTCTCTGCCTTGTTCCATCCAAGGCAAATGTAATGTTGAAGGGGAATATTAATGTGTTTGCATAGGCTTGTCCTGCTTACAAAGAATGCCTGTTAGCATGTTCTTTACACTCATTCTACTGGGACACACAGGAGTAAAGAACAGAATGAATTTTCCTATAGATCAGCAGCAGGTAAACATAGGCTATCAGCTGCTGTGGTTTATGTGGCCAGGTGAATTTGGAAGCTAGATAAGCAATTTTTCTTTGAGGTTATTAAATAAATTATTCATGAAGATCTATTTCATGAGATGCGCAAACAAATAATCTGTTCTTCTATTCAGTGTAGACTACTGGATAGTAAGATAATTAGCAGAGAGAGGCAGCCCCATGATATTTATAGAGTTTGTAAAATGGTTGCAGTTACACTAAAATAATAATAACAACAACAACAACAACAACCACAAAACACTTTCAAAGAATCAATTTCTGCTTGTTTTGAGTTATCCTGGCATCAGTTTTCACACATTTCCTGGTGAGTGTGCTTTCTACCATATCACAATCCCAATTGTTAATGTTGCTGTTAGATGCTGTGCTCTTGAAGGAGCCACTATCCCGAACTCATTGAGCTTCTTCTCCTGCCCCTAGTCCCGTTCTGCCACTCCTAGCAACAGAAATATCAACACCATATCTCTCAGTGTCAAATGCTTTATCAACTCTCATGAGACAGAGAAGATCCTGAAATGGAAAGGCATCTGAATGGGGTGGCCAACCAGTCACCCAAGTAGATATGCTGTGCTTCAGACAGTGGCTTGGCAGACAGCATAGCAGCCCATGTAGTGCCACTTCACAAAGAGTATTATACTCCAGACAAGACACAGTATTTGCATAATGTAAAGTGGGTTGGGGAGACAGTGGCAGTAGTTGTATATTTCCTTACTTACCTGTATGGAGTGCTCCACTGGCTTCCTCAACTGAATGAGATTTGTTGTTGGGTATTTGTGTATAAAGTCCCCATGTGAGGTAGCTGCTGGGGTTCTAGCAATGTGTCCAAGTTCCCATGTGTGTTATGCTATTTTGTGCCATGCTGCTTTCCCTGAGCTTCCCAACATCTCTGTTCTACCCTGTGGGCTCTGTAATTGACACTAGGCCAGAGAAATCACCTGCCATCTGAGCCTTGGTGTTACACTAGTGTTGCTGTGTTTTGTTTGGATATCCTATGCTCTGCCATGGTGTCCTAGATGAGGCTGTCACTAATAATGGATGCATTCGGACAGCACTTTATTCCATTTTCTTAATATCCCCCCCCCCCCCGATCATTTCCACATTTTATGTGATGTTTCACATGACATAAAAGCCACTTCTGTAAATCACGGGGAAGTTTAGCACTCACTTCCATGCTGATTGCCTCCAGGAAAAACAGTCTATTTTCAACTCTGTTAACCAGGAATGGCATGGGAATTATTTGCTGTAATTTTCCTGCCATGTGATTAAATTTGTGGTGGTATTCCGGCATACAGTTATTTCCTGCCATTTTCATGGGTGAATCATGGGGGAACAGAAGCATACATGCACATGACGGGTGGTGTCATGTCCATTGACATCTGCTGTTGTGTCACACCATGTTCACGGGTGTGAATGAAACTTAGTGCAACAGGGTCGTTTATTGTTCAAAAAGCCACAGTTCTGTAAAGTGAAAGGTACTGCAGAGCAGCGGCGTAGCGTGGGTTATCAGCACCCGGGGCAAGGCAAGTAATTTGCGCCCCCTAACCCGGGGCAAGGCAAATAATTTGCGCCCCCTAACCCGGGGCAAGGCAAGTACAGTAATTTACTCTCCCAAGCAGCAGCAGCAGCGAGGCTTCTCTTTCCCCCGCGCTCTCCTGGAGCTGCCTCTTTTCTTTCCTTTTTTCCCTTTCTCCAAGGCTTTTCGCTTTCTCTCCTTAATTGATTCCTCCTCCACACCGCAGCGTTTCCTAGCTGCTTCCCCCCCCCCTTCCCCTCTCTCTCCTCCTCGCTCTGCTTGCCTTGCCCTGCACTGGCAGCAGCAGGCGCAGCCAGACCCCCGCCAGCCAGCCCGCCCGCCCGCCCGCCCACCCGGCTTCCTCTCCTTTTTTTGCCCGCGGCAGAAGGCTTCGCTCTCCCCCTTCTGCGACCTCCTCGCCAAGCCGAGCGAGCGCGGGCTCCCTAACCCATGGATTTTAGTAGGGGCAGAGAGTTGCTAGTGCGAGCGCGCCCCCCGCCCATGTTGCGCCCGGTGCGGCCGGCCCCCCTGGCACCCCCCACGCTACGCCACTGCTGCAGAGTAAAAGGAACACTAGAACTCAGGATAGAAGTGCTAGCAACCAGAAAAACTAAAGCAAGAATCTCCATGCTGAAAGCAAGGACAAGGAAAGCTATTTATTTTTCCAATGAAGTGAATTGAGTGGAAATTTGGTGCAGTTGGTGCAGATATAAGGCTTCTCTATAATTGGGGGCATAGCTGTAAAGTGAAGGTACAAGTGTGCTTCCTATGTCCTGCTCATGTCCTCTTTTAGTCATTCTGTAAGCAATGATCTTTGCGTGTTGAGGTCCCCAGGGCCACCCCAATAACTCACACATCACACATTTTTTGTTTAAGATTTTTGGCATAATTTTGGCCACAACTTTATTAAAATACAAATTTGTGAGTGGTTGCTTAGGCATTGGTTGCGACTATCTGCCCCCACCATGGGGGACAGACTGACATTCTGCACGATGTGAAAGTCAGAATGGGGGAATACACTTGGGGGTAGCGACGGAGCAGGGAACCTGCCCTCACCCCAAATGCAACCAGGAGCTCATTGCTATGGCCCGAGCCCGCTTGACAGAGTGGACAAGCAATAGTTAGCCCCCAATTCCTATAACGGAATCCCTTGCAGCAGCAGCATTAGAGGGGCAGGCACTCAACCTACCAAGGGCAGGCACTCAACCACTGCCCCTCAACCAACCAAACCATAAACCAATGCCTAACCGCAACCTTACAAGTTGTGACAATTTGCTACGCAGTAGGCAAAAACCAAATGGCCCCAGCCAATCAGCCAGATGGACAAAATTCCTACTGGGACCCTGCCCCAAGAGCAGATGACCACATGACAGGCATAGCAAGGTCAAAGCGAACAACCCTAATTCTAGGGAGGGGGGGATGGGCAATCCGATGCACGGTCGAAAAGAGGAAGCCCTAGCCTCGTGCAAGGAGTTTTAGCATTTCTGGCTGTCAATCAACAAATGGCAACATTAACTTCTTCCCAACAACAAGGGAAGCCCCAATCGCATCAGTGGCCAACGATCAATTAGCCCACCCCCAACTTTGGAGTGTCCTGGCGGCCCCCACTGCAACACGTGCTCTTCATGAAGGAGAACACGCTTTCTCAAAATATGTAAGTTACTCCTCCAGCATATCTGTCATAGAATGGTTTTTCGGGCTCCTAGAGACCTTCAGCTGGATGATCTTCTGTATAGAATTCTCCCTTAATTATTTTCCAAATGCTTTAAGTACTTTTTTTTAATAAAGAAAAGAAACAACAATAATAATCTAATGAAGAGGGAAGGTCTCTGGTACAGAAATCAGGCACATTTTGCTGTTGATGACTAACAATCCTGATCTGTGATGTGTAATTCTGTTGGCCTATAAGTCTATATCCAACATTGTGCTGAGGTCTGTTAAACATTGATAAGATGTTATTTCTATGGTAGGCCCTCTGAGACCATTGTGCCTAAATGCCATAAAGACCTGGATTAGGTTTATGCATTGTCAGGGTACATCTTAATATTGTCATTATATTTTGTAAAGGTACTGGCCAGCTTTGGAGGGGTGGGTATTAGCATCAGTATGATTGTAATGCTTAGCTTGCTGGAATCTCAATTCTTAACATGCAGTTTAAATAGCAGTATTACACTTTTTCTTTTGACCTTTCAAGCGGATTTGCCAGCATCAGAAACTGCAACAGTGCTGAAGCTCCCTGTGATATTCTTATGTTTACCTTCCTATGAAAGACCAAATCTTTATTTAGCACAGGAGTAACTTACACTTCATCTGAAATACAAATGAGCTTTATTCTGTATTAGATTCTCCATGAATTTGCAGTATTGCAGCAACACTCATCTAAACTAAGTCAAGGCATGAGCATATCTTTACCCTGGGAAAACTATCCTCAATCCATACTTAAAATATAGATTAGTCCTGTTTTACCGCTTTTACATCCACAGATTACCTTCCTTCTTAACTTCAACCGTGGGCATGAAAACTGCAATAAATGATTGCCTTATACATTAGTTTCAAGGCAATTTACAAACGTACCTTAAAAACATTGAAATGTAGTTTTTGAGACAGTACCAAAACCAACAACTATTAAATGTAGATTTTAAAACAATACAAAATGAATACCTAAGCCAGAACCTTTTCATCCAGCTGGAAAAACTTGAAACAAAAATGAATTGGGACCCTATCACATCTTGACAAGGACGGTATTCCACAGAATAGGAGCACCCACATGCTACTGATATTTTTGGAATTTGCAGGAGACGTTCTGTCACAGACCACAGTGATCTATTGGGTATATAAGGGCTAAGACCATCTTTGATCTGTCTAGGTCCTAATATACATTAGTACCAAAAACCTTGAACTTGGTTAGTAGCAGATTGGCAGCCAGCACAACTCTTGTAAGCATTGTGTTATATGCTGGCAGTAATTTGCCCCCAGAAGCAGCCTAGCCACTATGTTTTCCAAAGCAACCTCAGCAGTAACCCCACATAGACCGCATTGCAGTAATCAAGCCTTGAGATTACTGATGCATGGGGAACTATAGTAAAGCTTTGCCAATCCAGGTTTAGTCATACTGGCCACATGACCCAGAAAGCTGTCTGTGGACTGACACTGGCTCCCTCAGCCTAAAGTGAGATGAGCTCCACACCCCATTAGTTACCTCTGACTGGACTTAACTGTCCAGGGGTCATTTACCTTTACCTTTACCTTTACCTTATTATGAGAACAAGCATTATCTAAGGTGATCTAGTGCTAAGCTATTTGGGGCTTTACTAGTACTTTGAATTGAGTCAGGAAGCCAAAAGGAGAAAAGCAGATAGCTCTGACACAGAATCAGCATTATGTTCTTTGAGCTGCAAGCACCAGACAAAACATGGCTACAGTATTTTGGACCCCATGAAGCTTTCCAACTCTCTTCAAAGGTACCCTCTTTTACCTGAGATCCCTATACCACAGATACAACAATTTGAAACTGTCTATGTGCAAGACATGTTCTACCCGAATTGTATTAGCAGCTGTTAGGCCATTGTTTGCTTTGCACAGCAGGATGTATATTGCACCCATAAATTATTGAAGAGTATGATCATTAGCAAATTAATGAAGTAATTGGCATTTAAATTTTTATACAGATAACACTAATATAAATTGGTAACACCTGGGAAATTTTTGTTCATGTACATTTGATTAGTAATATATTAGTGTGTGATATCCAAATGGGAAACTAAATATAGTAAGTCCATCTTCAAATAATTATAGACAATCAGAAATTGCCAAGATCAATAAAATACATAATGGAAAACAGCACAATTTATTTTATATCTCATTTTACAAAGGCTAATTTCCTAACCTTTCAAGACTTTTGACCAATTGCAACACATTTTGTCATGGGTCTAAAGATCTACAGATGTAGATTGAGTGCCGGTAAGTCTAGAATGCTTCTTTTGAAGTTTGCCATCCTGTTAGATGCAAACTGGGGTATCATCCCCATGAGGAAACCTTGATAATCCAGTTCTCTAGCTTTCCCCGCATTCCTTCTTTTCCATCCCACTGTGATCCCTGCCACAGGCAAAATCGTTTTAATTTTTATTACCTAATATCAACAAGCTTTAAATTGATTAGTCATATGTCAATATGTTTTGGGAAGTCCTAGATTTGCAATCAATCTTGATAATCTTCTTACTTTTTCCAAGCAAGTATGAAATGGCCACCACACAAAAATGTTCCTGAGGAGAAAATAATGATCTTGAATCTCTATATTACATTTCTCAGACTTGTATTCTACCTTCAGGCAAAAATGGTTTCAGCACACTCTTAAATTTGGATTTTGCATTGCGAGCGCAGAGCGCCGGTGGGTACTGAGGGAGGGGCTGGAGAATGTGTATTCAGTAAGAAAGACATGACATCAGCTTGGGATTGAGGTGGCCACAACTTGAATGATTACAGTTGTAAATCAGATTTTGGCATAGGCATTGGGTATGTATCATGAATCAGCCAACCTGATTGTTGGCTGATATCTCCATCAGGGTCAATCCTGGTGAAGGGATACTATCTACTGACACAAATCTAATGGGGAAATCCCACCAGCACGCCACTCAGAGATGCTCTGTGGCCAGTCAGCTCCCATGTGGGCTTTCAGAAAGAACCCTACCCTTTGACACCTTTATCTGGGTACCATGAGCTTTATTCCACTTTTAGGAGTGGGACACTCACTCCTAGCTTTAGACTAAAGGTCCAACCCAGTGCCTTTTTCTGCCAAAAGTTGTGACAATTGCTATGAGGAAGGAAACCCCTCAGACCAGCCCAATGCATCTGCAGGCAAATTCCTTCTGGGCCTCAAATACGGCAACTGAATAGTTCCATAGCAAGGTCATGTATGTGCACTGCCCGCTTATCACTGTGCAGAGGCACAATATACAGGGTGGGTGGGTAGCATGACCAATTCTGACTGTGCTGCCAGGTGCCAATGCAGCTGGCTTTTATGACCACAAGCAGACCTCGCCAAAGATTGGTTCAGGCAGGTCTGCCAGAAGGGCATCACCCATCCCTCTGGGTCTCTGATTGGCCCATTTAAATGTAAAATTATTCGGCGAGCAAGCCCCCACAGTTGGCCACGGCCAATCCTGACATCAGCCAACTGTGCAGGCTAACTGCCTCTTCCCCTCAGCTCCTCACTGGGCCTCAGCAGCCCCCACCATGGGAATTATGGTAAGCTGTCTTTGTCATTCTGTGTATACAAAAATAATTTTTATTACTTATGCAGCTATAGCAGAATTCAGCAAGTCCAGATACATTTCTACAAGCTATTACACATCACTCAATCCAAATATTTTACTCATTCTTCCTATAGATTCATAGACGAATCGTCTACTTAAGAACCTTTATTTTTGTTTGCTTGTTTTGTCACTCTACAACTTTGTGATCAGAACAAACATGTAGCTGTTCATTCCTTTGAACAACATCTATCAGCCTCCAGAGGCTTTTTCCTTTCTTGTTAGAACTACTAAATGGGCCAGGCTCTTGAAGCAAGCAATAGGAAAACAATTCAGTTTATCAGCTGGTAGCATTGTAAAACATACAGCCAAACACACTGGATGCAGTGAGATAAACTCAGTCCTATTCTTACCACTTGGTATTGTCTATTTGTACTCGTTTTGTCTGACTGGCTATCTCTCCTATGTATAGTCCCAAGAGTATGCCTTAAATGTATTAGTTGCCATATTTCGCTGTCACGGCAGGTATCGGGAGCGGGTGTCTCCCACCACTCTTCTGCATCAAGCCAGCCCATGACATTTGCTTAAAGTAAACTTTTGAATCAAATTTTGAAATTTCTGTTTGAAGTTTTGATAGAACTTTAAGCTAAACCAAAATTTTGAGATGAATGTTGGGATTCTTGCTTGGGGAAAGCATCTGAGAGAAAGAAAACCTTCATAACATCAGAGTCCAAGGTCATCCAATGAAGCTGAGGATTTAGGACAGACAGAAGTCTGTCCTCACACAGTACATACTGTAACTATGAATTGGCTACCATAAGATGTCATGTGTAATCTAGTAAGAAGCTTGTTCTGGGAGAACTTCATAAGTATCCCTAGCAATAAATTAATATATTCTGTTTAAGCTAGCTTCAAAACATTTTTGGCATACATATTCACAGTGAACATTAGTTTTCCTGCGCTGTGTCAGTCATAGCCATCATGACCTGATATCCATGACTTTCATGTTGCCACTTCTATGGCAAGTTATAACAGAAGTTCCAACTGGTAAAATGTTGATAAGAACAAGGGTTTATTGTGTTACTTTCTCATGGAGGAATGAGAAATGCAAATCATAGTTCCAACTGATTATATTTAGAGCCTGCTAACATGCATTCACTTGATTAGAGTCACAACAGCATGTGTCCAATAGGGACTTCATATGCATTTCTTGCTGCTTATACAGATAAACAAACTCTAACATATTTATTTTAGGAAATCATGCCAAGGTTACCTCCAGACTGTCACTATCTTGTGAGAGGGATTCAGTCACATACCATAAATTTAGATCTATACAGCTAAAGCACATTAAAGTGCTCTGACTCTGGTAAATCCAATTTATTTATTTTATTAAAAGGTTGATTTCATGCACCAGGCCAGTGATAGTGAAATGCACTAAAAAGTGTGCATTTTGATTGATGGATGGAAAGGCATATAACTTTCCTGCAAACAAATCAGGATGAATGCTTAATAAATAGGGGAAATGTACAAGCTTTGTGCAAGGGAATCAGGATGATTGCTCAGTAAATGTTTTGTCTGGAGGAGTTCCAAGTGTCATATTTTACTATGCCTGAGGTGAAACTTCCCAGATAATAAACTTTTGAATTCCGGGATGGGGTGGATGAGGAATGTGCAACTGGGGAAGGGGAATGGCATGGGAAGGGCAGCAAAAACAACTGAGGTTCAGATAGCTAGGCAGAAAAAAAGTGCCCCAACCATGTCATAACCTAGTGGTAAACACCTTGAGCTTTTTATGGTATTTTCACTGGTTTTTATAAATCCTCAACCCCCCCCCCCCTTGTAAACGGACCTGCAAAATTCAGGGTTTTGGCAAGCCATACATTTTACACATATACCCCATTTGGGCATTCAGTCCATGTGATGTCTAGTGGGGAATTGGTGCAACTACTGGCCATGCCCCCACAATTGCATCAGGACCATCCCTCCCCCTAGCCCAGCCCATGCATTGGAAAAACACTTGTAGATGGAAGACTGCTTTCTGCATTGCTTCCCCTGTGAAATGGAAACTTCACTGCACAGGATTCTACCCCCTTCCTCCAAAAAAAATGGGCATATAACATTTAGCAAGCCATTTAAAATCCTGGCAGCAGTTGTTTCTCCATAACCATGAATGTATCTTACTGAGCCACACTGCATAAATTTAGCAAGATTTTCCTACATGCATGTGTTCTGTGTTCTCTTTAAAAATGCTTGTGTTTGGATGACTCTTTGATCGCCCAAAGCAGCTCTGTCCACAGTGATTGTTTTCTGTATCTCAAGATGACATTTGTTTGGGCAATCTCTCTTCCTAAATAAATATATTTGTTGACATTTTTAAGTGGCTTACAGGAAACTAGGGGGCTGGATTGGGAGGTTTTTTGAAAAAAAATCTTCCTCAACTGTTTGGCTAAATCACTTGGCATGGCTTTATTGGAGCCACGGACCAGAATATAGAGGCATCATACAAGAGATGGGCTAAACGAGGGCTACAACTTTATTTAACTTAATAAAGAGATCTGCCGCAAAACTAGATGTGTGTGAATCATTTGAGGTAGAATAAGCCTTGCTACCAACTCTTTATCTATGAATTGTGGGTACGACTTTGCTTCCACCTAGCCAGGCACTTCTTGGTTGAGGGAGTATCCCACCCAAAACTTTGATTATTTGTTCTGCGTGAGATTGAAAGGGGATATTGTTGTTATTTCAGCACCCACAGTTCTCTAGAGAGAGTCTAGGGTATCCCCCTTCACCATAATGACATCTCAAAGAGTGTCCACATAAGATTGACTAATCTAATTTGCTGCACTGCCACACAGTTCTGTCCCAAGTCCTTGATCAGGCTGACATGTTAAACTCATGGTTGGCTTGTGAGCTGTTCATAAGTGTTCCTGTAAGCATCCCATAAACCACTGTGAGAACAGGCTACTAGACTAGATGGGCCTTTGATCTGATCCAACTCTTATATTCTTCTTGTTCTCACATACATTTTGCAAAAATCAAAACAAAAACAAATGGTACCCTAGCTGTGCATATTTGATCATCACATTTTCCAACTTCCTGTAATTAAACACTCAACCAGGGACAGAGAACACTATAGCTCTAATTTACCAGGAACCTAAGGCACAATCTGAGAGGGACTTGCAATCTTTAAGCAGGATCTTGTAACTATGGCTACTATAGTCACAGAAGTCAGATTTCTTCTCCAACCTGAGTTGTAAGGGTGTCAGAGGACATTGCTAGCAGTATGCTCACATCATGGTGAAATGCTGCAGCATTAGTATTTTTACATGCATGCAAATGTAGATTCAGCAAGGGCACAGTGAGCTCTGAATTGCCATTGACAAAATGCACTTGGAGATTCAACCCAAGTCTGTATAGACTAGATACATAAACATCCTTTATCTTTATCTGCTTTTAATGTGACATTGGTCACAAGTGACAAAAGAATCAAACTGATAAATTTGTATATGCTTCTCTATCATTGGTTCTTGGATGTTTGCAATAAGAAGTGGTGACACTCGCCCTGTAAGTGCTAGAAAGCCATTTTGCTTGTGAGTGGAGTCACTGAATGCCAGTAAATAATCACAGAGGGATGCTATTAAGTTGTCATGTTTATGCTGTGACACTGCAGCTTCATAACTCATTGTCATCCCATACTGATGCTGTGTGGCCTGTCTACAAGCATTGAAACACAGTGTCACGAGTGGCAGAACTCTGCAGTTATTCTGTGGCACACTCTGACTTGATTCAAGGCAAAGTACTTTTTTCTTACACTTTTCTAAGCTGCTGAATGGGAGGAGGAGAGAGAAAGGTTGTATCTCATCTGTCTTTGTCTCTTTCCTCCTCCCTGGACACTTCCTGTCTGTCTGGAGGGCTAGGAAGCGGTTTAGAGGAAAGAGCTTCAACAAAGCAAGGCAACCATAGGTGTCAATCTGTTCATATGCTTTAAGATCAGCATACAGTAGCATAGCATCTTCAGTATCACATAATCTTTAGGGGGGGTTTAGAAGTCTGGGTAAAGATCAAGGACTTTTGTGTTTAGAATTGTGTTTGTTTCATAGAAAACAGCTTTAAACAGCTGTCAGAGAAATTCAGAGAAATAAAAACTGGCTTGAAATCCAGCGGCACTTGGGAATTCATGAAAGTAGGCTTGGCCAACCCATGTGTCTGTTATATGTTACCATTTATACATGTTGAACAGTAAGAAGAGATGCTGTGATTAGTAAGTCTGTAAAATATGTGTCTTAAGTCATTTAACTCATTATACTTAAAAGTATTATAAGGGCTGGCCTCTATAATACTGTTCACTGATCTATCTGGACTCCAACTCTTGCTGGGGCAGGGGGTGCGGGAGTTTTTCGGTGAGACAGGCTCTGGAATGGTGTTCAGACTGAGTTGGCACTTCCCTGTAATTGACCCTGAGTGTTGCTCACTCCATCATCATCTCAGTCCATGGCAATCTGTGTATAGGTAGCTCACTTATATATACCAAGCACATACTTTGAAAAGAAAAAAAAAGCAATATTGTTGCTTTTTCCATGCAAGCAAGAGTGTACTATTTTTTAAATGTTAAGCCGCTTTATGCTAAGTGCCTTTACCAGGTTTTCTTTTGAAAATTGCCTTGTGTTGTTTTGTTTTTTTTACACACACGAACCCCAGGAAACATATTTGCTATGCCTATAAATTAAAATTATTTTGATATGCTTCTATAATTCAAATAATAAACAGCAAGTCCCATTTCCTCATGCCTTGCAGTTCCCAAATAAATAGAGCAACTTGTGAGGTAGGTGAAGTGAGGAAAGCAGAGATGGAAAGTGGAGAGAGAAATAAAAAAAAGATGAACATGTGTCAATTGTTATTATTTTACAAAATATTTTGATATTTTTCCCCGTGTTTAAATAACTGCTCAGTTTGTTTCCTTTTGGTTTAAAGCTTCCAGATAACCTCAGGTAACATGGCACAGGTTAAATGATTGATTTTTTTATTGGGATGGCTGAACAGCTTTGAGATAAATGCTCTTTGCAGGTCACCTTGTTCTGTCTCCAAACTAACAAAAAGGATCAGGAAGCACACCCCTGCATAAAGAATCTGTAACCTTTATTGATAAATGAATATCAACAAAAAGCCTGTTTGTTCCCTTGTAGTTGTGTACAACATGACAGTGTAGGACTAATTTGCAAGTGTTTCACTTTGTTCCTTAACCAAGCAAAAATTGTGAGCAAACTATAATGTGTAGTTAGTTCAATTGTGGATTTCCCCCCCCCACACACACACACTGAATCAGCTAAATAAATAAATAACCAGAACATTTGTTTGGAAACTCATTACTATGATATTTTCTCTAATGCTTGCTACTTGGTTCTCAGCACAATGGGAACAGAGAGAAAGCAATGGTGACTACAGTATGTCAGGACTGTGATGCTCTCGATAGAATTATTAGAGATAATAGCATATGTGACCCACTCAGTTTACATAGTTGCAGGATGTAGGCGTTGCACAGCAGCAACCAGGCAGAAAGCAAGGGAGTGATGGTGATATCTCTGTTACTATAGCAACAGAATTTTTGTTGCTGTCCCCCTTGTGCTTGATGGACCATGCACCTATATGGATCACCTCTAATAATGGAAATACAAGATTCTATTGTGCCGGTAACCCAAAATCTACCTTGGCAAGATTTAGAGAATGTATTATTTGATCAGTTCCTGATGGGGTGAATAGCATGCCTCCCACTTCCACCTCCTCAGTACTTGCACACTGTAGCCTGTCCTGTGTATCACAAGCTGAATTATATTTCCAGTTGTTACCTCATTTGAGTCTTGGTTCCACTGTCCTATCGTCCATTGTATTTCAAGGAGCACATGCTGTAGATTATTCCCTCCCAGGTAACTAGTGATATAGAAGTAGGCAAGGAAATACTGCTCTAGTAATAATTCACAGCTTTATAGCACATGCCTGTACCCACTAAGAAAACTTGATTTAGTGTGCTCTGTTTATTCCTTCGGGATAGATTATAAGGGTTTTTTTTGCCAAGGTTAGGATGATATCACCAGGTTGACCAGAGATATGATGAAATTCTATTGACAAGAAAAATGGTTGTACTTTGCCTACCAGAGAAAATGTTTTGACTGATGCTTCACTCTCAGCAATATTTGCCATAGTTTATTCTTCTGTTTCGTATAGAAATTATTCAGTCTTGTTCATACAATAAATCATAAGGTAAGTTATTGTTTTAGAATTTTGTGGCAATCAACTATTGACACATTCAAAAATCAATCTTAGAATACACGTACAATTGTAGATCTCTACCAGAGTCTCTTAATTAGATATAGAAATATAATGTTCAGGATACATTACAGACAATGACATAAGATATGCCAAGTGTTTTGTTTGTTTGTTTGAAATGAAATAACATGTCCTTTGATCCCCTGCCCTCAATGAAGTTGGCTGGGATAAACTAATATTTCAAGAATTGCGGTTGCATTTCATACACTCACACCCACACCAAACTTTATTGTACTCTGGTGACAGATGGAATTATATATCAGTTGAAAAATGAAAAGAGAGTTCAGTTTTCAGAGGCAAGGAAGCCTTGCTAGTAGCAAAAGATAAGGGAAATGAGGCCAAAAGGAAAGAGAACAGCCAAAGGATATGCAGAGCTGCCCAATGATAGAGGTGATACAATGCATCTGGATGGATCATTGATCACACAAGACAAGGAATGGAATTAGGATGGAGTGACTGAGGGTTTTTGTTTTTGTTTTAGAATGTCAGCAGGTCTTTTTAAAGCAGTCAGTATATGGCTTGATTTAGCAAAACCGGAGAACTAGAATGGCTTCTAAGCAACAGATTAGAATATTGTATTTACATATATTATTGTATTTCTCTTTTGAGGTAGACATTTCTGAACTGGTTTAAAGCCCAATGGATATGTTACCCAATCATCATAGGTGCCACTTCGCTGTGGTGTATAAACACAAGGACCTGCCTGGTTCCCTGTAACTTCATTGCTCATATTGATGGAATTGCCAGAAGGCCATCAGAACTGGACCTCAGTGTCCTATTACCATGGCCTGTAATCTTACTGGTACCATGTTAGAGAAGCCTCTTCTGCACTCTCTTAGTGGATGGTGACAAATTATGTTAGACTACCAGCTCCAATGGGTATTGAGTAAATCCTGGAATGGTTTGTGCCAGCAGGGGTTTCCTAGGTTGCACCTCACTCCACTTTAATGTGATGAAGAACAATAGCAGATTGTTATGGTTTTTTAAAAAAAGTTTTCTTAATTTTCTGTGAAGGTGCTTGTAATGGATTTAGGGGTTGCTCGTGCATAAGTTGCCACCACAGCTGGCGAGGTTACCTGGTTAAACCCTTTCTGACTGAACAGCCTCCATCATCGTGACTGTCTCAGTCGCTGGCAGCATCCATCAGTGGGCGTTTCTTGAACCTTTTCCAGCATAAAAGTTGTTTGACGCCAAGTCTCCTCCTACTCTCTCTGCGCAGGGAGGGTGTGGGCAGCGGAGTACCCGTACTCTCTCCGCTGGTCTCCGGCAACGAGTCTTGGAGCCTCCTCTCTCCGATTCCCCCATCTGCCCCCCTTCTCCACTGGTGTTACGCTGATTTCCTTCCCAGCAGATGGGCTGCCTCTCTCCCTACTGGGACCCTCTCCTGCATCCCTCTGGAGCCTTCCCTCCGCCTCTAGCTCTGATGGCAGTTCCCTGACACTGCTGAACTGTGGCAACATAAAGGCAGTGAGTGTGATGAATGTCATATAATGAGCCCTTCTCAAAAACTAACAAGTATGTAATGAAAAAAATAAGTTTTAACACAGTGTTCTGAATCCTAACACTTAAGGTAGCCTCAGCAATGTTATGATTCATTTGTATGTCACCCCTTTTCTGTAAAGCTCAGAGAATAATTTGAGCCTTGCCTTGGACCAGAGATATAAACCTGATTTCAGCCAAAGAAGACTTTCCTACAACTATCAAAGCTACATGGCTGGGTGGGAATTTGGACCTAGTCCTCATCTGATTGGACAAATCCTGGCATTTTGTCTATGCTTGAAATAATTCAAAGTTCCCTTTACTGCTGCCTTATTTAGTATCAGCATTTCAGTTTTCTGAAATCCATTGGTTTCAGTAAGCCAGAAAGGTGCATCTGTGACGGTTGATATTTAGCTTTTTATGCTGTCCAAAGCCCAGACATCCAGAATGAACACACGAGTAGGGCATGGTCTCAAGACCCACCTCCTAAGTCCCAATCTCCACAGGAATCCTTTACATGATGATAAAGGAAAGTCTGAAGTCATTCAAAAGTACTATGTCTCCATAGAAAATCCCTGACTTCACCAGTATTACATACCTGCTAGTACATCTCAAAATAAGTGATGAAGAGAGAAAATTAATAAACAAAATATGGACGTGCAAAACCTTCTTGTAATTTTTGCGAGTGTTTCCATTTTACCCAGGAAAGACATCACATGTTCAAGGAATTCATCTGCAAAAGCAGATAAGTAATTTTCAGAAGGCTAGGATTTTCCACACAGTTTGGAACCCAGCACTGAGGACGTATTTTCTCTCATTTAATATGTCTGTAGTGACTCATGAGTGGCACCTTCTCCCGTGAATTAAAACTGTTTTGCAGGAAGCAATCTTATGAATGAAGATGATTCAAGCAAGTACACAGAATCAGATTGAGTCATATGTAGTGGGACTTATCTGCATCCCACAGAAAGAGCAAATCACTGGAAACTGTCAGCTTCTGAAAGCTTCCAAAAGCTGCAATTGCACCCAAAAAGAAAGCATTTTACTGAACTATCAGTTTTATCTGTTTTACAAATCACATTTGTATCATTTCATTCCGAAATTACTCATTTCATGAGCATCCAGGTTTCAACACAGGAAACATGATAAACCCAGTGTAGTATCATTCACTGGATTCCTTGCAATACTTGTTCATCACTGGGTTTCTTCATTTCAGAGAACTCCAAAGTTGCTACTATAAAACTCTTAATGACTGAGGATATCTATGCTGCGTCATGAAGATTCCCTGTGTTTATTGCTCCCAGGCTGTGTCAGACAAACCAAATTTTATTAAGCTGGGTCCTTCACCTGTGCTCTTGGAAATATTAAGAGTTTATACTTCTCACAAACAAAAATGATCTTAAATATAATACGCTTCACTCTTATATGGCTTCTTTTAGAGTCTGAAGGAGACATACAGGATGTGAACTTTTAAAATAAAGAAGTTTAGTTAGTCCTTTTATAGCAAATTTCACCTATATATAGCAGCTTTCTTTATTCTGGAAGAGGACAATATTTTTCAGTGTTCAGAAATGTGTGGGAGCATTCAGATTTCAATGATAAATGGGACAACATGATTGGGAAGGAAATGTCATCACCTTATAGCTTCCTTTTGTTATATATCGACACACTATACTTTCTTTCACATTCCCCTGTTTGCTCCATGATGTCAAAAAGAGGATGTTCTCTTATCTGTCTCATTAATCATCTTTGACATTGTTAAAGGCTTTATCCATGGCAATCTTTCTTTAGTGTTCTATAGTTGCCTCTAGCTCACTTTGGGAAAGGGATGCAGTGTGGTTGAACTGAACACTGTGATCTAAAGATACAGGTTGGTTAAGGCTGAACTCCTTTTGATTCTTCAGTGTACTTTATGTGCAAACCTCCCCCCCCCCCCTTATATTGTACCTTGCCAATCTGCTCTGTTCAAGCATGACAAGTTTACAACAAAACAACCTTCAGTGTGATAGACAGAAAAGGCCTTCACCTTGCAGTGACATAGGAATGACTGATGTTATGATCACCACCACCACTCTGTCATCAGTTTAATTGCAAAGACTGCAGCCACTCTTCAGAGTGATTGTACTAGAGTTGGACTTGATGATTTAAAGGTTAACTATTCACGGTTTCAGCTTAACCTTGTTTCCATCCTTCTGAGATAAGTCTGATGTTTGGGTCCTTTTCATGTGTTACTCTTGAGTGGAGTATAACCATGTCAACAGCAAAGTGGGACGGTGGTATTAGCACCACAGCCAAAACCATCACTTCTTCCTGTAACAGCTATGTGTTGCACACAATTGTCTGCAAAGACAATGCAACACTCAAGCACCTGCTTGCACATAGAGGATTGGTGTCGTGTGGAGCCCTTGCACATGAGAAAATGCTTATGCATTGGAATTTCTCTGCAAACAACTGTGTGCCAGACACAGCTTTGTTGCAGAAAAGACTCATGCTCTTGGGGACAGGGCTAAATGTGAAGCTCTGCCCTGCTGTCAACACAGATATGCCCTACATGTGAACAACACATGACTATAGGTCTTCTAGTTCAGTAATTAGAGTGAGGAATAAAGACCAGAATCCAGAGAACTATTTATACATGTCCAGTAATGCTTTAGACTAACCTTTATATCTGGTATTTTTATGTTGTGAACTGCTCTGAGATAAAGGGCAATATACAAATCTAATAAACAAATAAACTAAACCTAATACCCTAGCCTGGCCCAATGTCCAAAATATTTAGAGTGTATCAAGTTAAGGGAGGCTGGTTTAGGCTTAAGTTTATTGAATGGTAGTTACCGTAACTCACACAATACCAAAAGGCTATTGAAACTGAATGAAATCACTTGAGTTTTTTTGCCCAGCGAAAGGTATCTCTTCAAATCCCAGATTTTTTTGGGGGGGGGCAGGGGGGAGTTGCTTAGACAGGGCTTTAACATATTTGTATTTTTAAATCGCTGTAATCTCCCCTGATGCCTCATAGTAAAAGAAAGAAACAACAACAACAGCAACATGGTATCTGAAGAAGTGTGCATGCACACGAAAGCTTATACCCAGAATAAACTTAGTTGGTCTCTAAGGTGCTTCTGGACATTTTTTTAATTTTTAAATTTATTTTGACTGCGTCAGACCAACACGGTTACCTACCCATAGCTGTCAACTTACAGATTTGAAAATAAGGGACCAGCAGCCAAAATAAGGGACCTGCAGCCTCACCTGTTCCAGGCACTCCAGTCTTCCTGTCCTCCTGCAGTCTGGTCAAACTCATGCTGGTAGCTTCAAGAACACTGTCCAACCAACTTTGTAACCAGAGGTTCAACTGGCTAGAATCTGAATCACATGCACCACAAGGCCTATGCAGCCTCAGCTTAAGATGGCTCCCCGGCCTGGCTTTGCACTGCAAAGTTTGCAGCAGCACGTGCAACAAAATGGCGTCCAGCATTAAAAAAAACCCTCAGCTTGCATTAACTAGCCACACACAAGGCATGCAAGCTCCACCCCCCAGTCGATCTTAGACTTCTTATTGGGTGAGCAACACAGCCAAGCAACACAGTTGGAGCCTCCCTCCTCCCTGGTCGGCAGGGAGGGAGGGAGAGGAGCTGCTTCCTTTGAAATTTAAGGGACAATTCCCTTGAAATTTAAGGGACATCATTTAAGGGACATTTAAGGGACATCCATCAATAAGGGACAGCAGTGGGACATGGTGCTGGAATAAGGGACTGTCCTTTCAAATAAGGGACACTTGACAGCTATGTACCTACCTGAATCTAACAACATAGCTTGCAGTTTTGCCAAAGTTTCAGCTCAGGTCAGGGAGCTTCCCCACACTTGGCCAGGAATAGACAGCACTAGTAATTCACTTCTTCCAAGGCATAGACTAATCACAGTTCTATAAAGTAAACTTCTGGGACTTGCTGCAGGGGAAAGGGGAGGCAGTAGTAGAAGTGCCATTGAGCTTTTTTGTGTGTGTGTGTGAGCTTACTTAGAATGCTGCCAAAGGCTTGAGCTTTTGCAAATGTTTGGTTGGAATACTTGCAAAGACTTGTCTTACTGTTTGACGGGCAGCAGGATGCTTGTACATATGACACAAGACTTGGCTGGTTGTTCCAAGAGATTCTATTATTTTATCCACCTTGTAATTTGATATATTAGTTGTATTAATGGACCATTATAGCTGGTTAAAAATCCCTCCCACGTATCTGGCTGACAGTGTACAATTTGCATATTATGAAATAACTGACTTGTTATTTAAAAATAGGACAAATATTTTCATATTTGAAAACACTTACTGGCCATAATTCAGCACAGAGCTAAGCACACTTAGGCCTGTGGAAACAAATGGCTAGATTAAGTTGCTTGATAATCTGTTGTAAATTGCAAAAAGATGATAATGAAACATGTACATTTTAGGAGATTGTTATTATTTTAATACTAGAGTGTTTTAGGACTAATAAAAGAGAAATAATTTATATTGAAATCAGCTTTATATACACAGTTACATTTTATAAGCTCAGGAGTGCATTTGTGGACATGGAGTTGTAGCCAAAACATATCAACAGCAGATCTAAACATGTTAATATTTAAGGAAATACCTTTAAATCCTGCATCCCAGTACCTTATTTGACAGTTTTCATAATGGCATTGGCTTCTCATCAATCCTTTTCTCAGGTTCAGCTTTCCTAGAAATTAATTGTGCTTCCATAAAACACACTTCTCACCTCTGACATAGGGATGGAAAGGCAAGGTGCTTTAAAATTGCAGAGAAAATAGGGAAAATTTTATTTTTAATAGCACACTCCATCATTTCCTTTATTTTCTCAAACCATGCACATGAAGTATTTAGATAACACAAAATTATAAAACTTAGTTATAAAAGATAAACATAGGGCCAAACACAACTTATCAGATATTGCTATATACTTTTGAATGTGTACATTTTAAGCCAATACTAGTCATACGCTAGGCATGCTGTATCTTGAAACATGAAAAACCTGTGTGGTTTTAGGAAAATAAGATTTTTTCTTCTTTCTAGAATCAACCCACTGACTTTATTTTTATTGAATGCAAGGTTGAAGGTTACAGGACAGGAATCCCACAAACCATCCTGAAATGCCCAAGTCAAAGAATGCTAAGTAAATCATTCCACAATAAAGTAAGCCATAACCTTTAAAAATGTAAAGAGGCAAATCTAGTTCTAAACAAATGGCTCAATTTTTCTTGTCGAATTGCCATAGTGACAGAGCATTTCATAGAACCTTTATGGTTTCACGTGTCTACAACATTACAATGCAGACTTACAATAAAATACTTTATGAGAGATTTCCCAGTGAAACTGGCAGCACAAATCTCCAATACAAAACCATATTGTATTGGAATATTTCTAAGATAGCACACAACAGACAGGACAGGAGAAGGCAAGACATAAAACCTGAACTAAGTACTAAGGATATAGTACAGCACCAGCTAATGGTTGGTTGCATATATATTCATTACAATATATCTGTTACACAACATAGTCTGTTTTTTTTAAAATTCAGCAGTTCTTCAACAGCATTGGCAATATAAGGAAAAAAAGAAACACTGCTTCTCATAAAATTCCATCTAATTATGGGGCCTATCAAAAAGTCATTAAAGTGCTACAAGGAGAGGCAATGTAAATAGAAGATACTTCAGCCCAGAGGCATTACAGCAGGAATCCTCATGGAAATGAATTATTAAATAAGAGAAACATCTGAATACTGATATGGCATCTAAAATCCATCTCGCACTACAGTTTTACATAAGGCATTGAACAGCAGATACATTCTTCATAAGTCGGCAACTACATCATTCTCCTAACTACCCCTCCCCAACCGTTGTAGGTGGTTGCTGAACCAAGGACACAGATTTTAGAGCTACACATCACTTCAGAAATATGCAGACAGTTCAAGAAGTGATGACCCCCAGCATATTAAACCATGAACATCTTGATCTTTGGCTCCTTAAATAATGCCACTTTTGTTCAGTACATTTGGGCATAAATAGTACACTTTGACATCAGGGTACAAAGTCCAGATTTTGAGGGGGGAAAGAGACCCTTTTATATGTGAACTGTCAGATGAAGTGCAGAACGCAAGAGAAGGTCAGAGTGTACATTGAAAAACAATGAAAGCACTGATAAAAAATTCATTAGCCCAAAATAAATTTCTGGATTAAAAATATTAACAAAATGTTTATCGCAACTAAACATATTGTGGTCACGATGGCATTCAATACTTCAGGCATCTATGGCACTGATTTGTTACGTGCAAAATTAATCCAACTACTATATGATCCTACAGTGGCATAGTACAACCTCTGTCTGCCTTCACTTGCATTCATCTCTGCTCCAAGAAGTGACTAAAAGCAAATAATGTACAAATTATTGAAGAAGCAGCCAACTCAGGTCAAAGAATTTGAGACGTACGCATTGAGAAGTATATATTGCCTAGACAGTTTGGTTCTGATTGAAAGGGCATAGCTAAAATTGTACACTTGGCAACATTCAGTGAGTCTTGGAAATGGAGCTCATATATTTGTGCAAAATGCTGAATCTCTATAACATCAAATAGCATCATTTATATGTAGCACCTTGAATACTGGTGAAGTGTGAGAGCCCAAGATTAAAGTCTTACCACAATTTACTAGGGAGTAAGTCCCTTTTAATTTAGTGGACTTCTAAATAAAAATCTTGCATGCCTTTAGTACAAAATAACTTCTCAAATGTGCTTACATTCTAGAAGAACCCAGAGTAGTACTTTTAAGCATACTATTGTAAATATATGCTATACCAACTTTGTATTTTTTAAAAGACCTATCTATGAGTCAGTGTTCTGAATCCATTTTGCAAACTCTTTAAAATGTACAGATGATTTTGAGTCTTTTATGTGCTCTTTAATGATTAAATGAGATATTATATCTCTCTTGGGGTAAGTATATCTCTCTGCTGTAATAGGTGCTGTCTTATAAAGTACATTTTGTGTAATCTCACCATTTGCAATTTGGAATATATTGTTATCATTCAAACTTGCATATTTGAAAAGTGAACATGATTGCACTCATTTTCCTTACTTGCAGGTGCTAGTTGTCTAAATCAGTAAAATTAGCTTTCCCTGCAGTTAAATGTGACTACAAAAAATGCTATTTGTCTCCAACCTGGTATCTCATCCCATTTTGGACCCTGTCTGGATCCATTTGAATAAAGAGCTAAAGAATTCTATATAGAAATGTTGATCCTCTTTGAGAAACAGTTTGAAACTATATTAAAAGGAACAAATTTTAATGGATCCCCACACTCTTCATACCTTATTACTTTCTGTTTCTTCTTTTGGGGGGTGGAATTCTTAGAATCATAGAATTGAACCACTGGGGGTAGAATCTTATCATGTGCTATTTTCTCTTTATACCAACATAAACCAAGTGTAACCACAATTTTTGTTAATGGATATTGTCAAAGTGATGCAGTATAGATCAACATCCGGAGGTGTTCTAGTTCCCAATAATAAGCACATCAATTTTAGTTATTTGAGGAACACACAAGACTGAAAGCCAAGGACAATGTTAAATTTTTCACTTTCAGTTGGCCCATGTGGACCAATCTGAAGGTCAGCAGTATTGTTCCTTGGCAGCTGTACAACCTAATGAACTGATTCAAGCCTGTGATAAAAACGGGGCCTGTTTTGACAAATAGCTGTTGGATGACATAATACAATTTTGGAAGTCCTCTTATTTTCCCTTCACCAGAGGTGCAAACACTTTCTGCAGCTGTAATTTTTATGTGAGCAGATTGGTGTAATTGATAAGCAGAGTGGTTCTGGGCAGTGATTCAAAATGAGTTTGATGAAAGGCCAGGAGCCTTTCCATTTCAGGTTTCTGAGGATGACTCGGCATTTTGTTCTTAGGGGTTGGCTTTAATGATCTTGATAGTTACTGACATGTTAGTCTTCTCAGCATCCTTTCTACTTTTTATAATTAAATTGAAAGCTGGCACACACACAAAACTAATGCTCTGTCAGGTGCCATAGATTTGACTTGCCTAGAATAGGAAGACTTCACAGTCAGGCATTATTCTGCTTCAATTGATCCTAGGAGAGATGAGAGTGGCAGATTCTGACCAGCAAATCCAGTTATTCATTCACTGGAAAACAGTCTTTCTTCATGAATGATGGTTTTGCTTTATCTGAGCAATAATGTATTTAAATGCATTTGTTTTTAATCACATCATGGATCCAAGTCTTTCTTTTCAGTTCAGAGGGGAATATATTGAGATATTGACAATGCATCATTGGCCTATATGCCAAAACTCCCTTTCCTTTTCTTCTTTTGTAGATGTTGACAGGCCTAATTTATTCTTAATGTTTCCAGGTGTCTTTTTCTTTTGAATTCATGGGGCTGTGTAAATGTATATCCTGTCTAGTATATAAAGAAAGATGCATTCACTTTTGACGTACAGTTGTGGGAAAGTAATTCTTTCTCTCCTCTAAACTCCCTCTCTCCCCACCCCTCTTTTGTCTTTAGTCATTTGCTGTAGTTGTTGAATGCTGAATATTTACAGGTGGGAGAACTTAACAACCAGGAGACAATAGGCCTTTTCAGGCAATCATTATGAGTATGTGATGTAGCTCATGTGTATAAGTGAGGAAGTCCCACTCTTAGATGCCAACATACACCATTAGCCACACTCCCAAGCAAAGTACTATAGGCATCAGTATGAAGGAAGTCCTATAGGCATATGGATGGATGCACATTTGGCTCCCTCCATGAGGACCCTGACCAGACAGGGTTAGTTCACATTCCCATGAAGGAAGATATACACCTATTCATCTATATGGACACAGGCCTTCAGATCCCAGTGTAAAATTAAAATTAAATTATTACATCTTGCCTTCAAATGTTTTGAATCAATGCTGGTTTGGAGCAACATGTTTCTCAGTCAAGCTGGCAGGTGGCAGTTACTACCACTTCTCCTCATTCTATTCTTTTCTTCAGAATTACTCAGGAATCCTCTGGAGAGAAGTACTTGTTAGTGTCTTTCTTAAAGGGGAAGATTCTATAGGTTATTGGGAACCCTAGGAACCTGTGGTGAACAATGAGAAGGAGCTACCCTGGTTAAAGCCAGGAACCTATCACTATTTTGTCACTGGATTAACAAGCAAGCAAGCAAGCAAACAAACAAACAAAACCTACCAAGACTAGCTGTGAATCCCTACACTCTAGTGATACTGCTAAACCAAATGTCCCAATCCAAAGGGTTAATCATGCCCCTTTTATGTTAAGAAAAGTAACTATAGTGTTTCAATTCTCTATTTTCTTTCTCTGTTTCTAATTTTTTATCTAATCTAATCTTTCTAATTTTCCTAATCTCACCCACTTCTGACTCTCCTGAGATGTGAAAAACTGCTGTGCATGTAATATTTTCTTCTTCTTGGTTCTTTCTCTTTTTGTATTGTGAAGTTGAATCTCTAAGGTTCCTGTTCATTTCCTGTCCCATTAGGCAAACTCTGTGTCTCTAATCTCTCCCTTCTATATCTACAATAGTAACTAAGCATATGGTCCAGGAAGAGTGTGGGTGAGTTAGCCTGTGTAATATCCTATTAATATTTTTTTTTTTATTCTGTATGCTTCTGTAACTGCATGTTACTTATAAATCATTTATAGCGGTATGTTGTGGATCGAGGGCCCCGACCCCGCTAAGTGAAATAAATACACATGGACACATGGTATAAGGTTAATGGGCAAGAAAAGGCCACAACTTTATTGATTACAGCAGTGAAAAGGTATTGGCTTAGGCATTGGATGACTATAGGTGGTGGGTTTATTCAACAGTAGGTGGAGCCTGTTGATGCTCATCCAACTATAGGCTCACCCCCTGATGTCACCGAGGGTCGTGCCATGGCCTCCCGCCAAGCAGGCATCGGACGGAATACACGACCGCCAGATTCCTTTAACGGAATAACCCACGGTAGATAGCATAGGCGATGGCCACACCTAGCCCTTGACACAGCACAACACATGAATCCAATGCCTAACCTACCCACCAATACCACAAAAGTTGTGACGATTGCTACGAGGTAGGCGAAAAAACCAAAAAGCCTAATGCCAAATGGAAAAATTCCTACCAGGCCCCCCAGACAACCGGGGCAACCAACCTAAGGTCCATAGCAAGGCCAAAAACCTAGACCCTGAGCTAAATGGGAGTGGAGGGTGGGTGACTCGCTGCAGGACGACGAGGACTGAGGGGGAGGAGAAGGAGGGGCAGGGGCTAAGGCCCCTGCCAGGGCGGAGTCCGGGCTCCCGCCCACAACCACTCCCCTCTCTTGCAGGGAGGAGAGTCTTTGTGGATCGAGGGCCCCGACCCCGCTAAGTGAAATAAATACACATGGACACATGGTATAAGGTTAATGGGCAAGAAAAGGCCACAACTTTATTGATTACAGCAGTGAAAAGGTATTGGCTTAGGCATTGGATGACTATAGGTGGTGGGTTTATTCAACAGTAGGTGGAGCCTGTTGATGCTCATCCAACTATAGGCTCACCCCCTGATGTCACCGAGGGTCGTGCCATGGCCTCCCGCCAAGCAGGCATCGGACGGAATACACGACCGCCAGATTCCTTTAACGGAATAACCCATGGTAGATAGCATAGGCGATGGCCACACCTAGCCCTTGACACAGCACAACACATGAATCCAATGCCTAACCGCCACCCGAGCCGCAAAGGGGCTCGCCGCCAATACCCTCACAGCTGCAACCAATCCCTAATGCTGCTAATGACACTGTCCAACCAAATATCATTCCCAATGTCTGTTAGATGAACTCCGTCATTCCGGTACATGGCTTGGTCGCCGATCCGGATACGGTCATGATAAATGACTCGGCCATACATAAAGCGCACCCAACGGGCTACCGCCCGGTTCAGGAGTTTCCTGGTTTTTTCAATGGCCATACAGTTCTGCGCACCGCGCCAGACAATTCTTTTCAAGAAGGAGGACCAGAACACCATTGTTCCAGGGCACAAGGCCGCAATCGACTCCCAGTCTCTTTTTATGCACCACAACAAATCCCCGCTTCTCCTATTGGCCAGGTCATTCTCTCCCAAGTGAATGATAAGGCTGTCAGGAGGGCCAAACATGGCAACTCTGTCAATCAGCAATGGCATAAGCTCTTCCCACCACATGCCGCGTCGCGACAACCAGGCAACTTGTATCCCAGGAGGCAAACCAAGATGATGGGTAAGGCCGCTGCTGACCGCCCGAACGCGGGCCCAATGAACAATACTGTGGCCGCAAATCCACACGGTGCCCCCGGAAACAGCTGAGAACGAAAGAAAGGAGAAAGCGGGTAAGTAGATTCAGTGTAGCGGAGCGCAAACTAACGTATATAACCCTTATAAGCATTGGATTTCCATCGGCCCAATTCTTTAATCTTGTCCGCAGGCAAGCCCAGGCACGCGGCAGTTGAGGCAGCACCGATCCTAAAGGCGTGGGCAGCATAAGCCCGGGAAGCTAAACCACAAGCATCAATAGCTTTGCGGAGTACCCTGGTGAATTGGTGTCTCAGTAAGGGGGACCCGTCTTCGTGTAGCAGAAGCGGACCCTGACCAGGTGGTCTGAGGCGAAGATACTGCCTGGTGTCCTTTACCGGACAAGGGCCCTGCCCCCGGACGCTGTGAGTTTTAGAAGGACACCCCTACCGGCCTGATCAGTTTTGGATTGTCGTATCCATACCAACATGCTCGCCTCAGACAGCTGTACATCTTCCATAAGGAGGCCCCGCATCACACCATTCGCACTACCTTTGACTACGACCTCGCCCACTCTTAGGGCGGCAAAAAAGGCGATGGCATATGCCACAGAAAAGAGGCGGGCCTCAAACCAGGACCAACAAATTGACCAGAGTTTTTTGCGTATTTGAGAGAGCAACCCGTAAGAAATTGGCTTACAGCCCTGAACCCTAGGGGGTTGTAACCTGCCCCAGCCTTCAATAGCTCTACGGACCAGGAAGTCACTGCATGGATCGGAGGAGAACGTGGCCTTAGCAAAGAAGCTAATGGCGGCTACATGTATTTTTAATGTTTTAGGCGCGCACCCTAGGTCATCAAGGTGTGAAAGGTATTGCAAAACGTCATCGGTGGTGGGAGGCACGCTAGCAGAAAGCCCCGAAGACCCAAACCTGAAGCCCAAGAAATTGCACCAGGCCTTCTTGTAAGACCTGAGGGTGGAGGGTGCGACAGACGCTAATACTCCCTTAATCACTTTGCGTCTCCAACGTTCCACAGGTGCTCCGGAAAGGGTTCGGGCAACAGCTGTGCTCCAGGTACCTGAACCCCATGAAATCACACCAGACCTTCTTATATGATCTAAGCGTAGAGGGTGCGACAGATGCTAATACTCCCTTAATCACTTCACGTCTCCAAGGTTCCACAGGTGCTCCGGAACGGGTTCTGGCAGTGGCTGAGCCCTGGGAGCTAATGCTCAGAAGCGAGGCACTAGAGGACGAATGATTGGAGTAGGCACGACACCCTCTTGGAACGCGATGACTGTTTAGCCAGTATGTTGACCACTGCCTGGTTATCAGTTCTGAAGCACACCCGGTGATTCTGGAACTCCTCAGTCCAAATGTGAACAGCCACAACTAAGGGGGGAAAAACTCCAGAAAAGTGAGATCCCACGTGATAGCCTCGCCTTGCTCCTCTGCTGGCCATTGTTGAGCACACCAGCGTCCCCTAAAGAATAAACTGAAGCCCAAGGACCCAGCGGCATCAGTGAACCTGGCAATTTGAGGACAGGTTGAGGATTTCCTGCCATAAGGAGACCCCATTGTAGTGTTCCAGAAACGTGATCCAGATCTCAAGGTCTGTCTTAACTGATTTTGGGAGTCTTACCCTGTGGTGCGGTTTGTTTGTTTGTTTGTTTTTGTTATTTTATTTTATTTTTAAGGTTAGATATGCACATAGGCCCCAAGCCTCATTTTGTATCATGACTTTTAAACTTCTGATTTGTTTCTGAGTCACTTGGTGCTCTCTGTGCTGAATCTGAAGGGGGCTGGCACACAGACTAGTTGAATGTGGATGTTCATTATGCACTGTATCATAGTATAGTACAGTGATTATAAAAATATCTGCTTGAGTATATGTTTTCATCATGTGTAAAACTCATAATGAATAAACAAATAGTTCTATATTGTGATCAAGTAACTCCTAGAACAAAATTGTAAGTTTTAGCTTCAGAAAACCAGTTGCTTCTAGCCAACATCCTGTTGCCAATGTAGCTAAAATTTTAGCACTTTTGATTGTTAGCTGATAACACGATTGTTAGTATGACAAGAGATTGGTGGGATGCTCTCCTACAGATTTCCAAAACTGTTGTACTACAGACACAGCCAGGACATTCCAGACACAGCCAGGACATTCCAGAACACTTCTATCTGGTACTGTAACTGTCAGGTTTGAGTTTCACTCAAGCTAGAAAGAACTGCTACATATGCAACATGTTCTAGAAGATTGCCAAAGGTGAGCTCTTGGCCAAAGCATTATCCACTTCAGTGAAGTGTTATTTCTCACCAAACTAGCAATTTGTTTACTAACTATACATGTTCCCTAATATAGTTAAAGCATTGAAATTATGCGATTTCGACTGTTGGGCTTAAAGGCTTACTAGATTATAGGACTAAGGACTAAATCATTATTGTACTTCTTTGCAATTTTGCCCACAGCTGCCCTGCTAATTGGGAGAACAGGAAATGGATCTGGAACACTTCAAAGCAGTACCATTGCTCCCATGTGTCTTCCTGTTTGGGCTGTCATTTTGTTAAAGCTGTGGTCTTGCTCTTGTAGTTGATCCGTTGGGTGAGGCGAGCGTCCTTCCCCTTACTGACTTCTGATTAGGAGAGTCCTTCGCGGTTAAGGAGCCACTACTGGGATTCTGCAACCCTCTGAGAAACCCTTCCAAAGATAGGATGCTGCACTTCCGTCCGGATGGATAGACAAGAGGTTGAGGAGAGGAGAAAGCTGAATTGGAGAAAATGCTAGACCCAGAAGGACTTTATCGATGGTTCCCTGCTGTGGGGGCTCGTCTGGAACTAGAGTGGTGGAAGCCCTGACCTCCCCAAAAGGGCCGCTTCCCTTTGTAACACGCTGTGGCTGGGTGAGCCCCCGCACATCTCTCACACTCATGCGGGTACTTACAAGACTGCCTTTGGCATTGCCCTTTATTGAATTACCAGCACACCTTACGTTTTAAATCCTTTCTAAGGCCCAGCTTTCCAATGCGATACACCTCTGATGGCTTCTTCTCGACATACGGGCTAACTGCCAGATGCTAATAGCGGCAGCCTCCCCAGAAAGGGCGTAAGTCATTCTGACTCATCATCACTGGCTGATGAGGTGCCTGATTGTGGAAGCTGGACCCTGGGCTGCTTATTCTGTAAAGAACTAGAAGAACTGGAAGCAACCGGGTTATTGATACGGGCCGGCAGCCTCCATGCAGGCGCCCTGGTGCAGTTCTCAAAGTCGGCGAGCAAGCCTGAGACCTAGTTTGCACAGCCGCCGTTCCTGTCTGAGGGCTTGGGCCTGCACCTGGGTAGTTTAAAGGCTGGCCACTGGTTTGCGAAACAAGGAAGTAAGAAACGCAAGGCAAATAGAACTAAAGAATAGCTAAGAGAAAGCGCTGTTCATAGTCAACAATGAATGATCTGAAGGCATTAAGGAACTGCGAAATGGGTTTGGGTTTATTATTATGACGGTTGACAGCTGCAGTGTGTGCTGGTACTGCACCCGTGCGCTTCCACTAGGGGGCCATGAGCTGCTCTGTGCACTAGTAAAATGCGCCTACTATTTATTCCGTCACTTATTATTATTATTATTAATAATATTATTTTATATATTTTTTATTTATTTATTTATATTTTTAATATTAATTATTATTATTTTATTTTTTATTTTTTATAATTATAATTATTTATTTATTGTTATTATTAATTATTATTTATTTATATTTCAAATTTATTTTATTTTATTACTTTATTTTATTATCGTTGTTATTTTTTAATTAGTATTAATATCACCACTCAATTAATAACTTAACTGTAATTAAATGCTAGTATACAATTATTGTGCATCAATAAAGTTCCGAGCACTGTTGAGGGATTAATTATTAATCGATAGTATCTCAATTAATAGCCAATGGATTTATAGCTATGAGTAGGAATTACTATTATCAGTTGCTCTGCGTAACTGCTGACAAAATGAACAAGCTATACGTCACTTAACTGCACCGCTTGTATTTATTTATATTTATTAAATCACAACCCAGCAAGAGTTCAAGCAGCAGCGCTCAACTACATATTAGCACCTGGCTCCAAGGAACAATACCATACACAGAGCAACCCCAACTGCAGTCAGACAGAATTAGAAGATAATTGCCTATAATAAGAGTTGCCCCTTTTAAATGATAGGCAAATCTAGGCACAAAGCATTGCCAAGTAATAATAATAATAATAATAATAATAATAATAATAATAATATTTTTATTGTCATTGCCCCCTCTCAGGGACAACGAAATTACTTGGCTGCTCCATCCACCCAGGTAGGGCACTCCACACGAAATCAAATCAACTATAAAAACACTAATTAAAACAATACAGTAATCAAACGGAATTGAAAATAACTGCTTAGAAGGAGATGCTCAGAAGCTGCAGCCAAATTAAGAGAAAAGGAAATCAATAAGATTCCAGGCCCACACCAGCGGCCCTCAGAAAAGGAGGGGTGGGGTTGCTCTTAATATCTCACTGCTGGGGAAACCTTTTTGACACAAAGGAAACTTTGCCAAACAAAGAAAAATAAATCTTTGCCCACAAGGTCGGCTCAGTACCAGTTGATTGAAATAAGGGTACTTAAACAGACAAAAGACTGCAATTGGTCAAACTGCTGGTTAGTTAAACTGACAATGCAACTATGCAACTGCTGAACTGGCAGGTGCTTAAAGACAATGCCTCACAAACTGCCGGCCACTCAGAGAGTTGAAAAACCTGTCTGGCAACTGTGATGACTCTGGCAAGAAGCAAAGGGAACTCCAAAGACCCCGATGTATCTCCTGAAAGGGTGGGGGGAGGGAGGGGGGACGGGTGGGGGGAGGAGAAGGAAAGCGTGGGGGGGAGTTGGGAGGGAGGAGGGGTGGGGGGAGTAAAATGAACATGCCGGGCAAGGAAGTTTTTGAAGAAAAGGAAAATAGCTGTCCTTTACAGTGAGCCAAAAAGAAATGGAAATATAAACCGTGGGTTAACCTGGACTTTCCAGTAAGGTACTATAAGCCGAAATCTTTTGTTGTTGTTGTTGTTGTGTAAAAGTGGTTTTCTTTAGGGAGCCTGTACTGGCAAGTGAAGCCAATGACAAGAACCAGGCAAAGGCACACCTTCATAGGTTTTAAACGTATAAACATGGAGTGCTGAGGAATGGTTCCCTGATCAGAAACCCTGAGTTGTCCACCCCAAGCCCTGCCTTATTTCTTCCCCCAAACATCAAGCGAAGGGGGGGGCACCCAAGAGGGGTGAGGTTTAAGCGCACAGTCTATTCCAAGCCCCGGCAGCCTTTAAAATTTTACAGTGGGCTCCTGATTTAAGTGCTACCAATGGAAGGGATGGCAAGGTAAATTAAACTCACACTAGAAGAGTAATAAATAAATAAACGGCAGGCACAATAAACAGCAGGCACAAACACACGCTGCAAGCACACACACACACACGACTTAAAATTAGAGAGGAACAGGAAAGGGAACCCTGAGGATCATCTAGTCCAACCCAAGCAATGCAGAAATATTCAGCTGTCCCAAACAGGGATTGAACTTGCAACCTAGGCCTTATCAGTGCCATGCTCTAACCAACTGAGCTATCCAGGCTCTCAAGGACAATGGAGGGGGAAAACGCACCAGCACCCTGGCCAACAAATTTAAATGTAAGGCAAACCCACTCAGTCATCCAGACCAGCCATGCAATTGGACAGGTAAGGGCAATAGAGGGGAAAACGTACAAACACCCTGGCCAAAAATTAAATAAAAACGCACAGCCACCAAGGCAGAGGCAGGGTAAGGAAAGCGAGGATACGAGGAAGAAAGAAAGACAGAGCCACACTCACACTCAGACCTCGCTGGGGGCACGTGCTGGGCAAGGGAACAAGCTGCAGCTTAAGAAAGGTAATTCGCACTCAGGCCGCGCAAACAAATCAAGCACCAGGAGTGTGGGGGGGAAATAGAAGGTTAAATGTAGGTTTTTCACACGGAAAACCTGGATGCCTGGGTTTTTTAAAGTTAAAAGGCAAGCCAGGAACCAGGCAGCCTCCACACACACAGCCCCCGCCCCCTACTCCAAACCTCGTGGCTCTTCCCTGTGATAACTGAGATGACTCCTAGCTGATGACTCGCTGCAGGACGACGAGGACTGAGGGGGAGGAGAAGGAGGGGCAGGGGCTAAGGCCCCTGCCAGGGCGGAGTCCGGGCTCCCGCCCACAACCACTCCCCTCTCTTGCAGGGAGGAGAGTCTTTCTTGACTTTAAAGCATTATTCTTTCACATATGAAAAAAATTACAGTTGTATTCCTAGTGTGACTCTTGCTAGTTCTCTGGAAAAAGCACGTTCATATTGGTTCTTTATTGGTTGGTGTTAAATCCTACAAAAAAGCAAGGTATTGATATTCAGTGCAATCCTGCCTGAAATGTACAATTGTCTTTAGCAGAAATCCCAAGAACAGCTAATTCCCCAAATCAGAGCTAGTGTGCTCTTCCCTGCTGCCCTCACTCTCTTGTTAACTCTGTTCAGTAACACCTAAATAGGGCTACTGTTGTGCTCTCATCTGGGAAGAAACAAGCAAGTTAGAAAAAATTAATTCCAAAAAATTCAAATGCAGACATGGGTAGTCTTAGTTTCTTCTCTCATTGAAACCACACTGTAGTTTTTATTATCAACCATTGTGCGTCATGTTTTGCTCCTTAGATTTAAGTAATAAAAGCACACGGAAATCTCTCATGGCAAGCAAATAATTGTTTTTGTTTTCCAAGAATTGACTTGGTCTAGGTTATATTTCAACTAGCAGCGTCGCTGCAGGTCTTGTGCTGAGAATTGGCTGTGGCATATTTAAAAAGAGGCTATTCCCTGCCCTTGAATGTGTGTTTTTCTTCTTGTTTTTGCAACCATTCTAAATCTCATTTTGGCTTACATTAAACAAGCACTTATAAAATAGGACAAAAGCAGAACAGTGTCTCTTTCTTAGAATTTACGAAATAACCACATCATGTGTACCAAGAATTCAGGCACTCAAGGAACCTATCTCAAATCTTTTGTATTTATGTTTTCTTAAAACAACAGCAGTCACCGCTACCTTTTTAGTTTGAGAAATTTAATCATTTCCATAAAAAGGAAATTCTTTGGAGAAATGTATTTTTTTAAAAACCACTTAGGCACCATTTATTTGAGAAAGAAAACTCAAATTGAGAGCAAACATGACAAAAACACACACACTAAGTTTGAGTTATGCAAATAGCACAATAGTTTCTTGTTTGGAGAGCACAGTCAGAAGTACAGTCATAACTCGGGTTACAGACGCTTCCGGTTGCACGTTTTCGGGTTGTGCACCGTGCTGAGCCCGGAAGTACTGGAACGGGTTACTTCCAGGTTCGGTGCTCGCACATATGTAGAAGTTCTAAATTGCGCTTTACGCATGCACAGAAGCACCGAATTGCAACCCACATGTGTGCAGACATGGCGCTGCGGGTTGCGAACGTGCCACCCGCATGGATCATGTGCGCAACCTGAGCGTCCACTGTACCATATGTGAAATAACTTTCCCTGCTCCATATATGCTCTTAAAATAAAACATAAATGTTTCTGCAGCAGCCTTTCCCAACCTCATGCCTTCCAAATGCATCAGAGTAACATACCCATCAACCCTATCCAGCATGGTGCCCATTCTTGAAACCCTGCACCTTGTGTATTTGCCTAAGAAGAGCTCTTGCAACACCAGTCCTTCCCACTGAGCACACCTGCTCTATTGCCTTTAGCTTGATGCAATTTTCCCTTTCTGCCTGCTCCTTATGGCAGAATCTGTAGAGATTTGACTGTGATCTTGTCTATTACTGTATTTTAATGTAAACTTATTCCTGGGTCAATTCTCAAATTTCAGCTCAGTCTGTCTCCCAGAAACATTTCAAGGGTGCTTTTCTACCCGACCAAATCCTCCAAAGTTAGCCACACTCCTGTTAAACTGAAAATTGCACTTATTTCTGGGCCAGCTTAGCCAGACTGACAACAGTATGTCCTTTGGCAGGAGCCTGGGACCTCAGAGGATAGTGTTTCCCTGAGTGTCTGATTAAATTCCCCCAATTACCTATTGTTCCTGAGGATCTTACTCCCTCAACACAGAAAATAGGTTTACCTGTATACCAAAATACATACATTAAGAAAGTGTGGTAACAAGTTTCATGTCTTACTCCTCATCATTTTTCCTCCTCATTTCTTCCTTTGGACTGTACAGTCCAGTTAAAATTCTAGAGGAAGTAAAACTGTTGAAAATGAAGTGAAGAAAAAAAATACCTGTCAATTAGGGCCAGAAGGGTAATGAAGAACCGCAATTATATTTGTCTGCTAGCCAGAGTCATTCCGTTTCAAGAGGCATTCAATGCCCTAAATAAACTTAATTTTTCACCTTTGTAATTAAAAAGGATTAAATTCATTAAAAGCAGTAAAGCTGATGGACAATGTGCTTGCCAAATGAAAGTTGAGGGAAGAGATACTGCTTTGTATAAGAATTGCATGTGTTTATCAAATTACCTAGCAGGCAAAGATGAAAGTAAAAAAACTTTCATCAAAAGGAAAGGCTAAATAGTCAGACATCACAATCGTCAACACATCAAATGGAAAATAACTTCCACAGAATCCTACAATAAATTCATAGATTGTTTTGAGATTTATTGTATTTTATTTTATATATTAATTTATTACTTTTTCAAACTGCATTGTATTGGTTTGGCTATAAAAGTGGAATAAAAACAATGAATTTCATCCAATTAAATTCTACCCTATGTTAGTAATGTTCATTAATTTTGTTTCTTTACGCTGAGTGTGACTAATATTGCTACAACCAATAATTAGTAACACTGAACATCAAAATATATTCTCCCCCCCCAAAAAAACCCCCAACATATAAATACCCTAATATAACTGGGGCATCTTCTTAGCTAACATAGAATTAGTTAGCATAGAAACACAGGAGGCATAGGTTCTGCTCAGTGCCAGATTTATGTATAGGCTAAGTAAGCTAAAGCCTAGGGCCTCTAAATCTAGGGGGCCTCACCTCCCCAGCGCGCAGTCTCCCATCTCCTAAAATTGCAAACCCAAGACTTAATGCAAGGGCAGGGCAACTTGGGCCTCTAAATCTAGGGTGCCTCACCAGCCTGCCCTCTCCCCAGTGCCGCAGTCTCCCCTCTCCCAAAATTGCAAACCCAAGACTTCATGCAAGGGCAGGACATTTCAGGCCCAGCAACTATGAGACTCAGGGCTAGCCAGTGGGGCCCAATTTGAAGCAGTGGAGCGCAACTTGAATATATATATATATATATATATATATATATATATATATATATATTTGGTAGGGCCCCAGTTCTCAGCCAAAGTCTGCAAAATGTTAGAGATATAAATAAAATCCATCTCAATTGCCCCGGTGCAGAGGCCCCCTTATGAACGAGACACAGGGCCCAATTTGGCCCAATTGCTCCAATTGCCTTAAGGTCAGCCCTGATGAGGATTTGCAGGGGTTGGACTGACAAGCCCTGCACCTTCTAGGTCCCTGGTGTTACTATTCAGAGTACAGACTCAAGGACTTGTTATGGAAATAAGGGGGGGGCATTTATTGGAAATCAGTTTTGTCGCTTCCCCCTCCAAACCCCAAGACAATGAGCCCAGCCACTTTTTATTCACAGCCACATAAGCACTACACTACAGCATGGCCATAAATCTGTACATTCAATCTCTGAAATATACACCCAATATGTAGCAACGTGGATTTATGTTACTGTTTTATGAATGAACACCGTGTTTTATGAATGGACTCTGTATTTTGTGAATTATCTAAGAGCCACCAATAGGGAGCTCTAGAATCTGACAGCTAACCAATCGGGTACTACCAAACAGCAACTCCTATTGCTGAAAGCAGGTAACCAGCAGGGAATGCTTCAGCTCAGCCTTTGCACTGTTGACTGAACCACCCCCTGCTGTGCAGATAATGGAGAAAGCTCATAAACTGTAACCCTTCTGGCATCCTGGCCAACTCTATTACACTAGGGTAAACCCTGGTGCAGCAGAAGCCCAGAATAAAATCTGCTCATACGTCAGCGACAGATAAGACTTGTCAAACAGTTCTTCCAAAGTCTTCCTAAATTATAATGCTCCAAAATACAGGCCAAAATAGAGCAGGTCTGGGAAGACTGAGGCATACAATAGGCACCACCAGTGAAAAGGCCCTGCTCTGTGTAGCTCCTGCCCTGTCATTTGATAGGATGCCCATTCACCCTCCTTCTTGACGTGGAATGCTCTCTATTGGAGTCTCCAGGTCTAGTACAAAGACCATAAGAAGGGAGAGCAGGGACCTTGAAGTTCCCAACAGCTGTTAAGCAAGCAAGCACACAGGTCACCTTTGTCACAGTCAGGATGCCTATGTCCTGGCCAGGCCTGTGCCCAATCTTGTTTTTGTACACTCTTGTTTGTTCTTAGTAACCAAAATTATATTATCAACATATACAAGCAGAAAAGTTGTTTTCTTTAATTTGCAAGGAATCGTACAAAGTAAAGTGGCACTAATAAAGAAAAGTTCCAGGGTGGCAACAGAAAGCAAACTAAAAATTCTTTTGCAGTTTTTCAAAACTATCCAGCAATATCAAGTTATAGGAAAACTGGTGCTATTAACAGTAATCCTTCTAGCTGGTTAATTGGTTTGGCAACTTCAATGCACATGACATGTGATGCAAATTATTTCCCCAAAGAGTTAAATGATAACTAATCAGAAGCAGCTCATTTGCAAATGGCAACAAAATATCTGTGAAAGGAAGAGGAGCAGGTTTGCTCAAGTGCGTTGCAGTTAGAAATACTATTTGTAATGAAGTGAGAGCAGTAGTTTTCTTGCTTGAATTAACAAATAAGAAAGTTTTGAGAATTTAAATTCTCGATTAAAATTGATTACTTAATTGAGAAGGTGATTGTAACAAAACACTGGGGCCTAATTTGAATAGTAGAGTGCCTGGTATCTGGTGGGCAATCTCATCCTTTATTTCCACACTGTGGCTGCAGACCAAATCACCTGTCAGGAGAGTTATAAGATTCAGGTGAGGGTCAGATGCCTTCTCAATCCCAGCAGGTGTATAAGAAGCCTTCGCCCTGGCCAGGCCTAGAAATACAGATGGTGCTTAGAATATTGCCACTATAAAGGTTTAGATCTAGTTATCATCTAGCTGTGGTGGAGCTGGAACCAGTGGTTGATAGGGCCAAAATCAGCAGTGCTTGGGACTGGAGCCAAAAGTGGCCAGAGCCACCTGTCTTTCAGCCACCCCCAGCCTTTTCCCCCTCCCCTCTCTGCCACCCCTTTTCTCTCACACACTTTCTTTCTCTTTCCAGCAACTTGCAAGGAGGACAGAGGTCTGGACTGATCTCTTACAGATGACTTTTCCCATTTTTTCCTGCTGCTACATGCATTTCAGCATATGCTCTTGCTTTTCCTCCATCCTCTCCCCCACCTGCATGAAATTAGGCCAAAGGCTGCATTGCTGTTTAAAATGGCTAACTTTCATTCTAAGATACAGATAGGTAGCCGTGTTGGTCTGCCATAGTCAAAATAAAAAAATCCTTCCAGTAGCACCTTTAAGACCAACTAAGTTAGTTCTTGGTATGAGCTTTCGTGTGCAAGCACACTTCTTCAGATACACTGAAACAGAAGTTGCCAGATCCTTCTATATAGTGAGAAGGTGGGGAGGGGTATTACTCAGAAGGGTGGTGGGAATGGGAGATTGGCAGATAGCTGAGATGAGCCTGCTGACGACTCTTAACGACTGTAATAGGTCTTACAGGAAAGGGCAAGGGGTGAGAAGGTGAGAAATGGCTTAGTCATGTATAATGGGATAAGAATCCAATGTCTTTGTTCAAACCAGGTCTCTCCATGGTTTTAAGTTTGGTAATGAGTTGCAATTCAGCAGCTTCTCTTTCCAGTCTATTTCTGAAATTCCTTTGTAGTAAAACAGCTACTTTGAGATCTTGTATAGAATGTCCTGGGAGATTGAAGTGTTCTCCTACTGGTTTCTCTGTTTTGTGATTCTTGATGTCAGATTTATGTCCATTTATTCTTTGGCGTAAGGTTTGGCCTGTTTGTCCAATATAGAGAGCTGAAGGACACTGTTGGCATTTGATGCCATACACAATGTTAGATGATGAGCAATTGAATAGTCCCGAGATGGTATGTGTGATGTTGTTGGGGCCAGTAATGGTGTTGTCCGGGTGTATGTGGCAGCAAAGTTGGCATCTGGGTTTATTGCAGGCTCTGGTGCCAGTGTCCGTGTTAAGTCTGGTTGTAGTATTATTGTGGGTTAGGAGTTGTTTAAGATTGGGTGGCTGTCTGTAGGCAATGAAAGGTCTTCCTCCCAGAGCTTGAGAAAGAGAACTGTCATTGTCCAGGAGAGGTTAAAACAGTACAACGCATCATCAGAGATCTACAACCTCTCCTGGACAATGACAGTTCTCTTTCTCAAGCTCTGGGAGGAAGACCTTTCATTGCCTACAGACAGCCACCCAATCTTAAACAACTCCTAACCCACAATAATACTACAACCAGACTTAACACGGACACTGGCACCAGAGCCTGCAATAAACCCAGATGCCAACTTTGCTGCCACATACACCCGGACAACACCATTACTGGCCCCAACAACATCACACATACCATCTCGGGACTATTCAATTGCTCATCATCTAACATTGTGTATGGCATCAAATGCCAACAGTGTCCTTCAGCTCTCTATATTGGACAAACAGGCCAAACCTTACGCCAAAGAATAAATGGACATAAATCTGACATCAAGAATCACAAAACAGAGAAACCAGTAGGAGAACACTTCAATCTCCCAGGACATTCTATACAAGATCTCAAAGTAGCTGTTTTACTACAAAGGAATTTCAGAAATAGACTGGAAAGAGAAGCTGCTGAATTGCAACTCATTACCAAACTTAAAACCATGGAGAGACCTGGTTTGAACAAAGACATTGGATTCTTATCCCATTATACATGACTAAGCCATTTCTCACCTTCTCACCCCTTGCCTTTTCCTGTAAGACCTATTACAGTCGTTAAGAGTCATCAGCAGGCTCATCTCAGCTATCTGCCAATCTCCCATTCCCACCACCCTTCTGAGTAATACCCCTCCCCACCTTCTCACTATATAGAAGGATCTGGCAACTTCTGTTTCAGTGTATCTGAAGAAGTGTGCTTGCACACGAAAGCTCATACCAAGAACTAACTTAGTTGGTCTTAAAGGTGCTACTGGAAGGATTTTTTTATTTTCATTCTAAGAGTTTATTGGATTAGGCTAAAGTTTGACTTTAAGTTTTTTCATGTGTATTGTCTGTTTTATTAAGTTTTCTATGTAAAAAACCCCAAATCACTCTGAGTGAACTTGATGTGTCTGCATTCATATTACAATCTACAAGAAAGTATGGAACAGTCTTATCCTACAATTTGCACTCTACATGAACCAATCTATATACACTACATATATAAGCAGAATCACTTCATATTTTTGTTTCTATTAAACCTGCCCTTCATTATTGATATTCTGAAATCTTAGAAGCCTTTTTTAAAATGATGGTCTGTACATTTCCACTAATACATACTTTAAAGTGATAAATCAATTGGATTCTGTAAAAGAAGGCTGCCTTTCAAGAAAAAAAAGAGTTTTTATGTAACTTTGTGCTTGATTGCCACCTGAACAGTAAGAGGCTACAAACCTGCTTCCAATATGAATGGAAAGTCAGATTCGCAACAGCTCCTCATAAGGCCCCCCCTGTGGCTTTTTCACCCATAGTTACTGCCTCTGCATACCATATGCAGCTGCCATCTTGAAGTGATTTTCTTTGGGACCCTATTGAGGAGGGTATGGATGTTGCAGAATTCCATCAGAAATGGGAACAGAAGCAGTAATTGCTGCAATTCAGGAATGGAAATCATATAAACATATATGATCTGTATATGTATATATATATACACACACACACACACACACACACACACACACACACACACACCACAAATGCTACCTAAATAATTATGCTATTTTCTGCTTTGTTTTGGACATTTCCGTTTCCCTGAAAGAAATTGAAATTAATTTTGTAATTAATTATGTTAGTTTTGTCCATAGTGGATAGTGACTGAAGTAACTTAGGTTTTAGCAGAAGCTGAATGATAGTGGAATGGAAGCAATGCTTATTGTGGCGAACAAAGGACAGGACAGAAACCAATGCCGCCTAGTGTGGGGAAAATGTTAAATACTCTCTCTTCCTCACTTCACTTCCAATCCTGATTAACTTCTCGTGGCAGTTGGGGATGGGGGCTGATATGGAAATGAGAGAGAGAATGTTTTTTGGAAAAGAAAGATGTAAATTAATAGTGCTGCTTCTCAGAATGGAGACTGGGTGGTCGAAGACCAGATCCAGGTGTTTGTAGCACTCTAGGTGTACTCCATCATAGAGCTTAGGAATACTGCTCAATATGTTACCAAAGTAGAAAGACATCCCTTTGAAACACATTTTCGTGACAGGCATTCTTGGTTTTTACAAAGCTCTAAGATGTCTTAAGTAATCATTATGTTAAGGGAAGCTCTGGAGTTATATTGATCACTTGAACTAATTCTTCTCAGCTTGGATGCAAAATGCCTGGATTGGATTTATACTGCAAATGCAGGTTCTATTAGTCACGGTTAAGCTTGTGAGTTCTGCTAAGTGTCCAAAGGGGTTTTCAAAGTTTACATAGTAGCTAAGAAAACTGAATGATTGACGATAAGTTGAGAGGGATAAAGCATTTGACTCAGGTGACTTTGGAAATGCCATGTTTAAATCGAGGTCACAGATTGAGGTAAAGGTATGAATTATGGAAAACTGCCAAAATCAATCTTGCAGGTTTGTCTAAAAGGAAGAGACAGGGCTTCATGAAATACCTCAAATGTATTTTCATACGGTTAAGGTTTTGATCAGATATTTATGCTCGTTTGTACATTTATATCCCATCTTTCTAAAAAATCAAACACATCCTAAATCACAAAAAGTATTTATAGTAATTCTAACAATAAGATGAAATAAACAGCAAGTAAAACATGTTCCGTTCCGTGTTGTATAAATAAATAAATAAATAAATAGTGCTGGGTCAATCTTTTCTGACATTCAGTTGTCATTGTGAAACTTGGCATTTCTCAATGGTATGAAAATGTTCCCAAAATAACTCTATCTTCTTTTCTTTTTTCTTGCTTTCTGCATCTGTTCACAACTGCTGTTCCAGTAGTTCAGAACTGTGTTTGAAGTATGATCAGATACAGAAATCTTAGAATACTGTGTACAATTCTCGTTGCTGCATCACAAAAATGACAGACCTGTAAAAGTTGCAGAAAAGAACAGCCTAGATTATCAGAGGCAGAGAGCAATTGCCCTATAAGGAAAGGCTATATTTAGAAAACTTCTTCATGCACTACAAAACAACTTGGTGAAAGAGTAGGAAACTGTTCACAAGGGGCAGATTTTTGGGGCAATTGGGAAATCCTTATTTTGAAAAATGCAGAATTGGGATAAGTAAGCATATCTAACACATGCTTTCAATTCATATTTTAACTGAAATGCTGAATTTATTATAAACAACTTCTTCAACAATTGATTTTTGTCCTACTAGATAAGTTTTAAAGAATGTGCTGAACACGTTATAACTTTTCAACTTATGATGTATTCTTCTAGCTTCTGAAATCTCTTGAAATTTGGAGTTATATCTTTTATATTTGTTTATGACTTAAGTTGCATAGTGGTTTTTCTTTTTTTATACTTTGAAATTAGTTTCTACAGGTGACATTCTGATCTGGCTTATGGTTTCTGCTTGGGCAGAAAGTTTTATAGGAAGAGAGAGTAGGAATACAGAGCAACTTGTGCTCTGGGTAGAGATTTGTATCTGGCAATGTCACATTATTGCATATCCTTTTGTGTAAAGATTTAATAAAACATAAAGGGAAACTTTATTTCTTATGGAAGACTATGTATACTTTATGAGAAATGATGTTTGTGTATATTATGAAGGAATTCAATTCTGTTGTGATCTCATTAGAAGCTTTTAAAGAGATGGAAGTTGATTTTGAAAATGCTGCTTTTTATGGTTTGGCCTTATGCAACATATATGTTCATTATATATTCAGACACAAATGTATGTTAAATGTTGAAGATATTCTGTGGTCATTAAGTCTTATAATGAGTAATGTATATGCAAATTACATGCAATTGCCAAGATTGCACTTTTAATTCTCATCCTTTATCAGTAAGATTTATTGTCAGTTCAATTTGCATTAAAGTATTTTAATCTGCTGACTTTGACTGTAGTTAGATTCTATTATAGATTATGCTTCCATGATGTTTTAGTAGTAAGCATGGTAATTTAGATTCCCTCTACCATAAAGAGTTGGGAACAATTATTCTTATAAGACCATGATGTATAGACGGCAAGCCAAATATCATTTCAGTGAACATTAATAATAATAATAACAATAATCTGAGGACATTCTGGGAGCCTGTGACTTAAAATCATTTGGTCACATAAAATTAATACATTATTTTACTACTAAACATACTCATTTCTACAAGAATCCATCCGCTTTCCTAGAGCATATTTTATGATATGGAGGAACAGGAAGTTTTAATGGTTCACATTTCCTGGTTCCCATCAATAGTTGAGATGAGTCTCCAGGACCTGGCCCAAAAATGTGATTTATATTAGTTTAATTGTCTCACTTGTATATCTACCCTTGATCTATTGTTGTGAGCAGTTAACATAAGAAGAGGTGACTCACTGAGTTATAGTAGTTCAGATTTTATGAATGGTGGAATGACATCTGACGTTGAAAATGTTTCTTCAAGGAACTGATCTGTCATCTTCTGTCAATCATTACATTACTTGCATGAGTTGGCCATTTGTATGAACAGTTTGTATCCAAGAGGGAGAGTTCAGCTGAAGTGTGGAACACTTCTGTTAACCTCCAAGAAAAAAAAACCCCACTGTGGATATTCATATATGTTCCTCCAAAGAGAAACTTGCATTAACGTTTACCTTGGCTTTTTCTGCTAGTCCTTTTGGCAAGTGGAAAATCAATGTTTAATTTACCTTCATAATATATATAGGAAATAAATCATAAATTTATAATCAGAATTTTTATGCTGCTTTTGTAAACCTGTCCTTTTGCTTCCTAGGGTTTGACAACAGGAACTTGCAGAAATCAGGATACTAGTCTTAGAGAAACTATCAGTTAGGGATGGTTCTGCAAGTACTACAACAATAAAGCCTTACAGCATTATCCTATGTATCTGAAAGTGCCATTGAGCTTAATGAGACTTGCCTGCCTTTAAGTATGCACAGGATTGGCAGTCTTAGGAAATTAACACAACTTTGTCTTAGTAGTTTTCAAAATTGCCTTTTTAAGGCTGTTTAGGATAGAAACTATCTTGCCATCTTCGAAAAGGTATACCATGGGACAACTTATGTTCAGAAGTGAATAAAATTGATGAAATGTTGTTGAACAATATGCACTGTTGGATTTTTATTCTGTATTTGTTTGCATGATATAGCAAAACTGTTTTATGAGATCTGTTATGAGTCACTAGATAATTTCTAAAAGTGAACACATTTGCCTGTGTTATGGTTAATTCACAGGCTTCATTTTCATGGTTTGGAGCATTGGTAATGAATGAACCCTCTCTCCTCCTTCCTCTCATTTCTCTGACCTCCTTATACCCGTTACGAATTACTTCCATAGTTTGTCGTTGAATGCATTTGGTAATCCTATATAGGTGTAATAAGCCAAGATAAGAATGAGGCTTTTGCCAACCTACATATCCTCTTCTGTTCTCATTTTGTGGTATCCCTGAGTGAAATGTGGAAGCCTTTAATTAACCATAAATTACAGCTTTGTCTGCAATTTATTGTGAAACTATGACTGCCTGCTTTAGAAAAAGAAAGGATCTTAAACAATGGTTCACATGGATTTAAGGATCCTCATTTGTTGTGAAACTGGTAACCATTGTTTCATGGTTCAAATTAACATTCAAACAAGCTGCTGTTTCCAAACTATAATCTGATAAAACTCACAAACCAGAGTGAAGCCTTTGCTATGCCAGCAAATCTCAAAAGCATAGTACAGGTATGGACGCTAGTAGCAATATTTTAAATAGACATTCTTTGTATAATGTCCTGTACATTGCCGATCAGAAGGTTGGCGGTTCAAATCCCCGCAACCGGGTGAGCTCCCATTGTTTGATCCCAGCTCCTGCCGACTTCCGGGGTGGCGCCATCGGCAATGGCGGACTCCCTCTGAATTAGAGGGACTAGCTCCGCGCGAAACGGGTCTTCTCCGCTACGGCGAAGCGGGGACCCTTTTAAAAATCACAGGCGGATGAAGCCTGTGACCATGGGACTCGGCGGGCACCCTTAGCGCCCCCCCAACCCGCAAAGGAACCCACTAACGGGCTCCGAAGCGAAGAGGGGGAAGTGGCGCGGTGCTGTGAGTCAACTGCTATTTCCGTGGAGCGAAGCCGCACAGCTGTTGCCGGAGAGTGCTGCCTTTTTCCTGGGACAAATTGGCTTCTAAAATAAGCACCCGTGAGTACTTAAACTTTGAACAATTGGACTTTAAATAAGGACTTGCGAGCAGAAAGGAATTGGACTTAAAAATTTTACTTCAATTTGGTACTGAAACGGGAAGGTCTAAACAGGAAGTCAGCCTTCCGTTTCTTTGTAGACAGAATAAAGCAAAGACAACATAAACTAGAGCTCAGAAAATCGCCTCTAAAGGATTGGCTTTCATCATTTAAAATTGTTGAACCCCCCTTCGGCAGCAGGAGAAGAAGGGGGATCTTTTCTGGACTGTTTAAACCTGCAGAAGTGAGTTTAAAGTAAAGTAACTTTCCACCGTCCTGATCCTGGAGCGGGGTGCCAGGACTGACGTTTGAAGCTCATCGACCAGAAATAAGCGCTTTTGACAGATAGCTAAAAGAAGAGGAACATAGTGATTCCATTGTTTCCGTTCGCACCTTAAAGGAACAAATATTGACAAAATATCTGAAAAAAGGAAACTCTGTTGCTAGACTTGTCTTTAAAAGAAAGATTAAACAGAAGTTTTCCCCCTAGAGGGACACTGTGAAACTGTAACCAACTCCTGGGAGCTGGCATCTGTTACAGATTACAATCGTGGGAATAGACATCTGACCTTCAGGACAATGTATTCAGAAGCTCCGTTGTGTGCTTTCTATAAAACAAATGCCCTACTGGAACAGTTACATGAGAAGACGAATTTGATGGCTGATTCGATTAGAAATTTTGAACAGGCAGTGGGAAATTTTGAACAGGCAGTGGGAAAATATGTGGAGCCCACCCAGGAATTAAATCAGGAGTGTGTCTTGACAGAACAGGCCCTACAGGAATATGAGCTTTCGGATTTGACAAATGAACTTGGAAAAAGCCAGATTTGGAAAGAAAAAGTTTGGTTTGGTTTGGAAATGGGGGGTTGGATAGACCCTCCTATAAAATTGGACTTTTCAAGTCTGGCAATGGGCCGTGAGATGTTTGGGATTGTGGGGGCTCTTAATTTTGGAGGGATTCTGAAACATGTTTTTAAATACCACATGGAATTTAGTGTCGATTATGGAAAAGGGGCTGATCTGTCGAGAAGGGTCAAAAATACTGCTAAGTTGGAGTTCCCACGAGTGAAAGGAGCAGGAGACAAAGGAAAATACAGCTATAAATATGAAGAAGAGCTGCGGAAGGGACATGGAAGGGACTTAAGGGCCTCGGATATAAGATTACCAGGTTAATGCACCAGATTGATGGGATAATAAGGACTGACAAAACCCGGGACCAGGAGGAAGGGATGCTGGATGAAGATTAGATTTGCTTTTATTTCTTTTTTTCACTACTAGGACTGTTTTATAAAATTGATGAATGTTAGAAAAATGTTGGAATGAAATTACTTGGCTTTAGTAAAAAATGTTTATAGAATTATGCAAGAATATTATGGTTATGAGAAGTTGGTAAAAATAAGATTTAAGTTTTAAGTCTCAAGGTTTTTTTTATAGTAAGATAAGATTAAAATAGTTTAAGGTAATGTAACGACAGAATATTATGAAATATGGAAAGGATTTGCTGTGACAATTAACAAACAGGATACAAGGAAGTGGAGGAGGAGGAGGTCAAGGAAAGAGGGTAATGACAGTGGAGGAGTTGAGAATAATGGATTTGTTTTTAAATGTTTTTAAATGTTTGTGGTGTATTTTTGTTTTTTTTCTTCCTTATTTTGAATTTGTATATGTATGGTTGGAAGTGGTTTGTTTTTCTCTTTTTCTACTTTGTTTTTCTTTTGTAACTTAAAAAAAAATTTTTTCTTCAATAAATATCATTTGAAGGGGAAAAAAAGATCCCAGCTCCTGCCAACCTAGCAGTTCGAAAGCACGTCAAAGTGCAAGTAGATAAATAGGTACCGCTCCGGCGGGAAGGTTAATGGCATTTCTGTGCACTGCTCTGGTTCGCCAGAAGCGACTTCGTCATGCTGGCCACATGACCTGGAAGCTGTATGCCAGCTCCCTCGGCCAGTAAAGCGAGACGAGCGCAGCAACCCCAGAGTCGGCCACAACTGGACCTAATCGTCAGGGGTCCCTTTACCTTTAAATACTGTAACTCCTATATTCCTGACCTGAAAAAGAGCCTTCACATGCCGCCATGCTGTGAAATGTATTTTGTTGTTCAGATACTGAGGTTGCATAAATGAGGCTCTATTCATAATTCTCCATTAACAATGTTGTCAAAATGGGTTTTGTTGATCTGATAATGGCCTAATACTGCAAGGATATCTCTTGAGCTGCTTGTTTTCCTGGAGATGACTGCAAGTTTCTCTGCTGCTTGGAAACTTCAAGGTCTATAAGACATGAGCTAAGCAATGCACAAGCAAAGACATCACTAATGCTTGTAGCTATCTTCATTATCAAGTCCTCAGGGCCCTGTGCTCTAGGGGACTAAGGAACAGGAATGCACTGTTCTTTATGAGAACATTGTCCTGGTACAAATGCTTCTGTGTTTCTATATAGAATTGTTTCTATTCCCGCTTTTTAAATCTAGACCATGGGTAGGCAAACTAAGGCCAGGAGGCCAGATCCAGCCCAATCGCCTTCTTAAATCCAGACCGCAGACAGTCCAGGAATCAGTGTGTTTTTACATAAGTAGAATGTGTCCTTTTATTTAAAATGTATCTCTGGGTTATTTGTGGGGCCTTCCTGGTGCTTTTACATGAGTAGACGGTGTCATTTTGACTGCATAATCACCATTATTCATAAATGAATAGGTATTGGAATTAGAGGATATTGAAGACTTAAAAAAAACACACCACAGTACTTTTCCGTCTATAAGGCGCCCCCCTGTATAAGACCCCACCCCCATTTTTGGAGACTCAATTTTAGGAAAATGAGGGGAGATGGCCCAAAGTTGTTGAGCCTCTCCCCCCACATAGCTGTGGGCAGGAAACACTCCCTAGATTGTTTCCCACATGAAACATCGCAGGAATTTGGGCTCCCGCCAGCCATCCGGTTGGCAGGAGCGCAACCTCCCCCGATGCCGCTGTGCGCAGGAAATGACCCCGGGAGCACCCGCTGCGCACAGCTCTTGCCAACAAGCTGGCTGGCAGCACACAACGTCTCCCCCCCCCCCAGCTGCGGGCAGGAAACAGCCCCCAGATCACTCGCTGCAGCATTAGGGGAAGCCAATGAGTGGCGCTTCCCCCCCCCGTCACTATCCGTGTATTGGACAACTCCAGTTTTTTACCGTGATTTTTGAGTCAAAAAACCTCGTCCAATACACGGAAAAATACGGTAATTCTGTAATCCAGGTTTCAGGGAAACAACATAAACAGACAAATGTGGTTACAACCCCATTTATTGACATGACCAGGCTAGATATGCTGACATGGATAGCCAGCTAGCCCTTAGCAAAATTCAGCTCATACAAAACTGCCCATTCCCTTACAGTGATTTTTAATTTATTTAATTTTAATTTATTAAGAATAAACAGTTTATTAATCTGACAGTTATAAATACCTGTTTATGTTAGGGAGATAAAATGAGAGAAACATTTTTTGTGTGCATAAGTATCTACTATGACAACTTGTGAAAAAAATATAATTTTAGGAATAATAGATTCATTTAGTTGAAATGTTACTTCTTTTAATATAATTTTAAAGCATCATGTTTCAAAGAATGACTTTTTGAAATGTTTTGTTTCAAGGCATGAATTGAGTCTGAAAATACACAACGCAAATTTATTTCTTTTTCCTCAGAGAGAGATCAAGATCCAAAACATTGTATGGGAAACTCTCCTGGAGATCATAGAACTGAACTGTTTTATATAAAGATGAATAGAGCTAAATGTATTTTAGCTTCATAAATATTAGCACTTAGGAAATAAGTTCAGCCTTAGAAGAAGTGATGCCAGACTGCCATGTCTCACTATCAATTAAAATCAGGCAAAACAAAAAAAAAAAAGAATAACTAGGAACTGGGCTTTTAGTGTTGGAGCTCCAGTCCTCTGGAATGAGTTACCAACTGAAATTAAACAAATGCCTAGTGTCTTAATATTTAGGCAGCTGTTAAATATGTTTTTGTTTATGGAGGCTTTTCTTGAAGTGTCATTTTATAGAGTATTACTTGTGCAGCTGTAAAAATGCTTTAGGTAAAGGTAAAGGGACCCCTGACCGTTAAGTCCAGTCATAGATGACTCTGGGGTTGCAGCACTCATCTCGCTTTTATTGGCCAAGGGAGCTGGCATTTTTCCGCAGACAGCTTCCGGGGCATGTGGCCAGCATGATGAAGCTACTTCTGGCGAACCAGAGCAGCGCACATAAACGCCGTTTACCTTCCCGCCGGAGCGGTACCTATTTATCTACTTGCACTTGACGTGCATTCAAAATGCTAGGTGGGCAGGAGCTGGGACCGAACAATGGGAGCTCACCCTGTTGTGGGGATTCGAACTGCCGACCTTCCGATCGGCAAGCCCTAGGCTCTGTGGTTTAGACCACAGCGCCAGCTGCGTCCCCCAAAAATGCTTTAGCTGTATTTAGATTCCTTTCATTTGATCCAAAATGGTCAAGTGCATGAGGGCATTAATATGGCAGCTAGACCCAACTACTCAGCACTGGTCAGAGCCATCATTCTCAGAATTGAGAATCTGGCAGGTGTCAGCACTGGCATGTCTGTGGAGCCTGGAACTGCTGAAGGATATCATACGCTGATGCTGGTCCTGGGGAGTCAATGAGCAAGAAAATAAAGTTTATAAAGCAACTCCCCAAAACTGCTGTGAGAAGTAATCTAATTCATGTCCCTGTATGTATAGGAGAACCAAAAGAGCAGCAAATAAAATAAAATAAAATAAAATAAAATAAAATAAAATAAAATAAAAAGTATTTCTTTTGGAACACTAGTCAAGAGTAGAGACAACTTATGGAACAAAATGTATTGTCATAAAAATAAGGAGGAAGGGTCTATAAAGCTACCAACTTTAATGTAACAGCAGCACATTTATATCTTTAAATAAAACAAAGTTGAAAGTTATTTTAAAGTTTTCAGGATGACTGTTTTCAAATTTAATTTTCACTTACTTTTTTATTTATGGCATCTTCATTGAACTAGGTGAAATGCACTGTCAGGAAGATTAGTTTTATTTGGCATCAGTAGATATTTCAAGATGAATGTGAATGATCAAGAGGCTGAATAAAATGTCAATCCCACACTCCCTTGAATTTCCCTGCTTCAGTATGCTTTTTATGGCCACAGCGTACTTTTTCCTCCACAGACTTACAGTATAAAAGTCTCCTTCTAGCCTTCGATTGACAAATCAAAATGGGCATTATTTGCAGTACTACAAATGTGAGGTGGCAATTTTTGTTGCTACAACACACGTTGTGTGTAAACATTGGTATCTAGCTTCCCCTGTATTTATGTTCCTGGAATCAGCAAATTCCAAACATGTGCATGTGGATAACTAAATATAGAATTAGTTTATGTTTAATTACACCCCCCCCCCCAAAAAATGTAGAGAAAATGGCATAAGTGGCAAGGCTCACTGTTGTGTAATGTGATACAATACAAATAATACAATTAGGATTTTTATCTTGTATATACCTCAAGACAGGCTTAGAAAATAATAATTTCAGGCCCCAAATCATTTACAAATATTCATGGGCTGGATAGGGATCTTGAATTCATTTCTTCTCATCCAGAATATAAATCAAGGCATCCTGCCTGCATGAAACATTAGCAGGTTAGAATTTCCAGTCTCAAAATATTTGTACAGCTGTATAATACTCTGAGCAAGCTACTGCATATTTCATCTACAATTAAACCAAGATCTGACATTTAGAATATTCGTGTTTCCTCAGTGAATTCCCAGATCCCTCTGCGTTAGACACCAGGCATCTATAGTTGCTAATAAGATGCATATTTTGCCCCTTGTGGATGAAAGATCCTTGGGATTTTTTTGAATGCGTGGGGTGGGGGGAGGTTTGCAAGAATCCAAGTAGTATTGCTTTAAGAGTAACAATGTCTCTTATTGACAGAGTATTCTATTGCTGGTCCTGATTTCTGGAAGGAGATGTGTTACAAAGTGGAACCTCAAAAGGCAAATATGAATATTCATATTCTCACTGAATACATTTACATTTATACGTATAGCATAACATCGATTGATTCAGAGAGAGAGTGTGTGTTTGTGTGTGAGTAAATGAAGCTGTAATTTCTATAGTGTTTAAGGGAGTTCTCATGTTTTGCTATGCCAAAAGTGGTCTGCCTGACATTCAGTGTTCCCAGTTTAATTCTATGCACTTTGGAAACAGGAGTTTAAATAAGCTATCTCACGCATAGTAGCTCTACAGTGATTTATTGTTTGTCCCTTGTGACTGACTTCTTACATGCCCTCTTTGCCCTTAAATATTTGGCAAGCAGCGTACATGACCTAAATGTTTCACACTTGGGCCTGATGTGAATGGGGAGCCCTCTAATAATTGCATCCCCCATTGCAACATATCTCCTCAAGTTCTTCCAGTATTGTTCTGTAGTGCTTCACGTCAGGGAATTCAATTAACAAGGACAATGTGATGCTGCGGTGTGTGTGCGTTTCATCTTGCTAAATGGAAGCTGTATAGCAGTCAAAAAAAGGCTTTTTTTAAAAAAGAAAAAAGTAAAAGGTTAAATTGGGAAGGAATAAAATTTAAAAGTAGAATTACCTGTCAACATGTCACTTTAACCTTGAAGAAAAAAGTCTGTCAACAGTTACTTTATTTGACAGTGTCTATTTTAAACTTTTGTTCCACATTGCAAAGAAGTTTAAAATGAATTACATTGAACCTGGCTTATGTGAATTCTTGTCACCACGTTTGCTTGTCTGAGACATTGTGATAATTGCCTAAAAGGGGGAACTGAGAGAAGCTGCAGCCTTGAACCAAACAAACAACAAAAACCTCCCTCTTTCCCCCAATACATCACCAAGTGATTTTATTGCCTAAAGTTAGAGAAGTTTCATATATTAAAATTATAATGAGTAGAACATGTGTAGCTATGCCCCCCACACCATTACACCAAGGTGGCAACATGTCTGTTTTTTGTTTTTCTTTCTTGACTGTGACAGACTGTATGTATATGTAGTAGAGAGCTGTAATTGGCCTGGTTCTCACCTGTATGCAGAGATGGGGGAAGAGGAATACATATAACCACCTTACAGTGTACAGCGCCAGTGTCTGGTGCACTACAGTCTAGGTATTGTTATTATTTTTATATATTTCTACCCAACACTTCATTGTTACTGATCCGAATAAAATATAGCATAGCAATGCAAGAAGACTGTTAAAATTCATATTAAAAATCAGAGGACACTGCAAAAACTCCATAGGCTGATATCGCATAACTACTTAGGAAACGGTTTTCAGTTTGTGCTGAAAGCAGAGTTGACACTAACCCTATCTCCAAAGGGATGTTGTTGCACAACCAGGGTACCATGACCCCAAAGACCCCACCCTGTGTTAATGCACAAACATTTCTGGAATCCCTTCAAACGGAATTAAAATAACTTCTTCTAAAGGGCACTTGAAATTTCAGAGCTCTCCATAACCAATCAATAAGTGTTAAAGTGCTTTGAATAGATTAGGAATGTAGGAGATTTGAACATTTATTATTTAAGGAAGCCCTGCAGCAGTGTGTAGAGGGTGGAGGCACTCCCATGTCAATGGCAATAGATGGTTTTCATGAGAAAGTTTCAGGTTAATTTTGTCCTAGCTTGTTAAATGAGGAGAACTACTAAATGGATCAGAATAGTGTTCTTTGGTAGCATTAAGACTCAAACCTGAAGACAGTTGAATTGCATAGAAAGCAAAATTCACACTAATTTTGGTCTAATTTGTCACCAACTGCCATGGAAATTCAATGCATAGTGTACAGTGGACATGTCTTGGGAGATCATGTGCACTGAACATCATTACATTGTGCTTTCACCCTGTGAGAGTTTGCTGTGTTTCTAGGTAGTTGGACATAGAGTAGACATAAGCAAGAATTCATTTCCTTGTTCATGTGTGCTGTTTCTTCATACTTTGATTTTCCTCCTTCTGTTTCCTTATGTTCTCAAATGGCACTCACTGAAATATACATGTTGTGATTTCCTTTCACTACCAAATACCTGGGCAATGTGAGGCATGTCATTGTCAGATAGTTTGCTATCTCTAGTGCTTTAGTGGGTGGAGACAAAGCATGGTATTGCTTTATCACTGTTTTTCTGTAAAAATCTAGTGCATATCAACAGAAAAGATCCTGTATCAGACATCTACATTTAAATGTAAGCAAACGGCTTACTGGCTATGAGAAATGAGGTGCTGGAGGTGAGCTGAGGCAAAGCAGAATAAATGATAAAGCCACTGACTTGCATGTTCCTATTTATTTAAAAACTAACCTTTAAAAGTAAATAATAGTTTATGACCAGGCTACATGCCAAATACTTCCCCGTCAAAGGGCTTTGCAAGTACTATATTATTCTTACATAGGGAGAAAAATGATCAAAGAAACTGGTGAGCTCATTACAGGGTGCACACAAAATTTATTACAACATTAAGCTTTATCCTTGGGTTGCAAGAAATAGAGGAAATGCAGGGAATTGCATTCTATCAGGCTATTGCAACTCAGCTATTTACTGAGGTGTGTTGGTCAAAAACCTTACTGCCTTCATGATTTAGGATTTCCCTAGAAATGCAGTGAACATGAAAGGAGTTTCAGCCTTCAGTGAAGTGGGTATTTTAGGCTAGTATATTTTGCACCACCCTGAGATCTTAGTAATACAGACAAGGCAAAAATGAGATTTTGTAATGGAAGGGTCATGAGAAGTGCAGCCTTCAGATATCTGAATGTAGCTCATATGTTATGCACAGAAGAACAAGAAAGGCCCAAAACAAAAGTCTGCATGGGCATTTGGCAGATCGGCAACTTGGAGATAAATCTCATGGATCTGAATTGCATGTTGCACACGTACAAATCTCAATAGTTCCTGTCCCTAGACCAGGAATAAGAAACCTGAGGACCTCCAGATATTGCTAAACTACAATTCCCACTATCCTGTGGCAAACAGCTGAAGGGCACCTGTAATATTGCTATGAGTTTGAGAGTGCCAGACACCCCTAATCCCAGGATCCAACAAGTGTCAAAATCTAATCACAGCTAATTAAGCCAGTTTCTTGTTTTGAGGTGATAATGGGCCGTAAGAGAACAAAGGATCAAGTGGACTTGGTGTGAGATGGCTAATGGGTGGAGCTCCCTCTCAACAGATAAAGTAGGAGTTTAGAGTAGAGAGGTTAGTGATGTGGCAGAGAAGCAAACAGCAAGCTGGAAAGCCAGAGAGGCAGAGCAATGGTTGGTTTCTGTTGGAATCTAAGGCTGCAGCTATGGGAGAATCAAGATGCTCTTGAGATGTTAATGCTGTGAACCCTTCCACTGTAGGCTCAGGTTGTATACAGTGGTACCTCGGGTTACATATGCTTCAGGTGACATATGCTTCAGGTTACAGACTCTGCTAACCCAGAAATAGTGCTTCAGGTTAAGAACTTTGCTTCAGGATGAGAACAGAAATCGCATGGCGGCGGCAGCGGGAGGCCCCATTAGCTAAAGTGGTACCTCAGGTTAAGAACAGTTTCAGGTTAAGAACGGACCTCTGGAACAAATTAAGTACTTAACCCGAGGGACCACTGTATATGTGTAAATAAACCATATATCCTAAAGACACTACAGTATCCACTGTGCCTCATTTCCAAAAGGAAACACAAAACCTGGGTAAGCACCAGGAACCTGGAATCTCTCACTGCTTAGAGATTGGGGTGGTGTGCATAAGTACAAAAGACTACAGTGAATAGATAGTTGTCCCGCTAGAAAAAGTAATGTTATGAACTTGGTAATGCCGATGTAATTGTAACAAAAATTAAAGCAAGTGCATTTAATGGATGGTGATTCCTAGCCTCTTTTCACCTCTCACTCAGATTGGCATATCAGCGATTTAATCAGATTTCTCCTTAGAACTCCAAAATTAGTGGTAGTGTGATTGAATGAAGGTCACTGAGATAGAACCATAACACAGTATGTAATGGTTGTTTTGACTTCCTTGTATTTCATTATAACCAGTTCTGCTTGCTCCCTTCCTCCCTCCCCTTTGCAACAAATCAGCTGGAGGAAAGTAATTTTCAACTTCAATAAAAATAAAAATAAAAAAGCTTAATACGGTAAATGTAAGGTCATAATTTGAATGTTATTTTCATAATTTGAATATTATATTCTTTAGCATTCAGATGCATGCTTAGCAGCAGTAATGTTATTTTTTTATTTTTTTAAAGCAATAATAGCTGTCCTGTATAGTATAGTTTTGCTCCTGCACTGATAAATAATCTGTTAGTTAATAGTGATAGAGAGAGGAATAGGGAATTACAAATACGGTTGTTTAGTGTGCCAGTGATTCATGTCCCAGGATACACCTTGCTATACATTGCAACTTGCATTGATATGGAGCAGGTTTGAGAGACCTTTATGCATTATTTAAATAGGAGTTTTCTGTAGGAAATGTAACCAAAGTCAATACATTCAAGAGCAACAAAGATCCATTCACAGTCAAGAAATATCTAGGGTAGTCACTTACCCGATATCTTTTCCCAGTGGCCCAATTAACATCATAGTATGGCACTAGGCTTTCCTTTCCCCATGAAAACAGACACTGATATATTCTGAAATATGCAGTGACCTTGTTTATATCAAGATCTCCAAAACAGGATAATAATTCTCTGTCATCCAGTCACCATTAATGGTTCAAATAGAAAGCCATCACTGAGCAAACATGACAAAAAAGTAACCCATTTGGATATGCACGCTATAAAAATATAACAGTGCATTTTTATATTGAGCAACTTGTGTTTATCTAGTGCTCACATTTACAGAGCAGGCCACAGCATGTCTATGTATGGGGGAAATTTCCATTTTCTGGATCTTAGGCAAGTCAATTGAAAAATTGTGGTTTGGCTCAACAACTAAAAAAAACTCAACATTTTTGAGTAAAAAGCATGGCAACCCTAAGTGTGTCAATATAAGATCCATTAGCTCTGCATGCATTTATTTCCAGAAATCAAGAACTCCTGTCACAAGAAATTAGTTGTTTTGTTATTTGCAGATCATGACCTATATGTGCAATGGGGGTGGGGAAACACAGAACTGAATAGACCGTATTATCTTCAGCTAAGCGCAGCGTTAGCTTTCCACTGGTACCACCTTTTGCTGCTACCTGTGCAGACTCATACATGGTCAGATTATCTTGGGAGAATGCTTTTGCAGGAAGAAATCATTGGTGGGAAGTAAAATGAGGAACAAGCAAGAGAAATGAGACCTGGAGCTGAGGAAGGCGGTCCAGGCAGGGTTTGGAAATAATGGCCCTGCTTCTTCACAAATGTTCAGGACTGTTATTTATTTATTCAACAAATATATATCCATGCTGTCTTTTAATTTCATAAGGCATCTTCCATTCATATATGACGACAATAGGATGATGATTATGGTGATACGATCTGGTATAATGTGATCACCAGTCATCACAAAATACTTGAGGAACAAAAAATGCGATGGTAAATCATGAAACAATGGTAAAATAGTAATATGGTAGCATAACTTTATAATAGCTGTAAAGCAATAGATATCACTATTTATTAAAAGTAGCGGTGAATACATCAGTCTTGACCTGAAACTATATACTATAGTCTCTAAAGTCACTATACACTCACTGCATTTCCAGTGCTGGGTTTTAATTCTAAGTTCACATGATGCTATCCAAAATGCCTATGTATCCTGTGCTTTATTATAAAATACTGCTGTTTGTTGAGTTGCCCTCCAAATAGCTGCACACCAGTTGGAGTCCTTTAGCCATTCCTAATTTGTCTGTAACCAAGGTGTGAACACCTTCGGAGGGGCTAAAGACATCCCCATCTGTCAACCTCTCCTGGTGTGTACACAAACAGAAATGAATCTGACACTAATGAAACCTTGCTGGTGTGAACAGCTAAAGGGGGAAGAGCCATGAAATGCATTGCAGGGGGGAATTCGCTGCGCTATGAGATGGTAATGTGAACACACTCAGAGTCAAAATGAAGTTCAAACTATAGTCAAGGCCTAAGTCTCATTGGTTAAGAGTGTGTGTGTGTGTGTGTGTGAGAGAGAGAGAGAGAGAGAGAGAGAGAGAGAGATGCACACAGGCAGATGTATGTGCATACTTCTGCTAGAAAAGAATCAGTTGGGAGAAGTTAATAGGTGGAAAGAAATAATTTCATCTGCTTCAGTGACTTAATTTATGTTGATTGAAAAGAAAAACAACAGCTCACCTTTTAATGTATCAGTGACCTCCTAATGTCCTCCTAAAATGGGCAAATATAATGTTTTCTAAAATTATTAGGCAACAGAGCAACATAGTGATGGATGGATATATCTATCTATATCAATATACATACCTACCGGTATATATGTATTGCAGTGAAACTTTCTGAATGACCTATTAATAATTGCAATGTATAAATTCAAATAACACAAAGCTTTCACATGAATAATGATTTGCTTTTAAGAGATTCCCCTAAATATTCTGTTTAGTGATGTTGAATAATTTAATACTAGTAAGGTAGTGGTTTTTGCAGATAAATCAAAGGAAAGAAGCAGGTTTGACAGCTTGTCTGAGGACATTATGAAAATTGAGCTAATCATTTCTGGGTAGAATGTGGGCTTGAACACATATAAAAGCTTGTGTAATTGCATTGTTAATTAACTTGTTTCTCATTTGAAAACATTGCAAATATTTCCAATTTTAAATTTTAATACCCTTTTGAATAAAAGTGTAATGGATTCTCAGCCCTGTCTCAAGGCTTTTAAACTGAAAGATTACATTAAGATACAAACACAAAGCCAATTTCTCTGTGTATCAACATACCTAGTTTCAGAAAAAGAAACGATGCTCAAGAACAATTAAACTACGGTAGTGGTACTTTTTAAAAATGCTGTAAATGTATATAGTCTCATAAAGATTATCAGTGTTGTCCTCTGCCCAGAGAGTCTGGGCAATGTGGTTGCTCTTAAAAGCAATCAAATGTGTTGTTTTAGAATGAGTTTTAGTTGCCTGAAGTTGACACTAAATCTATCATGTTATATTTTGGTGCCTTTTGTCATTAACATTATATAGTTAAAACATTTTAAAGCTATATGCAAATAAGCATACTTGAAAGTCCCTATGAAATTTCACTTGTCATCTATGCTGCACCATAATTCTGATCTAAATTTATTGGAAGGTATTAAAGCTCATCAATGGCACGCAAAAAGGTCTAGATTCAAGTCCCTGGCATCTCCATTTAAGGCGATCCTTCAAGTAAACTGGTTCAAAGCTTTTAAGAGCTTTGAATACTACAAGTAAAACATTGAACTTGGCCCAAGAACATTAGCAGTCAGTGCATACAGTAACTCTGAGCGGCATTGTAATATGTTGGAAGTCCTCAGTCCTGTCAGCAATCATGTTGTAGCATCATGTACTAACTATAGTGTCTAGACTAAGAGCAAGGGAAAGCCCACGAAGAGGACATTGCAGTAATCCAGTTCTGAATTCAGTCAGTACAACTAATCTTCATATATTCATTATATATTTGTTTTCCTACTAAACATTGTGCCTAGAATCATTGATCCAAATATTTATCAATGCAACAGTGTCAACAAAGCACAAGACATGAGTGCTACAAGGACCATAAAAATCTAACTACATCTGGGAGGAGCTAGGGTTATGGTGACAGACCTTGTACCCAAAAATAATTTAAATGTATACACACGGCGTATGTACACAGAGCTATTTAGGGCTCTGTCAAGTCCACTCATTTCGGAACCCTGAAAAAAAGCAGGTTTCATGTTTGCATGGTGTGGTCTCAGACATAGCCTTATAGAATCCAGGCCACTGAATGAAGACATTCATTTGGCATGGTGACAGTGCTTTCTTCCCAATCCCCACAGCACTCTTCACTGAACATCTCAAAGATGCTGTTGAAATGATGTGATGTCAAAGCAAATAACTAGCCTCTCAGCGTATGAGTGGCTGGGGAAACTCAGCCAGATGGGCGGGGTATAAATAATAAATTATTATTATTATTATTATTATATGGCAAAAATACCTAAATACAGTAATTTTGCTAGCCGGGTGTTTTGATAAAATGTTGAAAATTGATATTCCAAGTCTCTACTTTCTATTTCATAATTGGCCAATTAACAGGCCTTCTTGCCCTGCATTCTCTTCTCTTTTGGTGTGTCAAGTGTAAGCATTCCTCAAGGGGCCAGATTTGATGCCTACAAGAGATTATTTGATCCTTATGACAGAGTATAAATGGTTTCTGCTATCATGCTTATTATTTTTTCTCTTTTATTGTCATATTTTGTACTTTCATCTGTTCTACTTTATTAGCTGCTTTGAAGGTCATATGAGAAGAGAGGCAACCAAAACTAAAATACTAATGTGTGTGTGTGTGTGTCTCACCAGTTCATTGTAAATTCTTTATGCATGGTGAAAACATCTGCTATGAACACAAACTATGAAATAGTAACAGTTAACATTTCCATTATGTCCCTGTAGCAAAACAAAATAGATTTTATAGGGTCAAATAATTTTCAAAATATACAGTAACCTTGCAGGTATTTTACTTTTTCTCTGTAAAGGTTCGAAAGCACTGATGAACTTTTTCTTACTTTCTTTTTTAATTTTAATTCACACATCTCACCCATTGCCTTGCCATTATTATACTTCAGGATATGTAGAGAAGGCATTACTACCTAGCAGCATAATAATATATTACTTTATCTCATTTTTATCTCATTACTGCTGACAGCTCTACATATTATTTTATTTTTACCCTTTTCTCTTCCTTACAGCAAAACACCAGTTATGGTGCAATTTTCTAATTATTAAGAATTTTATGAAGCTTTTTCACCTTCAGTTAAGATTAAACCATTTATTTCCTCACGACAATTATAAGGTGCAGCAGACAAGGCAAGGGATAAAAGGAGCAACGTATAAAAAGTGAAAGGAGGATTGTAATTTGCTCTTGGCTCTTACTTTTACACAGCATGGAATGAAAACTTATGGAAAAGTTAGCATAAATATGTAAAAGAAACTGTAGCCAATCCTCTGAGTCTGAATTTTTTGTCTTCGGGCTGTTAATCAAATGTTGAAAAGTCAGGTTGCAGAGTTTAAAATGTTATAATTAAATTATCACTTAACTTTGGGCTGCAGTGTAACTAGTATGCTGATAAAATGCCTTCCTTTTACATCTTCTAATCAAAGCAGTACCATATGTTACCAAGAAGGAGGGATAGGGCATTGGGAAATCAGCTGAATTGGCTCTGCCACTGTGCCTCCACTGCACCAACCCACCACTGCCACCACCTCACCTCTTCCCCTCTTGGCACTGTAAAGCCAGGGGAGCTGTGCAGCCCCATCCTGCCCTCATACCACTCCTGGGTTGCAGGGATGTTGCTGAAACCCTTAACAAATGCCAGGAGGCCATCCTGGGGAGAGCAAATAAACCAAGGTTAAAGCAGAGTGAGATGGAAGTGCTGTGGGCAGGGAGATCCTTGGCTCTCTTTGTTTTGCTCAGCAGCAGCACAGTAGACTGTGTTATGGTGTCCTCAAACCATGTAGTATAATCGAGGCATTTTGTCAACATAACAGAATAGATGAAGGTGTTAAAAATACTATTGCCGTTGTCTTTCAATAGCACCTCAATGTTTCAGTGGCTGTATGTGTCAGCACTGATGGTTTGGCAGCTGCTCAGCAGTTTAATTATCACTTATATGCCTAATCTTTTATAACAGATAATATTACAACTGCATTTGCTGACTTTAAAATACCGTTTAAAACAAAGCATATGTCAAAAAGACCTACTCTTATGTTTGGTCTGTTGGCTCTGACACTGAAAGAACTTCTCTGCAGCATACATTGCCTTCATTTAATACAAAACACAGATCCCATGTTTGGGATAGGAATGTAGAAAGGGGTGCAATTTATGTGGGAGTTAAATAAGAAAACACACAGAAGGAATGGCACAATACTACTTTTTTGGGCAGATGTCAGTTTATTTCTCAAAATGTATTTGATATGCCATATGTTTGCATGCTAGAATTTGAAACGTCCATATTTTGTTTGAACAAGCATGATAAATATGTAGGCTCAAGTCAAGTGCTCCTATCTGGAGCACAATGATCAAGCCACTTATTTGTAAGGTAAATAGAGTTGCACTTGAAGTGCAGAGAAGGAATGGATTGGAAGAGCACGAATCACACTAAGAGAGAAAAAGGGTTAGAAATGGTCACAGCCATAATTGTTACAGCTTATACAGTACAGGAACCGATTTAGGGGAGTGTGACCAATTTGCAAGCATTGGGTGCCACAACAATGACTTAGAACGGAAGGTGAGAGGCGTGCATATTGAATTTTGGCATTGCACAGCGAGCTGCTACAATTTGAAAGCCCAGATTCTACCACTGAGAAAGATCTAGGCATCTGAAAACCCTACTACTGATGGGTGATACCACCTGGTTCATATGGTGGCTCATGTAAGTAGGAGGAAAGTAAGATCAGACGCACTATGGTGAGAGCAAAGCTGGATTTAGGGCAATGTGGGCAGTTCCCCTGCAAGGGTGCTGAGCCAAGGGGCGCAAAATAATCATCATACATACATTTATATTTATACGGGTACCTACTGGGAAGAATAAGAATACCTAATTAGGGTGGGGTGCCAAATTGTATGACTATTCACTACATACAGTACCCAAAAGCAACTAGTTCTGTACAGTAAAAGGTAGACAGGCACAAACCTTCTCAGTTAGCTAGGTCATAGGCTAAAAAAGGGGGAGGGGAATCATCAAAACAATACAGTTTTATGAAATTATTCTCTTCCCCATCAGTTATGCATCTGTGGATATATGCCATGTGTACTGTGGACAATTCTAGATGATTATGTGTAGCATAATTCATGGGTAACTGTTAGTTTACAGAGAATCCAGATGTTTTCCCTCAAGGAAGGTGAAGTATATATGCACATGAATGTCAGCCTAGATGACCTATATATGATGTCAAGCTTTAACAGGAAACATGTAACTTTAAAAATGTTCTGCTATGTGAAGCTAGGCCAAAATTTCTTAGAAATAATTTTCTGATACATCTTCTGAGGGTTTTTCTTCTTTTCTTTTTTTACTCACCTCGAACTGTCAGGATAATTTTACAGTGCTCCTCTCAATTTCCATATCCATAAACAAAGTAGAGAATTTCGTGTGCATCCCTTCCTCTCTGCTCTTTCTCCAAAAACTCAAATTTGTAGTCTGCTCACTCTATCCCAAATACTTCAACTTTCTCTTTCCTGGGAATCTGTTGTCACATTCTGGTATTCTAATCTCTATCCAGAATTTAGATTATAAAATTCTCAGAGGAGGGACCTGTTTTCTCCTTGTTACTCTGTATAACACTTATTTAATAATGATGGTGGTAGTGATAATTCAGCATCAGAAAATAAACAGTCAAGGGTGGTGTTGGTATGTGTGTGTGTGTGTGTGTGTGTGTGAGAGAGAGAGAGAGAGAGAGAGAGAGAGAGATTATAAACATAAGGAGCTGAAAGCTTTGAAATGTGGTTAGAGAATTAAAATTCTGAACAGCTGCGTTATTCAACCATATTTGTGTCATATGAGAAGTACCACTGGCAAATGTTTGAACAAGCAGATTTTTCATATCCACAGTGTTGGAGGAATAACATTTGTTCATATAAATATCCCTAATCATGTTTAAACACAGGTACTTTTGCCTGATTTGAAAGTACCATTTTGTGATGCTGCTAATATAGTAATTGAATTTGAAATGTATTGCTTATCCAGAGTATTACTTAAACTACCAGAAATATACCATATGTTTTCACTAATCAAAGGGAACTGAACATGCCTAACAATATAGCTAGAACATGTTTGCATTAACTGGAGAGATTAATGAAATTCATCCACTTTCAAATGATTCTCAAACAGCAAAAGAGCTAAGCCAACAGTCATTTTAAGTTCATCACGAAGTACTCATCCACTTATAATATTTGGTTCAAACTGATTGAGTACATAATCCACTGTTCTGAGTACTAGGAGATCTGTTTACAACATGTTCTGCAAATGCATCAATCCTGTTTCCCACTGCAAAAAGGAGGAGGTTGTGTTTTCCTGGTTCCCGCTCCCACAAGGTTAATGGACTACAAGCATTGCACAGGCATCGTCTTGTTAGAATAACACAAACTACTACAAAATGAACCTGTGGTATTTTAAAAATAATTATTGTATTTATGCCTTGTAAGCATTCAGAGATGCTACAGTTTTGCATATAAACCCAAAATATTCATTTTCCAATAGTGTCTCCAATAGTGTTCCAAAACAGTGTTGTAAGTGCATAGAACGGTGCCCAAGCTTCAAAGCTAGAGGCAAATTATAAATGCAATAAATAAAAATAGAATTATTATTTAGAAATCAGTTCACTTTGAATACACAATGTAGAACAATACTTGCTCTCCCATATTTGTTTGAGTTACAAAAAACCTATGTCTTATCTTGAATTTACCCTAAAATGCTCTAGAAGAATTCCCTCACTTACTGGATTAATATATAGAATACTTATGGATAAGTGAGTCTTTATTAGTATGAATAACTGAAACATAATTTTAGAATATGCTTTAGTGATTGGCTTTCATAAACTCTGCCTCTAGTATGTGTCTCCCTCTTCACCTCTTTAAAGAGATCCAACTTGCTTTTTCAATCATTGATTCTGATTGAGTGGGGGAGACTGTGTTTCTACTAGGGTTTCTGAACTGGAGTGCTGGATGTTAGAGACGGGCAATGTTACCTCACCAGGCTGGAAAGGTACTTGGACAATGGACTCCTCTTGCAAGTGCTCTAGGATTAGTATGGACCTCTGGGACTGGTCCTATGGGTAATTCCTTCTCTCACTTTCAATCACACTCTAGGGTAATGGCAGTCTTTAACTCTTAGCCTGACTACCTTGCGGGGTTGTTGTGAGGTGGTCATGTATGCTGTAGTTAGTGGACAAATATTGGAACCGAAATGCAATGAAAATAAATGATGATCGTATTTAGGGAAGGTAACTATTTATGCAGAGAAGAAAATAACCTGGTAATTGTTTAGTGTTTCCTTAATTAACCACAATAAAGGCAAATGCTGATAAACACAATTCAGAAAAGAAATCTGAAGAGCCTCTAGCAATCCTATGGTCCCTTTGGCATTTTTCTTGCATACTGTGGCAAATTGGCATATGATAGGTAAGCTAAATAATTCAGATGCATAAAGGTTATCTTGTCTGAATTGTAGCTGTGCACGTTTCCCTGCTGTTTAGAGTTTGTGGGTCATCTGGATTGAAGAAGAAGAAAAATCTGTGAGACTGATGAAGGGGGGCAAGAGTCATAAAGGTGTCAAACATAAATGCATTTTCTCTGTAGAAGGCAATAAATATTTTACAAAAAATAACATGGGAAATTCAGTTGTGCTCTGAAAAGTTATTGTGTTAAATTGGGAAAATAGATTCAATCAACGAAGTGTGAAATAGAAGGATTTTAATCCTGTTTGAAGTGCAAATCTCAATGCGACCCTAGCTATAGAGTTTCTAACTAAGTCTCTGTAATATAAAATGTCATGTCATCCAGGAAACAGATAATCATGTGAAACGCTGCAAAAAAGAATTATTAAGCCTCCAATGAATATTGAACCTTAAATTCTCACATTCACAAAAAAGAAAAACCCATATTTTAGTTCCTACATGGTCACTAATGAACCTAACTCTGTAAAACCAAAAATAGAAAAGTTCTTGGAGGGGGTGACTGTGAGGATCATGTGATTAAACTAATGGGCCTCATCCAATTTATGTTGTCTATTATATGCGTGAAAAATATACTGTACGCCATACAGTGAAGTTTAATCCCATCAGAGTTTTACTGCAGTGTAGCGCATAGGATTTTCTTCTTCTTACTTTCTACCTGTACCTGATGTGCTTTGCAAGTAAATCAGTTGCTTACTTCTCTGTTCCTTGTGAAGTATGAACATAGACATATAAGCATGACAACATTGTATAGAGCAGCTTCTGGGCAATCTAGATTAGCATCTATCTTCAGCTCTGTTTCTTCTGCCTATGTTTGATTCTCCTCTAATATTGCAATGTCTCTCTTGCTTGGAAAGAAGCCACTCCTGCCTGCTGCCATTCTCACTTGACTTTGCGTCCTTCTCTGTTTCCTTTCTTAGCCTTTCATGGTACCAGCTTAGCCAGGTACTAGGAAAAGGGAAATAAACCCTTATGGTTGCCAAGCAACTGGAAGATGATTCAACATTCATCTTAGCATTTATATAGCACTACTCCTAGGTGCTCAAAGTATTTCACATACTTTATCCAATTATTTCATTAGATAACTCTGAAGAACACATTATTATCTCTGTGTTACATAGGGGTAGCAACAAGGCGGGTAAGACTGAGAGTGGCAATTTGAATTGACTCTGTAAATTAATTCCCAACCACACCAAGTTCATCATCCTAGCAGTGGCTGATGATTGCATCTTGAATGGTCTAACCTGCTTGTCATCGATGCAAGTTGGAACTTCTGCAGCAGAAGCACAGAGAGTTCTCTGCTCAGAGGTATAAGGCATAAAGCTCTGTAGCTGGTCAGCATCACCGGCTAGGCCTGAAGTCAGGATGCACAAAGCTTGCTTGTAATGCCCAAGGAGAAAGATAGCTTTGGGATTTATTTCTCATGTTTCATGTTTTATTCATGTTAATGTGTGTGTTTCATGTTCAATTTTGAGTATCTCCTTTCTCCCACCTGTTGTTTTTTTTTAAACTGTTTTTATTGACCCCCATGGGAGCAGAGTAGCAAAGCACATATTGATGATCATTTTGTTCCCCAGAATATCTTGATGTGGAATTATTCTAAGGCAGTTTCATTTGTTTTGTGCAGAGGTACGTCTGAAGGGGCCCCATTTAGTTAGATTTTCCATTCATCTTTAAATGAATACATGCGCCTCTGGAGCTTATGTTTATTATCATAATGTAAAACTAAATATTTAACCATCGTTATTAGCATTCTATCTCTCAGCAATCAACTAGGAGAGGGATGGACAAAGAAAAGGAAGAGCAGTGTTCCTCCCCTGTTACAGTATTTTCAACCACAGCAAATCATTCATTCATTCATTCATTCCCAGATTGCTGTTGTTTGCTGTTATACTTTTGTACCTCCTCTCAAACAATGTTCTTTAGATGGTTCACAACATATAAAAGACAAAAAATATGATGCAAAATTGCCTTGTATAATTAGGTTTATTTATTTTAATATATAAGAAAAATAAATCTACATGTCATTTTTTAGCCACTCTTTTTTTCTTGTACTCAAGACATTTCTTAATAATGTGTCTGAGAAATATAATCAGAAATAAGTATACAAATATGTTGCTAGGTGTTGAGAATCCTGGGATGCATGGTAGAAATAGTTTTCCATAAGTCTGGAGCAGATCTTTGTTTCCATGTAGCTTCTTTCCATGCTAAAAGATTATGAATCTTGAGGTGGCAAAAACTTGCCAATGGTAAATTGTTACCCTGTAAAAAGTGCATAGAAAAACAATAGCACATATGTTGCCAGGATATAAGAACAGTGGGGTTAAGAGAGGCTAAGAGAATGTATTAGAAATCTCAGCCCCAAAGGAAATTCTAAATAATCTCAGATCAAAAACTGTTTCAGTCCTGTGGCTTGACATTAAAATATATACTGCACTTTCTTTACCTCAGTGCCTTTGAGGCATTGTAAAGATTGTAAAGGTGCACAGAGATCAAGCAGAGTGAAGCATCAGTCTGTAATGTTTCCTCTCACAGGGACACCCAGGTTATAAGGTTGTTCCACTGCAGTTTTAACTTCATTGACATCCTGTATAAAATGACTGTACCTCATACAACCATCATAGCTTTCTTTTTTTTAAAAAAAAAAAACCCCCACAACCTCTAATATAGTGTTAGATTTATTAGTATCCAGCTTCTGTCTACAGTAGACACTCGGGTTGCGAACGTGATCCATGTGGGATGCACGTTCGCAACCCGCAGCGGCACATCTGTGCATGAGCGGCTTGCGCTTCCACGCATGCGCAAAGCACAATTTAGTGCTTCTGCGCATGTGAGACCGCCCAAACCCAGAAGTAACCCGTTTCGGTACTTCCGGATTTCGGCGCATCCATAACCTGAAAAAATGCAACCTGAAGTGTCTGTAACCCGACGTATGACTGTATCTGATTTTGATGGGAAGATGGAAGTGTGTCTGCCAGTGTTTTGGCAACACTGATAACATAGAAAGAGCCCTGCTGGATGACACAAAAAATCTATCTAGCTCAACCTCCTGTTTCCCAGCCAGATACTACAAGCAGGACATAAGCACAACAGGATTCATTTGCTTGCATTACTAAGCAACTTGTATTGAGAGGCTGCTACCTCTGATTCTGGATACAGGGTAGTATTCAACTAAGATTTACTCTGAGCAGACCCATTTAAATTAATGGACCTAATTTAGTTATGCTCATTAATTCTATTCTTAGGAGAAGTTAGATGAATATCACCTGCTGTATATAATCATCCTCATTAGTACCCAGTGAGAGCCTTATCGTCCAGAAAGTTAGGATTTTTTTTACTACCTTGAACCACATTTTCCATTTCCCCCCCATTTACACAGTTTGGAGATGTTTTTGGAGCTCCTCAGTACCCTTTTAGTTTTTAAGTGTTTAATTGTTACCACCAGAAAACGTCATCACCTCACTACTCACCCTCAACTCCAGATCATTTATGCACAAGTTAAAAGCAACTGGTTGCGATACAGATCTGAAAGACGCCATCTTTTACATCCTTCAGTTTATTATTGGTCTCTATTAAACTATTAAACCAGTTATTGATATATTAGTCTCCATCCTTTTATTCCATGACTGCTAAATTTACTCAGGAGCCTTTGGTGAAGAAAGCAGTCAAAAGCTATTGGAGAGTATGGAGTGTCTATTTCCAGATGAGCAATAAGTGTACATGAGAAAAGAGAAGAGAAATTTGAGTTCAGTGATAGCTCCTTTTAATAGAACATCCATCAGATGTGTTCCTCCTGTTATCCTGTTTTTAATTTGGAAATAACACATGTGGAGTATTCTCAGGCTGTTCTCACTACTGCCTCCCCAATATCCCTATGCACTCCGTTACTACCTGCTCTACTCCAACCTTCCCTTGTTGAATGGTCAGTTTGAAGGTCAGGTGAACATGATGAGAACATGATGTTCTATTCAACATGGGGAGGTGGAAGAGGAAGGGCAGGTATGCAAGACCTACATCCTCCACTCATGTTGTGATTGTGAATCCTGTAAGTACTAACATACACGTTTAAATGGTTTTCCATTCACTTGGTGTTCATGCACTGGCAAGCCTTAGACAATTTTGTTTGTGAAATAAGACATCTCAAAGGTGCATTAAGAAAACATAGTGCCGGATTATCCATCTCTGTAGAATTCACAGAATCAAGGAACTATAGAGTTGGAAGGGATCCCAAGGGTCATCTAGTCCAACCCCCTGCACAGTAGGAATCACAGCTAAAGACAGGTCATTCTGGATGGGGAAAAGACAGGCACACTTCTGCCACTGTATATGGGACACACTAGTGTGCTGCATAAAATTTTTTAGGAATTGCTGCCTGAATGAAAGCTGTCACATATTCAACTTGATTTTAGCTACTCGGTACAGTAGATTTAAATATAAATCTAATAAGAATGTCATTGTCATGGGCTGGTTAGGTGCAGATTAATAGTGGGAGGAACCAGAGTTGATCGTTCTATGTGTTGTAGCAAACAAACTCAAGGGGAGGGTCAGAATAGGGAAAGGAGGGGAGCTTCTGGCATGATGGTCATTGATGATGCAGCTGACATTCACTTCCTCGTCAAGTCTAAAGAGCCAATGTGTAGTAGCTATCCAAGCATAGATGTGGTACAGCCCTGAAGGACTGTGTTCAAAAATTTGGTTATGGATTTTTAATAGAATAGAAATTGTATTTATATGCCATGTTGAAGCAGCCAACACTTGTACTGTAATATGCAGATAGGATTGGTAGGTCACAGTTGTGATGAAATCTGAGAGATTCCCAGATTTAGAGCATTTAGATAGAAGCAGGAAAAGGCAATATATCATCTCCTAGATAAGTATGAACCAACATTTATTCCTTTAGCTATATTAATGTCAGTAGGAGAGTGGATTTGTACGACAACACAAAGAAGAAAATTATTACACCTGAAGAGAGGAGGTGAGGGAGAGGAATGTGGAGACAGTAACATTTGACACATTCTGTGAATGTGTCATAAAAAGCACCTTTTTGTGTATGTTTGATTTTTATGGCATGTATAAGGGTTGTTTAAGGGGTTGGTTTTTCCATCTCTTATACTACCAGTTTGTTTTCTTTCAAGGGTGGGGGAGACAGAGAGAGTGAATCAATTACCTGGAATTGCCAGCTATCAAATAAACCAGGTCTGGGAATTTTATAGGAGGCAAGGGAGTTTTGCATCTAATTTCTATAAATCTTGATGAGATTTGAGTACTGAACTCCATTAACCTCTTTTGAAAATCCAAGTCTGGTTTTCACATGCTCGGCTATAGCCAAAGTATATTTTTTTCCCTGTGCCTTAAAGTGTGTTTTGATTGAAACAGCCAATCTTATAATGTGTTTCCAGTAAAGATACAGCATTTATCATTAGCTTTGCCTATTGAGGTTACTTTACCAATTCACTGTATTTACCCCCATGGCATATAACTTCCGAGTCAACTATGCAAAATTACCTATAAGCACAAAACTGTTTCATGAGGATACATAGTGCAATGTGAATTGAAAGGGAAGGGAAGAAGCTGCACATATATTTTGAACCATGAGATCTGCAGACAGCTTATTCTGAAACTACATTTCACACCAAAGTCTATTGGAACCATCCTAGAGACTCTTGATTAAGCTGAAATATATGGATTTCTCTGATTTATTCCATCAACTTTTGCAGAGGAAGTGTTGAGCATTTCAGAGCCCTCACTTTGGGGAATCCTAGGCCTGCAGATGCATGTGACCTACAACTAGTTACCACGCAGCTTCTCCCTAGCTGATTCATCCCTTCCCCTCCTTGCTGCTCATATAACAGCTCTGTGTGCTACTTAGCTGTTCCCGGTGCCAATAGGGAAAGCCACACTGAAGTCTCAACAAGCCAGAATGGGGAATCTAAAGCTCTCTATCCCCCCACACTAAGATGGAGTGTGTATGAATGGTGAGGAGAAGATGACATGAGCGTGGAGTCCAGCAGCAACCAGGGCACCAAGTTGGAATCTAGTGAACAGGATTATATTAGACCCAAATCTAGTAGGTTGCAGCACACTGAACCAGATGCCATGACACGAGGGGCCATAGAATTGGAACCAGGACCTCATAGGCACCTTCTCCTGTTCTTGGATAATTGTGCTTCCCACACTACCTTGCCAGTCCAATGCAGAATTGCCTTTCTTCTGGCCACAGAATTAGCCCTTTAGAGATTCTAGTTCTTCAAAAGGGAGCAGAGCCTAGCAGAGGCAGACTGGAGACAGAGACTCCAAAAATCTCAGTTAATGCCCAACTTTTTCTGGGAGAAGTTGCTCTCTAGGAGCTCTCCGTGGTGCTGTGGGTTCCTCCCCAGAGTGCTCCAATACCAGGAATAGCCCAAGATATTTTGCTACCTGATGCGAACTAGAAAATTGTGTCCCCCTGTTGTTTGTTAAGGGTGTTAGGTGAGAATGTGGACAGGGAATATCGGGCTCAGGAATCAAATGCAGCCCTCCAGGCTGCTCTCTTGGGGCTCAAACCACACACACCCCCATCCTGATTAGCACTCTCCTTGAGTGTTTTTGACTGTTTGAAACATGTCTTTGGAATGAGAGAAAGTTCGGTGGCGGTAGAAGAAGAAGAAGAAGAGTTTGGATTTGATATCCCGCCTTTCACTCCCCTTCAGGAGTCTCAAAGCGGCTAACATTCTCCTTTCCCTTCCTCCCCCACAACAAACACTCTGTGAGGTGAGTGGGGCTGAGAGACTTCAAAGAAGTGTGACTGGCCCAAGGTCACCCAGCAGCTGCATGTGGAGGAGCGGAGACACGAACCCGGTTACCCAGATTACGTGACTACCGCTCTTAACCACTACACCACACTGGCTCATCTCACCCCCCCTTCCTTGCCTCCCCCAAAGCCTCCTCTTTCCATTCTGCAGCGCTCCCACACTTTTGCACCATGGCTTACTAGCTGGAGACTGAAGCTGCTCTCTTGCAAAACTTGAAGCTTGCCCCCCAGGAGATAGCTGCACACACAGTACTACAACCACTAGTTCCTTTTAATATGTACTACTGGCAAGCAAGAGGGACGCGGGTGGCACTGTGGGTAAAACCTCAGTGCCTAGGGCTTGCTGATCGTATGGTCGGCGGTTCGAATCCCCGCGGCGTGGTGAGCCCCCATCGTTCGGTCCCAGCTCCTGCCCACCTAGCAGTTCGAAAGCACCCTTAAGTGCAAGTAGATAAATAGGTACCGCTTTATAGCGGGAAGGTAAACGGCGTTTCCGTGTGCTGTGCTGGTGCCGGCTCGCCAGAGCAGCTTCGTCACGCTGGCCATGTGACCCGGAAGTGTCTTAGGACGGCGCCGGCTCACGGCCTCTTGAGCGAGATGAGCGCGCAACCCTAGAGTCGGACACTTTGCACTTCTTTGAATTTTGTTATGCAAAATTTGAGCTCAAAAATACTTTTAATATAAGGGAGAGTACAGTGGTACCTTGGGTTAAGAACTTAATTCGCTCTAGAGGTCCGTTCTTAACCTGAAACTGTTCTTAACCTGAAGCACCACTTTAGCTAATGGGGCCTCCCGCTGCCACTGCACCACTGTCGCGTGATTTCTGTTCTCATCCTGAAGCAAAGTTCTTAACCCGAGGTACTATTTCTGGGTTAGCGGAGTCTGTAACCTGAAGCTTCTGTAACCTGAAGCACCTGTAACCCAAGGTACCACTGTACACCTAAAATGTATATGTCAGAAAATATAGCATACAAAAATGCATTATATTAGAGATGATTGCAAAAATGTTTATATTTGGCAAAATTGCATGCAAAATTTAGCATTTTAGGACAAATTTACAATTTTCGTAAGGACCTTTTAATTAAAAAAAAAAACAGAATAAAACCACTGATGTGGAATGAATTTAAGACTGGGAAAATGAGAAATTGAGAGATGCCAGAATTGACAGGTTCATCCATTCGTAATGCAGCATCTCCACATATTATCTCCCTTGCCCCTCCCAAAATTTCTCTGCACGTCTGAAACAAATTCACAAATATTATTTACCTCATTTGCTATATTACAAATCATTGTGCTAAACTTATAAAAAGAAACAATTTGTAAAATATACAAAGATGCTTCTGAACATACTAGTTTTGTTGATAGCTGGCCATGGTACAGTAGGCGTGCTAGCTGGCAATTATGATATGAACGAAGGATTAAAAAGATCTTTATCTTAAATGCCTTCATGTTGTTTGTAAATACAGGCATGTAAAAATTCTCATATCTTCTATGGTTTTTATTACAGTCCTTTTTACATGTTGTTTGTACGGTTTCCCTTTCTGGACTTTTGGTTTGTTTTAGTTCTCTACTTAAATTGGTAAGATATAACAGGAATTTAGATTTCTTGAGCTGTATTGGAAACTCTGGGACTTGTATTACCTCACATAACGTAGAAATTGAATTGAAGCTCTGTTATTAAACCAGGTTGTAGCAACAGACCCAGGAGTTAGTGGCTCAATTTTCTACTTCTCTGAATCAAATTTTCCCTTGAATCAGTGTGTGCAATTTTGAGGATGGCGGCGAGGGCCCCCTCAGAATGGTTAAATATTTGGTTCGCTGGGTCTGATCAGCAGGTAAAGCCTGCAGGGAGCTTGTTTATCCAGCAGAACGATCTCATTATGAGGACAGTGATATACTGTGGTTTACTTCATCCGCAAAAGCTATTCAAGGAAACAACTGGGTAAATGATATTCATCTTATTCCCTACATTGTGCTATTATCAGGTGCAATAACTGTTTGCAGCTTAAAACAGAGATTAGGTACTTCAGCCACTTCATTGAAAGGATCTCTGAAGTTTCATTTTTTTTAATAATTCAAGTGTTTCCTCAATTATAAAAGTAAGAAGGAAGTATGATTGGTAGTAGGAAGGTGTGGTAATGGAAATTTAGACAGAGGGAAGTTTGAGCCTAGTGAATCTATCAGTTCATCATCACTGCAACAATTTATTCCACAGATGGGACTGAAGAAGGGGAAATGGTCAGATAAAAAGAAGTTGATAAGTGTAGTGAACAATATAGTAATAGGACAAATTGTTCTTTTTTACAATTTCTAGCCACCTGACTTGCAAGTTTACTGCTCATGTGTATTATTTGCTTTTTATTCTAAGTCATTAATGAAGATTTCGAACATGACCAGACATAGCAACCTCTACAACAAAATATAAATAGATCCTGTTTTTAGTTTTTTGCTAATCCATTCATTATTATCCTTTGAATGTTTATTCCCCCAACTACTGCTGCATCTGCATTTATCTGGAATAGCTTTTAGAAAAGTTTTTCTCAAGTATAGTTCATATGCATGGCTACATGTAACTCATATTAATAATACATTTTAGCCACCCATTTCTATATACAGTTCTCATGGTTTATAGTCTTCATAGGTACCACAGTGACCTTGATTATAATAAGTTTGGCAGGCAATTACAGATTTTTTTTATTCATTCAGTTCTGGGTGGGTAATAAGTTAAAACATAAATATGGTGAATTTACATAAATGAAAGTGGTAATGAGTAGCAAAATGCTGAAATAACCACCACTAGTAGCACCTGTCTCTGATCACTAGCCTAAATTTAAAAAAATAAAAATAAGAACACTTTTTTGAGAAATGTGTGTACTTTGGTGCATGTCTAGGGGATGACAGAAAAGGACTAGAAAGAACCAGATACAGGAACATGAGCAGTTGGCTGATAATCCATATTGTAGGCAAGCAATGAAGACTTGATAAAACATTACACTTGAAAAGTGATTGTCATTTGGAACCAAGCTTTAGCCTACAAGCTTTAGCTGTTGAAAAGGTTTCATTTCAACCCTGATACAGTGCTTCAGAAAACAGAGCAGTTTGGTTTAGATTAATCTAGAAGCTTCAATTTGGCTCAGGTTCAAATCCAAATCATTATTCAGTACAGTGGTACCTCTAGTTAAGTACTTAATTCGTTCCGGAGGTCCATTCTTAACCTGAAACTGTTCTTAACCTGAAGACCACTTTAGCTAATGAGGCCTCCTGCTGCCACCGTGCCGCTGGAGCACAATTTTTGTTCTTATCCTGAAGCAAAGTTCTTAACCTGAAGCACTATTTCTGGGTTAGCGGAGTCTGTAACCTAAAGTGTATGTAACCTGAGGTACCACTGTATATCCAAAACTTTCTGCCTTTCCTTTTGCTATTATTGGGGACATTTAAGCACAGCTATAACTCCCCACCCCCTTTTGACATAATTGGATAGATTTACAAGCACAGTTGTCCTCCAAGAGTGGTTAAGGTCAGCCAATTTTCACATGAAGAGTCTGGGATTTGTGTTCTTCCTCACCTTTCAAGTTTTTATTTTATTTTTAAAAGCAGAAGTGGGTGAAATTTGCGAGGTTGGCAGCTCCTTTTAAGGGGATAAATCCTGCAAAATTTTAGATAAATAACAACAGGGTTTTTCTTGCGGTGACAAAAATGATTTGACAAGAGTGGATGTCTAGGCATATGACACAGAAGTAGAAAGATTTGAACGTTCAGCATTTTTTCAGCAAGTACCACTAGCAGAATTAGTAAATAGCACCAAAAGCAAGAATAAGGTGATATATTACTGCAAAATCCCTCCCCCTAAAGCACTGTGATTGGAGAGCCCTCGCATATTAAAAATCAGGCCAAAGAGTTACCCCTTTGCCCTCTCTCTATCCTAGAGTATATATCTTATACTGAAAGCTTGGAGAGCCATGTTTCATATTTTTTTTGCAGACATACTGTACTGTTATTGCTTTTTAATGTCAGAATTCTGGTTTTTACTTCTTTGGAAGGATCTTTAGTTCCAAAATCCCAAATCATTCAGAAACAGCCTGATTTGGTTTCAGATATGGAATCTGCCCAAATCTGATGCACACCCCTATTGAGAATACTGAAGGATCTCCCAGAGATAAGCAGAGAGAATGGGATTTCAATTAAAAACACAGGAGAACAGATATAACTGTCTGCTGCTTTTTCAGCTTATTTTTGTGCAGGAATAACTTTCCCTGCTCTCTGCTTGCAACTCCAGATGAAAATTACATTGCCCAGGCAAGCGCATTATGTGACCCATGAGAGCAGCAAAATAACCAGACTGTACAATGGTGGTGGGATAAAATCAGGCCAATTCTTTATTGACAGCAGCAGGCAGGGCAAGCAAGTTTTCACTGGGTGACCCAGGTGCAGATTCTAGCCAGGCAGATACCCCAACCTAAGCTTGGGAGTGCTGTGGTCAATCCTCCCCTCAGACCCCTTATGGGGGCCTCCTATACTATGTTGATCCTGCCCAATGCCATTTCCGCCCTCAAGAAACAACTTCTTTGCCTAACAAAGGAAGGTCATAATTTCATTGATGGAAAGGCAAAATACCCTCAACCAAGTGCCAATCAGGTTGAAAGAAAAAAACCATTTCTGGTCCTGTTAACCAGCAACCCAAAATTGTTCAGTGAAGGCTCCAAGCTGAGGATGAACGGGAAGCTGTTCCAGGGGAAACTGTCTCATATAGGCTTTTCCCTCCTCTTTGCAAGGACTCATGGGACAGCTTTTTCCCCACAAGCCCATCACATGGACAAGATACTGGGCAAAACCACCAGGGAAAGGCATCCCACACTTTTGGGGCACAGAATGAGGCTTCTAAGGAGAAACTTAAATATAGACAAATAATGAAATGATAAAAAAAATGTTCAGCAAAATCTCTATCCTGTGTTTTTTCCCTTCAATCTTATATTCTTGGCAGAGATTCAGAATTTAGAACAGGTAAATGTTAGCTACATACGTCTACTACATTTGGTGTATGTAATGTATTTCCAGGTTCATAGTGGTAGAAAAAGACAGTGGTGCCTCTTGATCAGACAAGGTCTCAGGACTGACCTGGAATTATCAAGGACTGGCAGGATCCAATCATGGTTTGAAAATGTGGGGTAGCTGGGAAGCCTTCTTAGCGATTACATTTCTCTAGAAGTCACACATCTATCCCTCACTAGCTCAGCAGGATGAGTTTCGGTTTGTGTGCCTAAGATTATGGATTCAGTGTTTAACAGTAAGTGTAAGGTACTTTTGATGAGACTTTTGCTATTTCTCCAAACTTGGATTCCTGATACAGTATTGCTATTATGATGATAATAGTCTCTGTATTTTAGCTTTTGATATTCTGAATTTGTTGCAGTTGAAACAAGCCAACCATCATAAGATTTAAAAATATTTCGCATTTCCCAGGACTCATTTGAATACTCCTTTATAGTATGTATTTTTTGAAATTTAAAAGCATGGTGAACTCATTGAACAGATTGAAAGCAAAGTGGTTTCCAACATAATAAATATGCAGATGTGGATTTTAAGTGCCACAAATAAATGGATAATCATTGAGTGTTACAGCATGATATATTATCAGCTGAGCTAACTGAAGTCTAGCAATTCTGCATAGCCAAACTTCTGTTAACCACGAATGAAAATGGATAATGGATAATAAATTCTTCCATATTTCTGAACTATGTAATTGAGGACTTAGGGACTACCTGTATAAATAGGGGACAGACAATGTTCATGCTCCTTGTGCTTATGACACAAAATGTTTCCCCCCCATGTCTATGTATAATTTATGCAAGTGTTTCATCCAAAACACTTGTATGCAGCTGCAAAGTGGAATATGGAATGGGCTGGAAAATTGAGTTAATCATGAACTGTTATATGTGTTTTGAACCCGCCATCATATACACTTCATGAACAAAAGCCACATATAGATAGTTCTTTATGTATACAAGCTTCACTTTCCTAAGAACAGAGCTATCACAGCTGTTGTAGCCATCTAATTACCACTGTTCCCAAGACAAGCGTAGCCTCATGGGTCAATTTTTAGAGGTTGGCAGGGTTACCCACCTGTCAGCCACATGACACCATTATAATACCACATGATTGACAGGTGGGCAGCCCCACTGACTTCTCCAAATCCCTTGTGAAGGGACTTCCATTCGCTGGACAGCCAGCTGGCAGTCACACCCTTGGGGACCTGCAACAGCTTCTAAGCCTTCTTGCTGTTAATATAGCCCCTGTACTCCCATGTCAGCCTCCAGAGCCTCAAATAGGAGTGGGGAAACTGTCTTAAAACACTTGGCAAAAGTGTTATTTGCAGGCCCACCCCCTCTGCTTTTTAACATTGCTGATTAGTTGGTCTTCTTTTTAGCTGACTAACAGCCCTGCCTGCCTTGAATCTCCAGGGGCTAAAAAAAAGTCATGTTCTTTTGTCTCTTAAGCCTTCTGATGCATGGCCTGGGATAACCCATGCTGGTTTCCTGTTAACTGAAGATATTTGTACATTACTCAAGATAGTGAATACTCCCCCCCCCTTCTTTTAAAACTCCTCTCTTTTTCTCCCTTTTTCTCATACTGACTTAAATAAAGCTTTTCTTGTAACTTGGACTCTGGAGTTGTTTAAGGTTTTACCTAGCTGTGGGATCATGTCTATCATACTGTCTAGCATTCAGCAATGATCTAAGGAGGCGATGGTTAACCCTTTTATGGCCTGAAGCCTACGTTCAACTTTGGCCAACCCCCTGGGAGCCACATACAAGTGGTTCGATTGGCCAAAATTGGATGTGGCCATTCCACGCACTCTTACTCACACAGGTGCACAGTCCATGCAGATCAGCTAAGGAGGAAGTTATTGTCCTCTATCCAGTCATCAAATGGTCAAATGTTGGGTTCCACTCACTTCAGGACTGTATCTATTTTTTCCTCTTTGCCACTACCAAAATCAGAAGGATCTTGCAGGGAGCTTGGCTTGTGGGGGAGGCAGTAGAGATCTGACCTCCAAATTTAGAGTTAGGTCTGCCTCAAGCTTTCAAGGAGAGAAACTAAGAATTGCATATTCAGCTCTGGCTGGCTGCAAGCAAGACAGGAGTCTAGAATATTGTCCTCCCCTTTCATATCATCATAAATAAGTAGATTAAATGGAAAGCGGTGCTCCTCAAAGTAAATAACCTGTTCTATTTCACAGGATCAGATTAGATTAGATAGTTTTAGCAGTTATAATCTTTATAAGTGTGTGTGTGTGTGCGCGCGCGCACACACACACACACACACACACACTCACTCACATAATCACTTGGATGATTTTGTTTAACTCCTAGTAATTTTAAATACAGAAAAGTCAGATACTTCCAGTAAATTTGCTGTTGAATACCCAGTCATAATGACCTGAATAATTTATCTTGACATTTTGTTCTGCTGTGCAATTAGGCTTAATATTAATACCTCACCTCCCCCTAACTTAGGATCTAACCTAAACTTTCCAGTTTGCAGCCATTAACTTGCCACATTTTTAAAAAGATGGGATAATTCCCTTCTTTCGTTTCTGTTATTAACTTGAAGATATTTGATTAATGCTGTTCAGTGATTATGACACCCTCTGGGCTAGATGGACTCTGTTGCACATATTTCAATCAAATATTTTGTGATAATTCAGCCTAAGGATATAGTGAAGAGAAAGGATAATTTCTTACTTATCACTTAAATTATCCAGTAGGTTGATGAGATTTGCTGATTGTCCCACACTGTGGAAAATATGGCACCAATAGGGAAAGCAATTTTTGTGGTCAGTCTTGGCTGCATATTCAGTGAAACCAATCTAAAGTATTTTGCTTTGAATCAATAACTCTGGCATGACAATTTCAAAGAAGTACGATTACAAATTAAGTAGGAACTGTGCTGTATATTCAGCAGTATACCACATAATTGTCTTTTCTTCTTCTTTTCTCTTTTAGCGGATGGATGTACTGACTGGTCAGTGGATTACAAGAAGTATCAAGTCTTAGTGGGAGAACCTGTTCGTATAAAGTGTGCATTGTTTTATGGATATATAAGAGCTAATTACACCCTAGCACAAAGTGCTGGACTCAGTTTAATGTGGTACAAAAGCTCTGGACCTGGAGATTTTGAGGAGCCTATAGCTTTTGATGGAACTAGAATGAGTAAAGAGGAAGATGCCATTTGGTTTCGTCCAACAGTGCCCCAAGACAGTGGGCTTTATGCATGTGTCATAAGGTATGTGGTTTACATTTTTCAACAAGTCGCAAAAGAAAGCTATATAAACATTTCTTTGTCTTTACAGCACCTGATGAATCTTATATTATCATTGAACCATGATCTTTACCTCTTCAGTATATTTACATTTATTTGCTTTATAATAGAAAATAATTTTATTAATATATGTAGACCTTGGATGAGTTTGCTTCAAATATACCATCTTTGACATGTCATTATTTGGGATAGACATAAAAGTCCTATCTATGACTTTGCTGTTCCCCGAGAGAGAAAATATTGCTTATTGCTATACCAGCTGCACTGGCTCCTGGTGGAGTACAGGATCAGGTTTAAGGTGCTGGTTTTAACCTTTAAAGCTCTATACGGCCTAGGACCCTCGTACCTACGGGACCGCCTCTCCTGGTATGCCCCACAGAGAAACTTACGGTCTTCAAATAAAAACATCTTGAAGGTCCCAGGCCACAGAGAAGTTAGGCTGGCCTCAACTAGAGCCAGGGCTTTTTCGGCTGTGGCTCCGATCTGGTGGAACACTGTCACAAGAGACCAGGGCCCTGCGGGACTTGACATCTTTCTGCAGGGCCTGCAAGACAGAGCTGTTCCACCAGGCCTTTGGCCAGGGCACAGCCTGACTCCCTCCCTCGGCAATCTTCGCGGAGCTCTGGCCCAATGGTTGCCAGTGGCTTGAATTAATTAATTTTATAATGAATGATTTTAGAGTGTTGTTTATGCTGTACTTTTGTACTGTTTTATTGTTGTTAGCCGCCCTGAGCCCGGCTTCGACTGGGGAGGGCGGGATATAAATAAATTTTTTTATTTTTTTTTTTATTATTATTATTATTATCATCATCATTATTGGAAGTGTTAAGATTAGCTAGGGATGGAAGAGAAATTCAATTCAGTATGTGTTCAAAGCCAAATTTATCAAATTCACACTTTCTGAAACTATATGCAAACATAAACACACCTATCCATATTTTGCAATGCATTTCTGAAACCATGTATTAGGTGAAAGCTGTGCATAATAATTAAGATATTAGTGAAAATAACATACAAAAATGCACTACATTGGATAAATTTCAAAAATGTGTGCATTAGTCAAAATTGCATATACCAATGTGTTTATTAGGGAGGGAAATCGCACTAAAATGCTGGTGGATTTTTTATAAAGCAAATTGCAAAAAATGTGAAAAACTGAATGGAGAATTAGAAAAATGAAAGACCGAGGGAACTGAAATTAACAGATCCTTGCATTCCCCAAGACAAGGAAATCCAGTCTGCCCTCCTCCCCTGGATTTTTGTTGTTATTTCAAATCTGCAGAGTTTTCTACAATGATGGAAATATGAATTACTAGAATATATATAGGAATGATTGCTGAAGGAAGAGCTGGTTGAACAAAAACAGTTTCTTTAACTTGCACCATTTTGTAGCTATCTTTCAGTTGCATTCTGCAATAGGACTGAGATTATCTCAGCGCCTTCTTAAATGATGCATACATGGACACAAGCAGCTCCCATACAGCGCATCATTTCTCACAGTTCTTGCTTTTGAAATGCATATTCTGCTTTTCCACTTCTTTCTGCATCGCTAAAGTGATTCATACTGAGATATATTTTCCTGCCCATGGAGAAAACAGAAACCATCTGGGCTCCAACTCAGATTTTGAAAATTACCAGAGAATATAGAATTAAATTTAGAGATAGGTTAAATGATGCACATAAAAAATGCAGGAAAAGCCTTGCAGAGAAAATGCACAGTTTATTGCTAAATGGGTTGTAACATTTTGCTTATTGCCCTTTGCAGAAAGACTGTAAAAGCTCTGATAGCTCTTCATTGACACATATCTGTAGATATGACTCAGTTACCTGCATACTGCAAGATCCATAATAAATTACACTCCTGAAAGTGTGACTGGGAAGAAAGTACACCTGTTATAAAGATTGTCTGACTTCATAACCAGGAGTGAGAAAACCCAGAAGTGGACCATGCAGTCTTTGTCATCTTTAGTCCTTGATACTTATTGAAATGATTGCAATAGCTTCCTATTTTCTACAAATTTCCATCTAGTCTTACCTCATTATGCACTCCATTCTCAACAATAAGTATTTTTCCTTGTTATTATTATATCCACTTTCAGAAAGGAAGTACAACACATGAAGAGGCTGTAAAGGTCAATAATTGCTTAGACTCAAGGACATGTCTTAATGGTGTCCTACAGTAAAAGAACCATATTTACAGCGAATTTATACAGTTTATCTGTCAATTCACAATTTGTTCCCTCTGCTGAAAGTGCTGTACAATTTTGACCATTTATTTAAACAATCTATAGTCATTATAGATAAATGCTGAGCTTTTTAATTCTCCACTGTGAACCATAAAAAGCATCATGCTTCTTTACCTGGTTGTGAACTGCCATGTTATTGATTGTTGGATTTCAAAACATAATTAAGAATATTAGCATGATATGTGACCTATATTTATTAGTAATAGAGATGAATATACTGACCTGTGGGCTTCTCAAAAAGCTTAAGCCGTCTGTGTTTTCTAAGAGTCTGGACTCTTTAAATGTTAGCAAATGGTTATTGCATAAGCTATTGTGGATTGCAATTTATCAAAAGCATTAAAGTGTTGTCCTGAGTTACAGGTATATATCATGGTTGTGGGGTTATTGTAATGAGTGATGTCAGAGGAAATAAAATGCAGGAAAAATGCAGGACACTGATAATTTCATAATTTTCCATGATAATCCATAAAACAGCTGTTGATAACAAATGCATCCTCACATAGGTAAGGCAATATCACATAGATTGATAGATGATAGATAGATAGATGATAGATAGATACTCTGTTCTGGCTCTTCCCTATGTCTGTATCTCTGCTGTGTGCCCTGCTGTTGCTGGTGAGTAGCTGTTTTAGTTAGGAGAGAAACTGTCTATAAACAAGTGCTGGCCTACCACCCAAGGCCCATGGAAAGTGTCTTTGTCCAGTATTGGTTACAGATAATTGATGATACATTTGAGCAGTTTCAGCTGAGAACTATAAATGACATGTTCTATCATTCTTCTAGGGTTGTTCTAGTAGATTATTCCGGAATACAGTCAGGGTTTGTTTGTTTTTAATTGTTTTTCCACTCCCACTTCATTGGGTGAATATTGTAGTTTGAAGAATGCCTGTTTGGAATTCTTAAGTTGTGAATAGATCCATTATATCAATGGATTTTGTGGTGTGTTCTGGCTGGAAGCTCGAAACATTTATGGATGTGTACAGTCCGGAAGCAGTTGGTGGGGCGCTGCTGCTTACTTGCTCTCTCATCATAGTAATCACTCTGGCGTACTGGGAGGGGCGAGTCAGCAACATGATTGGCACAGTGTGAACACACTGGCACAGCCAATTCAGTGCTGCTGATCATATGTTTGCACTACACCAGCCTCAATGCCCATCATTCTCCTGGTTTCCCATATAGGATGATGCTTATATGTCCAACACAGGATGAGATAACACAGTAGAATTTAGGTCCCATTTATTTTCTCCTACCTTTTCAGCCATCCTTGTTTACCTGGTATGCTGCATACTTGTGGAATCATTTGGCTCTTGTTGAGGGAAACAAATGAAAGGACCAGAGTCAAAACAGGCAGGGAAAGATTTGGCTTATGAACCTGCCACTTAAGTGAGAAATGTAAAGATACAGGATCAATCTCCAAGTTGTAACCTGGCAATCTGTGTCAAAATGCCTTCAGATAAAGCTGTATTTGTGGTAGCATTAACCCCCATTCTCTCATATGAGTGGAGATATGAATGCCATTCCATGTGTGTAATAAAAAGACAGAATTCTAATAAAAGAAGACAGTATTAGTACAATCCCAACCTTCTTTGTTGTAAATGCTGTAAAAAGCATTCTACCGGACAACAGATCTGGGATTTACCATGGGGAATGAATACTAACATTCGGCAGCCAGGAAACAGCATTACCACAGCTGTAACTTTTTCTTATAACCCTAAGAGCATTGACATTGAGGAGATTGCTAGGGGTTCACATTAAATATAAAGCCCATTTACTTTTATGAGCCTTTTCACTGTGTGGGATAAACTGGTTTTCATTTACAGAAATTTGTCTGCATCACTAGATTGGTCAGTGAAAAAATTGAAGGAGACCATTACTGAATGTAAAGACTTGCATTAGACACACTGATGCATTTAACTATTGTTTGACTAAGGTATTGTATAATGAATGTATTTTTATAGGAATTCTGCTTAGACAACTTTTATGCTTTTAGAGTGGCTCTAGCATGGTATTAGGTTTCAAATTCAAACTTTTTCCTGTTCAGTCTCGATTTAATGACTCATCAGTCTTCAGATTCTAAGGGAGAATATAGTTTACTGTAGCCTGCTACAACTCCCCATAAAATGATTATGCTTAATAGATACTCATGGTTGATGTAGGGCTTCTTTGAATGTATAGGAGCATATAGGAGTTTTATTATAACATGTGTTATAAAAACCATTCAGTTTATATTCAAGCCTGCAGTTTTTTCATATGTAGCCTAAGCTAATTACAACAGCATTCTATGCCAAGCAGGTAGGACAACCACTTTGCTGACAATCATTTGGAGCGCTCTTATACCTGGCTAAAAAAACCAAGTATTTAGGATTATATCAATATAGGGATGTAAAAAATGCCTTTGGGTAATGGGTATTGCCAAATCTTGTTTATTTTTATGCTGATTCATAACCTCTCTAAATCATATATTGTAGCCTTAGTTGTGGATACAGATGCATCAGTTTGTTTTCCTCATGTACCAATATGATTTTCTGGGTCAGTATGTAATATTCTTGGTCACACAACAGTGAGCTAGTTCAAGAGTAACATAAGAGAATATAAAAGGAAGCTGGCTGAGACAGATCAAAAGCACCATCAAGTCCAGCATCCTTCTTTCACAGTGACTAATCAGTTGTTTAGGAAACCCACAAGCAAAACATAAGTCCCGTAGCATTCTGTCACTCATATTCCCCAGCAACTGAGGCATATCCACTCTGATACCAGGTGGTAGTACATATCATGAGTAGAAGCCATTGATACCCTTAGCTGTCCTGAATTTGTCTAATTCCTACTTAAAGCCAAGTTGGTGGCCATTGCTGCATCTTGTGGGAGTGAAATGCTGTGTGAAGAAGTGCATCCATTTGGTCTGTCCTAAATTTCCCAACATTTAGTTTCTTCTTTTTTCGAAACTAAAAAGCTAGTAGTAAGAGCTGTTCAGCAATGGAGCAGACTCCCTCAGAGGGTGGCGGACTTTTCTTTCCTTGGTGGTTTTTAAGCAGAGGTTGGATGTCCATCTGTCATGGATGCTTTAGTTGAGATTCCTTCATTGCAGGTGGTTGGAAGAGATGACCGTTCCAACTGTACAATTCTGTGATTCTATGAATCAGACGTCACAGAAATGTGTTATTGAGTTACTTGTCTGAACTTAATAACTACTAAAACGTAATGTTCAACAGTTCTTCCTTCAGATGTCTCATTAAAATTTATTGTGAATCATTCTTCCCACTTTGAAAATGAGTGTGAAGTTCAAACCGGAAATGTAAAAGTTGTCCAAAACTTAATATCAGTTTTTATTCTTATGTCTCATGCTCCAGTGACATATTATATGACATTGTGCTTTATATCTTTCCTGTCGTTTTTTAGAATTGTGTGGTGTTTAAACTTAGGTCTAAATATATAACATACAATGGTGTCAGTAATATGCTGACTAATGTTCATTCTACTATCTCAGATATCAAGGAGATGATACAATGCAGAGGTCAGTTCTAGGTAGCTTTTTAAGGGGTGGGAGCAGACCAGAGTGAAGACATTGCTCTGAGGGGGTCTTGGAGCCTGATGTGATGGGCTGCAACTGGGTAACCGACCATTGTTGCACATCTTTCAGGTCCTCTTTAAAATGGATTCAGCTTTTGATCTGAAACTGAAACTTGAATATGTGTATCAGATTTCGTTTTGATATTTCAGTGGTCAGTGGAGCTATCACACTTTAGCAAGATAAAATAACAAATCTACAAGCAAACAAAATGCTAAATTTTTGTTAACCCATAGGTCTTACATTATTCTGCCAAATATACAACAGACATTAAGCTTCTAAGAAAGCATCTTCAAGGCAACTTTAGAGATGCAGCCTAATGAACTGTGACTATTATAATCAACACTTTCTTGCTTAGATTCAAAATTAGGCCTTCTGTTCTGCATCTCAAAAATGTTCAACTTCAGATTTTGTATGCTGTTTTAAAAAACAAACTATAAACAGGGTGGCAGAGATATGATGGAAGTCATACATTTCCCAGCCAGTTTTTATCAAACTCATAGGACTTGGATATATTTGAGTCTGTATCCCCCCCCCCCCTTATGCTTAACCAAGCATGAATGTGAAATTTTAAAGGATCACTTAACTGAATGCATGCTCCTGGGCAAGAATGCCTCTGGAGTAGAGAAGAACTTTAAAGGGTGAAGAAGACTGTAGCTGTCTAGTTAAACAACACTTGTTTTATGAACATCCTTGTCTCATTGAATATTGCTTTACAGTTGTGCTATTTCTACAGAGGAATTTATAAGTCGGGGTCTTAAGGCAAGCCACTGCCTTCATTTTCATTTATATCAAAATGGTGTTTAAGGACCATCAGCAAGGTAAGTCCCAAATGAGCAGGAAAGCACTGTTGTCATGACAAAGTGGCAGGAACAGCAAGAAGACTTTTAGCAAGGAGTGGGAAGGTGGGTCATGCGTAGAAAGGTTTAAAGTGAGTGATGGGTTATGTGACTGGCTTTCGTCAGTGTTTCTGAGCTTTGGTGTCTTTTCCCGTTAGAATTATTTAAAAATGCAGGGTCTTTCTGGGTTTTATTTTTCTTGGGAAAGCTTAAAAAAAAACCAAGCCCAAGGAAGCTACCAATAGCCCACCCACCCTTCATCTGAATTTATCCTTGTGAAGAGGTGGGGTAGTGACAGGAAGAGCTGCCTACCTTGTAGGCATCATCTTTAAGGTCTCAGTGTTCATTCTTCATTGATTGACATCTGTATGTGTCCATGTGTGTATCCTTCCTCCCAAAGGAGCCCAGGGAAGCAAACATCAGTGTGTTAAAACAATAGAATAACAACAAAAATAAAACATGTTTTCATCATTTTAAAACTATATAAAACCATCCAAAATATTTAAAACATCTAAAAGCATTTTAAAGCGATCACATATCCTCACATTTATTAATTTCAAGGTTGCAATGGCTGGTGTCTGTCGGCCATCAAAGGCCTGGATAAACAGGAATGTTTTGAACTTTCTCCTGGTGGTCAGTATTGAGCACAACAGGCACACCTCACCAGGGAGGGTGTTTCACAGAGGGAGAACCACCACCAAGAGGTTGGTGTAGTTTCTTATGCCTCTTCGCTCAATTAATATACTTGAACTACTCTGCCTATACACACAGATCTTCCTGACCATGCTTAGAAGTTTCCTTTCCTGCTAGTGAACATGGGTTGTAGTTGTGAGTCGAGGCCCCACTCCCCGCTTTGTGATGAAATAAGACACATGGACACAAGTCATTTAGGTTAATGGGCTAAAAAAAGGCCACAACTTTATTGGTTACAGAATGTGAGTAGTATTGGCTTAGGCACTGGTTCAGAATAGACTATACTTGACTCCTGCCTGCTCTGCAGGGAGTCACACAAGGGTTAACAACCTGTAGGAGGAGCTTGTTGATGCAAATCAACTGGAAGCTTTCCTCTAGAGTCACCGGAGGGTTGTGCCATGGCCCTAGCCACCACCTGGGCATCGGACAGGAACCACGACCACCAGATTCCTTTAACGGAATACCCTTCAAGGGGAGGGGTAGGTGATGGCCACAACCTCCCCTCCAACACACAACAATGTTTTCAAGCCACTGAAGTCCCTGCAGAAAGGAAGCCGCTGCATTCACAGGAAGAAAGCCCTTTGAAACCCTCCGAATGTCAGCTGTTCGAAGAGTGGGGAGGCTGCGAGCGGGGAGAGCAGACAGGCACAGGCGTTGGCCGGTTGGCACCCACAGGATGGAGCAGGAAGGAAGGTTCAAAGGGTGCTGAAAGAAAAAACTCTGAACCAAGAAGTGCCTCGTGCACAGGTGATCTGAGCGAGATCTGTGCATGCAGGAAACAAACAGACTGAGCCACAGTCCCACACTCATTTAAAAGTAGCCAACCACGCATACCCCCAGACAGCTTTACTGGCTGGCTGTGGGCATGGCACAGGTCAGGGACTCTTTGTGACGCAGTGGGCCATCCATGCCCACTGTGAAGCATGGGAAGCAAGACCTGCTCACAACCCCTCCCCTTGGGGAAGAGGAGAGGCTTTCCAATGCTGTCTAACTGAGGCAGAGTGAAAACTACAAGCCCCATGTAGGCCAGCTGGAAACAATCTTTCTGACCACCCATGTCTTATGGATAAGCCCTCCAAGATACCTCTTTCCTCTGGACTATCCTCCCCACCCTGCCCTGCCCCGCTGCCCGTCACCCCCAACCTCACAAGAGGAAATCTGCTTGGTAATGATGTAAAACGGCAGGCTGGGAACACTGACTACCTTACTGAACTTTACTGGACTTGGATGAGTCAGCTTGGATATAGCATTGGTTCCTAAATCATTCAGATACTTGGAGGAAATCAGTGTCACACAATGTTGATAATTCCATCAGGGCAAGCATTTCAGCTTGGCAGACTGATCAGTGCCCCTCTTCTTCCCCAGCACACTGTTCTGGGAGTTGTTCCAAGCCCCCAGGGCCCATTTGGGGGGCTTGGGGAACAGGATGAGGAGTGGGTGAAAGCTGATTTGCACAAGCGGACATCTTTGTGTAGGCTTCTGCTCTTGGAACTTATTAGCTGAATCCCACCCATTATCCTCTTTTATGATGTTTGCCCCCCCCTTTCCCCATAAAATATGTTGTTGTGAGTCTATACATACTAACCCGGGGGGGGGGGGGCAAGCAGGCAAGCACCCTTTTTCTTGAGGGGAAATCATCGTGTGAACCTGGACTATGCCCCTCAGATAGTATGTTCGGTTTCCTTCATGTCACACTACATTATACAGTGTTTTGCAGCTGCTGCTCCTCCATCACTCAATATGTATTTATGAATTGGTGTAGAAAAATAGCTTCAATAAAAGAAAACATAGCATTATAAGCTAGGGAATTCCTGTGATCAGAACACAAACATCTTTGCATGCGTCAAGAAGACTAATACCCATTTAGATATCAAACTCTTGGTGGCAATTTGTTTTAAGCAAAAATACAACAGTGTGAAGTGACTGTGACCATTAACTGAAGACGTCTCCGCATTTTCTTAATTTCTAAACCCCCTTGCTGTCTGACTATATTTTTAATACCTCTGCATTTAGAAAAGTGAGATTAACACCTTTGTTGTTGAAAGAAGAGAAAAGTAAAATAATCCTACAATTTAGAAGTACAAAAGGTTATTGTAGCTTCTACTTTGCTAATTGCAGGAATTGATTCTAAGTGAGTCATATGAAACTATTTTAAATAGGCAATTAGCAGCTTCCTTTTAAAACTACCCATCTGTTCCAAGAGGTAGAAAAAAATAAAAGTAAGAAAAAAGCACGGTATCTTAAAACAGCATTACTTATTGCCATTGCAGAAACTGCTGTGATTTTAGAAAGTTTTGTTTTTAAATAACATGTACTTTTTTGTTCAAAAGAAAAGTTGCCTCCTCAGGCCTGGGTGAACACATGTCTTCAAGCGGCAACATACGGTAGGTGAAACAGTGAGAGAGCCACTTCTTCCATACTTCAGCCATACCTCTGAGGGGAATTTCACAAACAGGGGACCTTCACAGAGAAGGCCTTATCTCTTATAGCCAGTGCTGCTTCACTCACAGGCAAGAAGAGCTTCCCCTGAAGATTTTAATATCTGGGTCAGTTGGACTGCTTTAGTCAATAAAGTTTTTTCAATAATAACTATGTTAGCACCTACCTTATGGAATGCTCCCCTACCCATTGAGATCAGGCAGTCACCAACCATGGGCGGCGTAGGTAACCTGTTGAAGGTACAGCTGTTTACCACCCCCGTCCCTATACACCTGCCTACCTTCGGGCTTCCATCTCACTCCTCCACTGGTCCAGCAGGTCTCAAATGTCTACCATCATATCTAGTTTGCATTGCCACCCCTCATGAGCCATGCAAACTGCAGCATGATGACAGCATTTCCTGTTTATTATTTGTGTGTCGAGGTCCCCAAGCCATCCCCTAAATAAATCACAATTCACATAGAATTTTTGTTTAAGGTTTTTGGCATAATTTTGGCCATAACTTTATTAAAATACATAAGTGTGAGTGGTTGCTTAGGCATTGGTTCCAACTATCTGTCCCCGTCCAGGGACAGAACTGACTTCAGGATTCCAGCAAAAGCCAGTAAAGGCAAACAATATTGGGGAGAAAATGGAGCTGAGCCCCAGGCCCTCACCTCTCCCCGCATGCTCCCAGGGGCTTGCGCGGCTCAAGCCCCAGACCAGGGAGTCAGACAAAAGCATGGCGAGCCCCTGGATTCCTTTAATGGAATTCCCTTGCAGCAGCAGCATTGGAAGGGCAGGCACTGCCAACCACATTCCCTCCACCAATCAACAATTAACCAATGCCTAACCGCAACCTTACAAGTTGTGACGATTTGCTACACAGTAGGCAAAAGCCAAATGGCACCAGCCAATCTGCCAATGGACAAAATTCCTACCAAGCCCCTGCCCCAAAAGCAGACTACCCCACGACAGGCATAGCAATGTCAAACACAACAGCCCTAAATTAGGGAAGGTGGGTGGGTGATCCGAAGCACGCAGCAAAAGAGACTGAAAAAAGCAGTGTGCCAAGAATATCTAACCTTCGGGCCAGCCTTCTAAATGGTAACATTAAAATCTCCCCACAACCCAAATTGGCCCAATCACAGTCATGGCCATCCAAATGGTCCCGCCCAGTAACCAAGAGGGGGTGTCCTGTTAGACCCCGCAACACGTGCTCTCCATGAAGGAGAACACGCTGTATAAGACTTTAATGTGGACATGGAACAGACTGGACTCAAGAATGAACACAGGAGAAAGGGATGCAGACCAGAAATACTTGTTCATGTCTAGCGCGAAATTTTTTAATGTTTCGAGCTGAATTCAACTAATGGGTCCTCATAGCGTAAGCCAGCACAAGGTATTTTGCTAGAACAATAGATCTTTTCACCCCCTCTGCTCCCCCTGTGTGTCTCCCAGTTGGCTCTGGGTATCAAGGGAAATCCCAGAACAATGCACAGGGGAAGGAGAGGGGAGATCACTCCATCTGGCAAGCTACAATGCTTAAACTGATGAAATGATCTCCTTACTGCTACACTGAATTCCTAACATACTTTTTAAACTTATTATAGATTTTTATTGGGATATTTTATTTTTCTGAATACCAGGTAGAGAATTTATTTTATGATGCATCTTATGAATAAGATAAATAAATCCCCCATATTTGCTAATATCTATTTTCTGCCACCATGCACTGACAGCTTCTCTAAAACTTCCCTGGAAAGAAAAAAGCTTGTAATACAGCACTTTTTATTCTTATTGTCTCAACTGACCTTTAATTTTTTGGGGAAAAAAAAACATTTTAGAGGCTATTTGCCCCCATCCTCCACTTTTTAGGTTGTGGTAGTTACAATGTCATAAGGAAGTTCATTTGAAGGATCTCTTAAAATATGTACATTTTAGGGCAGGCTTCCTCAAACTCAGCCCTCCAGATGTTTTGAGACTATGATTCCCATCATCCCTGACCACTGGTCCTGCTAGCTAGGGATCATGGGAGTTGTAGGCCAAAAACATCTGGAGGGCTGAGTTTGAGGAAGCCTGTTTTAGGGGAAAGGCAGCTTATCCAGGAGTCTAAAAATATCAATATGGCTTCCTAGCCCAAGCCTCTGTTGGTCCTCACAACCAGTTCCCCACCCTCTTGCTACATTTAGAGAACTTCATGAAAGAGCTCTGGGTTTTTTCTAGATTGTGATGTAGTATAGTGGAAACACAAGAAAAAGCTGGAGCTTCTGCTGCTGCTGTTTTAACCTGCCCCAAACTATTATGGAAGTAACAAGACTCTGCCTCTTTCCCAACCCCTCTGGCAAGCACACAGAGCTTCGGAAAAAGGGGAGTTTGGGCTAGTACAGTGTGTTAAGAACGGTGGGAGAAATGCCTGCTATTTCGTTTGTTCTTCAAACAAATTTCTCTTGGCGGAGCAGGGGGGACTCACCTTCTTTCCAAGCCCTCTAGATGCAGTCACCAAAAAATATTTTCTGACTTGTGTGAAGCTTTGGAGAAGGACAGAAACAGCAAGAGAAATGGCTGGTTCTTTTTCTGTACCAAAGCTTGCTGCAAGATGCTTCTCTTTCCAGCTGTCCATGTTTCAAGGGGGAAACACAGCATTTTTTTCTGATCTGAAGGAAGCTTTGAAGAAGATAGGAAAAAGGAGCTTTTGTGCTCCAAAGCCCCCTATAGGTAAGGAGAAGATGTTGCCTAGAGGGTTGGCTAGAGAGGCGGGTTCATTTCTCTCTCTGGAAGCTTTGGAGAAGGCAAGAAACAGCTGGAGTTTCTCCCACTCTTTCTGTCCCTTCTCCAAAGCTTCATGCAAATGAGAGAGCAGAAGCAGCAGGAGAAATGCCTGCTGTTTCTTTTCTAGGTGCTGCACAAGCGGCAGCCTCTCATATGCTCCCTTGAGTCCTTTCCACCGGGGACAAGGGACAAGGGACAAGTGTCTCTGGTAAGCACATGGGTGGAACTATTAATGCCTCAGTTTATGGTTACACAAACGCACACACAAACAAACAAACACCAAACACAGCTACCTGTAAATGTTTGGGAATGTAGAGACAGGGCTTGGTCCTCAGGAAAAAGTCCTCTCAGGCAAATGAGGAAAGTGAAACCAGGCTTAAATGAGTTGAAATAAATTACATGCAGATAATATAATCATCTGAGATTCAGCAAGTTTTTCTCTCAATAACTCTCCTTTTCATTCCCCAGCGATGCATGCAACAATGGGCTTAGATTTTCATAAGCTCTTAGAAATCATTAACTATACATCATGAAGAATGTTAAAACCAGTTATCAATTGAATTTATCATTTTATAATACATAATTTTATTTCATTATGCACACTAGTTCATACAAACTCCAATCTACCCATAACACGTTTTAGGATTAGCGTTTTGAAGCTAAATTTCTTATCAAAGAAAGCAGCAAATGAGATTTGTCTGACTGTTGATCTGACTTTGGAAGGTATATTATTTTGTCATTTCATCTGCAGACAATGGTCTCAGTACAGAGTCATACGCCTATTGAAGTGGAACTTAACTTTGTTCTAACATTGTCAAATCACTAAACTATATTTTATGTATTGGGATCAATGTTTACTGGTACGTTTGATGTTTCCAGTTGACTCAACTCATAAATTTAGAATATTATTGAGGAAACAGGTTCAGTCTTAATCATATTATTTCAAGGCATTCTGGTTTATTTCTACCAATGTATTAAAGGCTTTGAAAAACTAAAATGATTTCCCGCTGCATGCTAAATAGGAAATATTGTGTCTGACCCAAATAAAAGTTAAAATGTCTGCAAAATTCCCATGACAACAGTGACAAATATTTTTGAATTAAAGCCCTGCTAGGTTCACTTGGAATCAGGACTTCAGTGTTTATTGTGAGTCACACAAATATAAATATAAACCATGATTCAATATTATGGGTATTTGTAAATTTTGAACAAAGATTCAAGGTAAGGGATTCAAGCTGTGGATTTCTTCTCTATGTATTTGAATATTCAGTTTTGGCAGAGACCAGAATTCCAGAAAGTAAAAGAGGGTATCCCAGGTACAGTCCAATTGTATGCCATCATCAATGGCCTATTCATCAAGTGCATATCAGAAAGGGAGGCATAATTATGCCCCTATGTCTTAGACCCTTAGACCTATGTATTGTGCAGAGCTCAGAATTTTTACTAGCAAGAAAATCTATGTCTTATAAATGGCTAAAGCCATTTTGTGTAAGTCTTTCTCCAAACATGACGAAACATGGGTGAGGTTACACTGCTATGCCTACCACGTAATGGTGGCATGGTGGCAGCAAACAAAGCTTACTTGTTTGCCAACATTGTGTCCTCAAGCGGCTTCTGGCAGAATTTTCCTGAGTGGTAAATGGGCTTTTGTCATCTGGCCAAGAAAGCACTGCTCTCTCACACTTGGAAGCCTGCTGAAACAACTTTGCAATGCAGTTTAGGACAAAGTCATGCAGATTCATACAGAGTTGGATGCCACAGTTAGAATAAGTGTGATGGAGTTGTCTAGAGCACTGGCTTCTCTATCTAGATCAATTTTGATTATTGCTACCTGAGGAATTTTTTTTAAGGAAGTGTGGCTGACCACCTGGCTCCTTGACACTTGTCCAAATTGGCTTCTTAGAGCTAACCATGGTGTGTGTTTGTGTGACAAAGTGGGTCCAGGGAATGATTAATGCTTCACTAGACGAGGGGAAAGTACCATCTGCCTTAGAGGAGGTGATGGTGCTGCTGTGTGTGACCCTGCTTTAAGGGCCTCTCTGCACTCAGATATGTTAAACAACTATTGTCCAGTGTCAAATTTCCCCTTATTGAGAAAGGTGCTTGAGAAAGTTCTGGCAGTTCAGCTTTAGGTATACTTGGAGGAAACTGATTACTTGAATCCATTCCAGTCTGGCTTCAGGCCTGGTCATGGCACTGAAACTGCCTAGGTCACCCTGACCAAGATAGGGAGATAATGGGTGTGTGACCCTGCTCATTCACATTGTTTTCTTGGTGGTTTTTGATACTGTTGTCCACAGGGTCTTTCTGCAGCATCTCAGATAAGTGTGAATGGTTGGTACCATACTTCAGTGGTTCTGCTCCTACCTTCAGGGCAGTTTCCAGAAGCTAGTTACAGGAGCCATGGGAGTTGTCCTTTGGTGTCCTGAAAGATTCAACCTCCACCTCAAATGCTAAATAACATCTATATGAAACCACTGGAAGCTGTCATTAGGAGATTTGAAATGAGGTGTCACCAATATGTCGATGACACCTAGCTCTGTTTCTTTGTTCCATCTGGGTCAATAACTTGAAGCTGATTCATGAAACGGCAGAGGTGTTATATGTCCCATAGCTTAGGGGTGCTTCTAATGTCAACCTTGTCACTGGAGGCTTAGGTGGCCTTGGTGACTAGATGTGCTTTTTTCCAGCTCCGACTGGTTTCCTAGTTGTATCCCCTTTTGTGCAGAGATGACATGGCCACAGAACTCTGTGCTCTGATAACTTCCAGATTGTATTATCATGGGCTGCCCTTAAAAATTACTTGAAAACCTCAACAGGTCCAAAATTCAGTGACCAGATAACTGGCCTGGCTTTCCTTCAGAACTCATGTAACTCTTCTTTTAAAACAGCTGCACTAGTGGCCATTTCATTTCTGGGCCTAATTTAAAGTGCTCATGCTAACGTTTAAAGCCCAAAACAACTCTGGCTCCAAATGTCTGAAAGTCTGCTTCCTTCACTTGGGTGGACTGGGAGAGATGCCCTCTTGGTAGGTCTGCCAACCTCAGAAACCTGGAGTGGTGTTGGCCTGAGAGAGGACATTCTCTGTGGTTGTGGAATTCCCGGCCCACAAAGGTGATCTGGTATCTTCACTATACAGTTTTTGCCAAGTACTGAAGATATACCTCTTTGCCCTGGCCTTTGAGAGCTGAGATGTATATTTTTAGGATCCATCCTATTTTGTGATTGGCAGTTGTTTTTAATTGTTTTTAATATTGTATTTTAAATAGTTGTAATCCTTCCAGTGAAGGGTGTATAATAAGATACAGCAGTAGCAACAACAACAATGCCAGGTGGGACCAGCCCTTTGAATGGGTTTGGCTTATTCAATAGATAAGCTGGAAATAAGATGTAAAAGGTGATGAGAAAGATGGGAATGTTCTGAAAAGATTGATATTGGAGTACAGGTGGCTTTGCATAAATGGAGAAGATGATTTTAACAGCAGTTATCTTTGTAAGATGAAGCAGGAGAGTAAGAGAAAGATTCCTGATGTATGGTGCCTGATGTGATGGTATCGAAATAACCTCTTGGCAATTCACAGAAAATGTGAAAATGATAATAATTTGGAGCTGCTCGAGCAATCAATAGTATATATCAGAGAACAGGAGTCAACTTTCAAAGATTAGAATGCGACAATATGCGTGCATGCACACCCACCCACCCACGCACACACACACACACCCTGTACAGTAGTTTCTTGTATTGTTCATTACTGAAATAGATGTTTTAATGGTGGCACATGATGATTTGCAGCATATTTTCAACTAATATTAACCAAGTGATACATCTAAAATGGGACGCGGGTGGCGCTGTGGGTTTAAACCACAGAGCCTAGGGCTTGCCGATCAGAAGGTCAGCGGTTCGAATCCCTGTGACGGGGTGAGCTCCTGTTGTTCGGTCCCTGCTCCTGCCAACCTAGCAGTTCGAAAGCATGTCAAAGTGCAAGTAGATAAATAGGTACCGCTCCAGCGGGAAGGTAAACGGCTCTGGTTCGCCAGAAGCGGCTTAGTAATGCTGGCCACATGACCCGGAAGCTGTACGCCGGCTCCCTCGGCCAATAAAGCGAGATGAGCGCCGCAACCCCAGAGTCGGTCACGACTGGACCTAATGGTCAGGGGTCCCTTTACCTTTACCTTTACATCTATAATAAAACTAGGCATTGGATAATTGAATTAAAGCCTTAAAACCTACTAGAAGGGGGAATCCTTCATGTTTGTTTGTTTATTGTATTTATATTCCACTTTTCCCTCCAAGTAACTCAAGTTGGTGTACAGAGTTCTCCCCTCCCTTTCTGTGAGGTAGGTTAGGCTGAGAGGCAGTGACTGGCCCAAGGTCACCCAGTGGGTTTTAGGGCCAAGTGGGGATTTTAATCCTGGTTTCCCAAGTCCTAGTACTTTCCTTTTCTGTGTGCTATATTAATGCCGTTTCACTTTTTAATGTGGTTCTATGTATTATTCTTTTTAATTGAATCATGAAATCATTGCGGTTTTATGCTTGGCTAATTTTTGACTTGCCATGCCAAAAAACTATTATTGCTGATTTGTGTACTATTATCACTTGGTTTCATAAGTTGCTTGATATTTGATCGTTTTTAACTGTCTTGAGTTCTTTTTTTCTTTCTTTTTTAATGGAATCTAAGATTTTAGCAGAGCACTCCTCTGATGCAACAGAGTGGAGGGATGACACCAGATGTAAAAAACAAAGGCACCTGCTTTATCCTGTTGCTGATGATAGGAGACTTTGTAATTAGACCACATCACCTTATGAATTTCATTTCCCAGCAGTACAGATCTCTCATTGTGTCATTTATTCCAAGGTCTTTGACCTTGTTTTCCCTCCTTTTAACAGTTTTTGCCCCTGGCTTTTGGAGTCCAGGGGCTGAGAACTATGGCATTAACGTTTCTCCTTTGCTCCTGCATTAGTAGCATTGGAAATGAATGCTTAATATTTAATACTAGCATTTTGTAATATAGAGAGCTAGTTAATCCTACCCTTTTTGAAGACTCCTCTGTGACTTGAGGTGATTGAATGACCACACAAGAAGCTTTTGAGCTTTCTGAGTTGTTCCCTCTTTCACTCTGCCTGGCCACCATGTGGGAGCGAGTAGACTCTACAGCCCTAGGCAGGAACAAGCTGCTGAAAACACTAGAATATTTTTGAAGATTTGCTTTTCATTTCTGAGGAAATGTATTTGCCATTGACATTCCATTTGCCATTTAAATATTTTTTTTAAAGAAACAAACAGAAGGATCCCTTATCATTTACCTACCTGGCCTGAAAACACTTTGCTGTCTTTAGATGACTGCATCCCACAGTACAGTGGTACCTCAGGTTAAGTACTTAATTCCTTCCGCAGGTCTGTACTTAACCTGAAACTGTTCTTAACCTGAAACACCACTTTAGCTAATGGGGTCTCCTGCTGCCGCTGCGCCGCAGGAGCACGATTTCTGTTCTCATCCTGAAGCAAAGTTCTTAACCTGAGGTAATAATTTCTGGGTTAGCGGAGTCTGTAACCTTAAGCGTATGTAACCTGAAGCGTATGTAACCCGAGTGTGCCCTATAATTCCTTCCAAGACCACACTATATCTAATTTGTATGGTGGCTGCATATCACTGGTGATTGTTTCCTAGCATTCACGGCAGCATAAACTAATTAGCTAATAGCAGAAGCCTATACATGTCAACTCATAAGCTGCAATCCTGCCCCTGCTTTCTGGAACTAAGCAACTTTGAGTTCATTGGAGCTTACTCCTATGTAAGTGAGTACCTTAAAAAAAAGAGAACCAAGCACACATCTTTCAAATTACAAGTTCTCTCTCTCTCACACAAACCTGCTTCTGTTCTGGCTCACTTGGCTGCCATGTCTGGAAGCTAACTCAGGTCTATCTTCACCTGTGCTAGCTAGCCACTCCTGGACTGATAGCCCTGGAATCTGGCCACTAACAGGCCTAACTAACCTGTGATATGAACATGATATTTTGGTCTCTTGAAGATGTTTCTTGGCTTCTGAAAAAAGGAGATATTTCTGTGTGCCAACTATTTTCTGTTTCAGGTTTATGCAGTCAATTATGAGGACCTCATAAATTTCATAATGAGCAAATAAAAGTCTTTTGCCTTGTGTGCAATTTCTAGACACAAGCCAATCCGAAATTGTTCTGCCACAACAAAAAACAAGGATCCAGCCCCAAATTCAGAATTTCCATATCCATGGTAATTACAAATGCCATGTCCTCCTCAAGTTGATATATTAGGGGTTTTTGTCAGTGTTAGGAAATCTCCTGCATTTAGATTTCTGTGGTTTCTTTTAAATTATATCAAGTGCCTTTTTCTGCCATAATGAAGGCACTCGATTTTTCCCAATGCCATAAATTATGTAGAGTTTTTAGCGACTTGCAAAGGTACAGAAAACTTTAGACCACTTTAGTATTTACTGGCTCATCTAGTGGTTAAAATATTGTGGAAGTATGCCATTCTTAGCTTAAAATTAACTTTTGACTCTAGAATTCATGACTGTTTCGGGAGTTAAAGGTGGCGTTTTTTATCTTTGTGCGGCATCCAAATGCATTTGTTTGGGTGACCTGTAGTAATTATGACTATCTTTTGGAGGATATTTTATTTAATTTGTAATTATTTAATTTGTAATTTGGAAGAGACATCTCCAATCAAATAATTTTAAACTATGATTTCCCCATCAACAATAAAACAGTTTGAAACACCGAAAGGGAAGGAAGAAACATATTCTGCCGGCATTTTTCATCTGATTTCTCTTATGCTTCCATTTCTCACCCATGATTGTGATAGATCTGCCTCTGCTTTAAGGAGTAGATATTTCATGACCTTAACAAAGAAATCAACATGCCTATGAGTGGCTCCCTAATAAAGGGGTAGAAGGATCTGCATTCTTGGTAAGCTCATTTAGCAAGCACAATGCATTCTAATAAAGGCAAATGTGAGATCATGCATCTAAAAACAAAGATTAATTACCAGATAGGAGGCTTTATCTATCCTGGAAAGCCATTACTCTAAAAGGGATTCATAAGTCATGGAAGATAACCGATTAAACATGACCTTCCTGTACATTGTTATAGCTATGGCTGAAGTAACCCCTACATGTAAGATAGAAACATAATATAGAAATAGGGTAGCATTCCCTTTAATATGGCAATAGCAAACAGAATAGCCTCTCAGTTGTTTTTTAAGTAGGTAAGTATTTTTAAATTGTGCTATAAAACAGTGTCTATAGCACAATTTTATAACACAACCTTCTGAAAAGGTTTAGAGAAAGTGTTTACTGAAATAGCTTGAGGTCTGAAAAAAAAGTTTATATGTATATTCTAACCAGTGTATTTAAGCTTACTAAGAGATACCTAAAGTTCGGGGGTTTTAAAAATAAGAAGTTATGACCAATCTCTATTTTTTTATAAAAAGTTACCAAAAGGAAGTGGTTTCCAGACAGCCGATTATTGTACAACATCACCAATAGGCAGTAAATAAAAAAACAGAAGTGTAAACAAAGTCAGTCTACACATGGAGGCTGGGATTTTGAAACATAAATGTAACATTAGATCAACTTCCTGTTTATATGTTTGTTTCTAAATTAGATTCAGAACATAAAAGAACAAAGAAAAAGAAAAATGAGTAGTCTTAAAATGTCTTGAAATTTAGTACATAGGGTGATCGAGTGAAATTGATTCCCAGGAGATTCAATACTAATACTATAGATATATAAATCAAACCAAACACTGTAGTCATCTGACTATAGTGACAACTCCAACCATGAGACAAATAATCAGGAAAATGTCTTTGCATGGACAGGCGGAGTCCCCCAACCCTGGGCGCCCCCCCCCCATGTGGAATAACGACTCAAGACAACGTGCTATGGGATTAAAATTGGCCACAACTTTATTATGTTTCAGATATGGGTAGACCTGGCTCAGGCATTGGGTGTTTATCCCTCCCAGTCCCTCGCCAGGGATCTGGGGAACATCAGGATTATACAGTGGGGGGGGATGGGCTGGCTCTGGAGAACAGATGTTCAAGCAGAGAGAGCCCTCCCCCGTTATGCCACCATCACAGGGGAGAGCAATGACAACCCCTAGGTGTACGGCCAAAGCCTCCCCTCAAAACAACCCCTTTAATGGGGAACCCTTGTATCGCCGCTGCAAGGAGAAGGGGGCCATGGGTCACCGCTGCACCCCCCCCCCATTTAGGGAAGATAGACTAAAGGATTCCGCCCAAGGCCTGATACCGCCAAAGTTGTGACGTTTTGCTACAGGAAAGGCAAACCTACCAATGCAGGAGAATTCCTTTCCAGCCCTTCAACAGTGACCGTGACATAGCAGCTCCCGCGTACCTGTGGAGAAAAGGTTAACCTGCAAAAGAAGTTTTAACTGAGGGTGGGTAGAGTGGGAGAAGCTCTGGAGCCAACTGATGATTCCCAGGTATGACCCTCCCCCTATTGTGTGGGCAGGTAGTCCCTCCCCCTACCTGGCCTGATCACCTTGGCAATGCCTCCCCAGGCAGGATTGGGCAACTGGCTGAGGTAGGCAGAGACCTCCAGGTATCCCACCTGGCGAAGGCAAAGCCAAGCCTGTGCTAATAGAGCCGCATAGGGTCCAGGGGGCTTCGCGAGACCACGCAAAGGGTGCCCCCCGTTTAATGTGGGAAGCGGTCATTACCATTTGATGCCCGGTGCCATGGATTGCTAATTCACATGACTAACATACCAAATCATGTGGGGGAAGCCTTCCTACTAGATAGGTCTTCTACCATTTAGCACACATTAGATTCTGTGGCGGGGGGGAAATTGCACCACATTTTCACCAATAAACGAAGCAAAGCCATGGTTTGAAAACCTTATTAGTTTGTAAGTTTGGTGCTTATATTAGACCAGTGTCATAGATGTATAGTGAAATTTTTATAAAGTTAATTGTTCTATTTGCTAGTGAAATACATATAAGCAAAAGGAGAACGTTGTTTGGGCCACGCAACCATGGATGAGATGCTCAGAGCCTCCCCCTATAGCTACACTGGCCTTGGCAGCAAGCCCCTTTAATCAGACTAATTAGGGGCCTCAGAGGGGGCAGAGTTGCAGCACCTGGGGTCCCCCCCCCCTTTGGATTTTGTCATGGAATTCACCCACCCAACCTACTTGCCTACTTACCTCTGTAATCAATAAAAAGTTGTGGCCTATTTCAACCCAATACCAATGCGCCTGGGCATGCAATGTGTATTGTATTTGGGAATCTGTTCCAGCTGGAATAAAGATTCGTATAACTTTGTGAAGATGCTCCGTAAGTTTCCTTCGAAGTCTGTTCCATTGGGGCAGGCAGGAAATCGCACAGTTGACAAGCCTTGGCTTGTGGAAGATAAGCTTAAAATTAAGCTCTCAGACAGTTTTACAGATTGCGATTGAAAAATGGATAGTATGTGATATCTCAGAAATGCTGGACACAGGATCTTGAAGGCTTTGTATGTCATAATCAGCTTTCAACCGAAAATAATAGGTATTTATATTAGGGTGTGGGATTGTTGGTTGTTTTTTTTTAATGAGGTTCCAGTGCTCATATCTTGATAAAAGTGTTCTGGGTGCCAGCACAAAATAGCTGACATGGGCAGCAAAAAAGAGGTACCAGTACTCCATATACTGGTGTTTATCAAAACACATTTTTAAAAAACAAAACACCTGTAGGTATTTAAATGTGATGCAGGCATCTCCCCACTTGCATGAGGGGAAATAATTAAATAAATTTGTTTAAACTACAGAAAGCGGGGGGGGGGGGGACAGCCCAAAATGAGTGGGAAAATACCTAGCAATCCCAGGGGCCTTTGAGGCCCTCAGAGAACTGGAGTTTGAGAAAGCATGTATGGAGGGAGCAATTGTGGTAGAATTATTTGGATTTTTGGAAGAGTTTGGCTTTTTAGATGGTGTTCCTCACAGTACGCAATTCCATGTATATGCACAGTACCCAGGAAGGTAACCCCCGAGTAAGTGGGGAGACACCTGTAATAACTAATAGGTAGCCAGTTAAGGTGATAGGATAGTGGCAAAATAGTAGTCTTGTCTATCACACTGTACTAGAAAGCAGCAAGTATATGCTACGCTGCATAAAATTTTTGAATTGTCATCAAGGTTAGCCCCAGAAGGGGCATATTTCTGAAGGTGTAATGGTGTTATCAGTTTAAGTGTGACAGAATGAGTTTCAGCCTTTTCACCAGATGTTGAGAAAAGGTGATCATGGTAGTGTTATAGGATTCATTATTATGGCAAATTTTACATCATCATACAATTATATATTATATGATGATGTTTGTAAATAGTTAGAGATGGTTTTGTGTTTTTAATATTGTAAGGAAACCCCTTTGGGGAATAACTAAGTGGCTGATAAATCTGTTAAATAAATAAACCATCAAGGTTTGGATTTAGCTTTTCCTCATGGCTGCAAACTTGTATGACAAAGAGGCTCCAGTCATTATGGGAATTCCTATTCTCCCTTGGACAAACTACTATAATTTTAAATTGACAAAGTGTGTAATGTGCCTTAATAATTTCACTTGCAAGTATTCTAATTCTGCCTTTATACCAATTGGTCTGTTTCAGTTACTGGTGACAATGTTACTCTGTAGAGGTTTTCCTTGAATCTTATTCTAATAGGGTGATTTCAGTCTCTTGACTGCAACTCAGCTGGGTAAACAAAAGTATTCATTGAAAACCAACTATTGCATCAGAACTGAACTATCCTAAATTACTTTGTTAGCTGCATTGCCTTTGGCTCTCCTAGGACAAGAATTTTAATTGTTTTGCTGTCATAATCTTGCATGGAAACAATTTTATTAAATGCTTAAAGTATAACGATGTCTCCACAGATTTCACTGAAATTGCCTACCACAGATAATGAGGATACTTAGGGCAGCCCCATAAGTAATTACTACACATCCTTGCTACATTTGTTTACAGCTTTGTCAGTTCAGTTTGGTGTTCAAATTGTACATTTGGAAAAAAATGTATTGTGTATATTTTGGCACCAGTTTTGACCTGAATCCCAATACTGTTCAGAAGAAGAGGCCATGAGCCAAAGAAGTTGTATGCAAATGTAAAAGAGAACCAGACAGGCAGCTAGTGTCTTCACTATTTTTGCAAATCGGCAAACCAAAGAAACAACTGACTTTTCAGTTTTAAGAGACTTGTCCCCTTCGTCGTGTATAGTTGTAACTGGGATCAGGTCTCCTTCCCATTTTGTCTCCTGATATGCACAGTATCTGATTTCAAAAACGGTGTGGTCTGTGCCTATAAAGCCTGAAGGACATGCCTGCAATTGATTTATTCCAGAGCTGTGAGTCTTTATGCATGTACTTGAATGTACTTCTGCATGTGTTGGTATGTACTACATGTACTTCATGGTGTATCATACTCAGAAATCACGAGGAGACTGGAGCAGTACCATGAAAGTGCCAGAAAAGAAGGCAGTAAGGTTGGGACTGCATGGGCACACTGGCAGAGCTGATTCATCACACCCATTGGTGAACTGACACAGGCCCAAACTTGCTGCCACCCAAACATCCCTGCATCATCCAGGGAAGTGGCAGTGATACCATTGTTGGAATGCTGGCTCTGCAGAACTACCCCACCATGCCAGCTATTCCTGACAACACCCATTACAGTATAAATCAAAGGGATGTGGGACTGTATCAATTCTATTCCATTTTGTGTGTGTCTATACCTTATCACTGTAGTCTGGCATATACGCCCTCCAAGGCTACAATAGAAAAAACTTACTGTTTTGAAACTGTACGTATTCAAAGAATGCAATTAATTATGTGTCTAAACCAACAATTATTGCAAGTGACCATGCTAGCATTGTGTCAGCATGGTCCTCTGGCTGCTTAACATTAAGGGCAGTATCACTTGAATGATATATAAAAGTTTTTCTAACACTTGACATCTCAGATTACATAGACGGCACTACAATCTCCTATTTCCGACATGAGTATTGAGAAATTCTGTTTTCTTGGGATTGTATTTAAATCCTCAGGAAAAAAAGCCATAATTTCGACACTACTAAACTTCTCCTGGCTTTGCCCGTTACTTACTTTTTCTGGATCAGTTACTAAATGTTGACAAGGCACACGTGCAATTTGCATCCTCCTTGAGTGTCCTTGATCTATGTCGGTGTACTTTCTGGCTCAAGAATGTTATTGACATTGATTGAACTTGCCCTGTATTGAACTGTTCTTTGCATGGATCAAAGGTCACGTGAGCCTTATCCATAACTTACATTGTTCACATTATATAATGTACAAAATATGTTAAGCACTTCCCAAATATATGGTTAATAAAAACGTTAAGGCAATTGCAAAAAGTTTTACATTTCCAGCACTACTTCTTTTACCAATTTAAGCTGAAGTCCATGAATGCCCTCTTGTATTTTGCAAATATTGTGAGCAGCAGTGGCTCTGATTTTGAAAATATATAAAGTCTTGGAGTTGTATCCAGTGATGTCACTCAGCTAGTGCTAAGGCTTCCATCAGTGGAACAAGGAAGGAAGCATTTGTTGGTGATTCCTCCCTAAGTCTCACCTAAACTTTTCCAGAGGAACGAAAAGGCCCCCAAAGCAAATTGGGGCAGCTGCAGTGGAAAATGGGAACTGATGAAAACAGAACAGTATAAATTCAATAAAAGAGGTGAGTCGCACAAAACAAAATACTTTCACGCCACATTCTTACACTAGACTAGAGAGTGGGTGAATATATCTTACCCTGATGCCCATTACTTAATAACACCTCTCCGGAGCATTCCAGTTCACTGAAGCTGTCATCTCCACATGCTCAGCCTGAAATGTACACACCTCAGCTTAACTAGAGCTTCCATGTTCAAATTGGATGGAGGCTGGTTTGAGGGAAACTATATTAAACTTGTGTATTTCTCAAGAAGCTACAGGACTCCTATGGATTGAGAATAATGTTATCTGTACTTTGCTTCAAACACCAGCAGTTTCTGGTGGAACTATGGTGAGGGTCAGTACATGTTATTATAACTTAAATAATGAATTGTTTTTTTAGAAAAACAACAACACAATGTTAAATATATTGGATTATTAATTTATTGGGTTTAGTGGCTTTCTGTCCTGCATCTAGGGCTATGTAAATTAAAACACAACCCCTTATCAAAGAAAGCTGGAAACTGTAGATTGTTAAGGGTGCTGAGAATTATAGCTCTGTGAGATGTAAATTACAGTTCCCAGGATTCTTACAGTGGTGATTTATATGTATGTAGACAAAGTCTTGTGGAACAGACCTTAAGAGTGAAGCAAAAGTGATTAAGGAGCATACTCAGAAGACATAGCAAGTATGTTTCAGGGAAGACCAACAGACTTGTAATGTCAAAGACACTTGAAATAATTTTTATATATGCTCCAAAGTTTTCCATAAAACACTACTTCATGGTACTAAACTATGAGTCAAATGCTTAAACTGGATCGCTTTCAACAACACTAATGTCTCACAACAAATGAAACTGATCTGTAGAAAACGCAACTTGAAAAAAGAGACAATGCGTGTATTTTAGCAAACTAAGAAATCTTTAATAAAATTATATTTTAAAAACAACAACAGCAACAACACATGCTTGTAAAGCCATAATTTACCATCAAGGTGCCATGAGCACATCTGTTCTCCCATACTTAGTCATGGGTGTCATTGTGGACTTATTCTGTAGATGGTGGTGCCTGTGCATTTCTTGGGATCAGGGCCATACTTTTCAGTATTTCATTAAGTACTTTCAGGACTCAGGTCCACAGGAAGTTCTCAATCAGGATGTCAGGCGCTGTAGTGACACGGAGCCTCTGTGTCACCACGGAGCTTTTGCTGAAAGTAAGAAACAGCAAGATCAGGTCAGAACTTCAAGAGCATCTTGAACATGTTATGTGACAGGGTCTGACTCTTAGAAAAACTTTCAGCCAAGCCCGCTGTTTCTGCCGCAGCTTGCTGCCAGAAAAGTGCAGAGCTCCTTGGACTTTGCCCCCAATGGAGTCTTAGGAACTGGTTATCTTGAGTGAAAAACAATTTTATTTTATTATTTGTTTCACCTTTTATATGCTTTTCAACTCCTAAGAACACAGTAGTTGCTGCACTGAGCTAGATAAGGGGAAAATAGTATATAGAGAAGAAAAGGTAGTGGAAAAGGAAGTTCACAGTGCTTACAGTTTCCAAAAATGTTGAAACAGAACATGAAAATCTTGTCAAGTATTAAATAGTGAACATAGAATTTTGCTTAGAAGGGTGCTCTTATTTTGTTTAAAGTGCTTCACGCTGCTAAACATTTTCCAGTTACTACTTTGCAGGCAGTGTATACTGTGTAGTATTTGTATAAATTTTACACTGTAGCACTAGCTACTCCTTTACTCATATTGGTTTTAATGGACCATAGGTCACTTTCAGAACGATTGTAAGTCTTCATGAACTTTTAAACATAACAAAATTAAATATTTTGGTATATGCTCCATAAACCACAGTGGTACTATGTACCATTTAAATGTGGTCTTGTTTACAAAATGTACACTTTGTTCTCAAAGACATTATGGTGTAATATATCATAGCAGTGTCTTTCATTTAATGATTTTGCTTGCATAGTAGTAATTTGTAAGCCCATCCATTCCGTTTGAATCTACTCCAGTGTTGTCATAGCTGCAATGTAAACTAAAGTTAGGCATTCTTCAACTCATTGAAATAAGTGGGATTAAGTACATCTAACTCTGTGATGAATTGTTACCCACATCTTTGGAAAACATATAACAGCTTTCTTATTTTGTTCCAGATTATTGAGACAGTATGGACAAATTGCTTTTTATTAGAGATTTCTTTTCAGTTTTCTTCCTGATAACATACCATACTTTTTAAGTGTGCCGCTAAATCTACCACTCTTTTGTAAGTACTGGTATCATGTCTTGATAACTACTTACAATATTCTGAAGTACCATTTACTGTGGAATGCTTTGCCTGGGGAGGCTTGCCTGACACCACCTTTATCTGTTTTAGGCACCAAACAAAAACTTTCATTTTTACCTGGGCTTTTGGCCCACAATTTGAAGAGCTTCTATTACTTACAGCCTGTCTTATTGGGACAGGTTCTGTAAGTCTTGTTCTTTTTTGTGTTTTTATTGGTTCTGTTTGTTGCAGTTGGTTTTAATATTTATTATATTTGCTGCAAGTTGCTTTGGGATGATGATGATGATGATGATGATGATAGAAATTCTATGGAAACTCAGGAGATCTTCACAAGCAATCTGTGGCTACTTTTTGAAAGTCAGAAGCTCCACTGGGAATTCACAAGTCCATAAAGCTGTTTGTATGCCTGAAGAATTTTCCAACTGCATAGACAAAGTCACCTCTCACATGAAACAAGAATAAAAATAACCACAATCACTGTATTTAACATAATCTTGTCTGAATATTTGAAGATAATATATGGAAGGTTATTTTCTCCCTCTAACATTGGACAATCATTTGAAGCAGTCATTCAGAATTCAGTGTTCACTCTTCTCCTATTAAACCAGTTATGCCTTTCAAATGTTATTGCTTCTTCAGCACTTGTGATGGAATTATAATGGATAATCATTCCATGCACATTTAGCATGCAAACACATGCATATATTCAATGTGTATGCGCTGATGTTGCATAAAATTTATTCACAGTGTAACAGAAGTATATAGATCATTTAACAAATATATCACTTTAATGCAGTTTTATACAAGTCACTGTTATAAAATTGAGGATGATATTTGCATTTTTGTTTAATTGCTGTGGAGTGAACATAAAAAGATAAGGGAGCCAAGAGAGCTTATTAAAACTAGAATGAGGGCAAGTGATAAAAGAAATGATATTGTATTCAGATACAATCGAAGGTCTGTCATCCTTTCCACCAAAACTCCTTATTTCACAGTTACATAATTGTTGTAGAAATGTTTGCTAGACTGTTTCTTGGCATATAGTATCCCTTGATAGTTTTCATATTGTTGCATGAAACAAAGACTAAAGATGCTTTATAATATATTTGCATTTGGTCTGGGGTTTTTTATGCTTTTAGTGCTTTGGTTTCTCCATATTTGTTTCACACAATTTTATTCTGACTCCAGTACTGTAGTTCATATATGTATTTCCTCTGTTGTTACAGTTCTCCATCCTTCAGGGTGAGGCTGGTTTGTGCTCTAAATAACTAAATCTCCTTTAAATGTTTAAATCTTGTCAAGCACTCTGGATGCTAACCATAGCGACAACACTATATTCCCAGTATATGTCCTACTCTGATCTGCCAAAAGTGTTTTGTGATCAGAATAGATAAAGAGGCAAGACACAAATGTGTGGGGCTGTATTTTAATCAGTATGGATATCGTCAGAAGATTAACACAATGCAGGAGCAGCTTAACTCCAAAGAACTTACTCAGAACAAGTGCCTGATCTAATAATAACTTCTTACCTGAACCCTACCCTTAAGGTAAGTTGGGGCATTTCTGACCAACTTCCCAGCCTAGGGCCACGCAATTTCTATTGGGTGGGACAGGGCAACCCCAAAGACTTTCTGCTGCTGCAAGTCACAAATCCCAGAGGGGCTGGCCTCAAAATGTGCCCTAAAATATCTCCACCAAAGATGCCTGAGGCTGCTCACCATCTGATCATCCCACTCTTCCAATCTTACACACCTACCTGCCCAAATGTCACCAGATTACCTATTTAGCCACACCTACTACCTATGCCCTCACCCACAATAGCATGCAACACAGAATGGGGGGGGGGGGGAGCTTGTTCGCAGGAGTCAATTAGCAGATAAGAAAAATATTCCTACTCAGCCTTGTACTGATTAGCACCAAGACCTGGGATGGACTTCAGCCTAAGATGGGCTCAGTGAGTATTAGAAAGCAAAAGTGGGTGGTGGGCACAGGTTTAAATAGCCCCTGCTAGCCCCACCCCATGATGTCCCTAGATGCAGGCACATAACACAATGATTACACTGTCTCCATTACATCCCAACCACAAATATACTCCATGCTGGCAGCTTTGCAGAATGGTTTCAACATGGCGTATTAAACAGGCCTACTGTCTGTTCACAATTTTACACCAACAGAACCAATAGGCTTGCTGCACACAAGGAACATGCATGTTGGAGCAGCATCTATACCTTGGTGCAGATATCTGCACAGGGAAAGACTGCTCATGTCTAGGTTTAATACTTTCTAGACTTCTGCAGCAACATGTGGATTTCCAGGAGTCAGGTCAGTGTCATTGCTCTGTGCCAGCTCCTGGTGGTAGCAGGTGGCACTGTGGTCTAAATCACTGAGCGTCTTTGACTTGCTGATCAAAAGGTTTGGCAGTTCGAATCCGCATGATGGTGTGAGCTCCCATTGCTCTGTCCCAGCTCCTGCCAACCTAGCAGTTCAAAAGCATGCCAGTGTGAGTAGATAAATAGGTACCGCGACAGCGGAAAGGTAAATGGCATCTCTTTATGCTCTGGCACTTGTCACGGTGTACCGTTGCACCAGAAGTGGTTTAGTGATGCTGGCCACATGACCTGGAAAGCTGTCTGCGGACAAACACCAGCTCCCTCAGCCTGAAGCAAGGTGAGACCCACTTCAAGTTTGACTGGACTTGAAGTGGGTCTCACCCAGGGGTCCTTTACCTTTACCTTTACCTTTTTTTTACCATGCATGACACCAGGGAGCAGGGTCAACAGTGGAGTCCCAGTGCCCCTTTCCCCATTCATTAGTGGACATAAGGCCTCTGCTAGTGAGAGCCAGGGTGGGAGTGTCTACACTAGTAATGGTAAGAGATAGAGTAGGGTCATTGGATGTTTTAAGATTGAGTCTCATACCCAAACACCTGGAAGCAGTCTGGAACATGGTGATGATTTGCATACTACTATTCTGTTTTACTGTTGGTATTATTCTCCTTCTTTTAAATTAGGTTAGCTTATTTGTAATGTTTTATTCAGTGTTGCTGTTGGCTTCCATTAGAAAAAGGATATGTGCTTATGCCAAAGAATGCAAAAGTAGATAACGTTAAAATTAATGGAAGCTACTGCTGGTGAGGGAATACTCTGTATGGATTCCCATGCTGGCAACCATTTGGTGGATTGGGAGGAAGTACCATAATGGCATATTTCCTGCCTGCCTCCTAGGAAGATGAACACTCAGGAAAAGGGAATACTGTCAAGGTTGGAATCTTTGATATATAATTCAAGTTCTCTGGTAAGGTGCTCGTATATACATAATGTATACATAATATACCATTGTATGCTTGCTTCAGATATCGCTAGCAAGGAGCAATTTCAGACAACTAGAAGTAACAAAAGTATTTGCTTCTCCAGATATGTGTGCAATTGCAACCACAGAAAAATATGAAATATCATGCTGCTTCTACTTTTTCAACTGTCCCACTCCTTGCAGGAAATATTATTAATTTATTATAAACAAGAGCTCTTTGATTTTAAAATTGTTTTCTTTAAATATAGATAGGCCAGTGTATCTCTGTGGTTGATTCCTGTCATGCTGAATTATCATCAAGATAATATGATTCTTCCCACAAGATATGTACCTACAGATATGTCTGTATGAAATGATTCAAGTAGATTTTTGTTTTTGTTTTTAAAATAGCTTACAATATATATGGAAATCTTTCTGACCTCTGTTCCTTGCTCCTAAAGCTATCAATAACGAACTAGTTAAATACGCATATGATTATAGAATGCAGGACATTTTAAATAAGACATTTATTTAAAATAGAGGCATGTTATGTATTCAATTACATACTGTGGGGTGTACCCAGTTAAGGTATCCTGGAATGTTAGGGGACCCACAGAGCAGATTAGTCCCATTAAGGAGACAGAAGTCCTTGGGTTTAAGGGACAGCTTGGTTGGATAAAACCCACTGGTTTTATTTAAGCTTATTTGAAAGACAATATAGAATGGTATTTGGCTGTTGCACAATATCTAGAAGATACAAAAGTTAATCTACAACATACATGGGATATACCTGTAAACTCACCTGGATCACGTGCATCCATGTTAGAAGTTGGTGATGTGTGGAATCTAATTGTGTGGTAGAGCCATGGGTAAAAACATGACATGTTGCAACATTTTCCTTTCCTCGTGGCTGGATTCTGCAGATTACTTGCACTCTGTGGTGCTTCCTATGGTGAGTGATGTGATTAGAATAACTGTGAAAAGTACTACTTCATTATCTGAGTATTCCACACCTATAATAATGAAGTGAACGGAACTCCATCCAGTCTCAAAGGAGCATTCATTAGTATGTGTTAATAACCATCACAGTACAAACATTGCAGATTTATTTACTTCTGTATTAAAAAATAGTAGCTCTATATGCTGCAATCTTGCCCTTGCAAGTTGTCTTGACTTCTGTGGGACTCGTGCACATGCAAATATCGGACATATTATAGTAAAATCATATTGTTTTGATTCAGCAGTGAAAATGGGAACTGTGCTTTTACCCTTTTAAAGAAGTGTTGCTGCCTTTCATTGCCCAGAAATTAGGCAATGTATGGAGAACTTAAGGCAACAAAATGGTTATGTAGCTTAGTCACAAAATATTCTGTTGCTGTATGCACAAGAAGTAAAAATAGTATTGAGGCAAAAGCTGCATTTGTTGCAGGTATTTGTGGTTTACTGAGTATGTGGTGGTGGTTGTCTGATGTTGAATCATTTCCAAAGACTGTTCTCCTTTGCATGAATCAGTATGAGAGTGTTTTAAAACAACCTCCACAGAACACCCTTGTATAAAGAGAAAAGCTATTGCAGTGAATCAGCACTTCTTTTTTTACCACATTCTGAGGAGCATATGTGTTTATTTAATATCTCTACTGGCGCAAGCCCTTTTCAGACAATCAGTGTACACCATATGGTAAGTGAACGTTCATGGAGCAGAAGGAGAAGAAACATGGCAGCAGACACCACACCTGACTTATACTGTGAGGAAAAACCTTCCACACAGGTCTTATCTGCACCATCATGTGGGAAGCTTCCATTCTGAAGGATTCCCGAACACATGGCTACATATGTTTGCACATATAGGGTCTGTTATATATACTCTACTGAATGTTTATACGTACTATGAATATTTGACCACCTTGTTCTATCAATACAAGGATTTATTTTTATGCTACAGAATTTCCCTTCTCTCCTCTCCCCTTGCATATCCTGTATCCTTTCTATATATGCTCTGGAGGGGAAGCCTCCAGAACAGATTGACAGGACATGCAGTGTGGGAGGGGGAGGTTTCTGTTCCACAAGCAGAAACCCTTGCCCTGGTGGAATTAGTTCGTTAGGCACTACCCCTAATCTATATTACCTTAAAAGTGTCCTTGAGAAAAGTATAAAAGCAAAGAATTTCAGATTGTTATTAAAATGCAGTGCATGTTTCCTTTCATTGCCCTCCATGCTGAAATCTTAACAAATTCGCTTACAAAACAAGAACTGAACACTGTGGAACTGTGTGTCATTTGCAATGTGTTTTCTTTTCACTCCTCCAGCAGAGAAAGGGGACCTTGGTGCAAATGAGAACTGGGTCCTGAAAGATAATAAACACATCTGCTCCAAGGCAAAATAAGTTGCTGTTTGATATGAGAGTTGAATACTGTAAGCTAGCTGAACGTTGACTTAGTCACAAGTACATTAGGTCTGCTTCTTTACAGAAGGTGCTAATTTGTCCAGGCAGGTGCATATATGTGGCCTGTGAGTGCAGTGGAAACAATTCAACTGGACACCAGTGTTGGGTAAAATCAGGCCACAGCTTTATTTACTTAAGAGTAAAGCAGTAGGGCAAGGATCAATTCCTGTTCCGCTCATCTGTATGTTCACAACATAAAATCTACTTGTATAATTAATCTTTCTTTCACATAGATAGTAATATGCTTCCAATATCTGGGTTATCCAATTTTATCTTCATAATAGTCTTGTTCAATTAAGTAAAGCTGAATGATGAAGACATCTACTGAGTTTCATGTGAAAGCAGGGATTTGAACCCATTTCTTGCCTAGTCTAGTCATACAGTTTATTCACAATGCCACAATTATTCAAGTAGTTATTTGACAGAGATTGCCAATGCACTTGTTTGTGGGTGTAAGAAATTTTAAATTCAAAGTGCTAAAGTAATTAATTTTATCACAACAAAAGCCTCTGATGCAATGTGCATGTAATAATAATAATAATTTAAAACACACATTTACAATGGGTTGAATAGTTAATGAATCTCATGGGCCAGATTCCCTTTAGCTGTAAGTGGGTGCCACCATCAGAAATGTGCTTAATGTGAAAATTCTTTGATTAATACCATATTATGTGCAGTAAAAACCAGCTGTGGGCATTTTATTTGAGGCTTTTTTGTATGTTTGTTTGTTTTTGCTCAGATGTTAGTACAATTCCCCAAAGCCACTTGCCACTAAAACATTTTTAATGGCAATCTGCTTTTGGGAATAGTGTGTGGAACTTGCATATGTACAGGGTATACACTTGCCTCCGCACGACTCTCATCTCCAAACCCATTTAGATGAATGTACAGTGATTGTTATAGGATATTTTAGCCCTGTGACACCCTGGTAGCTGTACTCACATTTTCCACAAAGATAAGGGTCTCCCTATACACATCAGTATAGAAGACAGCTTGAAGGGTGCATCTGAATGTGTACACAGAGCTTTCCATCTCACTAAAATGAATAGATCTGTGTGCACTACAGAGCTGCCACACAGCACCTATATTAAAGGTTAGAGAAATTCCCATGTTCTTCATCGGGAGTGGAATATTTGCTTCAGAATTTCAACAATAAACTTTACTTTCTATTTTAATGTTCAGTGAGGATATTATAGAGCTCCACTTAATTTTATTCATCTGAGCCATCTTCTTCACTCCTTCTTCACACAGCATGTTGTCATAAATTGCCCTAGCACTTCTTTTATTGAGAAGTTTGAATTGGATTAAGCTGTGGGAGCATTCCAGTGTAATATTGATTTTCATACCTTCAAAATAATGTGTTTGACTCTGACTTTTAATGAGAGATAAAATGAGCCAGAGTTGTGTAATGCTGAAGCAAAATCTCTTTACTGGCTTCTTCACTAGGGGAGTTGGCAAGCACATAACCAAGTATTTATGATGAGGGGGATCAAAAGCTGTGTGGGAGGAAGGGCTATTGTAAATAAATGTGAGGTAACAAAATTTTATATGTGACTAAAATATATAGTTGCTCGAGTTCTCTGATTCAAACTTAATTAGATTTTATGTACCAGGAACATGAGTGCTAATCTAGTCCTTTAATTGAATATTGCCTGATTCTATTCAAAATAGTGAAATTATGTAGCACTACCCAACTAAGCAAATTTTGCTCTCCAAGCACAAACTACAATCTCATTGGTGGTAGTAATCATATCCCACTATGTAGTAAAGGTAAATGACCCCTGGATGCTTCAGTCCAGCTAAAGGCGACTATGGGGTGCAGTGCTCATCTTGCGTCAGGCCAAGAGAGCCAGCATTTGTCCACAGACAGCTTTCTGGGTAGGTAAGTGAGAAGCCTGTAAATAGTGCCAGTTGTTTTGCCATTTGCTATAACTATAATAATATGAGTCCATTAAACTTGTACATTCTTCTCTTAAGTGATGTTGGAGAACATAATAAGCCCTCTTAAAATGAGCAAGTGTTGAGGGCCATCTGCCCAAAAGACAGATGTACTGGCCAGTGTTGCCACTTTGTCTGCTCTGGCCCTTCATGGCTGCTTTCACACAGAGGCTTCCTTAAAGCATGTGCTCAATATAAGACCTTTATTTAAAGGGCAGGTATAAGGAACAGATGTCAGGTGCCAGATCCTCACTTCAACCACCAACCGTAATGTTGATTTGATCCTCTTGCCCTTTTTCCTGATGTAGACCTTCATTCACCACCTTGTTCTCAGTGTAGGTCTTTATTACCCACCCCCCCAAACCCTTGTTCCTGATTTTCACTTACGTTCTTCCATATTGGGGAGGACACCGTTCTGTCATTCACCTCAGGTGCCAAAATATCATAACCTGGGATATCATTCCCATGGGAAACTACTGTCACTCTTCTTCTTCTTTGGCGATCACTCCTAACCGAGTAAGATTGTCTTCCATAAATACGGTTTTAACAATGAGTCTGTAGATGACTGTGGAGGCCAATTCTGGTTCCCTATCCTCCCACAGTGGAGACATTGGTTTCTGGGCGGGAGTTGATCATGGTGTGGATTTGCCAAGCGTGCCTTCCTCTTAGGACGTTTCTCCCTTGTGTCCAGAGTTTGAGTGTCTTCATAGCCCATGACACCTTTGGTAAAGGCTGTTCTCCAACTGGAGCACTCGCAGGCCAGTGTTTCCCAGAAACTACACTACATAAATGACACAGGTGACACTGCATATTTTAAAGAGCAACAAGAGCCTGCTCCGGTTACTTCACGGGAGGAAGACTTAATTGTATCTGACCCAATTGCTTTGAAAGCTGGGCTCCTGACTCTGGAGGGTAAGGAGAAACGGTCATGAGTTAACTGATTCAGGGCAGCACCCTCTTGTGGCTTTCTCCTCCAAAACCCTTATGGGGCAATGGGATGGAATCTTGATTGCCCATGTACCCTTGTTGTCTCTGTGAACCTGGGGAAGGCAACCCTGTATGATTTTCCCTCTTTCCCTCTCCTTTAATACAGTGGTGCCCCGCAAGACGAATGCCTCGCAAGACGAAAAACTCGCTAGACGAAAGAGTTTTCCATTTTTTGAGTCGTTCCACAAGACGAATTTCCCTATGGGCTTGCTTCGCAAGACAAAACATCTTGCGAGTTCTTGCGAGTTTGTTTCCTTTTTCTTAAAGCCGCTAAGCTGCTAAGCCGTTAATAGCCGCTAAGCCGTTAATAGCCGCTAAGCTGCTAATAGCCGCTAAGCCGCTAATAGCCGTGCTTTGCAAGACGAAAAAACCGCAAGACGAAGAGACTCGCAGAACGGATTAATTTCGTCTTGCGAGGCACCACTGTATTTGATATGTGTTATTTTTTTAAAGGATCTTTTTTCCACCCTCAAATGTATCAATAAGCCAAAAGATCAATAGTCTTATAAATCAATTAATGGGCACAACTTGGCAACCAGCAAATTGTACAGCAAGGGACATTTAAACATGACGTCGTCTCCAGATGATGCTGAAAAGCCGCAGCAATTCAGGATCATAAAGTGGGCTTGTTTTATTAGAATGGGATATGCTTTTACTGCTTCTGAGAATTGAAGCATGCAATAAACTAGATCACCACTTCCTGGTGTGATTAATTTGGCTAAGCTAATTAAAACAAATACATTGTGGTACTTTTATGCGCTGTTGTGAGTATGGTGTTAATAGAAGGCTATTTCATTGTGCTGGGCAGCCTACTTCTTTGAAAGTTGATTTACCTTTACAGGAAGGAAGCCACATAAATCCCTTGTATGATACTGTTGAATTTAATTTGTACCATAGTATAAGCCAAAGAGCTTATTTATACAATAGTTAGCCTGGGTTAGCAACTATTTTACCTACAGTAACCCTTGATTTATTTACATGAAATAAATCAGAAAGGGAGTAAAAACTGGAAGACAAAGAAAGAGTGTAGTAAGGTGTAGTAAGGAGCAGCTATCTTTCTTTTTAACCCCCAAATAAGTGATCAGATTACATTAACAGACTTTATTGCTGTATCCAGTTAGTCCTCAGTGTGAGCTGATTTTTGCACAACCAGACAACAAGCATGGGGCATGACTATAATCCCCCAGAATTCTTTGTTCATGTAGATAATAACTGCTCCAGAATCATAAGGTCTGAATTTATTCCATCATGTGATGGATTGTTTTAAAAATTATCTCTTGTTCATAAACAACTGGCTTCTGGAAGCAGAACTGCTCTGTTTTCAGTCCATTGTTTTAAGAACTTGAGGTTCACACTTGCTCTCAACTCTTCTATTTAATCAGGCCTGTTTGAATATTAATGAGCACCATCCCTCATTAAGCATGTAATTGTGCTATGAAAACATTTTGATTTAGGAGGGTGACATTTTATGATTAATTTTATGCATAATGATTTTTAGGACTTTGGGGCCATGCTGTTTAATGTTTTGAAATTCATTAATTTATTTTTATTTATTAGATTTATATACCACCCTTTGCCATAAGATCTTAGGGCAGTTCACAGAATAAAATACAGGATAAAAACAAGTAAGTAATTAAAAAAAAACCAGTAAAACAATAGACTTCCCTTATTACATTTATATCCTGCTCTTCATCCCAAAGGAACCCCAAATTGCGTCTACTGATGAAGCCCTTCTCTCCCATCTTAGGGTTCTTTATCATTAAACCAGACTTGGGAAGGCATTCCTTCAAACAGAGAACTATCAGCCCTACTGTAAAGTAAGACTCATGGCCACCCTGCTTGTAACTTGCTATTCTACTAGGCAGGGCCAGACCAATGTATAGGCTAAGTAGGCTGAAGCCTAGGGCCTCTAAATTTAGGGGGCCTCACCAGCCCGCCCGCTCCCCAGCAGGCAATCTCACCTCTCCCAAAATTGCAAACCCAAGACTTAATGCAAGGGCAGGGCAACTCAGGCCCAGCAACTATGAGACTCAGGGCTAGCCAGTGGGGCCCAATTTGAAGCAGTGGGGCACAACTTGATTTTTTTGCTTTGTTTTGTAGGGCCCCAGTTCACAGCCAAAGTCTGCAAAAAGTTAGAGATATAAATAAAATCCATCTATTTTTTTAAAATGATATTTATTAAAATTTCAGAGAAAAAAAGAATTACACAAAAACAAAAAGTAAAAATACAAGAAAAATACAAAATACAGAATAAAAGAATAAAAGACACTTAAAAAGAAAAAAAGAAAAATGGATCAATCTTTCCATAGCTTACATTCATATCCTTGTTTCCCTGACCTCCTCATACCTCCTTTTTTTGTATTCCAGTTCAATTAGTTAAGTCAGCAATTTCTTTCCCTCTTTGTTTTCTCATGATCCTTTAACTTAATATACTATAACTTTAAATTTTCATCTGTTATCAATCCTTTTTTACATACACCTTTATAGCATTACTGCTTAAACCACCTAGCTTCATTCCAACATCATTCTAACATTCATTAATTTTGCAATATTTCTGTAAATAGTCTTTAAATTTCTTCCAATCTTCTTCCACCGACTCTTCTCCCTGGTCTCGGATTCTGCCAGTCATTTCCGCCAATTCCATGTAGTCCATCACCTTCATCTGCCATTCTTCCAGAGTGGGTAAGTCTTGTGTCTTCCAATACTTTGCAATAAGTATTCTTGCTGCTGTTGTGGCATACATAAAGAAAGTTCTGTCGTTCTTTGGCACCATTTGGCCGACCATGCCCAGGAGAAAGGCCTCTGGTTTCTTCAGAAAGGTATATTTAAATACCCTTTTCATTTCATTATAAATCATCTCCCAGAAAGCCTTAATCCTTGGGCACGTCCACCAAAGGTGAAAGAATGTACCTTCGGTTTCTTTACATTTCCAACATTTATTATCGGGCAATTGATAGATTTTTGCAAGCTTGACTGGTGTCATGTACCACCTTTATATCATTTTCATAATATTCTCTCTTAAGACATTACATGCCGTAAACTTCATACCTGTGGTCCATAACTGTTCCCAGTCAGCCATCATTATGTTATGTCCAACATCTTGTGCCCATTTAATCATAGCAGATTTCACCGTTTCATCCTGAGTATTCCATTTCAACAGCAAGTTATTCTTGACAAATTCTTAGTTTTGGGTTCTAACAGTTCTGTTTCCAATTTTGATTTTTCCACCTGGAAGCCAATTTTCTTGTCCAAATTATATGCCTCCATTATCTGATAATAATGAAGCCAGTCTCGCACTTTGTTTTTTAATTTCTCAAAACTCTGTAATTTCAGTCTATCTCCATCTTGTTCCAAAATTTCCCAATATTTCGGCCATTTGACCTCCATATTGAGCTTTTTCAGAGCTTTCGCTTCCATCGGTGACAGCCACCTTGGGGTTTTATTTTCCAATAAGTCCTTGTATCTTATCCAAACATTAAACAATGCTTTCCTGACAATATGGTTTTTAAATGCTTTATGTAAAATCCATCTAGATTGCCCTGGTACGGAGGCTCCCTTAAGAGCGGCACATGGGGCCCAATTTGGGCCAGTTGTGCCAATTGCATTAAGGTCAGCCCTGATGAGACTGTGCAGGGGTTGGACTAACAAGCCTTGCACCTTCTGAGTCCCTGGTGTCGCTATTCAGAGTACAGACTCAAGGACTTGTTGTGGAAATAAAGGGGGGGCACTTATTGGAAATCAGTTTTGTCACCTCCCCCCCAAACCCTGTGACAAAGAGCCCAGCCACTTTTTATTCACAGCCACAAAAGCACTACACTACAGCATGGCCATAAATCTGTACATACAACCACTGAAATATACACCCAATCTGTAGCAATGGAGATTTATGTTACTGCTTTATGAATGAACACTGTGTTTTATGAATGGACTCTGTATTTTGTGAATTACCTAAGAGCCACCAATAGGGAGCTCTAGAATCTGACAGCTAACCAATCGGGTGCTACCAAACAGGCCTGAAATACCAAACTATTGCTGAAAGCAGGTAACCAACAGGGAACACTTCAGCTCAGCCTTTGCACAGTTGACTGAACACCCCCTGCTGTGCAGATAATGGAGAAAGCTCATAAATTGTATCCCTTCTGGCATCCTGGCCAACTCTATTACACTTGTGTAAACCCTGGTGCACCAGAAGCCCAGAATAGCACCAAATAAAATCCACTCATATGTCAGCGACTGATAAGACTTGTCAACCAATTCTTCCAACGTCTTCCTAAATTATAAAGCTCCAAAATACAGGCCAAAATAGAACAGGTCTGGGAAGAGCAAGGCATACAATAGGCACCACCAGGGAAAAGGCCCTGCTCCGAGTAGCTCCTGTCCTGTCATTTGATAGGGTGCCCATTTGCCCTCCTTCTTGGCATGGAATGCTCTCTATTACAGTCTCTGGGTCCAGCACAAAGACCATAAGAAGGGAGAGCAGGGACCTTGAAGTTCCCAACAGCTGTTACTCAAGCAAGCAAGCACACAAGTCACCTTTGTCACAGTCAGGATGCCTATGTCCTGGCCAGGCCTGCGCCCAATCTTGTTTTTATACAATCTTGTTTGTTCTCAGTAACCAAAATCATATTATCCACATATACAAGCAGAAAAGTTGTTTTCCTTCATTTGCAAGGAAATGTACAAAACAAAGTGGCACTAATAAAGAAAAGTTCCAGGGTGGCAACAGAAAGCAAACTAAAAATGCTTTTGCAGTTCATCAAATCTATCCAGCAATATCAAGTTATACAGTAGGAAAACGTGCTATTAACAGTAATCCTTCTAGTTGGTTAATTGGTTTGGCAACTTCCATGCACATGACATGTGATGCAAATTATTTCCCCAAAGAGTTAAATGATAACTAATCAGAAGCAGCTACAGTTGCAAATGGCAACACAATATCTGTGAAAGGAAGAGGAGCAGGTTTGCTCAGGTGTGTTGCAGGTAGAAATACTGTTTGTAATGAAGTGAGAGCAGTAGTTTACTTGCTCAAATTAACAAATAATAAAGTTTTGAGAATTTAAATTGTAGATTAAAATAGGTTACTTCATTGAGAAGGGGATTCTAACAAAAACACTGGGGCCTAATTTGAATAGTAGAGTGCCTGGTATCTGGTGGGCAATCTCATCCTTTATTTCCACACTGTGGCTGCAGACCAAATCACCTGTCAGGAGAGTTATGAGATTCATGTGAGGGTCAGATGCCTTGTCAATCCCAGCAGGTATATAAGAGGACGACCGCCTTCGCCCTGGCCAGGCCTTACCCACAACTTCATTTTCCTAAACAATTATACTTATTCCACAAAAGGTTTACAAAGTTCAGTTATTGCAAAAGTTTTTCAGTGTTAATTACAACCCTTCCATTTTCCGCACATGCATGCCAAAATACGATCAAATTGACCTATTTAGCCACACCATCCATCTCCCTTGTTACCCTCCAAAGCATGCATTACAGAGCAGCCAAAAAACATGGTCCACAAAAATTAGTTTGTGAAGAAGTCAACGATTCCTACAGCAATGACTGAGACCAAGACTTGGGCTGCAACTAGTATATAAATTTAACCAATCATCATCATCTGAGGAAAACCAAAACTCTCAGATTTCCCATCCCTAACTGCAGCCTATGGTAGGCCAGGTGGCTGCCAGAACACAAGCAGAGGAAGAAGGGAGAAAAACCTGCCAGCTCATGCCCCTATGCTGACAGTAGTGTACAGACACATGCCACACACACCACACCCGGACTTCTGTGCCCCACCAGGCCACAAAAGTTGCTCCCAGCCAGCTACTACAGTATGTGCCAGCCGTCTAAGAGGTTTGTTGCCTGCACTCCTGTTCTCCCTATGCATATAAACAGTGAGAGAAACAAGGAGGTAGAGCAATAAATTCCAATCCTCTGCCCCCCCCCAAAAAACCCCACTTTAATAGCAGTAGTATTTCTGCATTAAATTTAAGTTTTCAATCAAGAGTCTTCTCACATCATTTTTCATCCTCTAAGTAACGGAATACTTTGGAACATTGCCTACTATTATAGATAGCATTTTGAGACACTTGTCTTTATTACCCATCCGTATCATTAATGAACTAAAGTTCATCCAGATTAATTGTTCTCTCTTCAATTTATAAACATGGGAAGCTAATAGGCTGGTTGATCCTCTGCTACATTAGTAATGGTAAAATATTGAAAAGGGCACTGACTGTGAGGTTTGCACCAATTTTATGATACACAATGAAATCCCCACAGGGAAATTCCATTTGGATTTTAACCACTTGAATCAGAGCCTCCAATTAACACGAAGAAAATTGCTCATAATGATCCATAATTTATTAGACACTACATGTAGCAACCACGTTGTTCACAAAACTGAAGAAAATAGAAGAAGAATCCATGTATCTTTTATTCTTCACTCCAGAAATCATTCATTGCATTTGGCATCATGTGGACATTATACATCCTGATGGGGTTAGATCAGTGCCAAATCAATATGCTTGGTCCAGAGATACCACTGCACAAATGGAAGGAATTTCCTTTCATATTAGCGTTTGTAGTCTACCTACAACTGCCAGCACCTCCCATCCCCAATAGTTGTCCTAGAACACTGGGGACCCCCTACACCTGCTTTAGGGGGGCATTAATGTTGTGCAGTGGATATTTTGATCCAGACCTATATATCTGGAGAGTGAAGCTTTCTGTCTCTTCTGTGCATCATGTAATCCATCAAGGAGCACATGTGTGAGCGTCTCCCAAATTTACAGTACATGTTTGGAACTACACTCTACTCAATAGTATTTTGCCTGTGTTATCCTTGCTGCTGCATGAAACAATGCATGGTTGAGACCTTGAATCAGTAAGTAAAGCATTTTCAGCTTATTTAACACTTTGTGATCTGCTCATTGCAACCTATATTCCTCACGCTTTACTGTACTGCTTATTTTTGTGAGTTTAATACTCTGCTATAGCCCTGTGATTTGAAGCCAGGGAGCCAGCTGTTTCTTTTTGTTATTCACCCACACACATGGGTCCAGAGGGATTCATATATCAAAGTTCCTTATGTGAAAAAGTAGATGTTTTCAGGGAGGTGGAATAATATTTAGTAAATATTTATGTCTGCCTGATAATTCACATATACAGCCAAATGCCATGCATTCTATGGATATATTCATTGGTTTCAATTTTGTGCTGTAATATAGAAATAATAGCTTTAAATCTTGGTCATCTGAAAATGAAACTAAGGCTAGAGCTTTGAAATAAAGAAACATGCCAGCATGTATGAATAAAGCTCCAATCAAGTGTCCTCACTACATGTATACATTAGTTACATGCTTCAGGTGTGTTCATGCATAAGCTGAACCTGTAGATTGGGGGGGGGGGGTGACTTCCCTTTGCAGTGGTGGTGCTATACCACCTGCCTCTCAACTCCCTTTGTATTTTCTTTCAGTGCATAGGGGACTGTCTATGGATTGTTTATGGTTATAATTGGGGGAGCTTGGTTTTAACATGCTTATTTTACTGTGAACATAGGAACAACAGACTGCATCTGGTGCTATCCAGGACTTGTCTCCAGTCCATGAGGCAGTCATCATTCAATAAAACAGGGCTGTATGTGCTGAGGAGCAAATAATTTATCAGAAGTTAGTGGGGTACAATTTATTGTACTTTTGTCAGTCATGGTATATGATGAAGTAGCGTTAGATATCATTTTAGCAATTGAATAAAATGAAGCATTCAATGCTTTTGCTAGCATAAGTTACATTATATGATAAAAGTGTGTTTGTTGCTGCTGATTTAATTGTTGAAAATAGCATTTACCTCTCCCACCCTCCCCAAGTTATGCCTAAAAGGTAAAGGGACCCCTGACCGTTAAGTCCAGTCGCGGACGACTCTGGGGTTGCATCTCACTTTACTGGCCGAGGTAGCAGGCATACAGCTTCCAGGTCTTGTGGTGAACCAGAGCAGCACAAAGAAACACTGTTTACCTTCCCGCTGGAGCAGTGCCTATTTATCTACTTGCACTTTGACCTGCTTTCGAACTGCTAGGTTGGCAGGAGCAGGGACTGAGCAACAGGAGCTCACCCTGTCGCGGGGATTCGAACTGCCGACCTTCCGATCGGCAATTCCAAGAGGCTCAGTGGTTTAGACCACAGCGCCACCCGCGTCCCTCAAGTTATGTCTACTGAAGTGAAATTACCTCAGGTAGTCTCTGTCATTGTGTGATGGTTCATGCTCCACTTTTAATATGAAGAAGTACTAATTGCTTATGTCAGAAAGACTGCTACGAAACTGTTACCAAAATATGGAGAAATGGCAACCTAGCTTAATATATTAGCATGTGAAGCATGTACAATAGCATTTTAAGACATTTGAGCATAGATAATTCTCTTCAGCAGAATTCTTTTGTGTACTTCTCTTCCGTTATCTGCAAAACTAAAAAAGGGGGGAAAGAATGCAGTTTCCTTCTCATTTATATGAAAACTGAATGTTAAATGTTTCATATGGGATTTAAAGTTATATTATTAAAATACATCTTGGCAATATATAAATAAAATACTGGGCTCCATGAATCACTCTTACAATGTTGTTTATTATGCATTTGCATCTTAAGAAAGCTTGTAAGAGAGAAATATGCAAAAGATTCATTTGCACAAATATTACGTGTTGTTAAACATTTCAAATGAACTAGTCTTAGAATATAGCGAGTTTACTGATAATTCATATTTCTGGATGATAAATCCATCTACCTCAGTACTTGTCTACTATGACAGGCTGCTGCTCTTCAAGGTCACAGTGAGACATCCTTCCTGGTTTCTGTTCAGAGATTCTTATAACTGAATATGATGGGGATCTATCCAGAGCTCTGATCAGCGCAAGGCTCTGCCACTGTGTTACATCCCTCCCCAAACCTTTGCTTCAGTAGCACATAATGAACTTAACAACTGATGGCTCCAAACAAAATGGATTGTACATTACAGAGACATGAATGTTCCTTCATATTCCCTGCTGTTAAATCACTTCTCACCAGATATAATAATAGAGTGTCTCTGACTAAGTAACAGGACAACTGACAGCCATGCATCTGGGATTAGGTAGCTAAACTTTCAGGAGAAGGGAGTTGGGCTCTAAGCAAATACTGTCTACAACAGCTCTTTGGTCCATCATGTATTCATAGATGCACATATTTTAGTACGAATTCCAGAGAGCATCTCCAGCTGGCAAACAAGGCATGTGTGAAGGTTCATAGAGGAAGAAGGGCCTGGAAAACGCCTGCATTTGTTGTATTGCCTGTCCTTGCTTGCCCTCAAGGAAAAGGTGGAGGGGCACTACATATCCAGGGAAATTACAATGGTGCAGATGTTTACCAGCATGCTACTGCTTTCATTTTCAAGTTAGATATTTGCCATTTATGTAAATCAAGTTATGTGGATTTCTCTGCTTTCTTCATATTTCCCATTTGAAAAATGGACAAACTATAGAACAGTAATGTGTTTTCTGTGGAAGTCTTAGGGCCACTGAGACACATGGTATCTGCAAGGGCAAGCAATGAAAAATAGTTTATATGTATTCACACATCTACCAGATTAGAGGTCAAAAGGCATTTAAAGTTCAAAAGCACAAAGTGCAAGTAGATAAATAGGTACCACTCTGGCGGGAAGGTAAACAGCATTTCTGTGCACTGCTCTGGTTCACCAGAAGTGGCTTAGTCATGCTGGCCACATGACCCAGAAGCTGTGCGTTGGCTCCCTTGGCCAGTAAAAGTGAGATGAGCGCCGCAACCCCAGAGTCATCCACGACTGGACCTAATGGTCAGGGGTCCCTTTACCTTTAGGAGAAATAGTCTTTGGCTATGCTAGTACACTCTGAAGAGGGTGACCAACCTTAACATGCTGTGATGTCACCCACAGAGAAAACCAAAATTAGAACAAAATACTTTCCAAAATATTTTTCCCCTTTCTGACTTCAGCACCATAGGAATGAGAGAAGTGCAAGATAAACTCCCCTAGCTTCACAGTACATTTGCCAAGAACACGTGGCAATGAAAAGCTTGTGAGAGAGGGCTTAATCATAATAGTTGAACAGGATTTTGATTTTGTGACGCAAGGATACAGAGCCTAAGGCTGCAATCCTATGCACATTTACTTAGGAGTAAGTCCTGTTGAACTCTGGATTTTACTCAAAGTAAATGTGCATAGAATTATGCTGTAAGGTAAACAAGCTGGTAGTTCTTGTTCTTTAAAAGCAATTGCAAGTAATTGATATTCTAAGAACTGATGGTTTAAGATCTGTTTTAATTAAATACTATAGAAATATATATTTTATTCACTTGAAAAACTTTTTTCTGATCTGATGAATAGCTGAGTTAACAATCTAGCTCATGGTGCGATGGTTGAGGTTCCTGTCTGGATCTGAAATTATTTGCTGTAAACTGATTTGTACAGCCCTGGGAGCTGCTATAATAGTGTTTGCCAGCAGGGCAGTTATCAGTTTTGCTGGTTAATGCGTCTTAACACTGCCACTGTCTTTGAAGAAAGATTGTTTTCCTGTAGGAAATACACAAATAAAGGAATTTGAAGAAGGAATATCTCTAGCGTATAATAAGGAATTAAAAATATTCTTTACATTCTTTATATTCTTAGTGACTAAATAAAAATTGCAAGCAAATTAATGCAAGTTTTAATATGCCATTTTCTTTATTGTACATAAGATTCTTGTAACTTTTTAAAAAGCACATTATTACAATGTTTGGTGCTTTTTTGTTTTATTATTCACAAGACCATTATTTTTATTTGCTGTATTGCAGAAACTCTACTTACTGTATGAAAGTATCCATTTCGCTGACAGTGGGTGAAAATGACACTGGCCTCTGCTACAATTCAAAGATGAAATACTTTGAAAAAGCTGAACTTAGCAAAAGCAAGGAAATCTCATGCCCTGACATACAGGATTTCTTAATACCATATAGAGAGCCTGAAATCCTGTGGTATAAGGTAAGAAATATGAAAAGCTTTGGCTGCTTCCAACAAAATATTAAATGTTCTGATGCATTTCCAGTAATCTGAAGAATTTACTTGAACAGTAAATACAGCTTGGTGTGATTTAGAAAACTAATAAGGAAACAGAGAAAGAGAGCGGCTAAAGAATACTTGCTGGGAAAGTAAAATGCCCATTTCTGTATTCAGCAATGACTGAATTTGAAATTCTCTCTCATATTTCTGTTCTGGTTGTTTTATTTGCCTCTCCACATACATCCTCAAGGCTATATATGCATATATCAATATGTAAAGTAATAATAAATATAGCTAGCTCTCTAGTTCTGAAATGTGAGATTTTTGAATCTAGCTCATTGTGTAAAGGTGTGTTTTATCCAACAAACATCAGATAGAGCTAAGCTGCCATTGCAGAATCTAAGGATAGTGGGCTCAACAAAGAAGACCTGATCTGGGCTTGGCTGGCCTCAACATATACAGTAGCCTAGATAGGCATAGTGAATATTGTATTCCAGTAGTTCACATGTATGCAACCCAAGCCCTTTTGATTGATCCCAGGCAATTAGGTCAGGGTTAGATTCAAAATGGGTTCAGTTTTTGCCTAGTTTATGCCAACCCTCCTGCCACCCTGTTTTGTAGGCCTACACACTCTTAGTTATGTCATTATTTGCATCTGCTTACCCTTACCCATTTAAGAAGTGGTAGGAGGGAGAGCATGGACAGTGCTGTAAAAATGTGTGGCAGCATTAGAGCTTAGTTTTCCTTGCTTCCCAGTGCCTTAAACCTGAGTCCTATGCTGAACGTGGTAAATAAATATGGTACACCATGCTAGTGCTGGCAGTTCTAGGTCAACCGCAGAATATGTAAAACTTGAGAATCATAGAATTGTAGAATTGTAGAGTAGGAAGCGAAGCAAAGGATCATCAAGTCCAACCCTCTGCAATGCAGGAATCTCAACAACAGCATCCATGATAGATGACCATCCAACCTCTGCTTAAAAACCTCCAAGGAAGGAGAGTCCACAAACTCCTGAGGGAGAACGTTCCACCGTCGAACAGCTTTTACCATCAGAACGTTATTCCTGATGTTTAGTTGGAAATTCCTTCCCTGTAACTTGAAGACTTTAGTTTGGGTCCTACCCTCCAGAGCAGGAGAAAACAAGCTGGTTCCATACTGCATGTGAACAGCCCTTTAGATATTTGAAGATGGCTATCATAACTCCTCTCAGCCTCTTCTCTACCAGGTTTAAAATACTTAATTCCTTCAACCATTCCTCGTAAGGCTTAGTTTCCAGACCCTTGATCACCTTGGTTGCCCTCCTCTGCGCACAAGGACAAAGGGTGGGTGGCTCCATGCTGTCATAGGTTGGCAGGAGCTGATTTTAAGGATTATAGTGTTCAAAATCTCCTGTAGCACTGAAAAATAAATGCATTCAAATTAATGTACTTCCAAAAATCAAAGCAATGCAAAATTTAAAACCGTACTGTTTGTTAAAAGGGTTTTCCATCTATATAGTATATTTATCTTTAAAGAGTGAAGTTTATTTAATGTTCATGTATAAGAGTTCCAAAACAAATGCTGGTCCTTACTTCACCGTGAATAGTTGTATAATTTCATAAATGGAATTACATTAGTGACACCTTATATTTTGCTTTTCCTGATATAATTAAGGCATTAATCATTCTACTTATGAATGACAATTAGGTGAAGATAATTAGGCTGGCAGGCACTTGTAACAGGGCCATCTTGGCAATGGTCCTGCAATAATGGAATTCATTTCCTTTTATGGTCAGGCATTCCCCCTTCCTTATAGCATTTAAGTGGGCCTTGAAGACCTACCTTTTCACTAAGGCCTCTGATGTGTAATATAAGCTGGATCATAAACTGGGGATGCTGTGCCAACATCTCCTGAATTTGCATTTCTCGTGTTTGATTGTATATTTTGTGCTGGCTTCTAGGCTAGTGTATTCTTAGTGAATATGTTGAATAGTTTTATATTACATTTGGCTTATATTACATCTTACATATATTGCATGCTTAATAATAATAATAATAATAATAATAATTTATTATTTATACCCCACCAATCTGGCTGAGTTTCCCCAGCCACTCTGGGCGACTTCCAATCAAGTGTTAAAAACAATACAGCATTAAATATTAAAAACTTCCCTAAACAGGGCTGCCTTCAGATGTCTTTTAAAAAGAAGATAGCTGCTTATTTCCTTCACATCTGAAGGGAGGGCGTTCCACAGGGTGGGCACCTCTACTGAGAAGGCCCTCTGTCTAGCAGTAACTCATCAGGTGAAGCCTTCCCTGGAATAGAGAAGCAGTCATGAGAAAATCTTTACCATTTGTATTTCTGCATGTCACACAGCCCAGGAGCCCTGTCAGAAAAAAGATGTCAATGCTAACTGCTGTCTGCTTGACTGTAAAGCATATTCCTTTCGCTCTTATTACAGAAGTCCCAACTGTAATGTTAATGTACAAGGAACTTTCTAACCTTTTCAGGGATGTAAAATCTCTGACTGGTATCCAAACTGTTGTCATGGTGATGAGTTCTTTGAGCTTTTTCTATCTAATGGAAAATAAGTTAGCATTATGGTGGCTCAGCATGTTTGAAAAATCATAAAGTACCTCAAGATGTTTCCTAAGGCACTTTCAGATATTACATAATCAGCCCAAATTAGCAGCACTTCACCAAAGTGAAAGCTGATATAAACCTGATATAAGTTCTGTGTTGCTTAAAAAAACACTTTTGTTTCTTAGAACAAGTGACCCATAGCTTGTAAAATCCCTGGATGGATGAATGAATGAATGAATGGGTGGGTGGGTGGGTGGATTATTGTATAATCCATGGTTATCAGATTACTTGGTCCTGCATCAAATCAGCATGATATTGATCTAAAACTAGTCTTCTCCCATTAATATAATCCAAAGGAGGCTACATGATACCTTTGTGGATAATACAGATTGACACAAAAAAGTTCTGCCCACATTTTGAAGCAAGCTGATTTAATTCATCTGTCCCAGATTTATGTTAGGCAGATGTAATAATAATAAGGGTTGCTCGTGCGTAAGTTGCCGCCACTCCTGGCTAGGTTGCCTGGTTAAACCTTTCCTGTCTGAACAGCCCTTCACTTCGTGGCTGTTTCAGTCGCTAGCAGAATCCGTCAGTGGGCGTCTCTTAAACCTTTTCCAGCATAAAAGCTGTTTGACGCCAAGTCTCCTCCTACTCTCCCTGCGCGGAAGTCTTCTGTGCAGGGAGGGTGTGGGTAGCGGAGGACCCGTGCTCTCCCCGCTGGTCTCCGGCGAGGAGTCCTGGAGCCCCCTCGCAGATTCCCCCATCTGCCCCCCTTTATCCCTGGTGTTACGCTGATTTCCTTCCCCAGCTGATGAGCTGCCTCTCTCCCTGCTGGGCCCTTCTCCAGCATCACTTGGGAGCCTAGCCTCCGCCTCTGGCTCCGATGTCAGTTCCCTGACAGCAGATTACGTACTTTTCTGAATTCTACAACACAGTTTCACAAAATAGATAAAGGTTTATGGGGAAAATGAATACAAATGTGAATTTTAGGGGGAAATGGATTGGAACACAATAAAAATTGCATATTTTGGAGAACTAGCAGCTGGTGGGGCAGCACAGCATAGGGCAGCATTGTTTCCCTGGGTTCCCAATGTGTCGGTTTAGTTTATGGGGTGTAATTTATTGTTGTTGTTTGACTATCATGGTCATATCAACCACACTAGTACAATATTAAAGAACAACATCAAGCAAAATGTATCTTTATGCTAAAATATGCCCAAAATAATAGTATACAGAAGTTTTAAAATGTTAAAATACAAAAGGCCAAAGGAACTAATATGTTTTTAAAAATCAAATTAAATCCTTGCAGTTCACCATATTAACCTCAATAAAATTTCTCTTCAGCTTTCTGTCCACTGCAAATCTCACAACTCTGTCACAAATTTGTCATAATTAGATAGCAAACGTGTGATTTTTGCTTAATTATCACCATTGGGTATCTTACTTGACAAATAAAGAATTAATGTCACCCTCGGTTCAGAATACAAGGAGAAGTATAATAAATAATTATGAAGATCTCCCACTGCTTGAGCACCTCATACCCATGTGGAGGTTGCTGGGAGGGAGAGGCAGTGAGGAGACTGGAGCACTGCAGGTGCAACAGCAGGAATGTTGGATTGCTCTGAGCTCCTCTTCTCCCTCTTGGTTACCAGCACCGACCGCCATGTTGAGAAGCCAGGTAACATCACTCCACCCTATTACACTTCACCGGCTGCTACTGCTTTGGAGGACAAATGTATATAAAATGCATTCAACTTAAGTCCAGAAAGGACTGTCCATCTACAGAGGCGAAGCCTTGCTCCTTAACAGTCCACATTGCAATTTCCCTCAGTACCTATTACCCATTAGCCATCTCAGCTTGGCTATTGGGCAAATACAAAGCATGCACAATAAGCCCTTCTTGGCCAAATTAGGCACATAGGTTTATGCGAAAAACTGAAATCAAGTGCTTTCAAAAGCTCTGAACGTGATCCAAAATAGTTTCTAGTTTACAGAACTAATGAACTTTTTTTGGTTTTGCGCCACCTTTTTAAAAGCTTGCTAGTTTGGAAATGAATCAGTCTTTCAGATTTAAGTACAAGGACTGTAGTCACTGAAGCACTGTAATTATCTTTGCACAGGAATGCCAAGTCACAACCTGGAGGCCAAGTATTGTATTCAAGAAGGACGTTCTTGTTATCCAGGAGGTCAGAGAAGATGACATTGGAAATTACACGTGCGAATTAAAATATGGAATGTTTTTTGTCAGAAGAACTACAGAATTAACAGTTACAGGTAATCAGAGGTTCCCAGTATACATTTTTGACAATGAGGAAAGGTCTTACTTTGGATCTCTTGCTAGTTTTCCATTTTTGCTGATATGGTTGCTTTTTTTCAGTTGTTTGGTTTCTTAGTGTCGTTTTGCAGCATTCTAAAAGTCTGAAATGGGCTTGAATCTGTTTACAAGAGTTGCAGGTAGATCACTCACTTTAAGGTGAAGTAAAGGGAGTTCTAGAAGGTCTTTGTGAGTTTGTGTCCTGAGATTAATGCCGTTGAAGTATGAAAGCTGTTGTAGAACTATAATTGGAAACATTGCGGAATGGAGAAGCATATCTCTGGTGACTAAAAACAATATTCTAAATAAAGGTATTAACCAACGTATGCATAATCACAAACATAACAACTCACATTCAGGAATATAGTTGGGGTGGAAGAAATAATTCAGGTGCATTTTATACTGGCCATATTTCTATTAAGTATGAGTATTCAAATGTTGGTGTTGCATACAGCTTGATGGAATAATTTTGTGTATATTAAATACTTGATTTCCATCAAGAAAACCCATTGTGAGACTATGGAGGAGGACTTTAAAACTTTCTGTCAAGTTTTTCATCCTATGAAGATCTGCTGTTTGTTCTGACATACGTATATCATAGGAATATTTTCATCTTTAAAAATGTTCTGGTACTATTTAAACCTCTCCTTCTTCATCTCTCTCTTTCAAGATTTAAATTAAAATAGCAATTACAATCTTATTTCTATAATTATTTTATTATTTGAGAAGATTGCTAACTGTTTATTTATGTTGGTACTGAGCAATTAAATAAGGAGCTTATGGCAGGAAATGGCGAAGTACTGCAAGTTTGCTATCTGATAAAGACTGGAACAATGGAGACACAAAAGGAGGGAGTAGGCAAGTAAAATAAAATAAAATAAATATGCATAAACTCCTTTCTCTGAACCTTTCTGCTCTCTGTTATTTTGGATTGTTCTGCGCAAAATGAGAGGAAGGGCTGTGGCAAATTGTTCTGGCACTGCTTCAAACCCTGTGCTGACTATGCTGCTGCAGTTTCACCAGTTTTACTTTTCCTTCGGTGTCCTAAATCTTGTTTGCTCAGGTGTTTGTACAACAGTAACATCCAATGAGATAAACTACTGATATGGTGGTGAAGTGATCTGTGTGTTGTTGTTTTTTTAAAAAAAGAATGTGAAAAATGAGTTCTCCCAATATATTCAATCTTTCTTTCTTTTCAAAGCAATTAATAGTTGTGATTTATTCCTGGTCGAGATGTATGTGAAAAGTTTATTGTGATGTTATATCGTGTCAAATTTTAATGATTATGTTTAAATCATTTATGTAACTTAAGAAATATAGATCCATGCCGGGTTTTTATCATCACAACTTAAGCCTGGGGAGAATGTGTTTTGTCGAGGGCATGCAGGAGTTAGAATTTGATTCTCTGCTTATTCAGTCTATTTGGCCCAGTTCTGTTGTTATTCACTCCTGTCTTGAATAGCCGAGCAGCCCCACTCATGACCCTGGGCGTGCCTGGTATGGCATATGTTTTTCATGGCATGGTTGTCTGAAGCAAAGGAGCCTTTGCACAGATATAGGAAGCTGTATACAGGACGTCTTTGTGCATGCAACGAGATGTGCAAAGGCCCCTTGCTACAGACACCTGTGGTGTATGGGCAGATGTTGAAGGAGAAGCATACAACCATGGGTCTTGCTCCTTGCTCCTGTGCTGTTCAACATGGAGATGAAGAACATCCAGTGATGGTGGTTTTTGTTGTTCTGAATCCCAGATTGTACGCATTGAACTATATCTTCAAGTAGATATTCATTATATACCGTATTTTTCCCTGTATAAGACTAGGCTTTTTTCCTAAAAAAATAATGTCAAAAATTAGGGGGCATCTTATACACTGGGCCATCTCCCCCATTTTCTTAAATCTGACTCCCCCAAAATAGGGGGTGTCTTATACATGGGGTCTCTTATAGGCGAAAAAATACGGTATGCTGATTTGGGTGGTAGATACAAGTCTGATCACTCCTCTCTTCCCCCAAAATACAAATACACACATTTTCAGAAAGATCAAAGAACTGGTCATTTAACCTTTGGTCTTTTAGACATAGTCATAAATCCTTTGCCAGCAGTCACCTGCAACGTCCAAGTACAGGTTTATCTGACGCCTTTGAACTCTTTCTTGTCGAGTCTGGAAGAGAAACATTCAGTGGCTTCTACCAATTTGTGCTGGTTAGCATTTGTGAATACTGAAATGCTACTTGTTCAACAAGCCTACTACTGTTGTTGGATTTCTAAATGTATGTACACTTTAGGTACCCTTTAGATGTTCTCCAGCTGCATGGATTCTATATATTCACAAACAGCTCCTGCAGGGACTAATTACATCGTTCTTTTCCCATAGAATTGGAAGTGCCGATTCCATGAGAAAAACTGATGGAATGGGACCTTGCCTGTGTGCCTGAGTTATTTAAACATTCTTGCAGTCCTTTCCCAAGCAGCTGGGAGAAGATATAAAAGTTGCTTTAGATAAACTTTAAACATTTGTTTTTCTATTAACATTTTTTAAACTATCAATTATTATTTTTTAATTCCGCCCTTTATCCAAGGAATTCTGGGTGGCATACATGAGTGATCTCCCACCCATCTTATCCTTGTTAGGTTTGTTAGACTACCAGATAGTAACTGCCTCAAGGTCACCCATTCAGGTTCTCGCTGGGTAGAGATATGAACCCGTATCCCACTGATTCTCTAACTGTTGTAGCAGCCTCAACCTGCAACAATAACCTCTACAGCAAACGGAATTCTTCATATTTAGAGCTGGCATGCTTCTGAATGTCAGAAGCTGTGGGAAATGGTTTCCACATTCCATTCTTCTGAGGTTTCTAGAGGAGGATTACTGTCAGAAAATAGGCTACTTGGCTGGAAGGATCTGGTGCGTGATTCAGCATGGCCATCTTATATTTCTATGAAGGAGTGCAACAATAAATCAAGTGCACATCTGGTAGTCTTTAGGAGAGAAATGTTTCATATAATTACAGGGCACGCAGCCTGAGTAAAATGATCAAGGAAGTCCTAGTTGTATTAAATTCATTTTCATGCATCTCTATGACAGCCAGATTAAAAGGAGAAGAAGGGATTGCTATAAATGTCCTTTTATATTAATGGGTCAGCAATGATCCTTCAGCATTTACATTTATTTTCAATTTATCTAGCTGAAATGTTGAATTTTGTGCACCTTCACTTTCTTCTAAGACACCTTTAGATAGAATGGTTTTGACATAATGTTCTTAGGTATATAGCTAAATTCAGTATTATGTATGGAACACTAACATATCTTTGCTGAAGGGAAATTATACCCCCTCCCCCTGATGATAATACGTTGCTACTTGTCTGCAGCAATATACTATCAAGGCATCTTTAATGTAAATATATTGAAAGCGTAATAAAATTCAGATTGCCTTGAAATCTTCTTGGCTGATAATAAATTACACTATTAGGGCAGAGGAATATTGCTTTCTCACTAAAGAAACAGTAGTCATAACTGTAAATGGGAAAGATAAAGTGTGATGACTTGTAACAATATGACTCCAGCTAGATACAGTTGTATTTAACTTGTAAGAGCTTTAAAAGATCACTTTCCATTTATTACATATTATGTTGCCTAAATGTGCTGCATTAAATGTCACAGAAGTTTACACACTTTTGTAAAGGAAACAGAAAAGCTGTAGATCAAGAATTAAATTTCCCCTTTTTCTATGGCAGGAGCATTTTCTGAACTGCTATTAAATGATGTGACTTAATTGAGAGATATTTCAGTGGCTATTATAATTAAAGGTTGTTGGCAGCTAATAAATGTTAGCATGTTAAACATCACAAGTACTGCAGAACTACACAGAGGCTATTAAACACAACATTCACCCACAGTTTCAAAGTCTGACAGATAAATGACAAGATGAATCAGAGTTGTGTGTTTGTGACTGACCTGAAATTTGTTACCTGGAATACATGCAGTAGCCTCAGTCACCTTGTAGTGTTAAGGTAAGTGCAGTCCTGCAGCCATCAAAATTCTAAAGCACTGCCATTTAAATTTGCTATTTGAAATGCAAATATTTTCAATCCCAGTCTAGTTTAAATCTGTCCAGTTTTGGTCATGGGTTTACCCTACACTTTGCTTCATAATCAGAGTGGTGACAGTGAGAGTGAGATGAACGTCTCTTTGGAGCTTGTTATAGAACTCTATACTCTTCTACCAAAGTCTAGCTTCTAAATGGGCATACAGGAAACCTAGTATAACATTCATATCTGTATCTTTTACCTTAAAATAAGAAATCAAAACTTACTTTTTTGTCCCTTGCACCTTTCATAATCTAGCCATTTAGCATTGCCCTTTATATTCTGCTGCCTAGCCTTTAAATCTTCCTATTTGTGTCTAGATTCCTGGATTAGCAAGATGGGGAACAGCTAAATTTTCCCCTTCCACCCCCATGAGCAGCAGCACAATGAATGCTTCCAAAGCTTCCTTTTGATCAAGACATTCTGTGCTCTAGATATTCCAATGGGCTTTTAATAGCTACAAAAATAGATTTGTACCATCTTTATCTGCCGTGCTTAATCTCATCTCAGGGACCTGGGAAACATGGTGCAATAGAAGTGGTAATAAAAGTCTCCCTGACAATGTATCAAACAAATATGTGATATGATACTTAGGCAAAACTGAAAAGTCCAGTAATAGAATCATAGAATTGTAGAGTTGGTAGGGAACCCACGGAGCATCTAGTCCAACCCCCTGCCACGCAGGAATCTGAATTAAAGCATACAGCCAGCCATCCTCTAAATTGATTTTCCGCTAAATAAACTCTATCTTTCATAATGTGAGTGTCTTATTCACCCCTAGTAGTATTGACAGTATGAAGTCAATATAAGCTAATAATTTTTAATAAGTACATTCAAGCTGCTAACATACTTTCAACATATATAGATGTCCTTCCCCTTTGATTAACCAAGGAAACTGATTGTGCAAATTTTGCATATTATCCTTTATGTTAACAATGTTTGTATTGATAAAACGTGCAAAAAAAGTGATCTTGATAGAACTGTATGCACAATTAAATGGATTCCTTTTGTTCAGTGCTTTACTAATAGCATATGTGTGCAGTGACAAAACACCACCCAACGACCAGCCTGGTGTTCTGGAACACAAAGTTGCCATTTTGGGTAGTGTTTAACCAATCTGCCTATCAGTAAATGCCGAACAAAACTAATTTTGATGCAGTTATGTTTATGATTACATCAAGATTGCATCTTCCATACTCCAGGCATTTTGTCAGTTCTTCATCAATGTGCACATAAGTCTCTGGGAGAGGTGGGAAAGCTGAAGAACTCTGTGCAGAATTAATTTTACAAACTCTCCTGGTTTAATTGCCATTCAGGAAGAATAGAATGCAGCACAGAGTAAACAAGAGGATCAGAAAAGGAATGGATAAGGAGAAATCTTTTCATCCCTCTTTGTGGAGCGAAGCTGATTCATTGTTTCAGAGACCAGATCTATATGGGCTTGAAATGGGTGTAAGATATCATTGTAGTTGGAAGAAGTGTCTATTTTAGGTATCATGGAAGCATTACATGTAATTTTGTTTGTTTGTTTCCAGAGCATAACTCAAAGCTGAGGCAAGCTATGTATGTACAGTCTGAATCTACAAAATTGTGAAGGTGGGGGGGGGGGGGTGAATGGAGGATTTCTAATTAATCGGTTCCAGTTCTCAAACAAGAGCAGGTGCTTCAGAACTCCAAACGGCAGGAGGAATTTGGATGAGGATATTTTAGAAGCATCCTATGTAGAAAGAAAAATATATCTTGTGCTAATAATCCTCTGGTTGAATAAGATTCCACAAAAATTAAATAAATTCAGTCTTAAGGTACCCACGATGCTTATTAACTAACCTTCATAAATGCAGTTAAGTGACATTTGATGTTAATGTTTCCTATTATAGTGGCAGAATTAGGAGATTTAATTTTTATATTACGTTCCCCTAGAGTATGGTAAACTCAACAGCAATGTCCTTACAGTATCATTTATTATTTACCCTGCTTTCCCTTGAAACTTCGGATAATTGGTGTACACAGAGTACAGAATACTCCTAAGGGAGTAATATGAGATGGTGTTCTAATAAACAAGGTATCTGGGCTGCTCATATCCAAAGCTGATATTTTACTTGTAAGCATGGTTGCTCAGTTCATACATCTTTCCTATCTTGCAAATGTCAATAAATATGCAAATATAGGGATTACACAAACACTTGTAAAATTTAGGAGTAGAGATAAAATTATCCAATGTGAAAACATGATTAAATGAATTACTTAGGTTTTTCAATGACACTTTGTCACAACACACACATACACATAATATGCTTAACGCAAAAAACCATAGTAAGATGATAATAGTGGTTTCTCTGAACTGATGAATATTAATACAGTGATTTTGAAAAAGAAAAAGAAAGTTATAATGCAAAGTTAGAGTAACAAACCATCACTGAAGACATGGAACTTTTTCACTAGAATATCTCTGCAGGTGCTCTGTTTCTGTGTTAAGTAAGTATGTGTGAGGGAGTGCTTTATGGATGAACATGTTAGATCCACTTCCAGTCCTCATTGTTGTTCTTGTTACTCTACACAAACTGGACAATGACCATCTGAAGCAGGTAGTAGAGGACTGCACATATTTTAGAAACTTCATTTTCTTAAAGTGCTGAAGGCTTCCCAGTAAAATACTGTAAACTTTTAAATTATACCTACAGTGCTAATAAAGGCAGGATATAAAGCATATCCTGTACATTCCTTCATTTAGTAGCATTTAAAATCATAATAAACAAAAATCATTTAATTGATTTACTCTCTGCAAACTTTATGTATTTAATCCCCTTTCTTTAATTCTAATACCCCAATACATTGGGAAATTTCCCCCACAGGCTTTCTTATTAAAGAGAGAAGATATCTAAAATGTATTATATTTAAAATAATATATTTTATGTGTTTCTCACAGTATTCACTTTTACTTCTCCTGGGTATAGGATAGCAAAACAATATCACATATTAGTTTGCTCTTCTGTTGGGAGGTTGATAATACATGGTAATTGTTTGAATACAGAGAAGAGATTGGAACCAGCAGTGACATTTTTCATTCCTTTTGTATAGTTTTTCTCTATTTGGTGCATTTAATTCATATCAAGAACTGGATTAATTTTAAAATGAGAGATATGAATTCATGAAAATAAGACTGAGGACTGATAGAAATCGATGGATTTCCTTAATATTCTGCCTTTTTTATATGAGTGAAAATGGAAATCCGAACTATAAAAATGTCTATCAGTTTCCTTTTTGTCAGCACCTTCCTCCCTTCTTCCTTCCCTGATACTGCTCACTGCTTACCTCTTTTAAGCATGGAATTTCTAAATTGGTTCTGGAGGAAAATGAATACCAAAAAAAACACCTGTTTTAAGACATGGAAACAGTGATTTTTTTCTTTTTAAAGTAAGCTCCTGCATAGCAATACAAAGATTGTAGTGCAAGTTTTGCAATGTTTTGCATTTACAGTTATCAGGCTTTTGACTATATCAGTCAACCAATACATGTAATTCAGTGCTATGCTGTCAATAGAACATTCAACTTGGACCAGGAAGCCTGGCTGTGCACAGAACACAGTGCTGCAGAGACCGGACACTGCAAGGCCTCTCACTGTAACAGGGGTCATATTGAGCGTTTTCAAGTACATAATATTCATATACGTATTTTTATGTCACAACACAGTACGGAAGTTAAGCTCTTGTGTTTGAAATTTCACCTCAGTCAGGCAGTTTGTTGAATAGATATGTGACAAAATTCCAAAATAATAAACAAATAATAATTTCTAGCCCAACACTGGTACTGCAAAAGCCCTGCACAGTATACACTGAATTTGGTTAAAATCTTTCAGCTCGTGCTTCAGTTATCATGACTGCATTACACATGCATATACAGGAAACAACAATTGGACTACTGCAATGCGCTCTACATGGAGCTACCTTTGAAGGTGACTTGGAAACTGCAGTTAATCCAGAATGCAGCAGCTAGACTGGTGACTGGGAGCGGCCTCCGAGACCATATAACACCGGTCCCGAGAGATCTGCATTGGCTCCCAGTACGTTTCCGAGTACAATTCAAAGTGTTTGTGCTGACCTTTAAGGCCCTAAACGGCCTCAGTCCTGTATACCTGAAGGAGCGTCTCCACCCCCATCATCATCCACTGAGGTCCAGCGCCGAGGGCCTTCTGGCGGTTCCCTCACTGCGAGAAGCCACGTTACAGGGAACCAGACAGAGGGCCTTCTCGATAGTGGCGCCTGCCCTGTGGAATGCCCTCCCAGCAGATGTCAAGGCAATAAACAACTATTTTACTTTTAAAAGACAACTGAAGGCGGCCCTGTTTAGGGAAGTTTTTAATGTCTGATGCTGTATTGTTTTTAATATTCGGTTGAAAGCCACCCAGAGTGGCTGGGGAAACCCAGCCAGTGGGCGGGGTATAAATAAATGATGATGATGATGATGATGATGATGATGATGATGAATTGTATGTGCATTCAGTATGTGTGTGACTGTGCACATACAGATTGCCACAACCCAGAAGTGGCCAGAACTGGGAGTGGGATGGGGTGGGCTTCGGTGTGCTCCACTGACGCACACAGAGATCAGGAATGTAACCGCTATGCAAAATGGTAATTACATATACACTATATCAGTGATTTCTCTAAAATGAAATAAAAGATAGAATACCAAACCTATTTATCCTCTCCGGCATAATCTACTATTCAAGAAGAAATAAATAGTTTACATTTAAGATTTCATATGCGTAGAATTATACAGGGTGAGTCCTAAAAGAGGCCCCGTGGATACAGAGTACACATGTTCCACAAGGTCTCTTTTAAAAGACTCACCCTGTACAACATCCTTCACAGAATCCTCATATGCTCAAGCTCTCAGAATTGTTACAGATTTGTGACATGTGAAGATGGCCTGAAATACTAAGGATGATGGCAGTAATTGGTGACAGCCATGGCAGTGTACCATGAAGGTTTGTTTTCCTGGATCTTTGTTTTCTTTTTACATAGATTTATGGATTATTCAGTGGAGACAGAAAAATAACATGTTTGTTGAATTCTAAACATCCTGTGTATGCTTTTAGCTCAGACACGAGATATTATACAGCTACTAGAGGATCATAATAATACCTTGGCCTTGCTAACATGAGCAGAAAAAATGAAATTGTTCATTCTGTGTAAACAAGAGGGAAAGAAAGATTATTGTTTGCTTTAATGTGCTTGCTAAATTGGATTTTTCTAAAAAAACAACAACCCAAAAGCAGTGTAAATTAAGGCTGGGCCACCCCCACTCCCACAATTACACCCCCCTCCAATTATATGCTACTTGCTTGGGGAGGGGATAGAAACTTTATCTGGAATTATGAAAGGAGTCACTGCTTACTTTATTGAGTCTCACTGAGAAGTATAGCTGATGGCAATACGTAAAGAGAGCCTTATGCCACTTGCTAATTTCTATTTATAGAAATAAGAATCTACATTCCAAAAATTATATTAAACTGGATGTTAAATGACTAATGACCACCAGGGACATTTCGTGGGGGGAAAGATGGCTGCCCGCATATGCAGACTGTAGGAATAGACTCACTGATCTACTTGTGTGTGAGGCACAAGTACAAGATTATGTTTGTTTTGTCCATCTCTAACAACAACTATGCATGAAAATGGATAACAGCCAAATATGTTCTTGTAGTGAAGCAAAATAGGGACGCGGGTGGCACCTAGGACCTGCCGATCGCATGGTTGGCGGTTCGAATCCCCGCGGCGGGGTGCGCTCCCGTCGATCGGTCCCAGCGCCTGCCAACCTAGCAGTTCGAAAGCACCACCGGGTGCAAGTAGATAAATAGGGACCACTTACCAGCGGGAAGTTAAACGGTGTTCCGTGTGCTGCGCTGGCTCGCCAGATGCAGCTTGTCACGCTGGCCACATGACCCGGAAGTGTCTGCGGACAGCGCTGGCTCCCGGCCTATAGAGTGATATGAGCTCACAACCCTAGAGTCTGTCAAGACTGGCCCGTACGGGCAGGGGTACCTTAGTGAAGCAAAATAAGTTGTATCGCTTTAAGTCATATACAGTGGTACCTCAGGTTAAGTACTTAATTCGTTCCGGAGGTCTGTTCTTAACCTGAAACTGTTCTTAACCTGAAGCACCACTTTAGCTAATGGGGCCTCCCACTGCCGCCGCGCCGCCGTCACACAATTTCTGTTCTCATCCTGAAGCAAAGTTCTTAACCCGAGGTAATATTTCGGGGTTAGCGGAGTCTGTAACCTGAAGTGTATGTAACCTGAAATGTATGCAACCCGAGGTACCACTGTATAGCTTATAATTAACTTATAATTGATAGGGAAGGGAAGGATTCCAAAAATGTAATCTTCCCTATCATATTATTTAAGGAAAAAATGCTAAAACAATAAAAATAATACTCTACTCCATTTGCAGTGCAGTACAAGAAAAAGATTGTCAATTATTATTGATTATAATGTTTTATTGTCATTGCATAAAAATATTGGAGAGTAATACCTTATTTTCTTTTATTAGTGGAATGTATGGCAGAGACTGGGTAGTAGTACAACTATGGGGAGCAGTAATAGGTGGATAATTATGGGAATTTTTGATTATTATACAATTACAATGCAATGTGTACAGGATTATACATACTTCTCATAAATGGTATTTGCTCAAATCTCCATTTTGTTTTTAACCTTTAGTTTCATAGATTGTTGTACATCCTGCAGGCTAGCCAGCTCCGAAACAGAACCAGAGAAAACTCTTTGATTAATAGGAAAAATAGCTTTTCAACATTAGGTCATCAGTTCAAAACTGATCCTGGTTGATAGTGACCAAACAATACTAATCTCAAATGGCAGTTTGCTCTTTAAAAATCCACTTTGCTGCTCTTTTCTAATTCCAGGATGACAAATGTACAGACTGTTAAAAAAAGAGAGAGAGAGAAAGAGCACTGTTACAGTTAGCGCTAACTGGTGACCTGGTTGGTAATCTCCATAGGGAAAATGAATGTGGAATAGGTAACAGAAGGCAAGCTACCAGTTTGGCGCATACAAATGATCCTTGAAGTACATCGGTAGAAATATCCAAGGAACTTTGCTTTATTGCTATCTGTACACTATAGATATATAAATCTATCACTTCTTTATAAAAAATATACTGAATACAGTCGTACCTTGGAAGTCCATTCGACTTCCAAAATGTTCAGAAACCAAAGCGTGGCTTCTGATTGGCTGCAGGAAGCTCCTAGAGCCAATCGGAAGCCAAATAAGTCCCGTTGGACGTTTGGCTTCCAAAAGAACGTTCGAAAACCTGAACACTCACTTCTAGGTTTTGATCATTTGGGAGCCGATTTCTTCGGGAGCCAAGGCATTTAAGAACCAAGGTATGACTGTACTGTTCTTTGTGAAAAGTTGTCTTACTTCACACCTGTTGATGAGTGGAAGGATGGAGGAGTCAGGTGGGGAAATGATGCTTGTTAAACGGTGGCCCTGTTAAGTCACTGACATACAAATGATGAAGGCAACAACATTTATGTTAGTTCCAAGAGTCGTACCTTGAATCACTTTACTGAGATGATAGAAAGATTCATACAATTGTATTCCATTGTGCAATATTGCATATTCTTTCTTGTATGTATTTAAACATCCAGCGGATGGCCTGATGAGGATGCTTATGATGCTTGATGATCAGACACTAATTTTCTTATACATAGGTGTGAAAAAGTAAGTAATTTCTGCATAGTTGGGGAAAGCAGTTAAATATGTTTTTGGAGTAGCAAGTGATTGTGTCTTCTTTACTATTTCCTTTGAATTTAAATAATACTGTAATAAGCTGAAAAAAATGAGATGTGCTGTAACAATAACTTAGCCGGTTCTTAAGGTGTAGCTCTATAACAGTTATTATTAGTTTAAATCAACAGTCCTATGAAGTACCCTTGATAGGTTGTGTCTGCCAACTCTTGAGCTTAATTTACTTCAATAAAGACTCCGCATCTTGCTTAAACTGAAAGCCAGATATTATCAGGCTTGTTGCCTGACATAAACTATGCTCCTTGCTGTGGAGGCTCTATCAATATGATTAAGGACTTCTTTATGTAACTCATTTTGGACATGTTTTCAAATTGAGCTGATGTAAAAAATGTCAACCCTCTTTGAATCTAAATGTTGCATCTTTCTTACCTTCATTAGAAACCAGCTCTTTCAGACTAAGATATGTATTTAAAAACAAATGAATTTTTAAAAGATATTCCCAAAATGAAAGAAGCAAGAAGCCTTTAAATCAATTAAATCATACATGAGAGAAGGCAATTCACCATCTGCTTCAGAACCTCCAAGGTAGGAGAGTCCACCACCTCTCGTGGGAGTCTGTTCCACTGTCACACAGCTGCTACGGTCACAAAGTTCTTCCTGTTTAGTTGGAATTTCATCTTTCCATTCTCTTTCTGGGTCAGTGGAAGTGTAAAGCAAATAACCATGATTGATCTGTGTTTGCTGTTAACCAGGAGTTGAACCTGTTTTTCAAACCCTAGTTTCTAATTGGATGTAAGCCTTAGCCATGGTTAAGGCAAGCAGGGTAATTCTTGCTGGGGAGAGGCAACACATTCTCACATGCCATTCCAAATCCTTAATGGGAACCAACAGGCTCTCAGTTTCTGCTTGAGGTGCAACAGAGGAATACTTAGGGTTAGTAACCTAAGGACTAGTTAGTAACCTAAGGGTTAATTCTGTTGACAGTCAGCCAATGCAGACAGCAGCGGAGCTAGCCGCTCCAACACCCAGGGTGGTGCACATGCCGTGCACACGGGGGCAGGGGGAATCGCACCCATGATCACACCAGGGGCACAATCTGGCGCGTTCGCGATCATGCCGGGGTGCCATCCAGCGTGGTGACAATTGCGCCTGGGGGGGGTGTAGGGATATCGCGGAGTGGGGGTGGGGTCCGGAGGGAGCACACTCCCCACCCCACCCGCAGGCAGCATCAGCCTGCCGGCACGTGTGATCCTGAGGTACGTAACAGGGGGTTTGTCAACCCCCCTTCAGGGATGACACCCAGGGCAGATCTCCCCCGCTGCCCCCCTTTCCTACACCCCTGAATGCAGAGGATGGGGGTGGGAGAGGTATTGACTGCCAACCGGTCAGAAGGGTATCATCTTTCCTGAGATAACTCAAGTTCTGATCAGCTGTGCAGTTTTGAAGGAGTTTTCCTCTGAAGGTTTAGTTGTTGAATATCCCTGCTATGAGCAAAGCATGATCTAACTAAAAGACAGAACCCCTCTGGTTTATTTATTCTTAAATATTATCATTTTGTTTTCCCTCTGAAATCGGACTTGCATTACAGTGGTACCTCGGATTACATAAGCTTCAGGTTACATATGCTTCAGGTTCCACCCTCCGCTAACCCAGAAATAGTGCTTCAGGTTAAGAACTTTGCTTCAGGATAAGAACAGAAATCGGGCTCCAGTGGCACGGCAGCAGCAGGAGGCCGCATTAGCTAAAGTGGTACTTCAAGTTAAGAACAGTTTCAGGTTAAGAACGGACCTCCGGAACGAATTAAGTACTTAACCTGAGGTACCACTGTATTCAAATGGCTTTGCTAACAATTTCTGCACTTGCTCTTGGTAACAGAAATGCTGCTGCATCCTCTCCATATTGAGTTCCAATTCACATGCATGCACCCAGCAGCATGTCGAATAGTGTATATTAATACTGGAACTATGGAGGTAGGCCATTTATGTGAGTCTTTCTTACCCAATTAGTTCTGCCTACATTATTGAAAAATTCATATTAATCAGCATTTAAATTAATTGGCATGTTAAAACAAATTATGTTTGAGGCAACTTCGCTCTCCCTCTGCATGGCATCAGAAAATGATTTGGTCAATGAATATGTCTAAATCTTTCCAAAATGAATTATGTGTATAAATATTGATTTGATGGTGGAGATATATGTGCAAGATATTAAGGCTTTTTTAAATTATACAGCGCTGTTCATAACAATCAAACAAAGCTTGACAATGAAGAACTACTTTCTAAGTAGGCTGCTATGCCAGGCTTTTCCATGAGTAATTGGCACCAATTTTAATTTAAACTGTGTGTGGGTATGTGGGTGGGTGGGTGCACGCACACACACATACTTATGTTTTAGTGAAGGATACATGCAAAATATCATATTTAATTACTCTGGTCAGCAGTTTTAGAATGACAGAAATGTATTGCCACTATCGAGTGGGAAATTGCTTTGCAGCACAATCCTATGCTTGTCTACTCATAATTCCCACTGAGTTCAACGGTACTTACTCTCAAGCAAGAAAGAATATGTATTAGAATGCAGACTTAGTTGTCTATAATTCTTATTATTGATCATCCTTTTACCATCAGTGTAGGCATATTTAAAATGAAGACACAATGGCCAATTGTTAAAATAATATATAAAGGACATTGGAGTAATCTGTAAAAAGTTAAAACTGATTTTGAGATATCAGAAAGTAGTGCAATGGTCACATAACCAGCACAGACTGATGCAGTCCCAAGAACAGCTGTAGCTCAGTGGGGTTTTTCACATAGAAGTCCTCAAGTTCAATCCCTGGCATCTCCAGGTAGGGCAGGGAATATCCCCTGCCTAGAAACCTGGCGATTCACTACCAGTCAGTATTGACAGTACTAAGCTAGTTGTACCAATAACCTGATTCATTATAAGGCAGCTTCCTATGCCTCTATATTCCACAGACTGGCTGAGTTTAGGATCTCCTGAGGTTGATTTCGTCTGAAATGCTAAAGCAGCAAATATGATAACAGCACAGTTGGATGGTAGGCGGGTGGCTGTATCTGTTCCTGAATTTTCAGGAGAGAAGGAGGTTTCTACCCACCATCCTGGCCATGTTGTTGCCTTCTGTTTCAGCAATATTGCTAATGTTTGTTTTATCACAATCTTTGTGCTCCTTTTTAAAGCACGTAGCTGAAAAGGATTGGTGTGCGGTACAGTTCATGTTGTCTCCCCACCCGCGTCAGCCAAACAACGTACAGTATGTTAGACTGGACAACTCTCTTTGGCATGGTTGATATTAAATGATTCTACACTTCATTGTGCTGTTAAGAACAATATAAAGATAGAAGCCACATAGAAAATGACTGAAGGTGTGTGAATGAGAAACAGAAGTCAAAATAGATCCTGTGACACAAGAAAGAACAAACAGTTGAGATTTGGGAAAAGTCCCTAAATATGGAGTTTGCCTAGATCAGACTGAACTTACTTGATTTTTGAAAGAACTTTGAGTTCACAGTCTGTGGTTATTTTTAGTAATAGTCAGGAAAAGATTTAGAATTTCATTTTTCACTTTTTTCACTAGACTTCACATTGCATGAGAGTGGATCAAATTCAGTGAAAACTTGAACATATATGTACATATTGTTGCATGCCACCCCAATCTCTGAGCGGTGCGAGATTCCAGGGGCTCCAGGTTGCTTACCCAGAATTAATAAGGCATAGTGGAGACTGAAGTATCTTTATGACATATGGTTTATTTACACATATATACAACCTGAGCCTACAATGGAGGGGTTCACAACCTTAACATCCCCAAAGGACCTTGCTTCTTCCATAGTCACAGCCTTGCATTCAAACAGAAATCAAACATCGTGCTTACTGTCTCTCTGGCTTACTGCTCTTGCTTGTAGCTCACATCATTGAAAACTCTCTGCCCTCAGCTCTGGTATTGTTCTTCTATCTAACCACAACTTGCCATTTCACCACCCAGTTGCCATCTCACACAGACCCCATTCCTACCCCCCTTAATGCTCCATCACCCAGGCAATCACCTCATCAAGAAGCCAGCCTAAGTTATATTTCAACACCTGCTGGATCCAGGGGTTGGAAGGGTCTCAACATACAGCCTATTTTCCCCATATCATATCTACCCACTTTCCTACCTATCTTCCTTCTTATTTTAAAATGAGAGTATTTCTCCACACTCCAAAATCGGTAATGCTAAAAAAACAAATTTCCCAGTCGTTAAAGTTGTACTTGTCATATGAATGATGTTAAATTTGCAGGACTTAACACATGTATAAATGGTTCTTCTAGGTTTTCTAATAAACACCGATGTCATTTAAGTTCATTTCCTTATTGGTACACAGATCCCAACCTCCAATAAGGGTCGTGATAACAATGCAGGGCTTTGTGTAAATCACTCAGAGCCTAACCTGCAGTATTCATTATGAACAACACTGCAAGGTTGTCATAATTCACTCTCCCCACCGCAACCCCTTACAACTTGCAATATGAGAACACTGAACTGCATTTGCTTTGAAATTTGCCTTAGCAGGGCATTTTTTAAAAAAGAAAAGTCTCATGCTAAATCAGAACTGATTTAGTAAGTTCAGAAACTCTTTACTGTTATGCACTTGTTTTTTTAATAAAAAAGGCTAGTGTCTGAAAATCAAAGATAATTCAATTTATTGTTTATCAAGCGTGCTGAGCATGGTTAGGAGACCCCTATTTCCCCTGCCAGTTCCAGAAAGACATCTTCATTGACTATGCAAAAGCCTTTGACTGTGTCGACCACAGCAAACTATGGCAAGTTCTTAAAGAAATGGGAGTGCCTGATCACCTCATCTGTCTCCTGAGAAATCTCTATGTGGGACAAGAAGCTACAGTTAGAACTGGATATGGAACAACTGATTGGTTCAAAATTGGGAAAGGAGTACGGCAAGGCTGTATATTGTCTCCCTGCTTATTTAACTTATATGCAGAATTCATCATGCGAAAGGGTGGGCTGGATGAATCCCAAGCCGGAATTAAGATCGCCGGAAGAAATATCAACAACCTCAGATATGCAGATGACACAACCTTGATGGCAGAAAGTGAGGAAGAATTAAAGAACCTTTTAATGAGGGTGAATGAGGAAAGCGCAAAATATGGTCTGAAGCTCAACATCAAAAAAACGAAGATCATGGCCACTAGTCCCATCACCTCCTGGCAAGTAGAAGGGAAGAAATGGAGGCAGTGAGAGATTTTACTTTCTTGGGCTCCATGATCACTGCAGATGTGACAGCAGTCACGAAATTAAAAGACGCCTGCTCCTTGGGAGAAAGGTGATGGCAAACCTAGACAACATCTTAAAAAGCAGAGACATCACCTTGCCAACAAAGGTCCGTATAGTAAAAGCCATGGTTTTCCCAGTAGTGATGTATGGAAGTGAGAGCTGGACCATAAAGAAGGCTGATCGCCGAAGAATTAATGCTTTTGAATTATGGTGCTGGAGGAGACTCTTGAGAGTCCCATGGACTGCAAGAAGATCAAACGCATCCATTCTTAAGGAAATCAGCCCTGAGTGCTCACTGGAAGGACAGATCGTGAAGCTGAGGCTCCAATACTTTGGCCACCTCATGAGAAGAGAAGACTCCCTGGAAAAGACCCTGATGTTGGGAAAGATTGAGGGCACAAGGAGAAGGGGACGACAGAGGACGAGATGGTTGGACAGTGTTCTCGACGCTACAAACATGAGTCTGACCAAACTGCGGGAGACAGTGGAAGACAGAAGTGCCTGGCGTGCTCTGGTCCATGGGGTCATGAAGAGTCGGACACGACTAAACGACTAAACAACAACAACATTTCCCCTGCCAGAGCTTTAAATGTATGGTGTGAATGTGCTCATAGTCACCATTTTAGCAATAGTAGCAGTTTAACTACCAGCAGAACCTACATGCAACTCTTTGGTTCCCCGCTTCCTTCATACAGTTAACTATTTTCATACCAGATATTGTTCACATCATAATATTCTCACATTTGCCTCATAAAAATTCAAAAGTTGCATACCTGGAAAAAATACATGCTTTAGATTAGGCTGCACCTAAGGGGCAGCTTACCATGCTGCTAGAGCAATGATTGATTGTTTAGCTTGAAGTGCAGGACACAAAAACAGTGAAGAGTTTCTTATTCATATGTTGGCACTGTAATAACTCCCCATGCTGCCAGTTGGACAAGCAGGAATGAACATAGGGCTTGGCACAGTCTTCCTGTAGCTTGTGAGTTTCGGGCACACTGTGTCAGTGTGCCTGATGCTCAATAAATAATCTGTCAGGAAATATCTGCTAGAAGTCTTAGCAAATACCCATCATGACAAATATGACCATATTTTTTTTTACTGTGTCTATATTGGCATAGTTCTGTTGACATGGGTAGGTGTATATAAATGCCATTGGTGACATTGCCAAGTGTGTGTGTTTGTGTGTGTGTTTTAAGGTCTAGGAAATGGATTTCACGTTTGTGCTTCGTGTCCACTTTTCTACTTGTCAGCCTCAAGTGATTTCTTGTGGGATTCCTAAACCTCAAGAGATCTCCTGTAGGGTTTCTTCCCCCCGCCCTTTTCATTTTACCTGTTGAAACAACTGTTCCACACGATGAATTTGAAATCTTTTTGTGGCCTAGCCTATCTGTCTGCTCTTATCACAGCCCTCAATGAAAATAGCCAAAGCAGAAGGAAGAACAAATGCACACACTGATCCTGTTCTGCACCACTTCATCTTTTGTTTCCATGTGTGCAGGACAGGCTGACATGATTTACTGAAAAAGAGCACCAGATGTTTTCTCCAAAGTATTCTTTGTCTCAGCCTATCAAGCCTTTCACTTTTTCACATTACCTACAAACTAAGCCGCAGATGGTAATTATTTGCACACAAATAAAGTACACAAAGTACACAGCTATTGGTGTTACGGTAAATTTCTTGCTGGACATGAAGGAAAGCTGCTCCAACAGAGTGGTAGTGCCAGTGAAGAGCAAAACACACACACCCCAGCTCCCACCGCCTCCACACCAAAAGCAGGATGATGCTTGTACACACGCTGCACAACTGAAAATATTTAGGATCCATTCTGTATTGTTCACGAAAGTCAGTTTTTTCATGGTATAAGAAAATGCAGGGTTTTAAGTGCATTATTCTGGAATATTAGCTGAATGATGCTGATGTCATGTGGCAACACGCCCCCCCCCCTGCAAAACAAAAAACTATTCCACCATAAAGGATAAGTGTGTAAAGGTCATGGGAGAGGTTGCACTATTTCTAAAGCATAGGTATGCAGCTTGGGAGATCTCCTCGATCCAATGCTTATGGGTGCCTAGGTGGCAGCACTTACTAGGAGTGCCTTTTATCCACTCCAATTTATAAAATAACTTTTCTTAGAGAAGACCGAATCAGAATAAATTATCTATGCAAGACTGGACTACTGCAGTTCTATCTACACGATTTTATAAACTTCCATTGGTCTAAAATGCAGCAGTCAGACTTTATCTGGGACCAAATCATCAGAGCATATAATTCCAAACCTGTTTCATCTGCATTGTATGTTTTAACAGCAAGAATGCAGCCAGCTGCATGCCCTGAAAGTTGCTGGTAGGGAGCAAAAATAAACTCAACTGTATAAAGAATGCCTACAGGTTCCCTAGCGGCTTTCAAGGCAAACAAATGAGTGTTCAGCCATACCATGCACATGTGTGGGTGAGAGAAAGGGAGGGAGGAAAGGAGGAAGATATGAATAGACTTTAAGTAGATACGAAATATAAGTCAAATTTTATGTGTTTTACTTGCATTGAAAGATATCATAAGGATACTGAATGTTTAATGATGCATCTTTTACATAATTTATTGTGCTGTAGATTCAACTAAAATTGAAGATTGACAGCTATTTCAGAACAGTATTCTAATGGAAATTCCAATTTCGAACCTAATTCACCTTTTAACTAAATTCAGCAGCAAATAAACCTTAAAACCAGACCTATGATCAACCCCATAATGGGCTACTCTGAATATGTCCATGGAGACTACAGTGCAATTGTGAAATCCATGAATCAGCTCCAGATTTAAATTATATCAGACACTCATGGCTAAAAGAGGTGCTTTGCCCTGTTACTAAGTTAAGGAAGTTTAAAGTACAAAATGAAATGCATGCAGTCTCCCCAGAACATTTCTGCTCTGAAATTTATCAACCGAGAAGATCCAAGCTACTTCATTTATTTTCTGCTGAGTTACAGACAAACCCATTTCAACCAAAACCATCAACCATCTATGGTATCAGAAGGTGAATAAATGCCCTTTAACTGCTGTATATAAAAGAATACGATTTATGCCATATAAATATGTAAGAACCCTAAGAAAATGTGTAAGCCTGTAAGTGACCGTAAAAATATTTTTATTCTCTTGAATGGGTTTTTTGTTACTGAGAGAATTAATAACTTGTAAAGGGGGAGCTTTCTTTAAAAATCTGTCCTTGTTTATAACAGAAATGCCAGTAAAGACTCCTTGAAGGCTAATACTTTTTATTGTAACAAAAACCCACTTCATCGCAGATATTTTGTAGATATAATCTTTCGCTATATATATCTCTCTATCTGTCTATATGCCAAAGAGAGTTGGGGCAAGAACACAGTCCTGTTTCACACAGCTCATTATAGAGAAAGTGTCTAAGGATGGGCCATCATTTTGGATAGTGCCTGGCATGTTCTTGTGGAAGGACACAATCATATTGTGAAGCTTAGGTGGACATCCTATCTTGTTGAATAGTGTGAAGAGTAATTTTCAGCTAATAAGGTTTTGTCAGGTTTATGAAGGCGATGTACAAGGGGTGCCTCTGCTCTGGGCTGACAGTGTGATCATCTGTAAAAAAATGTGCGAACAAAAGATGGCAGTTCTGGGATTTTGAACCAAAATGTGCAGTTGGACCTATTCACAACAACAGTTTCCATGTTGTCTCTTTCATGAAATGTTTTGAACATTACATAGGCCTGGGAGAAGAAACAATTGCAAGTGGTTAACACTCCTCATCTCTCTACGTATTTTGTAGTATATGAAATATGGCTACCTGATCTCTGGAGCTCATAATGGTAAAATCTGTGACTCCACCCAGACCATTATAAGTTACAGAAGAGGTGGAGAAAGAAGACTAAGTCACTCCAATTCTTTCCTTCAGTTAAGTCCAGTCAAATTTGACTACAGTGCTACCTCTGGTTATGAACTTAATTTGTTCCGGAGGTCCGTTCTTAACCTGAAACTGTTCTTAACCTGAGGTACCACTTTAGCTAATGGGGCCTCCTGCCGCCGCCGCGCTGCCGGCACACGATTTCTGTTCTCATCCTGAGGTAAAGATCTTAACCCAAGGTACTACTTCTGGGTTAGCAGAGTTTGTAGCCCAAAGTGTTTGTAACCCGAGGTACCACTGTAAGGGTGGGCACTCCTCTCCGCTTTCAGGCTGAGGGAGCCAGTGTTTGTCTACAGACAGCTTTCCGGGTCATGTGGCCAGCATGACTAAACTGCTTCTGGTGCAACGGAACACCGTGACAGAAGCCAGAACACTGCAGTGCCACCTATTTACTTGTGCTGGTATGCTTTCGAACTGCTAGGTTGGCAGCAGCTGAGACAGAGCAACGGGAGCTCCCCCCATCGCGTGGATTCAAACTGCTGACCTTACGAGTGGTTTAGACCACAGCGCCACCTGCATCCCTTTTCCTTCTAAGTCCCATATAGTCTGGCTCTGAAAGTCATATTCAGGTAGAAGAATCCCTATATAAGAAGGAGAAGTGCCATCATTAAGAATGCTAAGGACATTTTTCTCCTTAATGGGCTGAGCGCATTGTGGTCACCCACCCCATCCCTTGCCTCAGAGGAACTGCTTTGAGGGCCTCTCAGGGCTATATAGTGGGACACAATATAAGCTTTCTAACCAAACAAACAAACAACTCAGCCAAGCCCAAATAAAAAGATAGTGCCTTGTTATTATGTCACAATCCTATTCTTGACAAAACATAAAACTGAGTCCCTTGCCAGTAATTGTAGCAGGTACAATGAAAGCAGATTGTTAAGTAGACCATCAGACAATGCGCTCTGTTCCTGATCTACCAGCATTAGTCTGAATGTCAGGAGAGAGCCAGGGAATGGAGGTAGTCTCTCTTTAGACTTATGTACATAGGTTGGGGTGGAGCCTGGTGCTGTGATGCAGCTCCTTATTAATTGTAATCACTTTGAACATACACAATGGGTTATTGTTTAAAAGTGCCCAAGTAATTCCTTTTCCCCTGAAGTTTGGCTACTTCAAAGCAGATGCGAGCTATAGCATAAATGTGTAAATTTTCTGTAACTGCCTTTTAACTGAAACAAAACTTTTTAATGTCTATAAATAAAGTTTACACAATCAATATATTTCTTATATTCCTTTAGCAAGTGTCATTTATAAGAAAAATATACAGTAAATTATTGGAATAGTTTAAGACATTTTTTTAAAAAAGCCTGAAGCAGATTTTTACATCAACCAGCCTAAAAAGAAGATTATTAGATTTGAAGAGAGAAGCTGAAGTGTGTTGTGTGCTATTCATGTCAGTGGAAAGATAAATACTAGAGCTTAACTTCAAATGTGATAAAAATTGATAGACTGCTTTAGAATATGATCCTCCACCAAAATATTATGTCTACTGTCTCATTGTTGTTGTAAGTTTGAATGGAGGGAGCGCATCATGCTTAGTAGTGAAGTTCTGGCAGGTTGCAGTTTCAGCCCAGACGAAGAGCTGAATGTCTGATGTTGGTGTTAGGTGACCAGACACAAGGAAGTGGATTGTATGTTGCATGATGTAAATAGATCCCTTGGCATTGTGTACCAGTCCCATAACAAATAAAGAAGAAGTAAATCACAAGTATATGGTTTTGAACTAGGACCATCTTCAGGCGCCTTCCACATGAGAGGTCCACAGGGTGGCAACACGGGAATGGGCTCTCGCCAAGCTCAAAAATTTCTTCTTTTTGCAAATTTTTCAGAAAAGCTCTACAACTTTTCACTGTTTGAAATATGGCAACCCTAAGTGAAGCTGCTTGAAGTGCTGCAGTGTTTGTCCAAAACACAACTGTGCTCACTGGAACCCTTGAAGGAGTAGTTCCCCTATGAGACTGTATAATCTAAATAAAACATCAGTACATGCACATAGAAAACGTCTATCTTAAGAGTCTTCAACAAGGATACATATAACCTTTGACTGTGAACTTATGTGTATGTTATCTCATGGAGTATTAATGCTGAACACTAACAAGGTAATGACATAGACTTATGACATATATTCAGCCCAGTGTGCTCTTAAATTTTACTCATGTATTCATGGAAAATTGTAGAGTTGGAAGGGACCACAAGGGCCCCTAGTGCAACCCCTGCAATGCAGGAATCTTTTGTCCAACGTGGGGCTTGAATCCACAACCCTGATATTAAGAGTCACATGCTAAGATGAATGCTACACCCTCAGTTTAATTTGGAGACTGAATCCATTCTTCTTCTTTCAATTTGTTTCTCTTCTCCCTGAAAAGGCTCTGAGTACACACCTTCTCATGCCAAGCGTGGAGAATGTTCATTGCTGCAGAAATGTAGTTGATACAGTTTTAAAACTCCCCACTCTGCAGTTTAGGATCTGTTTATGAATTAGTGTATGAAGATATGAGTAATTGTTTTAATGAAAATTTCACCTCTGCACCACTTTTTCTGAGAGTTCATTGTGAATGTAATTAGGTCTGCCATAGTCATCTCCCTGTGAGCATGTAGATAAGGCATAAAAATATTTCTTTCACTATAATTCTTCCGCTTAAAGATGATAGGGAAAGCACAAATGAATTTAATACCACTAATGTTCTCTGTGAACTGGAACCATTTATATCAAAAAGTATCATATGTCTGTCTTAGTCAAATGTTGATGCTTTTTCACAATGCATGAACATGTATTTTTAAAGACAAATACCTAATAGAATTCCCTAGAGTAAAGATGTCTGTTCTTCATCCTTCATCCATGAACTTTATTGATCTGTTTCTTTGACCATGTGCTGGTCCCGTGGGTTACCCAAAAGGTGAGGTCCAAGTCCAGTCCGTGGTCAAAGGTGCAACGTGGAGGCAGTCCGTAGTAGCTGAAGCTGGGTGCAGGGCAGGGAGTCAGGTGAAGTCAGGAACAGGCATGGAAGCAGGGAGCCAGGGCGGGTCAGGAGCTCTGGCTGAAAAGCAGGACAGGGTTCAGGCAGGAACTAGCAACCAACAATGTTGCTCCCACAACTTGTGACTGGAGCTGGCTGGCTTTTATCTGCCCTGAGGCATAGGGTGGCCCCGATCCTCTGGAGACTCGCCTCTCCTGGCCTGGAGGCGAGCACTCCTCCTGCAGGAACTTAGTTCCCTCCGCCTCTCTGCCCTGAGCCTCTGTAGCTCAGGAGAGGCTGGAGGGTTAGCAGACCCAGAGGCAACCTCAGCTTCCTCAGAGAGTGGAGCACCTGCAGGCAATGGGCCCTCCATCACCTCAGGAGCCAGAGCAGGCTCAGCTGATGCCTGTACCTGAGGATCCAGCACAGGTGAGGACCCTTCAGGCTCATGCCCCAGCCCAGTTCAGCTGGTTCTGGAGGCGGGGAATCCTGTGCAGGCTGGGATCCCTCAGGTTCAGCATCTGAGTCCGAATCCCAGGCCATCACAGACCACCTGTTCAAATTGATAGGGGACTTGCATGTTGGTTGCATGTTATTTCATTCCGTGCACCATATTCTCAAACCTAGAACCCTTTAGCCTGATATGCACATTTCAGAAACCCAGCTGCAATCTCCCTTGCATAATGTTGCAGCACAATTGCTCACATATCCCTGTCAACATATTATACCCCTGCTCAGAGATCTGTAGTAGTTTGCCAAGCCAAATTCATTGTGCTAATATATAAAGCACATAACAGCTTGGGACCAGTTTACCTTACTCCTTTATGCCCTTTTGCAATCGGTACCACATAATGTTCATTCTGGACTTGCAAGTATTCGACCCTTCACTGTGGCAGCATCTATACACTGGAACTCCCTGCCCATTGATTTAGGAAGCTCCCTTCACTGTATTGCTTTTGGCACTTGCTAAAAACCCTTTTTGTTTAGGAAATCCTACCGAGACATGTACCTTTGATGTGCACTTTAATATGTAATTTTATTTTATACTGCCTGTTTGATATTTTTAATGTATATTTTGTGTTAACCACTTAAAAGCTTTTATGCTTAAGTGGTATATAAAAAAGGGGGGAGTCATCCAGTTTGTGGGGAGCATCCCAACAGCTGTTTGGATGTGCATGGATGTGCCCCCAATGGGAGGGACCAGCTTACCACTATATCCCAAAAATGTTGAAAAAGGCAATTTGGGCATGTGGGCAAACGTAATTTGATTTGGTGTTACAGCCCCAACATAAAGGTACACAAAAGAGTGTGTAATCAGATTTAAATGTTTCCCACAGGTCTGCCCCCTTCCTGATACACAAAACATAAATTCCCTTGCCTGATAATTGCAACTGGCTTTGCCAGTCATACACCACTGAAAACTGCATCTTGCACCAAAGTCCAAAAACAAAGAGATGTTCGTAAGGTTGCAACTGGGATCTGCAAGGAATCCTCTTCTTGACATCCTAGTTGCTCTGCTGACATCCTAGCTACTGAGCAAATAGTTTTTTGTTTGAACTCCTTTACAAAAGGATTGGTTGTGTAAATGATGAATGGGTCATGTTCTGTTCTCCACATTAAGATGAATGCCATAGTTTAAAGGTGACATCTTTAAAAATCTCTTAAAGAATATTGTGGACTATACAGTCACAGTTCATTCATTTGGAACAGATTTCAAAAGTCAGGAAGATTGAGCTACCTAATATTTTCTTCCAATATTCAACCTTCCTTCATTTCCCAAAATCCCTTTCTAGCACACATTAAAATGTTCTATTATTTCTTAATCTGTCCTAGTATATGTGAATTAACATGTTAGTTTTAATACAATATTTGTTATTAATAATTCAACAAATACTGCAAAATAAAATAAATTAACTGTTGTAGAAGAAACAGGAACATTTGCTCGCCTTCTGTGATATTTTTAATGCTTATTTTTAGCCACACACCATGTTGGAGATGTTTATGGACAGACATAAAAGAAAAGCAGTGCAGGAACAGGAGAGAATTTGCTTGTTTAAGGGAGAAATAAGCAATGGTTATTGACTTAGAATGGAACTCAGTCTTGCTAAGACCGGAAAGCAGTGTGAGCAGTCAGGCTGGAATTACTATCCAAATAGTAATGGCATTTCTCTTTTCAATAAAAAACATGATTTGCCTTTTGTCAGTTTGGCTTCCTCCAGCTTTGAGAACAGGTAGAAAGCAAAACCACATTCTTTTTTAGCTAACAATAATGCATCCTGTTATCTGTTTTCTGCTTTTTCCTTACATTTTCCCTGGTAGGTGTTAGCACTGTAATATGCTTTCTAGAATGCATTCATAAGCACGAGTTATTGTATTCTATTCCTCCTTTCTAGTAAAAATTCAGGGGTGCTAAAGTGGGTTTTATACTAAAAATGGCGATTAAGTGTTTCTTTTATTATAGGCAAACATTGACAAAGTATAGTGATGGAAATAGCTAAACAGCAGAATATCTTAGCCTTAAAACACTTTCACACCTGCGGTCCAGGTTACTGGGTGGAAGCTTGCTGTAGCTGATGCTGCATAATTTGGGATAGGCTTTCAGAAAGAACTCCAGCTAATATGTTACATACCGTAGATTCTGGCATATAAGACGACTTTTTAACCCCAGAAAAGAGGTTAAAAAGTCGGGGGTTGCCTTATACACCGGGTATGGCTGCATTGGACGGCGGGCTCCGCTCCATGCCGGGAGGAAGCCACCCAGTGAAGCCGGCTTAGCATCGCTGGGCAGCTTCCTCCCGGCACGGAGCCTGCCGCCCACTGCCGCTGCCCAGCGAAGCTGCCGAAGCGTATAAGACGAGCCCACAAATTGGCAGCTGCCAATTTGGGGGGTCATCTTATACGCCCAGTCGCCTAATACGCCAGAATCTGCAGTACATTTGATGGGTGTAGTTAACTCATATCTATTCCTTATCTCAAAGCAAAGTTTAGAAACATATATATGCAAAATCTGGATCTAGTAGTTCATTAATAATCAAAATAGGACAAATACTGTATCTGTGGGTGTTATTCCAGATTCTGAACAGTATTATATAGTGGATGAGATTGCATGTATGTCCTTTGGATTCTCATTTTTGTTAAGAGTCAGCTGCAATATTTTGCCATTCTCTTTGAACCTTATAATAATTTAATAATAATAATTTATTATTTATACCCCAGCCACTCTAGGCAGCTCCCAACAGAATATTAAAAACACGATAAAACATGAAACATTAAAAACTTCCCTAAACAGGGCTGCCTTCAGATGTCTTCTAAATGTCAGATAGTTGTTTATTTCCTTGATATATGATGGGAGGGCGTTCCACAGTGCGGGTGCCACTACCGAGAAGGCCCTCTACCTGGTTCTCTGCAACCTCACTTCTCACAGTGAGGAACCACCAGAAGGCCCTCTGCGCTGGACCTCAGTGTCTGGGCTGAATGATGGGGGTGGAGACACTCCTTCAAATATACAGGGCCGAGGCTGTTTAGGACTTTAAAGGTCAGCACCAACAAAGCTGAAGACAGACAACACCATGTGCTTAATATACTATACAGTGGTACCTCGGTTTACGAACTTAATCTGTTCCAGAAGTCTGTTCTTAAACCGAAACCGTTCTTAAACCGAGGCGCGCTTTCCCTAATGAGGCCTCCTGCCGCTGGTGCCCTCCCACCGTTTGGATTCCATTCTTAGACTGTGGTAAATTTTGCAAACCGGGACACACTCCAGTTTTGCAGAGTTTGTAAACTGAATAGTTCGTAAACAGGGCTGTTCTTAAACCGAGGTGCCACTGTATACCAATTATTCTGTATTCGAAACTCAGAAATTGGGCTGGGGGATGCTGGGCAGTGGAGAATTGCTATTCACTTGGTTCTATTTTGCAATGAAGGCTCACATGCTTGCTCACTTGCTTGTGGGTTTATCAGGTGGTGGTTCTAGTGGTAGCAGGGCTGTGATGGAACAGGAGGAGACCAGCAGTTATGGTCCATTATAACTGGGTAAGGAAGACTGATGGCTGTCCCACTCTTTCCTCCCACTTGGCCATGGGTTTACCCACTGGACTGGAAGCCCCACAGGCACTCAGCTCTCAGTCCACTTCAGTGCTGCTACTGTGGGGTAAGTTCAGAAAGGGGAGGTTGGTAACTGCAGGTATACCACTCAGTTGGTAATGCATGAGACTCTTAATCTCAGGCCATGAGTTCAAGCCCAAAGTCATAGGTTAGCAGTAGGTTTTCAGCAGGGGAAGTCACACTGACTGAGCTTTCCTTTTAAAAACCAACATTGATTGACAAATACTGTTGTGTTGACTGTGAACAAAATTCAGTTGCAGTTAATAAATAATGCTTTCATACCAGGAATTCATAAGGCCTATGTCAGCATTATGGATATAATGCAAAGCACACTTGATATACCAAGCAATAAAAATGCAATGTCAATTATAATATATACCTTTGAGCTTACAATATACAAGCTGTGGGATCAAGTCATCTTTCAAAGTCACTTAATAGTTTGCTATTTTTCCTTAGCTCTCTTTCATCAGGGAATGTCAGATGAGCTGTTGGAAGCTTCTCAATCAGTTGAGAAAGTGTTGCTGCCCCCCCCCCCTTCTGCAGAGGTTGGTGTGAGTAGCAGGGCAGCAAATGCTCAGTTAAGACATTATGTTCCCTACCTGGTGTTTGACTGTGCATGTATGCTGTGTTCTGAACTGACAGTACTCAGCCCTAAAGCCTCGAAAAGACTGCAGCAATAAGAGCAATATTTATTTATTCTTCCATGAAGAGCAGGATTTTCTTGAATAAACTTTCAGCAATGGGTGCGCTGGAAATGGCAGTGGGTTAGGATCAGAGGTATTTCACGCACTGTCTCTCCCAGCTGTCTTTTCCCTACTAGGTAGCCCTTCTCAGCTGGCTAAATATCCCCCTCCCCTGCAATTCCCATTTAGGAACAAGCTTAATAGCAGCATGGGGAGAGGTAATATTCATCAGAATCACTTGAGGGTTAGGGAAGGTTGAAAACATTCCTCTCTCCCTGCAGTTCCCATTGGGCTGCTCTGCTGACTGGGGAACAGCTGAGAGTAGTGGACACACAAAACCTAATAAGTGACCTATTTTAAACCTGCAGTGTTCAGGGGAAAATACAAGAGCAGTCAGATGCCTAAAAGGAACACCTGTCAACTTCATTGCCCTCTCAGACCAAAAGTGCTTTCCACTTGCGAAGGCTGGGCATCCAGAGCGCCTGGCTCTGCTCAATGCAGTTTAAGCAACCTCACTTGGCAGCCAGAACATACATCTGCTGATCAGATGGGTTGCTACTTTACTGCGTAAACAAAAATGTAGGTGCCACATCACCTGTGCCAAGGAACATAACATCTGAAAGCCTGACAGTGGGCAGAGAATGAAAGATAACAAGGGATTGATATAAATGAATGCATTTGTATTACGGCGGACTTCTGGGGATTTAAAGTCTCAAAGATTCTAATGAGAATGATTTCTAGATGTTCATAAGCACTTCTGTTCAAATCAATAGGATTTAGAATGCTTAACTTTGCTTAATTGTGTTCATTGCAATTAAATATTGCATTTGCAAATAATTTTTAGCATCATATTTTTCCTCCACATTTGGAGAGCCTACTTATCCATATGCTTCTCCAGAACTACAGCTAGCATACAGCTGCCATTTTTGCAGCTGCTAATTATAAATATTTTAGAGAAACTTGGTATTCAAACAGCTTTTTATACTATGTTTTATCAATTTGAATAAGGTTTATTATTCCCTACATAAAATGATTAATGCATACTGTAATTCCTTTTTTTCCTTTAACAAAAGCTAGATATTTCTGGAGGTTTAACTACATAGATAAATATTGGTATATTAACTGTTGGAATTAATCACAAAGTACTAGAATAGTCCCATTCAATAGACTGCTGATTTATTTTAGTAACATACCTCTGTAACTCCTTCCTGTTAATTGTTTTGTTTTCTGATTTAAGACTAGATGCTGTGGTCTAAGGGGTTCTTTCCCCCTCTACTCAGGTCTGCTGACTCTGACTATATGCATCTTGTGCTGAGAGAGAAAGCACAGGGATTCTCTTGGAGTGCTGCCTATCTCATTGCTCAACAGTCCGTGTGCCTGAGATGACAGGAGTGCTTTGGTGATGGAATTGGAGGCCTTCAGATTACTTGTTCTGGAATGTCATGTTTTGGTTGCTACATTGGCAAGCATTGCTGTTTCTCAAGTGATACTTACCCATGCCTGTGTATGAGTTCCCAGTTGCCTTGTTTGATAGTCCTGTAAAAGCCCAGGTTGACCTATAGCATCTAGATCAAGGGAAGTAATAGTGCCACTGTATTCTGCTCTGGTCAGACCTCACCTGGAGTACTGTGTCCAGTTCTGGGCACCACAATTCAAGAAGGACACTGACAAACTGGAACGTGTCCAGAGGAGGGCAACCAAAATGGTCAAAGGCCTGGAAACGATGCCTTATGAGGAACGGCTAAGGGAGCTGGGCATGTTTAGCCTGGAGAAGAGGAGGTTAAGGGGTGATATGATAGCCATGTTCAAATATATAAAAGGATGTCACATAGAGGAGGGAGAAATGTTGTTTTCTGCTGCTCCAGAGAAGCGGACACGGAGCAATGGATCCAAACTACAAGAAAGAAGATTCCACCTAAACATTAGGAAGAACTTCCTGACAGTAAGAGCTGTTCAACAGTGGAATTTGCTGCCAAGGAGTGTGGTGGAGTCTCCTTCTTTGGAGGTCTTTAAGCAGAGGCTTGACAACCATATGTCAGGAGTACTCTGATGGTGTTTCCTGCTTGGCAGGGGGTTGGACTCGATGGCGCTTGTGGTCTCTTCCAACTCTATGATTCTATGATTCTATGATTCTATGACCTCTGGAATGATGGTTCCTATTTATCTAAATATTTATTCATAGGATACGTTATCCCCACTTCATCATAAGGTTCCAGGGTGAGGTCCTATAGATCTTCAGCTGCTGCTAAAACAATGGAGTAATATTCAACATAGTGGCAAATGTCCTCCCCCTGTGCACTGTTTACATCTGCTCTAGGGGGATTCCCCAAATATCTGGAGCAGGTTTGGGGGTGGTTTAAGGCATGTGCAGGGGAAGGAGAGGGGGGAAATCCCATTGCACAAGCAGAAGTCATTCCACTTGTGCAATTATTTAGTTGAATACCACCATGGCGCAAAACTTCCACCCCACAGAGTTATGTAGTTCCCACAGGAATCCTAATTTGGCATGCAGGGCTGTTGCCTCACCAAAACCACCTGTTGTGGTTAAAGGTTCAGTGGCAAAGGAGCAATTGGGAGCTTAAAGTATACTCTCAATTGTTCATTGGCAAGTGGGGCTTGCTGACAGGGCCAACAGCTGATTGGTGCTGACACCAAGCTACTTCAAAGTAGCCTGTTTGCTAGCATGGTTTGGTTTCAAACTGGACCTGGAAACAGACATTTCCCCCCATTTACAGGCAGCTTTGCCACTCTGCAGAGGAAATATGTCCATTTGTAGGTGTGGGCTGAAGCAAAATCACACCTGTTCTCAGTGCCAGTCAGCTGATTGATGCTGACAACAACCTCTTTTGAAGTTGTAACGTGATGTAATAATGATGCCAGGTGATTGCCAGGTGGTTGGCAATCTCTCCTTACCATTATATCCTAGTAAGGCTGCTGCCCAGTTGCAGAGGGCATTGAAGTGCAGGACGAAGACAAACAAATAGGGGGGGAATAGTAGGCTGATTTTATGGCTAATTGCTCATTTTATTTACATGTTATTACAGTGGTGCCTCGCAAGACGAAATTAATTCATTCCGCGAGTTTTTTCGTCTAGCGAATTTTTCGTCTTGCGAAGCACGGTTTCCCATAGGAATGCATTGAAATTCAATTAATGCGTTCCTATGGTCAAAAAAAGTCCAATCAAAGCCAAATTTGATACAACAATAGTTTATTAACTGCTCTTTAAAGTCACACATACTTTAAAGAGCATATCAAAAATTGAAGGAACAATAAATTAAGTTTCTAAACATGACAGGAAAAACATTTAAAAATCAAAAAAGGGTACATTACATTTTCTAAGACTCTGGGGGACCATTTGAAGAAGGTTCCTCTTCCACTCTTTGCTTCTTGCTGAGGAACCTGTCCATGGTCTGCTGCTTCATCCGCCTTTTCAGCAGCTCCCTGAGAGGCAACATGACCGTCGTATCAAAAGTGTTCGCTAGGTCATGTGCCACGTGCTTGTTAGAGTGGTGCCGCTCTGCAAAAGCCTGCACCTCCTTCCACTTCTGGCATATGTCCCTCAGTTCTTTGGAGGACGGCCGTTCCTCAGTTGCTTCCTCCTCTTCCAGCGAGGCCTGCTCCTGCGCAACCTCTGACTGCAGTTCAACCAGCTCCTGGGTGGTCAGCTCGTGGTCGTGCTCCTCCACCAGCTCGCAGACGTCCTCCTCTGTGACCTCCAGGCCCATGGTCCTCCCCAAGGCAACAATGTCCTGCGCCACTGTTGACTCTGGTGCATCAGAGTCACTTGGTGCCACACAGTCCGGCCACAGGCTGCGCCAAGCGCCACTCAAATTTCTCTGGCTCATCCCGTTCCAGGCCGTGGTGATCATCTTCAAGCAGGTGACGATGTCGAAGTGGTCCTTCCAGAATTCCCGCAGGGTGATGGTGGTGCAATCAGTCACCTCGAAGCATCGCCTGAAAAGCTCCTTGGTGTAGAGTTTTTTGAAATTGGCGAAGACCTGCTGATCCATCAGCTGGAGCAGTGGCGTGGTGTTAGGCGGCAGGAACATGATGTTGATGAAGCTGAACTCCTCCAACAAGTCCACCTCAAGGCCTTTAGGATGAGCAGGAGCATTGTCCATCAGAAGCAAAGCCTTCAGCGGCAGGTCGTTGTCCAGCAGGTACTGTTTGACAGCAGGGCCAAAAGCAAGATTGACCCAGTCCACAAACAGCACACGTGTGACCCAAGCCTTGCTGTTGGATCGCCACATGACACTCAGCCGCTCCTTGTCGACCTTGTGTTTCTTGAAGGCCTGTGGGTCCTCCGAGTGGTACACCAGCAGGGGCTTGATCTTCAGGTCGCCGCTTGCGTTGGCACAGAAGAGCAGGGTCAGACGGTCCTTCATGGGCTTGTGGCCAGGCAACTTGGCCTCCTCCTGTGTGAGGAAAGTCCTTTTGGGCATCCTCTTCCAAAACAGCCCGGTCTCGTCGCAGTTGAAGACCTGCTGTGGAACGTAGCCCTCTGTCTTCACAGCCTCCAGGAACTCCAAGGCAAAGTCTTCAGCCGCAGGAACATCAGAACTGGCAGCCTCTCCATTCCTGACCACGCTGTGGATTCCAGATCTTGCCTTGAACCGGTCAAACCAGCCTCTGATTGCCTTGAAGACTTCTGGCTCGCCTGAGGTTCCTGGCTGTTCCCGGATGAGGTCTGCGTGCAAGGCCTTGGCCTTCTCACAAATGACGGCCTCAGTCACTGTGTCCCCTGCACGCTGCTTCTCTTCTAACCAGATGAGCAGCAACTTCTCGACCTCCTCCAGAACAGCTGGGCGGTTCTTCACGATCCTGGTGACTCCCTTGGCTGCATCAGTCGCAAGGATCTTCTCCCTCATCTTCAGGATGGTCCCGATGGTCGATGGGTTCCTGCCGTACTCCCTGGCAAGGTCCGTCACACGCATTCCACCATCGTGCTTCCAGATGATCTCCTTCTTCATTTCCAGCGTCACCTTCTCCTTCTTCCTCTTGCCGGCCTCCGCAGCAGCAGCAGTCTTCTTGGGTCCCATGGCAGCACAGCTCTTACCTTCGTAAACTCAGAAAAAGGAAAAAAAAAATCAGCAATTCAAACCCAGAACCAAGTCCTTGAATTCCAAACACCCAACCCAAAATCCAAAAAACCCCAAAAAAGTTTTAAAAGTTTAACTTACGAAATGGCTGCAAATCACCAAAGTCTTCAAAATCCTCAAATGGCTGCAAAAGAAGTTTTGGGAAAGCTTTAAAAATCACCAAAGTCTTCAAAAACCTCAACTGTTCCCCCAGCCCCTCCCCAACTGTTGCAAACCCCTCCCCAACTGTTGCAAACCCCTCCTCAACTGTTCCCCCATCCACCCAGCACACAGAAATTCAAAACCCAGAAATTTTTTCAAAAAAAACCAACATGGCCCAATGGTCACAGAAAACCATAAAAAATAAAAAAAAAACCCACACAAGCTCCCAGATTTTTGCAAACCCCTCCCCAGCTGTTCCCCCAGCCACCCAGCACACAGAAATTCAAAACCCAGAAATTTTTTCAAAAAACAACAACATGGCCCAATGGTCACAGAAAACCATAAAAATTCAAAAAAAACCCCACACAAGCTCCCAGATTCTTGCAAACCCCTTCCCAGCTGTTCCCCCAGCCACCCAGCACACAGAAATTCAAACCCAGATTTTTTTTTCAAAAAAAAATAAACATGGCCCAATGGTCACAGAAAATCATAAAAATGCAGAAAAAAACCACACAAGCTCCCAGATTCTCGCAAACCTCTCCCCAACACCAAATCCTTGAATTCTAAACACCCCAACCCAAAATCCAAAAACCCCCAAAAAAGTTTTAAAAGTTTAACTTACCAAACAGCTGCAAAAGAAGTTTTGGAAAAGCTTCAAAAATTCAGCAAACTCTTTAAAAAGCTCAAAAAGGCCACCACACCACGTGCAATGTGTTGCTCCTCGAAGTCAAGTCGCAACTGCACCTCTTCCAGCAATGCACCCTGGGTTTTAACGGTTTTACGAAAAAGGAAACAAACTTGCAAGACGTTTTCGTCTTACGAAGCAAGCCCATAGGGAAATGCATCTTGCGAAGCAACTCGAAAACGAAAAAACCTTTCGTCTCGCGAGTTTTTCGTCTTGCGGGGCGTTCGTCTTGCAGGGCACCACTGTATATGGAATGGTATGGTATGGTATGGTATGGTATTTTATAACAATTCATGGTGACTGTCTATAAAAGCAGTGCTCATTTTCTCCCTACAACGAAGCCCTTTTAAATTATATTCATTTCAATAGGAATGACTTACATTGCAATCCCATGCATGTTGACCTAGAAGCAAGCCCCACAGCATCCCAGTGGAGCTTACTCTATAGCAAGCAAGTTTAGGGTTGCAGCCCTAAGCAAGTGCATAACTCCACAATTACAATAAAAGGGATTTTAAAACGCTTCGTATTAGCTGGATTATCTCATGAAACAAGTAAAAAAATACAAAATAAACGATAAATAGAGAATAAATTAGTAGTGCTTGGTTTTATTTCTACGTTACTTTGCTTTAGGTATGATATATGCTATTTCTTGTGCTATATTTTCTTGACTATTTTTTCTGCTGTAAAATCCATTCTGCCTGTCGTATCATTAACAATTCCATTGCTTATCTTAAAAAAGTGAAAATGGAAATTGATTGCTGGTGATAATTGAATTGCACCAGCAACATCCAGCTTGAGTGTTAGTCCTGGTGGTTTACATTAATGGGCCTTGTACATTGGATGGGCTAATATTTAGTTCATTGAACCCTGTTATGGGAGTTAATGTTATCTCAGATGAAGAAGCTAACAATGTTCTACAGCAGTGTTTGCAGAGAATTTTCTTCTTTATGGGAGTAAAATATACAGAAGCCCGTGTCTTATTAGTATCCTTTAAATTACTGCAATGTACTTAGTACCTGAAAACTAAATAAGTTAGTTCGTAAGTAATGCAGATTCTCTTCGGGTCAGTTAATTGGATGTACTACCTAGCCCATGCCCTCCACTGTCATGGGTAAATAATTGTACATTTCATAGGCAAGAAAAACATCTGGCATTTAATTGTTCATTTATTGATAAGATCTTTGATTTAAATGGTAATAAAACTGAGCATTAATGGCATGTACTTTCAGATAAATGCTGTTGTAACATTCTATAGTCCCCTGTTTGTATAGTTTAATGCAGAGAAGGGCAGCCGCCTGACTCTCAAGTGCTGTATTCCCTCTGGGGTAATTTATTGGGAACATGCTGGTGGTATGTGGGGTAAGAGCCAAAAGCAGATGGGACCATCTCTTTCTCTCCTCCTTTACCCTTTCTTTCTTTCTTTCTTTCTTTCTTTCTTTCTTTCTTCTACCCCACCTTGCAGTTCATCTTCCTCCCCACTCCAGCTGCACGGGGATGAGGGTCAGTCACTCTTGCCAGAAGCCTAAACTGATAGCTTGCAGAGAAATTAGTCTGAGGAAAACGCAGCTTGAAATAGAAAGATGTGTGATTTATCTTTGGAAAAAAGCAACTCATTGATGTCCATCTCCTGAATGGATGTAGAGCAGCTCCTGGAAGAGAGCTTCTGTTTGATATCTACAAGACCTTTCATTTCTGTTTGGAAATGAATTCTGCAGTTGATGCATTCAAAACGTATTTGAACACTTTCATATAGTGGAATTAATCAAGACTTTAGTCCCATGTGCAGTTACATGCATTTAAATGTAGTTCACTCTCTGCTCTTTTTTTATGACCTAACTCCCAACACTGAATTCTAGATTGACAACAGGTTTCATGAATGCTGCTCTAACATAGTATTTACTTCTGTTCTGTATTGCAGTAAACTTTTTTATTGCTATTTGTAAAATGGGCGGGGTATAAATAAATTATTATTATTATTATTATTATTATTATTATTAGGGGGCAGTGCAACTCCTCCTTGGTGAAAGAAAGATACAGAGAATGCAACAAATAACCCATGCATATCTCAGATGGACAATGTCTGTAGGCCGCTACATGCAGGGCCGCAGTTTGGAAGCTTTCAATGGCTGTAAGCTGAAGTGGAGTCTATTTTACTTTAAAGTAAATACCCACTGACTAAATATATTGTGAGGTCTGTGTCTAGGCTTCAGTTCTTTGAGGAATGGATAAAAGCTGTAGTCATTCTTGGACAGACTCTTCCCTATGTATTCTTGAAGATGATAATAATAAAAAGCAGTTATATACTAATTCCTGTATGTGGTAGAAATCTTTAATGAAATGCACTTATTAATATCTTCATAATATTTTTGCTCATTAATACATCTCTAAGGCCTCTGCTAGAATTAATCAAAGTTGGATTAACAGATTTACTTTTTTCCAGTGCATTATTCCATATCCATTTCCATACATGGATGAAATCTAGATTGGTTTGTATGGTGTGTTTTTTTCTTTGACTTTGACCTTGCCATTTGACTTCTCCATTGAATTGTAATTCATTCATGATAGTGATTACAATACTGAAACTCTCAGTGCATTTTCATGTGACTGTGATGTGCTAATATGAGAAGTGTGAATCTTGAGCACTTTGCCTTCAAATTGAGATTTAGGTGATTCCCCCTACATTGAGAAAACATGAATCTCTTTACAAGGGCAATCTGTGTGTGTGTGTGTGTGTGTGTGTGTGTGAGAGAGAGAGAGAGAGAGAGAGAGAGAGAGAGAGATCTGTAAGTTAATGCTAAGCATGTATACAAGAATTGTGATTTGCCAATACTTGTACTAACACATGCATTAACTTCCCAAACTTGTCTCAACTTGAGTGTATTTTTAAACATATTAGGAGCCATTTTCAAATAAGTTGTCTTATCTCAGATTCACCTGAAAAGCCTCAAATCCATCTGCTCCTAATTCAAATCATTTCAGCTTTCCCATGTGTGGATACTACAAGAATCTGAAATAAAACTAAACATTACATGTTAATGTGGGTAATAAAATGCCCAGTTGGCCATTTTTTTGCTGGAAAGCTGGGAAAATTGGAGGGATAAAATGGTGGGCATTAAGTAAAGCTTAATCTTCTAAGTTTGGCAAACTAATGCATAACATTGTTGCCTTACAATTAATCAAAAAGGCTTTGTGTGTTTAAACGCATCCTTCAAAGCCAAATTTCCAAAACAAAAATTATCTAGACAGTCTGGCAGATGGTGCTGGGGAGGAGTCAGTAATTGTGGTACACGTTGGTGCCAAAGACATGCAGAAATGTAATTGTGAAGTCCTGGAAGTGAAATTTTCTGTCCCCTGAGGTATCGATGGCCACCAAGTTGGATGACTTTAAAGGGAAACTAGACAAATTCATGGAAGGTAAGGCTGTCAGTGTGGTGTAGTGGTTAAGAGCGGTAGTCTCGTGATCTGGTGAACCGGGTTTGCATCCCCGCTCCTCCACATGCAGCTGCTGGGTGACCTTGGGCTAGTCACACTTCTCTGAAGTCTCTCAGTCTCACTCACCTCACAGAGTGTTTGTTGTGGGGGAGGAAGGGAAAGGAGAACGTTGGCCACTTTGAGACTCCTTAGGGTAGTGATAAAGCAGGATATCAAATCCAAACTCCTCCTCCTCCTCCTCTTCTTCTTCTTCTTCTTCTTCTTCTTCTTCTTCTTCTTCTTGCCACAATGGCTATGTCCTGTTTCCACTGTTGGAGGCAGCATGCCTCTGAGTGCTACTCTCTGGGAATTGCAAGTGGAGAGAAAGCTGTAGCATTCAGCTTCTGCTTGGGCTTCCTACAGGCACCTGGTTCACAAAGTATTGGATTAGATGGGCCTTTGGCCTGATTCAGCAAGGTTCTTCCTAGGTTCTTATATTCTTAAGAACCCAGAGTTCAGCTGACATGATGATGGAGCCTGGATTGATTTCCAGAACCTCACCCTCCAGAGCTACTGGTTCAACAGATCTGGTCAGCTCATCCACATCAAGGTAAGAGTTCAGGCTGCTGCTTTGGGTTCTGATGCCCTGGGGGAGGTACCAACCTGTCCCACCCCAAACTTCCCGCCTTTCAATCTGTTTTCAGTCAGTATTTGCAATGTTAGCTGCCCCAGCTCAGATTGCCTTTCTGCAGTAAAGTTTACTTAACCCTACTTAACACGATGTAGGCAAAGCTAGTATTTGTGGTGCCTTAGTAACATTGTGCCACTGTTTTCCCCTGTGAGAATAATTGTAGGTATCCCTTCACACATTCTCCTATCCACTCTCATCCTAAATAAATGCCAGGAGAAGGAATGGTTTATACATTCCCTGCAGTACAGTGAAGGAGTACAAATGTCAGATGCGATTTTTTGGACAGATTGCAGACACTCCATATTTCAGTGTCTCAGATAACAGCAGTTTGAGGCCCTCGGGGGGGGGGAGAGAAAGATGACAACAGACACAGAGCTTCAATGTTTCAAGAAGCTTGGCCAGCTTATTGTTATCCTTCTGTCAGTAAATATATTTTATAAGTGGTCTATTCTGTTTTACTCACCTTCTTAAAAGAAAAGAGCTCCTGTGTTGGCAGACCAGCTGCCATTTTGTACACTCCTCAATGCCCTGAACATAATTCCAAGGCAGTAGGCAGTAGAAATGGGTGCTGTTACACAAACAAAAATACCATTGTTGCTCAGAAAAATGGTTGGTGAAATGGCCCCATTGGTAGTGGGGTGCAGGTTGTAAAACACAGCTGCATCCCCGCCCCTTGAAATATTTGTTATGAAAATAATTCTGCGGATAGATATGATTGTGAATGGGGGGAAACTCTATGACACACAATTCCCTCTCTTTTTGTGTTTGTCTTGGACACTGTTGAAGCTGAAACTGGCTTAACATATCTCAGGCTCACCTTCCTGTTAACTCAGTTTCACCGTCAACAATGTGAGGATGTCTGGAAGGGCCCTAACACATAAAAGCGTATAAAATTAAAGCAGTGTTAACATGTATTGTTTACATGTTATTGCACCAATATGTAACAGCCATTTTAATTCTATATATCTCTTATATTCTAGTACAGTATTGTAATGGTGAACTTTAATAAGCCAAGGGCAAATGTGTTTGTTTTTTTAAACCATTCAGTTTTCCTTGGAGCAGAACTTGATATTTTGTAAAAGTCAGTCTTGCTGAAAAACTAGGGTGCATAGTATTGGATCGTATAGATATATATTGGGAAGACTCTTTTTACATACGTCAACAAATTCACAGTATAATGAAAAGGCAATTGAACATTATTCAACATTCCAATACAAATTACAAATACAAATAATTACAAATAATGGATTTAAAGCTGTGCAAAGTAGACATTAATATTTTAAAATTTATACCCAGTGTGTAAAGTTCAACAATGATTTGCTGAAGGGGGGCTAAAGTTGTAGAATCAGTATCATTAAAACTATGCCATCATCTATCAGAAATAATGATAAAATCATTCTTGCCGCTTGGCAAGAGGAATGAATGGGATGCCCAGTTCTCTTCCATTGTAAGAGACTTTGTCAGTCTTACTTCATTGGCCAATATTGCCTATAGCTGTGAAAAGTGATTTTAAAAATGAAAGCAATAGTCACCTTTCTTGGAGTAGCAAAGAATTTAAAATTCAAAGAAGGGAAAATATACAAGATTAAATACCAAAAACCAATGCCGCTGTGCATGGAACACTTTTCCAAGTTAACATCTGTTGTATCATAGGAAATCCAGTTAATTATTAAGCCAATGTTACAATGAGGATTTGGTTTCCAGTGCCACATGCTTTGGATTAAAAAAACCTGAATTTCCTTCTAACCTTAGGGGGTAGGATCATTCAAAGATAGTCAGAGACCACATTCTGTGTCAGTTGAGTGAAGGAAATGTGTAACCTTGATTTTTTTTTCTTGTTTAAATTCTGACTGACAACTGAAGTCTCTGGTTTTTGCTGGCTTCCAAAAATTCACTTCTGTTTCACGAACTTTCTAAGTCTGTCTAGTAGCAGGATGGCTTATGAGTGTTGGCATTTCTTGACATAGCACCTCAGACAAAGGGAAGTACTACTCTTCTAGCTGTTGATTGAAAGTCTGAATGGTTCTAGAATAATAAGACTTCCTGGGTTTGTTGCAGGGAGGAATATAGTAGCAATATTCCTTTGCCATTAGGCTTATTTTTTACAAAAACAAAAACAAAATGTTATATCTCTTGATTGTAATGAAACAACAAAGCAGTTTACAAAAAGAATAAAACAAAAAAATTATCAGTAACCCCCCAAAAGGGTTAAAACAGACAAAAATAATTAAAATAAACAATAAATTGTAAAACAGATTAAAATGCATGTCAACATTCAAAAAGTCTGGATTAGTGTTGGCATATATGGTGTAAGGTGATCTCATTAAGTAAACTGCTCCCAAACTCTTAAGGGTTATTCTATACTATATCAACAGAGGCATAGTGTCCAAATTAAGGGAAGTAAAAGTTCCACTCTATTCTGCCTTCGTTGGACCACACCTGGGGCACTGTGTCCAGTTCTGGACACCACAATTTAAGAAGGATATTAACAAGTTGGAAAGTGTACAGTGGAGGGCAGCCAAGGTGATCAAGGGTCTGGAAACAACTCCTGAGTTTGTTTAGCCTGGAAAAGAGGAGACTGAGAGGATATATGAGGTCTGCCACATGGAAGATGGAGCAAGCTTATTTTTTCCTGCTCTGGAGGATTGGACACATACCAATGGATTGAAGTTGCAAGAAAGGTTTAAACAGCAGGAAAAACTTTCTAGCAGTAAGCACTGCTCAACAGTGGAACGGACTCCTTCAGAAGGTGGTTGACTCTCCTTCCTTGGAGGTTTTTAATCAGAGCTTGGCTGTCCATCTGTCATGGATGCTTTATCTGGGATTCCTGCATTGCAGGGGGTTGGACAAGATGACCTTCAGGGTCCCTTCCAACTTTACAATTCTATGATATACTAATAGTAACACCTTGCACTTGGTCTGGTAACAAATCAGCAGCTACTGCAGGTCTCTGAGCAAAGGTTATATGCCGACAAGCTCTCACTCCTGTGAGCTACCATGCCACAGTATTCTGAACTAACTGCAATTTCTGAATCAAGCGCAAAGAAAGACCCATATTAATGTCATGGACTGGATAGATGCAGAAGAGCGATGGGAGGCACCAGCTGGGGAACCCCCAAAGGAACCTCCCAGGTGAAGAAGACTTAGAGCCAGGGGGTTGGTAGTGGGATGATGATGTCTTGTCATAGGGAGAAGAGGGAACAGACTGGGAGGAGGAAGTGTTGCAAGCTAAGAGGCAACAGGGTTTAGTGATTGGGAAGAGTCTGACACAGAGAGCAGTCCAGGGTCAGAGGAAGAAGAGGAGGCTGCAAAGGAGGGGAGGCAAAGAGGCAGCAATGAGGCTGGCCACTGAAGAATCAAGGGAGTCTCCCTCTCCTGCTGCAACCAGCTCCCCTACCCCCATGTCTCCTAGAACATGCAGAGAAATGGAGAGGGCAGAGCAACAAGATACAAGGCAACAGAGCCTTAGGAATTGGGGGAGGAGCCTTAGAGAGTAGTGGGAAGGTAGGGACCTTCTGTCATTGTAATTGCTTCACTGGGGCAAGACTGGGATGAGTTGCCGTGATCACTAGGCCTGTGTGGTTTTAGTTTCTTTGAATAAAGAGTTAACTTCACTGACATCATTGAAGATAATATAGTGCCCCATGGTGTAACCACCCGGGCCCTGAAAGGCACTCTCTCTTTCACCATTCCTCATACATGCCTGCTAAAAGGCAGAACTTTTAGTTCAGAAGATGTAATACTCAAGCTGATCACAGTTCCAGCACCTTTAATTTAAAAAAAGGTGTGGACAGAGTGCTGATCTCTCTCATTGATCACAATATTTATGATGTGTCATGTGTGGCTAAATTAGCAAAGGCCTTATAGGTCAGAAAAATTTGAGTAGGCTTTCAGTTCTGAATTTCAAGCAATTCCTCAGAAGTTGAATCCAATGGTTAGAATATGCATGCTCTTCTATTGGAAAACTCAGTTAATCAATCCACAGCAGGCCTACTCACTATGGCTCAGAATAGTTCCTTTCAAGCTGGTGCTGTGGGCCTGTGCATCAATTATATAAAAAAGGCATTTTTGAAATTCAACTATTTTAGTTACTTCATCAAAGGAAAACATCAAAAATAGGTCAAATCGCTTTATGAATATAATATAATATAATATAATATAATATAATATAATATAATATAATATAATAATACTGAACTCCTTGCATTTATGAATTGACACCCCCCCACACACACAGATTGTGTGTTAATCTGCCAGAAAAATGTCGCACTCAAAGCAAATCTACTGCTCTAACAATATTAACTCTTCGACACAGGGATAACTGTTGTCCTTTCAGAGCTCTATATGCCCATGGAGCATTGTAAAAACAAGCAAGTGTTATATGTTAATCTTTATTGGCCTGTGAATTTAATCATGCATAACCACGAGGAGTTGTTTTTTTAATTAAATAGCTCCCATCCATTACTTATCATTTTCTCAAAGGAACAGCAGTAAAGAGGTCAAAGTGTGCTATATTGTCTTGCTGTTCATTTAAATTAGTACAGCGGTACCTTGGTTTAAGAACAGCTTAGTTTATGAACAACTTTGATTAAGAACACTGCAAACCCGGAAGTAGGTGTTTTGGTTTGTGAACTTTGCCTTGGAAGCAGAACATATTCCACTTCCTGTTGAGTGTGTTCCATTTGTAAATTGAGTCCCCCGCTGCTATGGGAAAGTACACCTTAGTTTAAGAACGCTTTGGTTTAAGAACGGACTTCCGGAACGGATTAAGTTCGTAAACCAGGGTACCACTGTACATTCACTGACCTTAGCTGGACTTGTGCTAAATGTGCACATTTCTGCATGTTTAAGAAGATGAAGTACGACCTGGGTGCAGTGGCGGAGCTACCTGCTCCGGCACCGGGAACGGCGAACATCTGGGGGCGTGGCTGGCGCACACCCCAGGGGGCGTGACGCACATCCCAGGGGGTGTGGTATGCATCCTGGGGGGCGTGGCGCGCATCGGGGGTGTGCGGCAAACGACGAGCATCCTGGGGGCGGGGGCGGCTGCAATGTCACCCCCGCCCCCGGGATGGCACCTGGGGCGAGCCGCCCCACACCCACTCCCACCTTTATCCACCAGTGCCTGGGTGACGAAAATGGAGACTTGTGACAGTATACTGCACTTATGAGTAGTCTCAACATGCCTTAGATGAAGCGAGGCCCAAATGGACTTGCTACAAATGAGAATCTGAATAGAATTCCATTTGGTGAACATGAGCACAAACGGATTTTATGAGTTAAGAAGCAGACATAAATTAACACCAGGACAATCTTGCACTAGCCTGGACTCATAGCACACGTTTCCTCGTATCTTTAGAGACAAGTTGGGCAAAGCATGTTAGTTTCATTGATGTCAAAACTACCATGCTTCTGAGCAGCATTATGGTAGGCACTTTGTAGTACTTGAGACATGTATAGCTTTTTTCTGTTCTTAATACCCATTTGTCCAAAGAATGAAATAATTCCCAATAGTGATAAAAGCATATTTAGAAACACTCAGGCAATTTATAAGCTCTTACAATGCATGTAATATTACTTATATTTCATATTTTAAAAACTAATTTGTGATTTGAAATGTGCATATAGTACTTTTGATCACTGCAGATAATTTAAATTATGGGGATGCTATTATAAATTGCTGCCATCTTACTACAAAGTTGGCTAAAAGTTTCATGGCTAAAAGACTTGGGATGTGAGTGTTTCTGTTTCATTTTTGTAATAGATTTTTGGGGATTAAAAATAAAAATAAAAAGCCCTTAGAGAGAACTGGTTTTCCTTTCCTGTGTTTAGCAACAGTGTGCACTGGAAGAGAAGTGCTGTATTCTGAATATGCTTTTATAGCCACAGTAATATATCTATATAAATACTCTGCTGCTTTGAGGACTCCTGAAGGATGGTCTTACAGTTTGATTACTTTAAGCCATTAAAGAGAAGCAGCTGTAGTGCTGAATAGCAATGTGCTAATGAAGCTTTCAAAGTGGTGATCAAAAGTAGATTCTGCTGTTTAAATTGTATCCTTCTCTGAAGATAACTAACTGTGCTGGTTCAGCAAAATGTGCATATTAAAGCAGATGAATTACACGTTCCAGTGGACTCTTTAGAACCTTTTCAAAACATTACGTTAGCTAATCTCCATCACATATGGCTTGTCAATGGTGAAATGTCAGTAAGTAATTAAACTGTATTTTTGGCCCAGATTTATGTAGGTCGGTTAGGATCTGCATGACAGAGATACTGTCTGCTGAGGTGCAGGAAACTTCATATGTACATGTGCACCTCAAAGCACACAGATAATGGAAGGTGGTGGACTTGCTAGACTGATTAGCAAGACTAGGATATTTTATTTAGAACCTAGAATATTGGCATGTAGATAAAAGCAGTTATCCAACATCTCATGGCAGTTCTGTCTGAGAGGCAAGAAACTGGCTAGACAAAATGTTGCTATTTTTGATCTTAGCATTTCTGTAAAGTTTATTCCATTTTATTCTGAAAACCACACAATTATTGTTAACCAAATATTAAAAAGCAAATCACACTATTTGCAGACTTGTAAGCAAAATTTGGTAGTTGGCCTCTGAAAATATAGTTCCTATGCATGAAAAAAATTGGAGGGATTATAAAAACAAGGGACATCCTTTTTAAGTCTGCAAGCTAATTCTTGCAAATTCCAAAAAGTACAGCTTACAGCTACTTTAGTGATGCCAATCAGAAGTGTATTGATCAGGATCCTGACTCATTCAGTGTTTCCTAGCAGTATACTACTAACTAACTGACAAATATTGTGCTGTTAGCGATATACCAGGAGCCAAAAAAGTATTGCTTGGCCTTTGAGACACAGATCAGAACAAGCAGAGAACAAACAAAATGTTGCAGGTTGGATTTACTAAAGCAGGGATGGCTAAAGCCCAATTTGAGCATCTGATCCAGTCCCCCAAGCAATTTTGTTCTACCCCATCCCTAACCCAACCAGTGACATAAAAAGAACACAGACACAGCTGTGGATGGATGAAGCCCAGTGCCCTGATGGAGATGCAGATCGCTCCCTTCCCAGTTGCACATTGATCATTTGGGGAGGACAGAGGAGCGAATAACTCCCTCTTCTCAGCTGACCTGCATGGATCAAGTGGGGAATAGGGTCTGGGACTTTTGGCCACACACATGCAGCCCCTGGAGATTGGCCAAGGGAGAATGTGACCCTTGGGACCAAAAGTTATCCTTTATTTAAAGAGTTTAGTGACCAACTCCTTACCTGCTTGGCTACCATCTACTATCACTCTGTTTGACTCCCTCTTTCTCACTTCCTGCTGTGCCCCTTGTTTTGCATGGCTCTTCTTTTTCTGTTATTCCTGCCACTCCCACCTCCTTGCCTCTGTCCATGCCTTCTCCAACATTTCTCTTACCATTCCCCATATTTTGTTCTGAGCCCTAGTACTGTCTTTCCCCATTCTTCCATATGCCCCTATACACAGTCAGGGGCCTTTGGAAAGTCAGTTGTGTGAGTCCCGGTCCAAATAGATTGCTACAGAGAACGGGGGAAGCTTGCATGCATCACAGGGACATGCAATTGTGCTCTAAGCCTTATGTGGGAATTCCACCCCACCCACCCCTCTTGGGTTTTCCAGGTTTTCTGAATCTCTGCTTACTTGGTGAGTCATCCAAGTATGTTAATTCTCAGCAAATCCCTTTTGGGCTTCTGTCCTGTTGAGCAGTGTTACTGAGTTCAGTATTAGAGGGAGTGAGCAGAACCTGTATTGGAATTATCACTGTGAATATTCAACAAGAAAAGCTGGGCAAGAGATGAGGAACTAGGTATCAAGTAGTTTATCTAGCTTCTGAGGAAAAAAACCACCAGAGTGCAGAATTGGGTAGAGCAAGGTGGGGCACAGCATTGAAGCCCTAGATGACCCTAAGGGGTTGACCCAAGACACAGAGTATCCTGTCTTTCCCACCAATGTAGGCTTCTCTGCAGCTAGTACTATTCCTCTTCTTCTTTTCTAATGGATAAAGTAGAGCTGCACACACCATGTTTTGGAGAGCACTCATTATTGTTTATACAACCAATAAAGCTTTTCTTCGTGTCAATTCCTGTTTCTTTCAACTCCCAGCACTTGACATCCTTGTGACCAGAAAAATATAAGCATCTTTGGCTCCCCTTAAGGGATTCATCTCATTGCGGAAAGCAATGCTTCTTCAAGAACACATAGCAGGTAAAATGCCTTGCTCACCCAAATCTCTGAAGATACAAGGTTTTTCCTTCATCCTTTGAGCAAACTTCTGTCCTCCCTATGCTTTCCTAATGAGATTGCTTTTTGAAATGATGTGTGTGTCTTGCTGCTCGGATTTAACAGGGATTTCTTCTAAGAACCTTCATATAGGTTATGTTCTATAGAGTTCTACTCCTGAGATTGCTGAAGGTCAAATTGTATTTTTTATTATTTTTTGTAATCTTAGTGCTCTGCTGTTTGAAAGTATTTTGACTTTTCTAAATGCTTAACAGAACTGTAATAGGAATTGTTATTATAGGGGGGAAATACAACTCCTTGTAATTGCCTTGCAGCAGTTAGAAGAAATCATAGAAACGAGGACAGTGGAAGGAGATGTGCAATGCGCTCTCACACTCTCTCTCTTTATTACGTTCCTACTACATTTCTCATGTCATATATCTCTTTAATCAACTTAGTTCCAATTCACTGCAATCCTGATGATTAAAAGCCTTGTTGTACAGCAATAATCTTCTTCCCTGAGTTGGTATTGTTTTACCCACAAACAATAACACTGTGAAGCCAAGGCAAACTGAGATCAGGGTAGAATGCTAAACTAAGATAAAGCCTCGAACCCATATGCTACGGTTTTAATTTTGCCTCATTATTTCTCTGCTCTTTGTACCCTGGCGGAGTAGAAAGTCTTTTCTATCAGTCAGTGCAGCTATTTCGCCAAATTCCCTTACAGTATGAACCTCCCTCAACTGTAGCTGTTGCAGCACAAGCTTCTGTTTGTGCAACAACACCATCTTATGGAAGCTGTATAGCAATTCTCCACCTCCCATTCAAATCCCCTCTGCTTCTCCTTTCATTACCCATGTTTATGCTGGAGCTAGGTGTATGGGACTACTTCCATGTAGCTGATGGGCAGTCCTACTCCATCTGGGATGCAAGGAGAATACCTTTTGTGCTGTAGAAAACAAGTATTGTCCTAGCAGGCCAACTGCTTCTCAAACCACTATAGTAGCAACACAATTTAAGGCTGGACACATGCATAAATGTTTATGTATATCTCTCTGTGTCATAATAGTAAACACATTTAACAGTAAGTGGTCTAAACCACTGAGCCTCTTGGGCTTGCCGATCAGAAGGTTTGCGGTTCAAATCCCCGCAACGGGGTGAGCTCCCGTTGCTCGGTCCAAACTCCTGCCAACCTAGCAGTTCGAAAGCATGCCAAAAAGTGCAAGTAGATAAATAGGTATCTCTGGTGGGAAGGTAAACGGCATTTCCGTGCGCTGCTCTGGTTTTGGTGTTCCATTGCGCCAGAAGCAGCTTAGTCATGCTAGGCAGATGACCCAGAAAAACTGCCTGCAGACAAATGCCGGCTCCCTCAGCCTGTAAAGCGAGATGAGCGCCCCAACCCCAGAGTCGTCCGCAACTGGACTTAACTGTCAGGGGTCCTCTACCTTTTTTTAGAGTACAATGACGAATTATTACCATCAGGATAACTGCAAATGGTGTGCTAAATTCAACTATTCAGGGTGTCTTTCTAAGATTTTGTAGTGCCACCTTCAAGAATACAAATCCCTCTAGAATGATGCTTTGCCTGCTAGCAGTCTGACCACACCCACCCTGCTGTTTACATAGAATGAAATTTCCATGAATTGCGCTTACTTACTTATTCCCTAATTAGCAGACTTTGATTTATAACGAGTCACCATGATAATACTGCCTGTCATAGTATGGAGAACCAGCTTTGTTTTACGTAACTTGAGTTTGATTTCCACTCTTTGGCTGTCTCTGTGCAAGGAATTGTCAGCACTGTGCAGCCTAATATAAAATCTGAAACTTGCAAAGCTAAAGAACTATATCCATGAAAGCTATTTTTGATGGGAATGAAATGAAAGCTCTCAAGAATTCACAGCTGGAAAAGGAAGGAATCTCCACCCAACCTGAAATGGTACTTTGGGGAGGCAGGCTTCATAAAAATGTTCAAGGAATTACTATTTTTGCAGCAGCAATGCTTTTTTTCTGGGGTATTCATTCTCATTCCTGGAACATGTGGGCTGTTTCCCCTCACGAATGTGATGTCAGGTACTGCTGTGCTGAACCCCACTCCTCCATTTTGCAAAATTGTTTGCTTATTGCAAAAGCAGGCTATTGTTTTTCTTTTGTTTTCACATAGGCAGTGGCTCCTTTTTCATGCCCTCCCTCATGAATCAGTTAGAGAAGGGGAACTGCTGAAAAATCTGAAAACAAAAGCATGAGTATGGGATCTTCTTACCGCTGAGTAAGCACCACCCACATGCACACATTTGCAAATATAGCTAGAGGGGTTGCAGGTCAAAGGATGCGACTCAGTTTAGAAATAAAGCATACTCCAAGACCTGTCCCTTCATTTAAATCATGTTGTCTTTGCAGTTGTAATTGCAATGTAAATCAACAGTGCACTTGTGCAACCAAAATTAAAAGGAAAGTGCCGAAAGCATATCTGTATTAGGAACTTCTGTCTAAGCCCTGGTGAGTTCCAGCCAATCATACTGACGTGTAGGCAACAAACAATGGGCTGTTTAATCACATAGATAACAGGGATATTTAAAGGAACCTTGGGGAAAGAATATAATATGTAGTTTCAAAGTATAATAATTCATATCTTTAACTAGGCTTCTGTGGCTGCCAATTTAGCAGTAGACTCACACAGGTTTGGCAGTATATTGGACCTTTCTGTTGCAGGGATTTCCTAATATAGTTTATCTAACAATCCCAGAAGTACCTTTGTGTTCAATGTGCTAATAGTGATCATTCATTCCAGCTCTTGGAGTCTTCTGCTGCTTCAACAGCCCTCACAAGAATTGCTTCCAGCCTGCAGCATCTTCTACATCTCTGTCTGCTTTTCTGCCCACTGCCACCAGCTACACTTTCCTTTCCTTTCCTGAGAAGATCAGCTATTTTTCTAGGCCACAGTCAAGATGCAGTGTGTCAAGATAGCCTCTACACTCAGCAGAGCTCTGCCAGATGACTGCTTGAGGGAACGTAAGCTTTCTTCACTGCCAGTACCACTCTGTGGTAGGCATGGTGGTGCAGCCTCACCCATGTTTGGTGAGGCTGGACTGAGTTTTACACCACCTGAACTCTAGCTACTGACCCTCCTGTTTCATCACATGAAGGTCACTGGAATACCAAAGTGACATAAATGCTCCACTGCAATGGCGAGTACACTCAGGAGCAATCAGTCCACAGTGAGACAAGGATCTCAATAGGAGCACCAGCCATGTCAACCAGAAAATCCCCCAAAGCATTCAGGAATCCATCCATTTCCTTTAGTCTCCAAGGGCAGACCAACTCAGTGAGCCTTGCAGAGTGGAGTAGCTACATTCAGCCCAAACTTCACAAGGCCTTCATTCTGAAATTTGTAGTGGAGGAATGCAAAGATGCACTTGAGGATAGAGAACCAGGGCTGCCAGCAGAGGTTAGAACAGAAGGGGAGCTATCATGGCCTAGATAGGGAGCCACTAGTGCAGCCAGCACTGAGAGCAATGCCACCTTTTATTGGCTTTGCACACCTATTGTACATGATGAGGAAGGCTTGTGCGTGCCTCTTTTGTTGTCCTCTTTTAGCCAACATTGTAGGATAAGGGGGATCATGCAGTTGTGATGGTCTTTTTAACTCCAGGTGAACCCAAACTGCTGCTCTGAGTTTACGCTAGCAGTGCTGCTAAGCAATAGCCTTCCAATTTCTGGTAGTTAATGGTGCCAAAGCAGCACAGCACAGTCATCCTATTTCACATCCAGCCACTGCTGTTGCCAAAAGAAGGTGGCACTACAAATGCAGCAGTAACAGCAGCTCTGAGATACTTTACTGGGTCAGAGAGCATAGCAGCTGCCGCCCAGGGTACAGAGCTCTCTGACCCAGCAAAGCATCTAAGAGTCAGAGTATGTTTTCTCTCTTGGTTTCTAGCTTTCAAGAGTCCCAGTGACATTTTAGGGCTGTGAAATGAAAGGCTGTTCACTGTTACAATCACAATACATGACTGTTATGCTGGGACCTGGGCACACAAATGCGACTGCAGACTTCTCAGGTAGGGGTGCACAGGGGCAGTTGAGTCCACAAGCTTTTCTTTACCTCTCTGCAGCTGGAGTACTCCACATGTGCAGGTGGTGCTGTGGTCTAAACCACTGAGCCTCCTGGGCTTGCCAGTCAGAAGGTTGGCGGTTTGAATCCATGTGATGGGGTGAGCTCCCATTGCTCTGTCCCAGCTCCTGCCAACCTAGCAATTCAAAAGCATACCAGTGTGAGTAGATAAATAGGTACTGCTGTGGTGGGAAGGTAGATGGAATTTCCATGCACTCTGGTTTCTGCTACGATGTTCCGTTGCACCAGAAGGAGTTTAGTCATGCTGGTCACATGACCCAGAAAGCTGTCTGTGGACAAACGGCACTCCCTCGGCCTGAAAGTGAGATGAGCACTGCAACCCCATAGTCGCCTTTGACTGGACTTAACTGTGCAGGGGTCCTTTACCTTTTACCTTACTTTTTTTACTCCACATGCAACACACAGAACGGGAATAGTGGCTAAACAGTAAACCATTCCTCAATCATGGCTCACTTACTGAATGTGTTTTAAAGCAACCCCAGCATTCTGGTATAGCTCTGGAATGCTTATGAAAAATACTGGCAATTTATCCAAATTATTGGTTTCCTCAAACGCTAAAAAGAAGAGATGGGCTTCACAAATTTTTGACTGCCTGTAGCAAAATATCCAATTTATTAGGGCATTCACAATCTAATGAAGTAGCTTTTGAGTTTTGTATAACTTCTTCTCGGGTTAGATTTGAACAAAAAATGGAGGAGGGGAGAGAAGAAAGGGGAATGTTTCTGGTGAAAGCGCAGGCATGGTGAAAAGAGCTTCCACCAAGATCCATTGTGTCAGGTTTATAATGTTGGACTAAAGTTACATTCCATGCCCTTTTATCAGCAGTAATTTTCTTTCTGCTTCTCTCCCACATTTTTAAAATTCAATATCCAAGCTGAGGAAGAGTTTTAAGAAATTAAAATCTCTCTCCCTTTCAGTTGGTCCTACTAAATTGGATGTATTGCAGCTCTGTGTGCACTTTTTGTCAAGTGAATGGGCATGTCTGCATGCACTGGACTCTCCCTGAATGCTTCAAACAATCATATTTACCTTCCATGGCGTAGGAACTGCATCAATGCAGACTTAACTCTAATGAAGTGTAGACAGGATTTCAGTCTGAATTCTTCAAGCAATCATGTTCAAGGGCATTCCAAGACATTTTGCTGCATGGCCAAAATTGTGTCTGCCTGGCCACATTCCGTGTAGAAAAGAAAACCAGACTGGTTGTTAAATCTTACATGGACACGACAAGCAGTGCATCCTCCTGAGGGCAGCAGGCTAACTTAGGGAGAGCAGGGTAGGCAATGTTGTACACTCAGCTGTTTCCGCTCTCCCCCCTTGCTGCCTGAAGCAGCTGCCTCAGTCTGCCTAATGGTAGGACCAGTCCTCAACATGGTTAGGAACGCTAAAGGTTTGTGAGCCTCATACTATACACTACTGATTCCAAAAATCTTATGCTGCAGTTTAATACAAAATATGAAGCCAATATTGCCTGAATTCATGTATAGAAGAGGTGGAAGTCTGCAGAGACTAATGACTAAAAATAAAAATTCTATTTCCATTACAACCCTGCCTTTCCCCCCATTTTTGCATTTTGTGGCATAATAGAGACATCAAATTATTATATATTAGGCTTCAGGGCAGCACCTTTTCAAAAACTCCATATTTAAATAAAACATTTTAATTGCACTCTGTGGGCTTTTACACATAATATAACAAGGAAAGAAGGGAGGTGGTAAAATAAATATAGCATTCCTATTGGTCTAAGAAGTAGCTTAGCATTAAAACTGGAATTCACCTAATCATGTATCCTTCATATACAATACAGCCATGTGACATGGGTATATGAATGTACATATATGCACAATTCACCTATTTTTTCTCCTCCCTCCACTTTTGAGAAGGAAGGACATTGGAAGTCAGGTTTATCATTTATATGTGCAGCTGCACCATACATCATGTCAAATTTGTCATGCACGCTCTGAAGCACATCTAAGAAGGACCCAGATCCACCAGTGTGTGAACTAACCAAATAATGTCTTCCAACTTATTTCAGAAAAACTGTGAGGCAAATAATCATAGGAATGAAGCAGTGCTCTGAACGGACAGGAGGAGACTCTGAAAAAATCTAGTTGCTTCTATGTGCATAATTTTCTTCAGGTTTCAGTGAGGTCCTACCCAACTCATAGAAGAGAATATGGGCAGCACCTTCATGCAAAAAGCTCTTGTGCACAAACAGAAGCACCCAGCAAAGAATGTGAATGATAGTGGTTGGAGATTGAAGTAGTAAAGTTATTAAGTTGGGAGGGTTTGTTGTTGTTTTTCACTGCCCCCTTCTGCCCTGAAATCAGAAAACTAAAATAGCAAGAAAAGAGCTAGGCTAGAACCAAACGGAATCACCTGCTATTTTTCCAGTGGCAGGGAGGTTTTTCATGGGACAAGTTTTTTCTTTTCTTTTAATGTTATCTCCCAGGTGGGTAGTAATTTGATTCTGCTACATAGATATGGCCTAGGATTGTCAGGTAAGCGTAGGCAATTGTAATTTAAATTTCTGAGGTCAGTGGGGGATACAAATGAAACTAAATTGTAGAATGTCTTATGGAAAGACATCCCAGACAATGTGTTCATTGTGATGTGAAAAGACCATCTTCCCCCCATTATAGTTCCTTCTTAAATTTATGTTGTTTTTATTAAGATCAAAAATATTATTAATATGTAGATATGACTACTGGAAATTGTGAGAATTATGTTTTATATGTTCTGAATACATAATTGGCTCACTGCAGCTCCTGAAGCGTTTTCTCTTTTTTAAAGTCATTTCAGAGTTTTTATCTCTATTAATTCACTTCATAGAAGAAAACAGCTTTTGGATGAATAGTGTGTTAGCGTCTTGGAAGATATCTTGGAAGGAGTCTGAGTTGGTAAATGCAGAGGGCTAAGTTGTTTATCAAAGGATTGCTGTATTCAAAATCCCTATGTGGAAGTAGAAGTATTCCATTCTTTTATCATGGATGGGTTAACAAAAGAAAGAGAATGAATTGTTCTCTTTTTGTTCAGAACTTATGGTTTCTAATAAGTTTGTCTTACTAGATCAATTGAATATGGTGGTTTGTACTTTTAAACTTCCTATGTGCAATCAAATTATCATGCTTTCTGAACAATAAATATAAATTAAGATATGTATGTATGTTAAACTAGGTTGAGCTGCTTAGAAAGAGATGGCTGTGTAACGTATTATATTCCATTGTATTTATTTCTCTCTCTCTCTTGTTATATCTGGTTGGGCCTTTTCAAAGCCTCTGCTTTACATTTCCACATTTTCAAAGCATGTTTTTTCCCCAAGCTGTTACGAATAAAATAAAAATCATAACCCATGGTAGTGTGGGAATCAAGCATTTGAAATGGTGTTTGCACTCAGGGCTACAGAAACATGTCTGAATTATCCCTTTTCCGGTTAAAAGAAGAACAAGAAAAGAAAAAGAACAGTACTTTAGAAGCGAAAGTGTTTTACATCCTTACCCTATTCGTGTTTTCTGAGATACAAGTGCCATTGTAGTCAAAGGGATGTTTGTAATTTGAGGACCCGTCCCACGCTTGGGAATAATAAAGACACGTGGACACAGTATATTAGGTTAATGGGCTAGGAAAAAATCAGCAGCACAATGGCGGGGAGAGCTGGCGCGGCCGCATTTGAGCGGCTAGACCACGCCCCCACGGTGTCACCAGATTGGGTGCCCAACTGGGAGGCGTGGCGCGCCAGCGATGATGTCAGGGCTGGGGGCAGAACGCCCCCTGCATGACACGGCTGTAATCTTATTGCACCATCTTATAAGTGTGCAATCAAAAGTTATTCTCTTGGGGCTTACTTCCAAGAAGGTGCATATATGAAAGATCACAGCCTTAGGCCAGTTACGTACATACAAAGGATGGTAACCAGACCAAGACAGTTTATAAGAAGAAGCCATTAGTAAGCAATCTATGAAACGGAAGCATTTCAGAATATATGTTATTATCATCCTACCCGGATACAAATATCATACCCAATCACACTCTTCATTGGCAAAGAAAAAGGTGTGGTTCAAAGACTGAAGCATGGAAGATGCTTCCAAAACATCCAGTCATATATTACTCCCATGTGTAAACTAGAACCAATGGATGGTGTGATTCTGTGCTTTCTTCTTGCACTTGTACCATAGCAAGGAGCAGTATTCACCCATATTGGGGCTGGGGCAGGCTAAAACCAGGACTTGCTTAGTGATACGAACCAAACTGGACCCAATGCCATTAAGTGACATCAGTGGGTCTGGCCTGGAATCCAGCAGATCCCACAATGGCTCAGCCCCTCCCTGCCCCCAAACATCTTGTTTCAGGATTTTGCATGAGCTACCCAGAGGATAGGCTGTCCAAAAGCAGAGAGCAGCAGAGCTGTTCTGGACTGGGCAGAGGGAGACCTCCACCCAAACCCCTCAGTGTGATGGGTCAGGGGTTTTGATTGTGCCCTTTGGCACTAAACTAGATTGTAGGTGCTTCTGGCACCACAACAGCTATAATATATTTAAGGCTGCATGTGCCCTAAGAAACTTGGTTTTATATTTTACTGTCCCTCTGTTGCCACTTCCCCCAACTGTTTAGATCACCTGCACAAATACTTTCCTCACCTTTCTGTGCATACCTTGATACCATGTTCATATCAAAATAGCTATTATTTTCCCCAAGCATTTGCCCCACAGGGCTGAGTGAATGTGGCAGTCCAAACCTGTCCATGCTATTTGGGGAGCAAAAATTAAGAGGGTCAATTTATCAATATTTGGGTGTGTGTGGAATTTTCTGGCTGGGTTGGAAGAGAATACTCTCTTCCAATAAATGTTGGGCCACACCGTATTTAATTAATCCCTATTGGGTGGCACTGTGGGTTAAACCACAGAGCCTAGGACTTGCCGATCAGAAGGTTGGCAGTTCGAATCCCCGCAACGGGGTGAGCTCCCGTTGCTTGGTCCCTGCTCCTGCCAACCTAGCAGTTTGAAAGCACGTCAAAGTGCAAGTAGATAAATAGGTACCGCTCTGGCGGGAAGGTAAACGGCATTTCCGTGCGCTGCTCTGGTTCACCAGAAGTGGCTTGGTCATGCTGGCCACATGACCCGGAAGCTATATGCGGGCTTCCTCGGCTAATAAAGCGAGATGAGCGCCCCAACCCCAGAGTTGGTCACGACTGGACCTAATGGTCAGGGGTCCCTTTACCTTTACCTATTGTTAGTTAATACTAGTGGTTAAGAGAGGAGAGCGACAAGCAGAAACAGATGAGCTCATTGATTCCTTCAACAATATTAGAATACTATCAAACAATATCACTGATGCACCCAAAATTCATGGATTTGGTAGGCCATTTCACCACATAATCTCTAGGATAGAACTTCTACTGCCCAGCAGTCCCGGAGGATCTTGAAAAACAAGGATAGAAAATTATTTTTTGAGGAATTTTTGGCTCTGCTCTGTAGCTGTTTAATTTACATTGGATTTAACATTAAGACACCTGCCCTATCATTTTGTTCCAATTCCTCTTTCCTTTTCATATTCTCAGCTCACCTTCTCTTTACAATAGTTACATACACTCACTGCTCAGGCATAAAGTAATGAGCAGATCTGACCTTGTAGCACAGGAAAGGTGAACAGTTTTCACTGTAGCTAGCTTCTGGGGTGAGGAGAGAGAGAGGAAAAGAATGTAAAGAACAGCAATTTACTTTTGGGGGGGATTAAATTTGCCTTTTGAAACTTTCCTCTTAGTTTCTAGCAGCCTTTCCCTCTTATTTAGATGCTTATCTTTTCCCATTTTTTTGCTTTAGCGCATGTGTCTTCTGGATGCTTGAATTGTATTTTGACATTTGAGTTTTAAAAGAGATTTTCCGTCAACTATTTCATTTAAAGTGTGTTGTCAGAACATACTTTGTTGCTAAAAATTTCTACTGACACATGATCAATAAAGTCAGAGAAGTACAAACTAATCACACTGCGGTGGGTATGTAAGATCTCTCTCTCTCTCTTAATGATCAATAGCAAACACAGAGTGCAAAGACTTAAGGCTGTGCTTTGTACTACATTTCACTCACTGAGGCCTATGAATAAAAGGGTATATGAGTGGTTTCTTGATTCATTTGAGAGAAGGGAGGAAAAACAGAAATGCCTATATGGCCTCTGCAAAACTGATACAAAAGCATAGTTTAAACAGACTGAATATTCAGCTGGTTTAACATCTTTGTACTTCCTTTAATCTTCTGTCAGTCCTGCTGTGCTGTCTTCAATCTCAGTGTTGCGTTCCAAGAGTAAGCAGCATACATGGAATATTCAGCATCAAGCAGCCCTGTTGTCTTTAGTTTAATGCTACATAAGGGATTCAGGTTGTTGTACAAATCTGTCTAACAGCAGGAGCAAACAGTGGCTGGGGAGGGTCAGGAACAAATTCTGGTTCAAGGTCTGTACCAGGTGTGGGAACCTCTGGTCCTCCAGACGTTGCTGGATTATAGTTCTGATGTAACAGAAAACTTCATTTTTACATGGTGGGCACTTGCTGTCCCGTGTAAAATTGTGCCTTTGTGAGATACTAACCTGGCCCGAGAGAATGCAAGTTTTCATTTACTTACTTGCAGTATCACACAAATGAAGTCCTGTGTAAAAACTGAAATGATTTAGGTCCAGCATGAAGAGAATGCCTCCACCTCCATGTAACACATTTGTGTTGAACAGCAAGAGATGTGTGCCTTTGGCATCCATGCTTAGACCACTTGGCAATTAAAATGGTTTCAATGATCATGTGTTATAAGGAGCTGTCTGGAAATGCAAGTGGTCTTGAGGAAAGAAACACACTATTTCCTCCCCCCTTCCCTCATTTTATTTTATGTTACACTGCCTCAATAGAAGATAATCACTTCTGCCCAATAACATTAACCTAATATCTGTCTCCTTGTGTCTTATTCATCAACGAGGGGGTAGTTTCTGAGTCTCGACACGCAATTCTAATTTTGAATCTGCTTGCTTGATAAACGTTACCATTGTTACCATAGATATGTATGGGCACCGGACTAACTTCTCAGCAAGATCCATCAAATCTACATGCTTGAAGGTATTACGGATTTGCACTGAGGACATAGCAATGTCATTATATTGTAGAACAATTTAATGGTTGTTATTTACTCTACCAGAGGGATGTATAATTAGCACAAGATAAATTAGACAGAAACTTGAAAAATTGCAGCTGATGTCAATATATGAGATTTATGCCTTAGAAAGGCATTCTTCATACACATAAAAAGAAAATCCTTTGGTGACATTTCTGTTCCCCTGAATAATCTGGGAGGAGGGGTGACATCTGAACTATTTCATTGTTAGTATCTTTTTCTTACATCCAAATATTTGTCTTATGCCAAGAAGCTTTCAGATAATTCAGTTTTATGAGTGCGGTAACACTATTCACTGTAGGGAAAAATCAACAGTACAGTGGTACCTCGGGTTACATACACTTCAAGTTACATACGCTTCAGGTTACAGACTCCGCTAACCCAGAAATAGTGCTTCAGGTTAAGAACTTTGCTTCAGGATGAGAACAGAAATCGTGCTCCGGTGGTGTGGCAGCAGTGGGAGGCCCCATTAGCTAAAGTGGTGCTTCAGGTTAAGAACAGTTTCAGGTTAAGTATGGACCTCCGGAACGAATTAAGTACTTAACCCAAGGTACCACTGTAAAAGATAGTAAAATGGGGAATGCCTCAAATTTAACATAGAATCTTATAGTCCACGCATGCATGGTTGCTGCTATGGCAGGATTAATGCTGGTGTTAAATATTTGCAACCCTCTGCTCAGCTAGTTGCAGAATGAATAGCACAACATTGTCCCAGGGGCAGTAGCACCAAGAGATATTTCCACATCATCTGTGTCACAACACTGTGCATTGCAAATACCCCCAACTTATGTGTGCATGGAAGGCTCCAATCAATACATGACAATAGGTGAATGATTCTATAACATCACCAAACCAAATACACATGCGCAGAGCAACAAGGTTTTTTTTCATCACTGCATGGTATCTGTTACATTACTATCTGTTACATACTTTGCAAAGGATCAAAAACCGTAGCAGGCCAAAGATAAAAACATCACAGGAGCACAGAAGTAAAATTCCATTTGGTCACAGCTAATTTGCTTGTGGACAGTGGAGTGGAGAACATCTTTCCTACTGGGTATTTTGAATGGCATCCTGCTTACCTGTGGACAGACAAGAAAAACATCAGGATGAAAGTGAATAATGGGTGCTGGACCTGCAACAAATAAGTCTAATAGGGACGGATTCTGGACCTTGGGATGAATAAAAGTGTTATATTACCTAGATGCTTTTGCATACTACAAGACTCACTGTAACTTCTGAAATCAGGGAACTACAGTAACTCTGGTATCTATATTTGGGGGTTCACCTGTTGAGGAAGATAACATAGTAATTGACACAATGCTCACACAATTCTTTGTAGGGAGTTGCAGTGGAATTCTGTCTGCACTTTCTGTTTTGCTGAATGATTGTTGCTGTGGCTAATTCTTGCAAGGAAAAATGAGTCATGATTTTTTTGATAGGCACTAGCATTCAATGGAGTAGTGTGAACGAATGGGACTATGATGTCCTTGATTACTTATATGAACCTTGATTTGTGGATTGTTGTGAATTATATGAGAATGCATATCTTTCCTTTCTGTTGCACCTCGTTCTTGTTTGTTTGTTTAGGAGCAGAAAAGTAGTATTATTTTAATTTATTACTTGTGCTTCATCCTAAGGTCCCAGGGTGGGTTACAACAATTAAAAATGCAGTTAATTAAAAACGGAGACAGAGCTTTCCAAACTTTTCATGTTGATGACACTCTTTTTTGGACATGCATCATTTCGCGGCACAGTAATTCAGTTTTACTAGCAAACTGGAGGTTAAACTAACCTCTTTTCAGTCCCAGGAGGAACACAAGGAACATCTGTGTGACACACCTGGACACTGCAGCAGACACACTAACGTGCCATGTCACACCGACTGGAAAGCTCTGAGCTAAAGTTTCCCCATGCATATTAGAGAATGCAGATGAAAGGCACCTTGCACAACACAGACAAGCCAGGAGCCCAACTGAGCCAAGGGTTAAGAGAAGAGGCATCAAACAACAATAGCTCTTTCCTCGTGCGTTCACTTCTTCTGGGCAGTAGAATGCCTGCCTCCTTCTCAGATGCACATAGAATCTAGACCTTTTCTGGTCAGGACTAGTGGAAGGCTCAATTGATGGAACAGATAGACTAAACGATTGCACCCTTGAACAAGGGGTCTCTGCTGGGCGCCTTAGTGTCCCCTTAATGTCAGATTTTCTTCATCACAACATTAGCAGTTTTATTGTGCTGAATAGTTTATGCTCAGAGCCCATCCCCTTCTACTAGCTGTTTCTCCCTTATAGTATTTTCAACAAAGCCAGGATTCATAGATGTAATCCACTCCCTGCAGTATCCTTCAAGAGTAAGGTCATGTAGCAAAGTCATACTCTACAGTAAATTCCGCATAATTCCTCATAAGCCCGAATCATTCTGAGCAAATGTTCAGCAACATGTCTTGTGTCTACGATGGTATTTAAGTCTCATGCAACATCTTAAGCCATCTATAGCCTATGGGTAATGTCTTATTTATAGGGACACGGGTGGCGCTGTGGGTTAAACCACAAAGCCTAGGACTTGCTGATCAGAAGGTCGGCGGTTCGAATCCCTGCGACGGGGTGAGCTCCCGTTGCTTGGCCCCTGCTCCTGCCAACCTAGCAGTTCGAAAGCACGTCAAAGTGCAAGTAGATAAATAGGTACCGCTCTGGCGGGAAGGTAAACAGCATTTCCGTGCGCTGCTCTGGTTCACCAGAAGTGGCTTGGTCATGCTGGCCACATGACCCAGAAGCTGTACGCCGGCTCCCTCGGCCAATAAAGCGACCTAATGGTCAGGGGTCCCTTTACCTTTACCTTAATGTCTTATTTCACATTCTCTTTTCTGGGTTGTGTTCTTCAGGCACTCTCATCATGCTCATGTCTATGGGCATGTCATCAGCAAATGTATTTATCTCATTCTGCCATCTACTTCAGCAGGTGTCCGTCCCAATTTAAGCCCTGACTTGCTGACAAAGACTTTTTGCCAAGCTTTGCACACAGCTAACTTTCAGGCAGTGCTCCCTTACAGTCAGACCTTTCTGTGGAAACTCAGGCCTTTCCATAGCTGGCAAGTCTAGCACTGATTCTATCACACCCATAAACTTACCACAAGCATGGGATTGCTGTGTAAGCTACTGCGGTTGGGGCACATCTTCTCTATGAGCAACGTTATCCTTCCAGGATTCTGAACATTTACCATTCATTTTCATGAATGGAAATAGAAAATAACAATGGAACTACAGCTGCTTCACTGCCATCAAGATTTCTGTGCTGCATTATTTTTGTTGCAGAAGGTTAGGTATTCCATAGGCAAAAATAATGTCCTGTTTTATAGTTTACTTAAGTTTGGTTAAGGGCCTGCATCTTTGAGCTTTCCTCTTGTGAACAGTGTCTCCGACAAAAGGCACACATATGTTGCACTCATTGCAGAGAAGCAATTGTATTTGCATGCCTCTTCAGCCTTACATCTCTCTAGAGAAGATAGGCTGAGAAATGTATTGTACTGAAGAACATGCATAATTGTGGTGATTTCTGCAGTTGCCTACAAAGGGGAAAAATTAGCCTCCAGGGTATATTTTAATTCAATGGCTTTAGTCAGAACAACAAAACATATGGCTAAAATGGGAAGAAAGAATTAATATCTGTAGCATATGCTTGCTGTAGACTAGAGCTGGAACCAATTATCTCAGATAACTTCTCCTAATTCAACTTGGTTAGAGGGTTGTTGTTTTTTTGGTGGAGGGGAGCAGAGACTTCTTTTTACATAAATCAGATCCAAATACTATTGGATTGTGAAGGTAGGTGGAGGGAGGGAGGGAGGGTGTAGAACTCCAGTTTCAAGTGACTTTTTTAAAAGAATGAGCACTCACACTTTACACTGTGGGTGCACTTTGCGGGATCACGTGTGATGCATCGGACCCCGGGGAACTTACCAGTTTGTATGGGCTGGCCTGCCTCTTAGTGTTATTCTTTGGAGGCTAATGCCTTGCCTCAGTAGCCAAGTTACACTGCTGGGAGGTGGGGCCAGCCCCATTTATAAATAGGGGGTGGAGCCGACAGTAGCCAGCCAGTTGGCTCAGGAGCTTCACCCACCCACCCAACCCTCCCTTTGTTGAATGTTTCATGTTTACAGGTTAAGCTTTTTCTTCCTGTTTAGCGGGCACTGCTATGGTCTTTGACTGGTTGCTGTTGAAGAGCCGGGAAGAAATTTTCCTGCATTGGCAGGTTTTGTCTTCCCTGTAGCAATTCATCACAGCTTTGGTGGTTTAAGGCCTTGGGCAGAATCCTGTAGTCTTTTCTTTCCTAAAATGGGGGGGGGGGGGAATGAAGTGGTAACTCACCCCACCCCCCGTGGCAGGGATTCCAGGATCCCCTCTTAAAGGGGTTGTAATATGGGTGTCACTGAACATACACTGAAAGGTCGTCAGTGAACTACCCTGCATGCGGGGATATGGGATGGGCTGCCTGCGTACACATACGTCTTGCAGAGAACCCCTATATCCCATTTACCCTGAGGTGCCCCAGTTCCCCTGGCTGGGGGGGCTGGGATGGATATACGCCCAATGCTTAAGCCAAGGTCTTCTACATTTGAAAGTTTAATAAAGTTGTGGCCAAATTTTAATCCATAACACGTGGTCATGTGTCATTATTACTTACTGGTGGTCCCTGGGGGCTGGGATGGTCGCCGCCTGGTCATGCAAACGAAATTATTTTATTTAGAACAACATATATAATAAAGAAAAGAATAATAAGATAAAATTGCACATATACGATAGATACGCCCATGCACAATCCCCATGAAAAACAACTTGTACCAATCAGATCTAAACCTTTTATCTTAGCCTTCTATCCACTAGCAATTTTCTGATTCTGCTTATTAATGTCTTTAATCACTTTAATCACAAACACACCAAAAGCAGAGAGGAAAAAATAATTTATAATAAGATTAAGGCTTGTTTACAAACTTCAGCATAGGGGAATGAGAGGATCTAGATTCCTAATATCTTGAAAACAGATCCTACTCTTTGATATATGAATAAAGTGCACATAAATTATCCATACCCAAATAAAACATAGCTATAATTCTATGCATCACCACAACAAAACCAAACTTTATGGTACTGTTCTCCTATAAAAGGAAGTTTTCTTTCCTTGCACTATTCATTTAGTTATTAACATTTTAGTTGCTGAAAGCATATTAATACACAGCTTACCTCTTTTTTCATGCAACCCCCAAACATCATTCAATAGATGTTTAGGTGTCAAATCATTTGTTCAACAGTCAACAAAAAGCACTGAATCTTTTTACACTAGCATCAAACATATATGATCCCTGCTTCCTTTGATTTGCTTTTATACCTCCAGCACTTGATAGCAACATTTACCTTAATTTTTACATAGGTAAATTCCATTGATACTGTATAACAGTTTAAATGAAATTGGTGATCATCTGCTTATTTAAATGACACTGTTCTTGATCATCTACTCCTCATTTTAACATATTTCCCCCTATACTAATCCAAATTTATTAGAATTACAGTTTTGGAAGGCCGTTGGTTTTCTGACCCTTATACAGCAAAGGGCTTGTCCACATTTGAGCATCAGAAATGAAGAGAAATACTTTGTGAGCTGGATTTCATGCACAGGAGCATAGAGACTATACTAAAAATGTTCAGTATTGATTGTACCAAGCACCTTCAGGGCGCAATCAAGCCAAAGTTCAGCATGTTTTAAGTCTTACTGATTTTAATGCGAAAGTTAAACACGTGCTTAAATTTCCAATATTGTGATTGTGTGCCTTAAAAGTGTTTGCTTTTGACTAGATCATGTCTTTAATGTTTAATGTTTATTTAAAGGCAGCAGACAATCTTGCCCTCTCATACTGTGGTTTTTCATTTAGATAAACTGTTGTGTGTAATTGCTTCAAATCACTGCCCTCATGGATAGAAGCGAAAACAAATGCGGTGTGAATACTTGATTTTTCAGCCACATTTTTTGGCAGAAAGAGTTGTGCTAGGGAGTAAAATATTGTTTGTTTAAATGCACAAATCACACTTCTTTGTTCATAAATTGTTTTAGATACAGTTTTTCAATTGATTCGGATTGTTGTTGCTTAAAAAAAATATTGCTCTTTTTAATTCCTTTGTTTCGAATGAGAACAACTAAGTAATATACTTCAGATTAGAAGAAACAATGTCAACTTAGTTTAATAGATTTGGAAAGAATTTGCCTTTAAAATTAGGTTACTTCTAACTGCCCCCAGCTTAGCTGATACAGGAATCTCTTCATGGACAAACAGCAAAAGTGACTATATTTTGCCTTTGCATATATGTGTAGTTAAATATTCCCATAATCTATGAGCATTCCATGGGTGGCCTCATTCACATAAAATGGATAAACCATTGTCTGAAACAAATTATGGATCATCATGAACATTCAGTGTGTAAGTGCATACTGCTCCAATAGCACCTCCCCAGCTCTTCCCATTGCCCAGCCAGGAGGAAACAAGCCCCAGTGATATGTGCTAAGCCTTAGCGCTATGTGTGAACCAGCAATTGTAGTTTGTTTCTCCCGAACAAACCATGAGAAATAAGCAAAGATCAAGGCAACTCCTTGTTTACTGCAAGCCATATAACTTGTTCTTGACTATGAGTGTGACGATAACTTGTAGACCAGGTCAGTGTTATTAATGTCAGTGGCATTAATACAAAGTAAATAGTTTTAAAATAGTTGTGTTTCACTGTTTTTGCTGATAATTTTATTGTATTATTCTTTTCGCAAATCATTCTGAGGCAAGCAGTGTATAAATTTTGTGGAATAATATAAATGACTTTCATATCTTAGTCAGGTGTTCATCCCTCGCATAACAGATATGTCCAACATGTCTTCTCATATTTTGATTCAAAAAACACAAATGTTTAGGTTTACTATCAAGTATCTACAACTGATCCAAAAATAATTTGCATTAATACCTTTCTCAGAAGCACATAGTCTTCTGAGTGGTCCATAAAGCAGGCAAGCCAAAACACTTTTATTTCAGTTGATTAAATTTCATCCAAACCGATGACCATACAGTGGATCAAGTGCAATGACACCTGAGCACTACAGGTTAATGATGTCATGCCACTGTCTTAACATATGATATATTGTGGGATGTGCACATTATCATTATTCATGATAATATCAATTTCTCTTGCTGACATAAGGTTTATCAGAGGACAACTTTGCTTTGAAAAATTAGTTGACTGCTGGTGATAAATATACTAAGAAAATTGAACGTAATTTTTATTCAAGTGTGCCACTGGTCTTATTCTTTATGACCACATATGGAGCACCCATAATTTCTTGCTACAGTTTTTCAAAGATTCTTTGTCTTTCTCTGTTGCTTCTTTGTATATATGGCAGTGACTGTGATGTATGAATTAGATATTATGTACATGAGGAGGATACAGGCAGCTGGGTGTAGATGCGCTTTGCATTTTTGTGTTTTTATGTTGTAAACCACTCTATGATCTTCGGGTGTTGTATAGAAATTTAATAAATAGCCATAATAACAGTTCATAATGAACACATGAAATTCTATATCCTCACTTGACTTATCAAGTGTGCACCATGTATAAACCACCAGAGATATGAAAGAAAAGTTTCCATTTTTGTTTCTTCTGCAGCCACCACTCCGTTAAGTTTGAATTTCATTTAGATTCCTTATATTGTTTCACCTTCTTTAGCTGGTTTTTAGAGGTCTTTTATTTCCATATTTTACACTTCAATTAATCTTGAGAGGCATGTCTGAGCATGTTGACTTCAATATGCCTGTACTGTAGTGAGTTGGAAGCTGATAGAAATACGGAAGTGTTGAATTGGGAAATTCAGAACCCAATGGATTTTTCAAAGCAGTTTAATGAGTTCACACCAGTGATATTAATACAAGATACTATCCTGATGCTTGATAGCTTCTCCCCACTGAGAATCACAAGCGTTCCATATTTTCGTAGACAAACCCATGCTCCATATTGTGCATCAGTCTTCAAAATACAAGAGATTTCCAGCATCCTTTCTAGTGACTTGGATTTATTATAATTCTCTTTCTTCTAAAAGCTGAATCCTAGACTGGCAGGACCTGCCACTAGTGTCACACCTGTAAACATGTGGAAATACCATGGTTTTGTTCTTTTTTTGCAGGCAAAAGCACAGATACAAGCAGCAGTCTAGAGAATGACAGCCATGTCTGCCTGTTAGTAAAGTTGTCTTGAAAGGGGGCGGGAGATGAAAGCTGTGCAGCTGGGAAACAAAACTAAGTTTCCCTGAGTTGCAGAAGATGGTGGCTGCTCTGGACTCACCTGAGAGATTATCCCTGAAGAAATGTGGCCCTTAAAACAGCAAAATGCTACCCAACCTTTTTTCTATAGAAATATTTCAAGACCCGGTGTATAGTAAGAGTTGCCACCAAAGCATTTCTAAAGGTAATTTGAGAGTGGGTCTTTCTGTAGGTGAAATGTTGTACTGAATGATTGTGACAGAAGCCCAAACAGTAGCAATAGCAAAACAACTTGGGGAATGTGGAAGAAAGTTTATCCTCAGGTACATACTGAATCTTAATCTAAAGCAGAATTCTTAGTGAATTTGGGCAATTCTCATCAAACCAACCATCTGATTCTTTCAGAGAGAAGTCAAAAGAGTTTAAACAATGCAAGAAATGTATCTCAAATGGTTTTGCACATTACTTTGAACAGCCTTTCTTCCTCTTATGCATGTACTGCCAGACATATCATTCCCAAAGTGACCAGACATTATCCTGGACAATAACAATCATTACTTGCACATCCCTTTTCAGCGCGTCTACATAATGTGCAGAGCTGCTGCGTTTTGCAGGCAGGAGGTATCAAATTACATTTGCTGCCTTCTGTAATCTTCTGGCCCTACAATGGAGAAAGAAAGAAATGAGGAAGTGAAGAAATAAGCAGTATTAAGAGGGTGGGGATTTATACATAAATTAGTGTTTAGGTTCTGAAGACCAAAAGAAAATACAGAAAGATACGAATTTAAAGACAAGGCTTCATGTTGGGAAGGGGCAGACAGAATTGCAGAGAGGATAAAATAATGTAGCTGAGCTCAAAGTGGAGAGAACTGGGGGTTAGAGGTTTAGTAGAGAAGATGTGAGATGTGGGATCTGGAGGAAAATAAGGCTAAGAATTTGTGAGCCTGATGTGGCAGCAATAAGGCAGTGGTATGAATTTTTCTGTTCGGATATTCTAGCTGTACAAAATACATACAGTGGTACCTCTGGTTACGTACTTAATTCGTTCCAGAGATCCGTTCTTAACCTGAAACTGTTCTTAACCTGAAGCACCACTTTAGCTAATGGGGCCTCCCGCTGCTGGCGTGCCGCCGCCGCGCAATTTCTGTTCTCATCCTGAAGCAAAGTTCTTAACACGAGGTACTATTTCTGGGTTAGCGGAGTCTGTAACCTGAAGCGTATGTAACCTGAAGTGCATGTAACCCGAGGTACCACTGTTGTTCGGTAAATCACAGCTCAATGTGGGCATGGATGGAGCCAGTATTACCATTAGGCACACCGAGGTAATTGCCTCAAGTGGTGGGATCCTGCTGGGATTCAGAGATGGCAGATCTTGCCACTGTGCCTGTCTGCCATCAAGTCCACTCCCTGACACTGCCCCTGGAAGAGTGAGCAGAAGCTCCAGCAAGCTCTTGCTGCTCATCCTCACTTTGGGGGTGGGGATGGGAGGCAGCTACACCGACAATGGAGTTCCATGGGCATGTCCCATCCCCCTGCCATGAGAGGAGCAGGCAGCAGCAGCAGTGGGACCCTGACTTCAGCAGGGGCAGGGAAGGTGGCAACTTCATGTGTCGCTTCAGGTGGCCTAATGGGATGGGCCGCCCCTGCAGATAGATAAAACATTATATTGCTAATGACCCATACTCATAAAAGTTCATTCATTGCTTTATTCACCTAAATGATTACTGAGGAATGAAAAACAATCCAGACCCTGAATCGTATTATTACACTGCAATCCTATACCTGTGAGTAAGCTCTATTGCACACAGTGGGGCTTATATATGAGAAAAGATTTGTAGGATTCTTATTCTCAGTTAGTGTAAATGGATATCGGTCTTTTGAAACTAGCGTTAGTTTCAAATGACTGTATTTTATTTAGAGCCTACTGACCCTGAATTAAAAGTTACAGAATGCAAAATACGTAAGTTTGTTAAAAGCGCCAATTCCTAAGGTACAGTTTATATAGATATATTGAAGTGTGAGATCTCAGAAGCAGTCTTATTTTACATCCCAGGGCAATCATTGTGTCTGTTAGCAGATTTATTCATACATGCCTCAAGGAAATAGTCTACTTGATTACTATGAGGAACTCTGAAAGTGACACTGCAATCACAGGATTTCATTTGCTTTGTCATGGGAGAGGAGGTTGTTTAAATATAATATATGCTGCCATTAAAAGGCGAGGGTGTTTCTTTCTGTGGAAAATCTGAACCTTCACATGTTTACTTTTTCACCTCAGCAAATTCTGTGTGGCTCAGGAGAAAGAATCAAGTAGTTTCTTTCTTTCAAAATAATAATTTTATTTATAATAATAAAAATTGGGGTTGTTGCTTTTTTAAGCCAGAGTACTGAAACCAACCTGACCATTTGTTTAAACTACCATATTATATATGATATTAGTTTTAATTTAATATGGAGGCTTTTGGAAAGCTAAAGTGAGCAGTTGCCACCCCGCAGTCGGGTAACATATGGAAAGTTCATCTGCAGTGACTTGCCTTCCGTTAAGAGTTTGGGTGTAATCCTTGACGCCTCCCTTTCCATGGAGGCACTGTTAGGATATTTCCGTTCCACCTTAAAAGGGAGCAGGATTTGTGAGTCACAGAGTCTGTGTATTTCCTGTTCACAGGAAGTTTATGTTGTGTCTATGCTTTCGTTTCTCTCTCTCTGTGTCAGAGACACTGAAGCAGGCAGTCATGTTTTCTTTGTTCTGACCAACGCTGAATAAACTTGTAAATAATACTCTCCTGCGTGCATATTTCGCTGTGCATTATCTGCTGATAGAGCATGCATCGGCTCTGGAATGTGGCAGGCTATTTCTGGAGCTCGTGTCGCTAATTGCTGATACTGCGTGTCTACGGGAGATCGATGGACGTCCGGAGACGGCTTGGGGGCCATGATGGACTTTGTCTCCCTGGCAGTATCCCAACAGGCACAAGTTACAGCAACAGCCAAGGCGACATTTTTCCACCTTCGCCGCATCAAGCAGTTGGTCCCTTACCTTTCCAACCCTAACCTGGCCACAGTGATCCATGCGACGGTCATCTCCAGGCTTGACTACTGTAATTCGCTCTACGCGGGGCTGCCCTTGAAGCTGTCCCAGAAACTCCAGCGAGTACAGAATGCTGCAGCGAGGCTCCTCACGGGGTCTCTGCCATGGGAGCATATTCACCCAGTGCTTTTCAAGCTGCACTGGCTCCCGGTGGAGTACAGGGTCAGATTTAAGGTGCTGCTTTTGACCTTTAAAGCCCTTCACGGCCTAGGACCCTCGTACCTACGGGACCGCCTCTCCTGGTATGCCCCACGGAGAGCCTCAAGGTCCATAAATAACAACACCCTAGTGGTCCCAGGCCCTAAGGAAGTTAGATTAGCTTCAACCAGAGCCAGGGCCTTTTCAACTCTGGCTCCGGCCTGGTGGAACGCTCTGCCTCACGAGACCAGGGCCCTGCAGGATCTGATTTCTTTCTGCAGGGCCTGTAAGACAGAGTTGTTCCGCCTGGCCTTTGGCTTGGAGCCAATTTGATTCTCTCCCTCCCTCTCTTTCTTTTTTCTTTTCCTTCTCCTCCTGCAATGAGGCTACATTTTAATATTTTAATGTTCCATTATTTTAATGTTGTATTTTATTTTTGTTTTTAAGTTGTAATCATTCATCTTGTTTTTATTATTGCTTGTAAGCCGCTCTGAGCCCGGCCTTGGCTGGGGAGGGCGGGGTATAAATAAAAAATTATTATTATTATTATTATTATTATTATTATTATTATTATTAAACCTTGATAGGAATGAAACATGCAGGTCCCTGGAGATTGGTTCTGTAGTAAACTTCTGCTATACTATGTGCCTTTGTTGAGTTATTATGCAATCAGTGCACTAGCAAACATAAAACAGAACTTCCCCTCATTTCTGTTATGTTAACAAAATGGCTCTTAATTACAGGGCAGAATCAAAATTACACAGATACACAAGCACCGTTGACATGAAATGCTGCCTGCCATGGCTTCGGTGTGCAATGATGGAGTTGTTGGCTGCCACTATAGCAACAGTCCTAGACAGGCTCATTCATTTTTGTTGTTGGCATGGATACAAGCACAGTGGAAAGGAGGTGGGGGATCAATGAAGAACTTCAAGCTACAAGGGAGCAAGCAGAATGCATAAAGTGATTATCTGTGATTGGAGGCGAAAATAATATGCAGAGTCATGACAAAACCCCAGTGGAAAACAAGGTTAAAAGATTCAGAGGCTGAAGTAGGAAGAACGGGATATCTTGTGACCTGTATATAAATGCTCTGATTTTTCAGGGCAGTTTAGGGAATTTTTCATTCTATAATTCACCATTCTATTTGTGATTATGGCTGGCTACTTTTGACAGCTTTCTCCAAAGGGAAGCCATTCTTACTTTGGATTCAAGTGTCCTGTTGATCTGTTATGCTGCTTGTGACCCAGCGTTGATGTCGTATTTACCCCATGACACATTTCACTTGCTTCTATAAGCGACAGGCAGCTATTTGCTAAAGCTCCACTTGTACAAAGTATTATACCATTATTAGCAGGCTCAAAGCTGACTAACACAGAGACTGGTTCTAATCCCAGACTGATTTAGTCTGTGGGCAAAATGAGGAGGGTTTTGAAATATGGGTTTAAAAATAAAATAAAAACCATGTACCCCAAGGACCATCCTTGTTTCTTCTTTTCAGTTGGAGATAGGAGATAAAGGTTGTGCAAGGCAAATCAGGCTGACTGGACAATATAGTGTTTTCCTATCAAGCTCTTATTCCCTGGAATGCCCACTTTGGGTACCATAGGCTGCATTGAAGTTGCTATGATGCATTTACCCATCTGTGGCAAATAATCAAAGTCAATCAATGTTCATTTTTTTGGTCGCGTTTAAGCTTGTTTGTTCGCAGAATATATGGATGAAAAGACTGCATTTGCCAAGTGTAAAGAAGGAATTGAAGAATAAATATTGTGATAGTACTATTTATAGAAATCCTATTGGAAGCCTATCGTTGTGGGTTGCTCTGATAAGGCAATGCCTGACCAGAATCTTGAAGCTGACAAAGGAGTATCAACAGCCCTGGATATTCAGGTGATGTGCCTCCATGGAAGCTTATAGTTGGATTATTGCTTCTCGGTACAGGACTTCTTTGGGATGTTCTGAACAGGAAAAGATTATCACAGAGGTGGCTAGGGAGCATGCTTCCCATCACTCATGCTAAGTGTAGTATAATCCTGGTCTTCATGTGTCTGAAAAGGGAAACAAAGGGGGCAAACTGCACTTTTGACTGAGATGCAGAGACCTGAGTCTTTTGGCTCCACAATCTGAGAGAAAGAATCTTACTGGCTGCAGGCACTACCACTGCGTGTGCTGTTCTATCAAAGAAAAGGCTTGTATCTAAGGCAGCACCACACCTACATGGCCCTGGTGTAAAAATCCCCAATCTGGTGGGTAAGATGCATGTTGTGAACAACCTTAAAAGGTGTGCATATAAACCTGCTGCCATTTCGAAGCATTTCATGGTGGATCTACATGTGATGGCCATGACATTTGAAGTATCCCTTTGCTATAAAAGAGTAGCTGCCTTCACTGTGGTTTTTGTTATTTTGCTGTTGGCTCCACTGTCCCTCTTGCCTCACAAATTCTGATTAATTTTTGCACACCTGCTACCATAGTGACACATCTTGCCTGCTAGTCTGTCACTGGTGATGGCTCCCTGCCTTTGCCAGCTAATTGCTTATAAAATGGCATGATGGGAGCATCTTGGCTAAATGAGCAAGATGTATCTTATTTAATAATAGCTTGACTGATAGAATTGTCTCGCATCAACAATGAAACTATTCTTGCAGGTTTTTAAATAGCAAAGGCTGTAAGGTTGTTTTCAAAGCACTGAAGTATCAAAAGGGTCTAACAACAAGATTGCATGACTTTTAGGAAATGGGGGGAGGGGAATCAATATTGTAACTGGAGACTGAAGTAAAATCTCTTCATTTTCCAGATCAGCAGTTTCAAGAACTTAAATCCAGACTTTCCCCACATTCTTATCTTTGAAACATGATTTTCAACTTCCACACAACAACAATATTCAATTGTATTTGGTGTATACACCAAATATTATTAGGTAATATTAGCACCGTAATTATTAACTCTTCAAGTTAACATGGAAAGTTAGCTTCAGTTGCGTAGACTCCATGTTTCTATTCCAGTGAACAGGCAAATCTGGGACCCTGGTCCAGCACTTTGCCACCAACAGCCACCCATCTCCAAAGAACTGGTGAAGCTGTAAGTAGCAAAAGGATAGGATACCATACAGTATCAACATTGCCTAAATAACGCTGCTGTTACGGGGATCTCTCTTAAGGGCTGTAATCCCCAGTATTTTGTAGCTTGTGTGAAAACTGAGATCCTGTAACACAACATGTTAAACCAAACCAAAATGGTTGTTGATAATTGAATCAAGTAAAAATAAAATGCAGCTGCAGAACAGCTGTCTCCCCTATAGCAAAGCTATCCTTCACAGCAGCACTAGAAGGGGATAGCACAAAGCTGTGCTAATAATAAAATTTCTGTATTCCTACCCCCATAATCACACACACACACCTATTAACTGGTAAGGCATTTGTGCCATTATCTTAATGTTTGTATTGGAAGCTTGACCTGTTATTATGTTTCTGCCCTAGTTATAAGTCATTTTGGGGTTTGGCCTTGAACTCATGGGAAATCTTTCCAAATGATTATTCAAAACAAACTGAACACTTACAGATTTGGAACATACATTCTATGTTTCATAAAACTAACATGTTTTACTGTGTCATCTTCTGTTTTGAAATTGCCATAACTGTAAAAAAGGGAGGTTTGTTACAGACATATTATGGAAATGCTCTGTTTGTCTTTAATAAGTACACTGCAAAGAATACATGAAAGCAGTTCAACATTATAAAAGGACACATATTAAGTGTGGTTGTAGGACTCCAGGTTCTGAGAATTCCAAGAAAAATGTTGATTCCCTACAGTGCTTCTTTTGGTTGGACACTCATCTGTGTCATCATTTTCTTCCGAAAATCATAAAAGTCATTTCAGGTCAATTTCTCTCTCAGGACTGTCTTTTCCTTCTATTCTTTTCATTTATATTAACTATCATTGTCTCAAATCACTCAGAAATAAGATATATATATTTAATAACTCTTAATCCCATGCACAGAACATAAATTAGGAACATAGTTGCCGTGCTGGTCCTGGCCAAAGATTCATATAGCGAAGGAATATTGCTAGGACTGGCATTTCTGGGCTCAGCAATATGAGTTTCAGAAAATTTCAACATGCACTTTAAATATGAGACATTGTGTTACAACCTGCAACTCTTATTTGGCTCACATTTTAATTTATCTGGATAAAAATAACTCTCCTACTCACCCCATATCCAGTTACAAGGCTGGTGAAGTGGCAGCAGCAGCAAGCCATGACACACAATCAGAAGGAAGGGAGGCCTGAGGTTCCCCTTTCTCCTCTCCTCTCCTCTCCTCTCTAGTATCTGACATGCTGTTTAAACAGGGGTAGTTGGCATGGTGTCTTCAAGGTGTTGTTGACACTTACACCCATCAGTCTTAGCCAGCATGTTCAACGCTGAAGGATGATGGGATTTGTAGTTTAATAACATTGGGGACGCGGGTGGCGCTGGGTAAAACCTCAGCGCCTAGGACTTGCCGATCGCATGGTCGGTGGTTCAAATCCCCACGACGGGGTGAGCTCCTGTCGTTCAGTCCCAGCTCCTGCCCACCTAGCAGTTTGAAAGCACCCTTAAGTGCAAGTAGATAAATAGGTACCGCTTTATAGCGGGAAGGTAAACGGCGTTTCCGTGTGCGGCACTGGTGCCGGCTCGCCGGAGCAGCTTCGTTATGCTGGCCACGTGACCCGGAAGTGTCTGCGGACAGCGCTGGCTCCCGGCCTCTAGAGTGAGATGAGCGCACAACCCTAGAGTCTGTCAAGACTGGCCCGTACGGGCAGTGGTACCTTTACCTTTAACACTGGAGGACACCACCACATTGGCTCAGTGCTGTAAGTATCTCCTGGGGACTAATCATGTGACACTGCTCCTTGGGAAACCATAGTTTTCAGGGACTACTTGTGGCCTCTCATATTGCACACCGAGCACCAGAAAAGGGAAGAGTCCTTCCCCTCTCCTATTTGTCCTAGCCTACTGCGATTCCAGCACGGAAACACGCAGCTTGTTCAGGACCATGCATGCTTGAAACCTTGCTTGCTTGCTTGCTTTTCTTTATTTCTTTGTTTGATATCCTTACCTTTACAAAGAGAGTGAGATAAAATATAACACATCAGTAAAGCAATTACATTAAAAACAATTTGATTTCAGTTTTCTAACATGGGGTGGCGGAGGTGTTGCTGGAATTTAGTGTATGCTTAATTTGAGAGCTGTGCCCCTAATGCCTTTCTGGAACTTTTCTCATCCCTAAATGTTTTGCTTTACCACATTTGGAGGTGGTGAAGAGAAGGAATGAATCCTAGTGGCCAAAGGAGAAAGTCCTTACTATGCAGTGGGCTGGAGCGGGAGGCCTGGAACTTAAATACAAACACAGTGATTCAACCTTATAAGACTTCAAAGGGAGATTCACTTGATCTGTGACTTATCTTACAAAGGAAGCAACTGAGATGGAATGATATATTCTTCTCATGATGTCACTGATATGCATTCGAGGTGACTCACATTGTATTGTTAGGTGGGTGGGGTTACATCATGTAATGTCAGGATACCTTTGATTGCTTGATGGAAAGAAAGATACAAAAGTAGACATTGCAATAGCGAAGATATGGTTGCTTGGATACATTTTGTTGTATGTTTAATTGGTTTCTGTTAAGAATAACCGCTTGTGTTTCTTAGAAAAATCAAAATAAGTTTAAATTAACTAAAATATGTACCAACAGAAAAGCAGCAAAAGGAAGACAAACAAAAATTTCTTAAAAGCCACTGAAAATGAAAATAAAAAACATACCAATTTAAAGTAAAATGCATACCAGTTCAACAGAACACCCTTCCCCAATCTGGTGCCTTCCAGATGTTTAGAATTACAGTGGTACCTCGGGTTAAGTACTTAATTCATTCCGGAGGTCCGTTCTTAACCTGAATCTGTTCTTAACCTGAAGCACCACTTTAGCTAATGGGGCCTCCTGCTGCTGCTGCGCCGCTGGAGCACGATTTCTGTTCTCATCCTGAAGCAAAGTTCTTAACCTGAAGTACTATTTCTGGGTTAGCAGAGTGTGTATCCTGAAGCGTATGTAACCTGAAGCGTATGTAACCCGAGGTACCACTGTACAACTGCCATCAACCCTTGTAAGAAGGATCGGTGATGAGGGATTATGGGGGTTTTGTTGAACATTATTTGAAGGGCACCATATTGGGGAAGGCTGCAATAGATATGGCCTCAATTTGCACAAGTTCATTTCATAAATAGAATTCAGAATCTTTGAAGCAACTGGAAAGTTTCCTTGAAAGAAGGCCTTTCCTAAGGCATTCTAGGGATAGGCCATGGGTAGCCAAAATAGTGCCCTATAGATGGTGTGGAACTTAGCCAACATGGAAAGGAGTCAGGAAGTATATAAGTCATAGTCCAACAACATCTGGAAGATAAGGCATGGGTTACCCATAAACTCACCAATTAAAAGTTCTAAAAGTAATAAGAAGCTTTCTAATTTCAGCCTCAATACTAACAAATAACCAGTACAATTTTATTTAATTCAGGCCCATTTTTAATGTATTGCAACAATCCAATTTCATGGTCACTAGGATGTGGATCATCATCACTGCACCCTTATAATCAAAGAGGGTTTGCATCCAGTCTGATACAGCTAATAAAATAATACTCATAAGCACCACTGCCAATTGAAAAATAGGCTGAGTAATGTCAGTTTCAGTTTCTCTCATTTTCTCATGTTTATGTTCAGATCTCCATGATTTCACATCACTTTGCAATTTATTTATTGTTACAAGTCACATTATTGACCAGGATTGCCCCTTTTCCCTAATTTTTGTATGCAAGTTTCCTTAATGTATACAACTTTTCAAAACAAATTTCCCTAGTATCCTGTGTTTCTATATGCTATTTCCACCAATGTATTTGTATGGACACTTTCCTTTAGCATATGCATTTTTGTATGCAGTATTTGGCTGTAGAATTGCACTGCAAAATTCAGAGAGGTGCAAATTTCAAAGGATGGTTGCATTTTGGTTGACAGTGTTTTTGTGCCAGTTAGGCAAGTTCGTATTTTAATGTGAACTGAATTGAATTTCTTCCCTATTCCTAGCAGGTAAAGCCCACTTTCTCAAAATCATAAGAACTGCTTAGCATCATCACTTCTGTCTAGTCTGGATTCAAAATCAGTTTGATTGAAATTGAACATACACAATTCTCTCTCTCTCTCTCTCTCTCTCTCTCTCTCTCTCACACACACACACACACACACACACACACCCCACTGTTACAAATAGATCCAAATAACAAATGTTTTCAGTGGCTAAAAATAATGCATTGTTGTGTTGGTATTAGCAGAGTAAGACATATTTTCTTGCAACAAAGAATAGTTTGCAGAATGAAGAGGAGAGACTTGTGTACTTGCAAATGACCATTTGATTAAGGCTTGTCACTGCTAAAGTGTTGTCAGAAGGACTCATGAAAATGTCTACATGGATACTGAATTCTCCAAGCCCCAGTAATATGTCTCAAAGCTTTATTTTATACATAGTTATCGTCAATCTAAGTTCATTAAAGCAAAAACTGTATTGATAATCTTGACTTTGACTCCTGGACAACCAATTCCCTGCTTTGCAGGCCTTTTCCACCTGCAAAATCTGGGGCTGCTGAACAGACGCTTCAGCTGGGGGGTTCGGGAGGAATGTTGTTGTTGCTTTATTGTATATTTATTTTAGATCTTCTTGTGATTTATCTGGAAATTTTTCAGTTTGGTTGTTATTTTTTAATGTTTTATTTATTGTTTATGATTATTTTTGTTATGCTGTAAGCCACCTTGAGCATGGTTTGTACTGTGGAAAGGCGACATACAAAATTACGTATGTATGTAGATTTTTGCAAACAAATATAATTGAGAAATTGTGACATTCCCCCTTCTCATATTTGATACTGGGGGAGCGAGGAACCCACTTAGAAGTATTCTGTATCTGTCTTAAGATTCAAGGCAAATCATATTGAAGTTGTTCTGCAAATGAGGAATATGATTAAAACACAAACTGGTGTTTCTGTAAGCAACTGGAACTACAAATGGTAATTGGTTGTTGTGGGAGGTTTGCAGCCCAAAGAATCTACTACCAGAAAGAAAAACAATGAGCTAAATTGGCATATTTCGCATTGCAGACTTGATTTTTGGCATCAGCTTGCTCACAAAAAAGACACATCAAATAGGCCTTGTTTGAAAGATGCTCTCTAAGCAACCAATGACTAATCATAAACATTTAGACAAATTTAATCCAATTGTTGCCAGCACACAACCTCTGAGTAAGAATAATACGCAGCAATTGTGACGCTATTTCTCATCAAATAATGCTTAGAGACGTGGGTGGCGCTGTGGGTTAAACCACAGAGCCTAGGACTTGCTGATCGAAAGGTCGGCGGTTCGAATCCCCGCGACGGGGTGAGCTCCCGTTGCTCGGTCCCAGCTCCTGCCCACATAGCAGTTCGAAAGCACCTCAAAGTGCAAGTAGATAAATAGGGACCGCTCTCCAGCGGGAAGGTAAACGGCGTTTCCGTGTGCTGCGCTGGTGCTGGCTTGACAGCTGCGGCTTAGTCACGCTGACACGTGACCCGCACCGGCTCCCGGCCTCTTGAGCGAGATGAGCGCGCAACCCCAGAGTCGGTCACGACTGGACCTGTTTGGTCAGGGGTACCTTTTAATGCTTATCACATGGCTGAAGTAATATGCATATCATATCAATAAAATATAACAAGACTGGTGTTGTGGGCTTGAACTACAGCTTGCAAAGGATGGTGGGCACACATGTCTTTGTGCTGGGTTGGAACTCTTTCAAGCTCTACTACAAAGTGGTTGGTAGGAAGTGATACCATTTTCAAGCATTATGAAGATGAGAACATGTTGGAGGTACAGGACTGTTTCTGTGGGCTATACTCTTAGCTCCTCCTGTGAGTTCTGGAGCTTGTATGTATGTTTTGTTTAACCATACATGCAAGTCTTGTTATGGTCAACAGCTGAACACTAATAAGAGGGATTAAGAATAAAATTAAAGTAAACAGAAATCTCACTAAACTTGCGGAAAATTCAGTTTTCAGAAAATTCTGTGTTTGATATATTTAAACGCAGATTGATAGTCAACAAACAAATCAGAAATAGTGTCTGTGCAAGTCTGAAATTGTGCAATGTGAACAGCCAATGCTCTTTCCTATTTGACCAATCTGAATCAACACAGGGCGTACATGCTAGTGAGACTGAATGTGCTACCTTTAACAATGCTACAGGAGAGATACCAGAAAATACCACTCACTGCAAGACTATGCCCCTGTGTACAGAGACACAGAGAATCAGTCATGCATGTTCTTTGTCACAGCCCCTTGCATCAGGCAATTTGATCTAAGTTCATTAATCAGTTGGTGGTTAGCAGGGAGTGGCATTTAGATAAATGTAGGATTTACTTACCTTAGGTTTACTCAGGATGGGGCTAAGATGGAGATAGCAGCCAGGTTTCTGCAACGCGAAATGAGACTTCGTGAATATTATACAACATTAACTTAAGTGTTAAATGCAGATTTTGCTGAGTGATTTTATTATACTGCTCTTTATTGGAATCTTGTACAGTGGTACCTCGGGTTACATATGCTTCAGGTTACATACGCTTCAGGTTACAGACTCCGCTAACCCAGAAATAGTACCTCGGGTTAAGAACTTTGCTTCAGGATGAGATCAGAAATCGTGCTCCGGCGGTGCGTCAGCAGCAGGAGGCCCCATTAGCTAAAGTGGTGCTTCAGGTTAAGAACAGTTTCAGGTTAAGAACAGACCTCCGGAACAGAGGTACCACTGTATAGATGCCAATAAGGGTTTGAGAATCAAATTCGTTGAGGATCCAATAATCTATGTCCCATCCTAGAAGCAGAGTAGGGCCTCTGATTTAATAAGGTCCTTGAATTACCCACCATTGCGGTAGCATGATCAGAACTGTCAACTGTGGTCAAGTACCTAGGAGCTGACTATTACAATCTCATTCTTTGTGCCACATACAGCATTCCTGTCTTAATATAACAGATAAAATATCACACACAAATGGCAAAAGTGGCATATGTAGACATTTTCTTGCATTCTGGTTTGTGGGGGGGGGGGAAATACACGTTACTATTATTATCACTTCTGTCAAGTATTGAAGCTGTGCTCTTTTCAAACTACAAAAAAAAAAATGCTTCTTACAAGTAGGAAGGTTGGATATTAACTTGTTTGCATACATATTTAAGGAGACTCAGTGCCGCCACCCCACCCTCCACTTTCTAGTAAGGCTGGTATTCAGTAGTTCAAGTTGTTTTTGAGTATGTAGTTAAATCCAGACTCTTGTTAAAATACTTTATAAGTTCTTAACTTACTTCATTGCTTCTAAACAAATCAGTTTTTAGAACCTCATTGTTTAGGTTTGTATTTATAATATATTGCTACATTACTCAACACAATTCATCAGCCGAGTGCAACCATCTTCTCAGGAGGTAAAATCAACCCACTGGAACATAACAACTTTTCCTTAATAATTGCTTAAGTCCCAAAGAGCCAGGTTAATTACTGCCTGATTCTCTTGAACAGTTCTGTTTAAGAAACTGCGAACATGCTTTAATTCTCTTTTTTTTCTCGGGAAAATATGTTAAATGGCTACGGTGTATGAGCTGTATCATACAGACAGATGTAGACTCCATCCTCTTTGTTTATCACCAGACTATGGTCCTCTTCAGATTTTCCCAGCACTATGCCTCCCCAACCCTGGAAGATCTTATCTTAATTGGAATTGATTAACCTACAAGCGAAAAGTAAGGAATGCTCTCCTGTAAATGTAATGTTTGCCAACTAGGCTGGCTAAAGCACATATTTTATAACAATGCCTTCAAAACTGCTTGCTTTACCTGCAAATATATTCCACAGAAAAGCTGAGGTTTACTTCTAAATAATCTATTTTGGCCTATGATGTTTCTTGGCATTTTGGAATATTTTATCTTTATTGTGGGTTATTTAGACACTTGATGGGCATGCCAATATGAATGCAATAACTTTAGTTACCATGGAAACAAATACCCACTGACTGTTATATAATATGTTAGTATCATACCTGAAGAGACAGATCTTCTAGGGGGAAATGTGATAAAGATTTTGAGCTCATATTTCAACTGAGTGCTTTATTTTGTAAAACGGGCTGGCTTCAACATAGTATTCTGATAATTTATTGCCTGTCACAAAGCCCATATAGGGTTCCTGACATTTAATTATGCTGCAAAATAAATGTGATCTGTACATAGTCTGTTAAAGAAAATCTGAATCCAATCAAGCAAATTGTATTTAAAATAAGTGCTGTTGTATTCCTTTCCAACCTGTTGATGAATGAATGGCAGTATAATGCTCCCTTGCTTTCTGATGAGGGCATAATGATCTGAAGTATGTCTCATCTAGTTAAAACTACTCAGCTCATCTGCTTAACCTTTTAAAAGCTTAATATACTGTGACTGGTGATAAGAAATCAATCTTCTAACCCAAGACACGATCTGACAGTATAAAACATTCAACAAGATGCCTTAGGCCTCTTTATTCAGATGGCTCTTTGAGCTTCTTCAGGCAAGATTCCACCAAGGTATGAATAGCATTTTCAGATGAATTTATATATTCAAAGGTGTACAATGCCTTCCCCTATGCACATACATAGGAATACATTAGTGACACTCTTGGTTGGTTAACATGCAAGCTTGAAATTCACATGGAAAATTGAAAGGATTCTCGTATTCTACTAATTGCAAAACAGCCAGCAACAAAAGTCAGCATATTCTGCACCAAGTAGCAACTCCAACTGCTCTAAGGTCGTTTCTAGTTTACCTGCATATACAACCGAGGAAATAGTTTCAGTGCAAATACTTTCGGTTCCAAATATCAATGCTACAGATTTTATTGAAAAAAGTTACCAGCTGTCCTTGGTAAGCAAATATGTGCTGCATTTTACATTAATGAACAGGGATCCACAAAAATTGCAAGTGAGGTCTCTTTATGTATGTGTACACACAGATATGCACATACCAGAGAATAGCTCAGAAAAGAAGTTAACCGTGTTTCTGTGCGTGGTCGATGAAGTATATTAATTTAAGGGATATCTGTCCTGGCACAGAAAGCATTGCTTTCAGTTTCAGGCCATATCAAGATGAATCTATGCTAACTAAAATAATTATCTGTATAAGCATTGCCCTGCATTGTAGCGCTGTTAGAATTCTGTGCCGTCTTTTGTCAGTACCAAATGCTTTTTGACAACTTCAGCTTGCTGGCAGTCAATGGAAAACTGACTAATAATGTTACATCTGGTGCAGCTGAAATGTGTTACAGTGAAAACTGGAGGACTAGTTTCTGGCAATGAGTCTTGGCTTCCCGAGCCAGGTCATTAGAAGTCAGTGGGTAGATGGAGAAGGAAGGACAACAGTATTTGATTGATTTAACTTGAGCTTTATTGAAATATATTTCCTAAGCCTTTCATCTGGTGGGAAGATTCCAGGGTTGTAGTCTACAGCAAATTTGTCTTGGTTAATAAAGAAGCTGAAGGAAAGAGTAAAAAAAAATATACAATATACTCTCATACATGCACCATTACCCACATTCTTTTTGTTGTTAAGCCTTATATTCAAGCACTAAAGCAAAGAACAGTTCTTACGTATGAATTCTGTGGCCATACATCCATAGCTATAGACCATAAGAAAATCATACACTGAATCATAGATACACTAGCAGAAGGGAGTGGGCAGAAGGTGACTACTACTGCCTCCTTTTCCCCTGACAGACTTCAAAAAAAGCTTTGAGGGCTGCGGACTCTGCTGAGTATGGCAGGCTGTGGCAAGACCACAGAAAGGAAAGGCATGATTGCAAAAAATGGAATGGAAGCACTTTCCATGAGTGGGAGCTCCATCGACAGAAGGTGCCTCCATCCAACATAGAGTGATATTCCTTTACACATGTTATGAATATACAGTTAGGGTTGCCATATTTCAAAAAGTGAAATTCCTGACTGGCAAAATTGAGCTTTTTTTAGGAAACCACCCAAATTGTTGAGCTGTTTTGGGCCATACATCCAGGTTTTCCCTGACATTTTGATGATTCAGCAAAATTCCCCAAAGTTTCTGGGGAAGGGCTTCACAGTTATATAGCACTGCTTCCATAGGAGCTGGATTATTTACCAATAAGCTACTGAGCCAGGTTCAAAGTTTTGCTTTTAACCGATAAAGCCTTGAACAACCTGAGAGCAGGATACTTGCAGGAGTGCCTGTCTCCCAACGTCCCTGTCGAAATATTGCCTCTTAACTGTGCTGAAAATCTCAGTTAGGAGCAACCAGGAGGAAGGCTTTCAGACCCTCCAAGTGTCCCTATTTTCCAGGGACATCACTGATTTAGAGAAACCATCCCGGTTTCTGATTTGATGCTGGAATGTCCCGCTTTTCTTTAGGATGTCCCTATTTTCATTGGAGAAATGTTGAGGGATATGGAGCTATCCAACCCTCGAGCCATCTGAAGGCAATCCTGTATATAGAAGGTTTTTTTAATGTTTAATGTTTTATAATGTTTTTATATATGTTAGAAGTTGCCCAGAGTGATGGGGCAACCCAATTAGATGTGTGGGGTATAAATAGTAAAATTATCATTGTGCAATGGGACGTCCCTATTTTCATTGGAGAAATGTTGTAGGGTATGGGTTTTCTCTTTGTCAGTCCTCTTCCTATGGCTTCACCTCCACTTGAAGCTCCACTGCTTGTTAAAAATATCTGGGTGCATTCAATCGGTTTAAGATCAGGAATAAATTAATGGTATCCTTTGAATTACTGAATATTTTTTTAAAAAAAATTACTCTGGTTTATTATTTTAGCTTTTACTCTGTCTTGAGATGGCTTATAATAGGTAGGATATAAACACTTTTATGCAATAAATAATTGACATATGTTCCTATGTAAGGCATATTTAAATATTCTGCAATTAGAAAAATAGCCATGGGAACAATGTTAATGATATGCATGTGTAATACTATGCTTATATCATAAACCTTTGTTTTTAGTTTATTATTACTGTTACATAAAATTTACATAGTGTAACAAAAATGCCCAAAGGAAAAGGTATCATAACAATATACTTAGATTGAAAATGGGTGTTAAAATAACCATTTTCATTTATCTTAGTGGAGCCTCCTGAAAAGTACAAAGAAAAGGGGGAGCACATGGGATTTATGCATCTGTTTTAAGCTTGGCTCTTAAGTTATACTGTTAAATCATGGTTGTTAAAAACTGTGCCTTAATTGTTTGAACTTGTACAGTGACAAGAGTATTACAGGGAAAAGCAAGGCATCAGATTGTGACCTTTAACTAAACAAGCATTTCTTGTAATTGTAATTGCCTTGGGCTAGTGGATTCTACTATTACATTCATTTCCACAATAATTGTACACCTCCTTGAAAGGACATGTCATGCATCATGGGTATCCACTTTAAATAGATCAGTATGATTATAGCTAATTAAATCACATGGAAAAGTGCATTCAAATAATGTTAGGCATTTAAATACAAGCCACAAAACGCATGAAATGTATAGTTGTAGTCTATTTAGATAGCCATAAGTTCTCAATATAGCTCCAATTTAAACTTTTTGCAAATTGTATACCTAAATTCTAATTTTTTACCTAATTACTCTTTGCAAAACAAAACAAAACACACAAATCATTCACATGTCCTCAGAGCACATCTATATATGGAGTATATCATGTACGCACGCTATGGAGTATATTATGTTCCCCAGGCAGTGCATTTGTGTGGAAGTGTGTTCATAAGTTCATATTGCAATGTAAGACGTACATTTACATTCATGGTCATGAAGAGATTGAAGTAGACAGTTGTATCCTGCTAAATCACTGCACATGTGCAGTGACTCAGCGAGTGCAGCAGAACTTTCCCTTTTCTCCTTCCATTGAACAGCCCCCAAATCTGGTCTGGGGGTTCCCTCAACCTTTTGGAGCAAATTTGATGGCAGTGTGGGGTACACATAGGCAGAGGAGATAAAGGGAAGTTTAGCTGAATTCATGGAAGTCATTCTGCTCACATAATGACTTAGCTGGATTCAACCCAGTGTTTTTAAAACTCCACTCAGCACATCTTAAAGGACTATAACTCTGCAGTCAAATAATTGATTCATTAATTCAAGCAAATATGTGAAATCCATGAATTGCTTTTTGGTCCTTATTGCATTCTTATGATTATCAGGTCATAGTTACAGTACTAGAAACCAAAACTGGTGGAAGTTCAATATATAGGAGTAGTCTCTAGACCTAGCAACCGGTTCCTTTAGCCCAGGCATCTCCAAACTCGGCCCTTCAGCTATTTTGAGACTACAATTCCCATCATCCCTGACCACTGGTCCTGTTAGCTAGGGATGATGGGAGTTGTAGTCCCAAAACAGCTGGAAGGCCAAGTGTGGGGGTGCCTGCTTTAGCCCATCCTTCTCCAGCCAAGTTCCCTCCAGATGTTTTGGGCACCAAGTTGGGGGAGACTGTTTTAACCACTCTCTTGAACCTCCCTAGCCCTCTTGTCTAACTCCCTTAATCTTCATAGCATACAACACTTTTAACTCCCTAAAGATTGTGATGTTCCTTCACAGTATCCCCTACTGTATCTCATTAGCCCCTACTAACCTTGATTCCCTGTCTTCTGAGCCCCTTTTCTGAACTGACCTATCTTCCTTTCAGGCTCAAATTTTGCAGTCTTTCCCCTTTTTTATTTTCTGTGTTCAACCTTCTTGCCTCCAAACCCCATTTTCTCTAGATTTTGTACTCGCTGAGACCTTTTCTGAGTCCTTAGCTTGCCCCAGTACTGCATATTAAGCCTACTCACATTGACAAACTTCCTTCCCTCACAGAAGATGAACTACAAACTGTTTAGTTCCCAGAGGAACTGAACATTCTGTGCCAGCCACCATCAGAGACTTTTTCAGCCTTATACACAGTATTGTACTAATAACAAATTTTATCAATGTTATTACTTAGCTTTATCATTTGGTTGTATTTATCTCCTTAACATACAAGGTTGTAGCATAATTTTTTGTAGACCTAGGCTTATTAATGTTGGTGGACTTAGACATTGCTAACACTGCATAGGACTGTTTAATTATTTTATAGGCTCATGAATACAGAACTCTTATTCTTATACCATATTTGATAGGTTATATTTTAGGTCTCTGCACATATTAAGATTAACACTTGCAGAGAGAAGAACAGGATCGTGTCCTGCCTCTCTTTGTTTGCAAATAGACTTTTGCAACATTTGGACTTTCTTATCTTGGTTCCCAAGATATGAAATAGCCTGAATGCAACTGCTTTGCTACTCTCTGCAAGACCAAACAAACATACAAACAAGCCAAGAAGTCTTTAGTTAACTATAGTTCCTCATTATGTCTGAACCAGAAAACTATGGTTAATGGCTTCTGAACAACACAGGGATATGAAGCCATGAAACTAAGACAAAGGAAGTAGTGGAATGATTGTGTGTGGGTCCAAAAAGCTCATTCATATCTTAGCTTACTAAGCCAATATATGATGGTCCAAACTAGGTGTCTATGTGATCAGTAATCCTGACAAAGGTAATGTCCCTGACTTGATATACAGAACCTTCATTCTTGTAGTTTATATGCACATACTTTTCAAAAGTTATTCTGAATGTCTACTTGTATAGAAGTCAAAGTGTGGAGATAGGCAGAGAAGTATTGGGTATAGCTTTCTTTTAGTACAAAGTTTGGAATACCCAGAGAGAACGAGAAGACCATAAATGTTGCAATGGGTGTTCTTCTCATCTTTTTCCATCTCGCACAAATCTTCTTTCGACCCTTATTTTTCTCAAGTTTTGTTATCTGCATTTTTTTTCACCATTTTCATGAGAGTGAAAGATTTTTGAAAACTGATGTGCATACATATGTTTGTCAGTTCGGAAAAACAAAAAAATATACATCTAAAAAATATACAGTTTTTCAATTTTTATGACTGATTCTCTACTGTCTATTATTCAGAGTGTTCTCTACTTTTTAATATTAAAAAACCATCATCTTCAAACTAGAAAAATGTAACTTTATAAAAATAACTCCAAAATTGATGGCAAATGTGCCAATAAATCTTGCATACATACATACATACATACATACATACATACATACATTTTAAAATGCTCACATTTTTCCATGGCAGCCTGCAGTTGATCTCAATTTAATGTTAGGGTTCTCAAGCTAATTCAAATTATTAAAATGGTTATTATGGAGATAAGTATATTCTGAAAGATGGATTTTGCACACATTAGCCAGATTTAAAATACAGTTATCCTATCAATTGAGTATCCTTCTAGGTATAGTTCTGCAGACATTGGTTTTTGACCAGCTGTTTTAAAAGTGCTGAGAACCTATCATTAAAATGCAAGCTTCCGCAGTTTGGTGTTTTCCATGCCAACACATTTCCATTACTGGGGGGGGGGGGGAATTCTACAACTTTAATAAATGCTATGATGTGGGTTTTAACTTCAGCCAAAGGAGACAAGTGGCGCTCCAGATAGTGTTGGATGTTAACTCCCATAATCCCTGACAATGCAAGGAGCAAATCAAATATGAATCATGACTATATGATAATTATTTTTGCTTCCTGAAACATACACACTGTGTTTTAAGAATACAGATGTTACTAAGATAGTAACATGAAGGCATAGTTCGCATTTGACATGCCACTCATGTATCTACCCCCAACTACAACAAGTCTTTTAAACTTTATGGATTTGGAGGTGTGAGAGTTTGTGGGTGCCTGGATTTAGTAAGTACTAGAGTATATTGAACGTTTGGAGTATTTTCTTCTACTTCTGGATTGTTTATTTATTTTCCCCCTCGTTACCCATTTTCATATTGTCTCTCAATCTGAGTTTTATCTGTATTGATTATACAGTATTTAGAGTTTTTCAGGTTCTTAATACAATAAAGCAGCTGTTGATAACGCACTTTTATCTTGATCCATACAGATACGACCCCAATTTCAATTCATCTGTATCTTATAGCCAACTGTGTATCTCCTGCTGTATCTTTGACCTTCAGACTTGATAGATAGTAAAATATAGTAAGACATTGTCAGAAATCTACAGGGCCATATAATTAAGTTTCGCAAGTTAAAACCTGGACGTTTTGTTTCATTAAGTAAATATATATGTATTTAACAAAATGCTTAAATAATTAGTGAATCCTGGTACTGTACTTCAATTCTGATAATGTTTTGGAATTTCTAAAGAGTACCTTAATCCATGCAAAAAGTAGAAATCAAAATTAAATAATGCAGAATAACTTGTTTTCTGAGATATATTTCCTTTTCTAATTCATTGACCCTTAAAAATTTTGTCCATTCACAAATTTTAATTACATATTTATTAATTTTGCCGCAAGACTCCAGAGTGTGAACTGAACAATTATACTGCCTTCTAACACAGTTGTTGTTGTTGTTGTTGTTGTTTTGTTTCTTGGATGCTATCATAAATGAACCACATCCTTTTCAAAGTTAGCAACAGAAGAGTCTGGATAGTTAAATGGCACCATGTTGGTGAATATATATAGAAATACTCATGGACTGCTGGCTCCCACATGAATTTAATAAATTCCCTGTGTATTGCTACCATAAATATCAAAAGGAATGATGATGGGGAAAAGTTCAAATATGCTATTAGCATTTGAAACATGTACTTTATCCAATGAATTTGGATAATAATTCAGTGAAAACAAGTTATTGAAATGTTCTTTCTTCTTCTACTTTTCCAAAGTAAACTAAAACATGGCTTTTATTCGCTTCTCAGACATATGAGGCCTTTGAAAATAGTGCTATTATTAGCATCCAGAATATTCTCTAACTTGATTTTCTGAAGTGCTCTTTTCTTCTCCTTCCTTTATTTTGTTTGCTTCCTACTACTGCTTCCACTACTGGAAGTATGTCAGACAATGGCTGGTCTGCTCAGTTATTATTTAAAGTTACTTTAATGTACTATGCTGTATTAAGCTTCCTTGCTGTGCTAGATGAGGCGCTATTGTTTGTTACACTGCAGATTATTCTGTGTCACTTGACAGTAATTCAGCACACTTATATTAGCATTAGGTTTCTAAGTAAAACACACAGAAATGTGCTGGAAGCATGGCTGAATTAATGCTCATGTGGTCTGTCCTGCTGTGTAGGGCAAAGCAGAGGTGAAGGAAGGCGGGAGACGCATACAGGTGTAGTTCCTACTGTGGTGGTGGCCCAAAGGGCCACAATAAATATGATAATGTGAACCCCTATAAATCCTTGAGTGTGCTTCTAATAGAGAAGTTATGGTAACAGGTTGTTTTATGAAACTGATGGTTTTAGCAAGTTGCCACCCCCCCCCCCATTGGGGCAGAAGTACAGCTAATATGTGAATCACAAAGATACAGCTCATACGCTAGAACATACCGTATTTTTCTCCCTATAGGACGCACTTTTTCCCCTCCAAAAATGAAGGGGAAATGTGTGTGCGTCCTATGGGGTGAATACAGGCTTTCGCTGAAGCCTGGAGAGCGAGAGGGGTCAGTGAGCACCAACCCCTCTTGCTCTCCAGGCTTCAGGAAGCTCCGTGCAACCCTCCAGAGCCTGGCGCGAAGCCACGCCGGGCTCCTGAGGGTTGCGCAGAGCTGCCTGCGCTCCCGGGCTCAGCGCAGCTCCGCGCCGGGCTCCCGAAGGTTGCACAGAGCTGCCTGCGCTCCCGGGCACGCAGCCAGAGCAATGGCACCTGTTCTGGGGGCTGGGGTCGGGGGAAGCTCCGGCTTCCCCCGCCCCAGCCCCGCGCCTGTGGGGGGGGGGAATAAATTTTTTCCCCTTTATTCCCCCCCCCCAAAAATCTAGGTGCATCCTATGGGCCGGAGCGTCCAATAGGGCGAAAAATACGGCAAGTTGATGCATGGTGCAAATGGCTACGCGTAACACAGGTTCCCAACATGCACACTAACACAATGTAACAGAAATTAGTATTTTAACAGAAAGTGCTGGGAATCAGAGCTGAATCAGCAGAAATTGTTAACGCTTATTGCGCATGTGTATTAATGAAATGAAGTAGTGATGTACATGATTGGTGAAAATTGAAATCCTTTGTTTGAAATGTTATAAATACCACCGCCCAGACCCTTGGGCGGGGTTGCAGTTTTGTGAAACAATTCGACTGTAACCTATTGCCTAGCTATAAACAACACTGGACTCCTAACTCCTCTTGTCTCTGAGTTTTATTGCAGTAAACTCAGAAGATAAGCCATTTTTGGGCTCACAACACTACCTCCTCTCCAATGGCAACACAATACACCATCAATTTATTATTTATACCCCGCCCATCTGGCTGGGTTTCCTTTAATATTTCCCTTACCTTTTGCTGTTCAAATCATCGCTGCTAGGTATCCTTCCATTCCCCATAGATTTGTGTCCCCTTCAACCATGTCTCTGCTAACAGAAAAATCAGTAAAATGAAGAAAGGATTTCTTTTCCTATCTTTCTAAAATACTCAGGAACTCTACAACTGCCTGTAAGTTCATTGTGGTAAATCCATATGAAATGCCTTTTTCGTTAACTCCTCCCTGCATTTTATATCCTACTAATTTATTTCTCTGTTAGGCATTATTCTGTCTCTTGTTTTATTTTACACTACTTATTTCTATTGCTTTATACCAGATTTCCTCAAGCTCGGCCCTCCAGATGTTTTGAGACTACAATTCCCATCATCCCTGACCACTGATCCTGCTAGCTAGGGATTGTGGGAGTTGTAGGCCAAAAACATCTGGAGGGCCGAGGTTAAAGAAGCCTGCTTTATACAATACTGTGTGCATTGGGGTGTTACACTCCTGTTACACTCACTGTTGTTCACTTGATATGTTGTGAGCCACTCTTTTATGAAATGTGTAAACCATTTTTAGGTGTTCAGTTCATGACAACATCCAAGCAAATATCTTTGATTCATAGCACTATATTATTCCTTGTGAGACAAGTACGAGAAAAACCATTAACTAGTCCAGGTGAACATAGCAGAAAAAATGGAAAACTATTTAAGTGGATAGCATTACAGTAGAGTAGAATATGTGTTAGCCAATTCTCCAGCCTGGAATATTATGTTTTGTTGAGATCCAAACTGATCCACCATTTCCACCCCCACTCCATCTCACTCCCTAATATGCCTTGAGGCAAAGTGCCTACTTTTACTTCCCAATTCACAAAACTCAAGGAAGCAGGAGGGTCTTAATCCCAACTGCATACCACATGCCATTTGTTATTTTACCACCTTCCAGTTTGATCCCTGGACTGGCAAGCTTTAACAAGCTAACCTCATAATCACCAAATAAACCACATCCATACAGTATTTTATTACTGTCTTTTAAGAGCCCATTGTCCTTCACGTGGACAGTTCATAGGAAAGGGAGCAAAGGAGGAAGCTTAACAGTGACAGTGGAGGTGGGTTTCCTGGCAGATCTCCTGCAGTGTTGTTTTGTATTGTTTTTAGGTGCTGTTTCTTTTTACAGAATGCATCTTTGGAAAGATGATACACAATGATTTTGTATAATTCCTGTGGGCCTTTGGGAGGGAGCCAGTTTCCATCAGAAATGCCACTGTGAAACTGGCAGTAGCAATGAAAAGAGTAAGCCAGCAGAAATGCTTAGATGTTTCACTCACCCCTAAAAGAAAACTCCACCCCTAAAATTCAAACACAGAATTGTCCCTTAATTTATTACTAGTCTGCCCAGGCTGATTTTGTCATATTGGGGAGGGGCGGAGCTCAAACCCACTGAGCTCTATTATTCCCTGAAAAATACATTTCTAGCAAAACGTTAGATAAAATTGAGATTTATTTTAATTCAGGCAATTGAATAAAAAAGGGTCTCAAGTACCAAGATCTTTTAGACAGATACCCAGAAGAAGAAATCTTCTACCTGCACATGCCCTCGTATTCAGAATATTTATTTTCTCCTACAAAAAGGGTTTTCAGACTTAATGGTTCTGAAAGCTGCCTTCTGACTCACAATGTACTGTTTCTATCAATGCTGGTCCTAGAAGCTACCAAACAAATATCTCCAGGGAACAGCTTTTATAGCAGCCATGATATGACAGGTTTCTGTGATAACAGAACCTTTCAAATTCTCACATCAACAAGGTGATTTCAGTAGTTATGCAGCATCAAGTGTAGAACATCTATTTCTTCATGGCTAAAGCCTTTTTAAAGCATTAATAATAATATTGTTTTATTAGACAAATCTAACCCTATACTATATTGGTAAAATTTTAGACTATATCTTTTTTTATTACAGACATGACTCACGCTAATAGCAAACTCAGACAATGAGTGCCAGTGACCACACCATACAGTGGTACCTCAGGTTACATACGCTTCAGGTTACATACGCTTCAGGTTACAGACTCCGCTAACCCAGAAATAGTGTTTCAGGTTAAGAACTTTGCTTCAGGATGAGAACAGAAATTGTGTGGCAGCGGCACGGCAGCAGCAGGAGGCCCCATTAGCTAAAGTGGTGCTTCAGGTTAAGAATAGTTTCAGGTTAAGTACGGACCTCCAGAACAAATTAAGTACTTAACCCGAGGTATCACTGTACTTTTAAAGCACATTTAAAGCCCATGATTTCCCCCTCCAATATTCCTGGGAACTGTAGTTTGTCAAGCATCTGTGCTCTGTGAGAGGTAGACTACAAGTTCTGGGAGACTTTGGGGGAAGCTGTGGGCTTTCAATGTGCTAAATATAGGGTGTGGATAGTCTTGAAATGTAACCACTGAGGAACAAGCAGCACAGCTGGAATATTGACTGTTTAGAAGGGGCCCTGAGCTGGAATGCTCTTCCTAGAAAGTCCCAGGTGTAATAAAAGACAATGCAATCAGTACTTGGCTATTTCAGCCTTTATTACGTTCATGTCCCACATTGCCAGCTTGCAAATTTCACACACGCCCAACTGATAAAGGGATTTAAAAAAAAAAAATTCCATTGCAAATAAGGTCAACCTGTGGGTTTTGAGTAAAATGGCTGGCAATTACTGACTGAGAGCACTTTAGACACTGCTCAAAATCAGGCCCCAAAGCTAAAAAAAGACTTGAACTTCCCTGTTGCCTTTTATCCTATGGGCCACAATATATAGTTACTGATTTGTATTTGTGCTAGATTTGTAACCAAGCATGAATTACCTTGGCGTTACATAACACTGCCAATATCTTCCATTAAATAGCTAAACAGATTCAATATAATAAACACTTTGGTCATTCACAATTCACAGGGGTTCTGCTTAAAAATACATAGTGTTCATAGTTTGCAAAATATAGGTGCTTCACAATTACAGATTCATCCTAGGATATCAGAACAGTAGCTGTCAGGCTGAATATATTCTTACATTCCTGCAACCTCCACAACTTATCTAAATAATACAAGTGCAATTATTACTCATCTTTTTAAACTAAGACTGCTAGCATGCTATGACTGACCATGCCTACATTTGACACTGGCGGGAAATTAGACATTTGGATTCAACTTGTAGTAGCAGTGGAGAAGAGAATTTAGTAATAACCACTTTATTGAGAATTCCCCAAGATATGCAAATGTCTGGCTGCCAGAATGGTGGGTTTTCTATTAGAAGTTTGGATGAATATCCCAATTAATCGAGATCTCTGAACATTTTCAGGCTTATCAACAGGATTGTCAAAGTTTCCAAGTAATTAACTTCATTACACCCACATACAGAAGAGTTCGTTTAGGGACAAAACACACACTATAAGCAAGTCCTTGATAGCAGCACTGGCAGTCGGAAAAAAGAATGGATAAAATGAGACATAATTTAAAGAAATCTAAATCAGTTCAATTGTATCTGTTTAATTTGGTTTTCTTTTTAAGGGTCTTTGTTCCTTAAGTTCCTTAAGAAAATAATTTTTCTCAAGACATTTAGAGCTCCCATTGTGTGTATAACACATGCTGGAATTTTATGAATAATCCTTGTGGTCTTTGGCAAAACTGATTTGCTGTATTTCTTTTTAAATAACTTCAAGCAGTGTCATGGAAAAGCCAGCACAATCTCCCAGAACTATGACTGGTCATGTTTATCAGATGCATGTTTATATTTATGGTATTAGATAGTGCACTTGATAAATAACGCCATGAATGTGAATATTTGGAACTGTCTTAAAATAATATTTTTTTTATTTATGTGTGTGTATATGTGTGTGTGTGTATATATATATATATATATATATATATATATATATATATTTCACTCGACTATAGTAAAATATATAAGCAGTTTATCAACATTCTCAATGGCAACACTTATTAATAAAGTCCTGTAAACAACATACATTGCAATTATATACAGTTTTATAGCAAAAATTTGAACATTATGTAAACTTTCAAACATCCACCATTACATAATTTATCGGTCCAATAATTAGAGCTGTTGTCCTTGTATAAGCATGAGAATAATAGTTGTCCAGTATGAAATCCAGCACAACTGTGTCAGTAGAAGCTTGTTGTGCAACAGGAGATATTGAGGCTAAAGAAGACTGTTGCGCAAAGACTCTCCTCCTGCAAGAGAGGGGAGTGGTTGTGGTCGGGAGCCGGACTCCGCCTCAAGCAGGGGACGTTAGCTCCCTGCCTCGCACTCACCTGGCTGGCCTACGCCCACGGGCAGGCACCCAACCAGGTGCCTGTGAGGGGGCGTGTTTAGCAGCCCAAATTGCTGCGCCACCAGCCTTCCGGCCTCACTTTTCGGCGTCCCGTCGCGAGTCACCCACCCTCCACTCCCTTAGAGCTCAGTGTCTCAGTTTTCTTTTGGCCTTGCTATGGACCTTAGGTTGGTCGCCCTGGTTGTCCGGGGCCTGGTAGGAATTTTTCCATTTGGCATTAGGCTTTTTGGTTTTTTCGCCTACCTCGTAGCAATCGTCACAACTTCGTTGGTATTGGTGGGTAGGTTAGGCATTGGAATAATGTGTTGTGGTGTGTCGAAGGGCTAGGTGTGGCCATCGCCTATGCCTTCAATTTTTGGGTATTCCGTTAAAGGAATCTGGCGGTCGTGTATTCTGTCCGATGCCTGCTTGGCAGGAGGCCATGGCACGACCCTCGGTGACATCAGGGGAGAGCTTATAGTTGGATTAGCATCAACAGGCTCCACCTACTGGTGAATAAACCCCCCTGTTTTAGACTCACCCCTCTCTGAGGGGGTGGAGTCAGCTGACGTAATCCAATGCCTAAACCAATACCTTTTCACTTGCTGTAATCAATAAAGTTGTGGCCTTTTCTTGCCCATTAACCTTATATCACGTGTCCTCGTGTTTTCATTCCACTACGCGGGGATCGGGCCCTCGAACCACAACCAGCTATGAGAACCATACTAACTTTCTGTGTCTTGTCTTGCACAGGCCATTCTGCTAGTACACCTATTACACTGCTATGACACTTCAACTTAGCACTGTGTTGAATTCTTCCCTCTGTGTATTAAGTGGTATATAAATATTATTAAAAAGGTAAAGGGACCCCTGACCATTAGGTCCAGTCGTGACCGACTCTGGGGTTGCGGCGCTCATCTCGCTTTATTGGCCGAGGGAGCTAGTGTACAGTTTCAAGGTCATGTGGCCAGCATGACTAAGCCACTTCTGGCGTACTATTTTTGAAATTGTTTTAAAATATATGAGATAATAGGTACTTATCCACAGCAGTACTGGTAACCTTAATTTTTTTAAAAAACACAACACACATTTTAGTTCCATAAATATATTTTTCTTTGAACAGTACCTTACCCTCCTTCAGCATCACTTCAGATTTTATCTCCCCCCTCTTTTAAAAAAGATGTTCCAATAGGTCCTGCCCCACCCCACCCCCGCCATTGCCTTTGGAATGAAATTGATTCACCCAACACTCTGGGTGATCCAGTGTAGTTAATTTCATTACTTTGCTGATTTATATGGGACCAGGGGAAGCTGCTGCAATTAGGAATTAGAAAAACAGAGTGCAGGATTTGCAGTTGCAGCAAGGCTCCTCTCCTCATTCATACAATTATCAAGATATTGATGCTGGACTAGGACTAAGCCTGCAGTTATGCTAAAGGATATATTGCTCCTGTTTTTCTAAATAAATAATTTCTTTGCACACAACCCAGTTTTTACTAGTAATGGGCCCCTTAGCTCAATTTAAAATCAGCTCATAATTTAGCAACATTATTAGTGGATGCTCTCTATTTTCAAAGAGTTACGGTATCTCCTAGTTCACTTTGTTGGCGCAGTGCTTTTGCTTTAATTGTTGTTGTTAAACAGCACCACAATTTTTCAGTATTTTTTAACTGCCCCTCAGTAATTACATCTTTTTTGTGTGTGCAAGTCCTGGCCATTAATCACTGTGGGAAAATTTTCATTGAATGATTCTGTTAAGTCACCAGGGAACTGCAGAACACCTGTTACTTCAGGTCACAACTATGGAGAGCTCCTGAATGTAGGGACTCAAAATTCTGTGAATGTATGAAAATAAGAAGAATCCTACTGGGTCAGGCCAATGGCCCATCTAGTCTACAATTCTGTTTCCACAGTGGCCAACCAGTTGCCTATGCAAAAACACTCTTGCCACGTGTGGTCCCCAACAAAACGTGTCTGAACACCTTCAAAGCAGCTCAGCAGCCTGAATATATTAGGGTCCTGGAGGGATTTTTCTTGTTTCCTTTCCCATATGACACAATTTGGAACAATTGTCAGGGGATTTCGGGTGAAGTGCCATCAGTATGCTGATGACACCCAGGTCTATCACTCTTTCCCATCAGAATCAGATGGACCAGATGGGGACTAAGAATCTCAAGATGAATCCCAGCAAGATGAAGGTACTATGGATCAGCAGTATGGGAATTGGGTGATCAGCCTCTTCTGGATGGGATTACACTTCCCTTGCCTTGAGGGACCAGGTGTGTAGTCTGACAGTACTCCTTAATTTCACTTTGTCACTGGATTCTTGTGGACACAGTGGCACAGAGTACCTGTTGCCACCTACGGCTAGTTCACCAACTACAGCCATTCCTGGATAGAGGTCGCTTGATCACAGCTATTCATGCCCAACCAAGCAACTAATTAATGTACTCAACAGGGGGTTGCCCTTTAACACAGCTTAGAGATTGCATCTAGTACAGAATGCATCTATGCTACCTGGCACCATCTCTTGAGAGATCTTCACTGACCCCCCATTCAATACTGCACCCAAGGGTGCTGGTATTGACTTACATAGCGCTAAATAGTTTGGAACCCAGTTTTCTGAAGCAGTGCCTCTCCCTGTACTGGTTTGCCTTTGAGTTAAGATCTGCTGGGGAGACATTTTTGGCCATACTATTACCTAGTGAGTTCTGTCTGATCAGAACTTGGAACAGGGCCTTCTTGGTGGTACCACCCTGATTTTGGAACCATCTTCTGCCAAATATTATGCAGCCAATGAGGTTTTGAAACTTTTTTTGCTAGGCCTTCTTATGTTCAGATTTAGGTAGTTATTGTGGCAGACGGAAGAAGGTTGGGTTGCTTTGCATTTGATTCTGACGTATCTGGATGTGTTGGATTGGTTTTACAGAAAACTTTGTTGCAAAATAGATCCCACAAAAGAATAATTTAAAAAGACAGTTACACCTGTGCCCTGATCCAGGCTTTCTAGCTACAGTCTTATGGATCAGACTGTCCAGAACCTGGATGAAAGCAAGCTATTTTGAAACACTGTTGAAAACTCACTGGTACAAGCATGTGCAGAGTCATTTATTGCATTCAAAGTTTGGGAAGAACTTCTTGGGGAAATGAGTGGCACAACTTCATAATACATAATAATGTTGATGCATTACAAGCAAATGTGCATTTTGAACCAGGTAATGCCGTACTTTTCTGTCTATAAGACGGGCCTATAATTTAAGAAAATGGGGGGGAGATGGCTATATTTCCAGAGTTGCTGAGCTTTTTTGGGGGGGAGGATTGCCTACAGTTGCTGAGCTTTTGGGGGGGATTGGTTTGGGGAAAGATTGCACAGAATTGTTGGGGTTTTGTGGGGGATTGCCCAAAGTTCTTGAGCTTTTGGAGAGTGCAGAAAATCACTAAACCTAAAGACAAGAGCTCAGCATCGCTTGCGTCGCAGAAGCCGACAAGCACCTGCCCATTGGCAAACACAAGCTGGAAACCAAACACCAAATTGCCGCAGCGGCAGCCAATCCAAGGCAGCAGCAACCAATCTCCTGCCCAATTAATGCAGGAGCAGCCAATCCAAGGCAGCCTTTGACACAGCGACCAATCACCCGCCCAGTTAATGCAGGAGCAGGCAATCCAAGGCAACAATCACTCACCAAATCACCGCTAACAAGCTGCAGCTTGCGGCTGCAACCAATCACCCGGACCCCCAATGTACTGCCCGCGTATTAGATGACCACCTTTTTTAAACACTATTTTGGAGTAAAAATCCCCTCGTCTAATACACGGGAAAAGTATGGTAATTACAAACTCTTGGAACATCACTAATAGGCAAAGGTAAATGACACAGACAGCTTTCTGGGTCATGTGACTAAACCGCTTTTGGTGCAATGGAACACTGTGACGGAAAGCAGAGCGCACAGAAACTAGGTTTACCTTCCCACGACAGTGGTTACCTATTTATCTACTTGCACTGGTGTGCTTTCGAATTGCTAGGTTGGCAGGAGCTACAACAGAGTAATGGGAGCTCATCACATCACGGGGATTCAAACCGCCAACCTTCTGATTGGCAAGCCCATGAGACTCAGTGGTTTAGACCACAGCGCTACATGCATCTCCAACATAACTAATGTAGGAGTGGAGAAGGAGTTTGTTTGGTCTGCTTTTCATAGCAGACTGATCCAATCTGACTCTTCCAAACTTGCTTGTGTGGCAGCACACAATTCCCAGTTTTATTTCCCTGTTAAATTTTGTGATACAGTTTTGGTGTGCAAAACATGCACACACACAAAATGGTTTTAAGCATACATCTAAGTACAAGAATGGCTTTCAGGAGAGTGAATAGTATCAACTTTGATTGAGCAGAAGGATAACAGGAAAGATGTGGTGCAAATCAGCTTTGATAATGGGATTATTCAAGACTCTGAAGTTAATGTGATATAGTCATGGGGATCTGTGGAAAGAATTCAAAGAAAGTTGGCTGTCTCTTAAAAAAAACAGGATCTCGGGGTATGAGTGTATCTGACTGCTTCCAGTTGTCATGCGATGTTTACAAAATGTTTTTGGACATGGGGAAACCAGGTTCAAATCCCTGCAGAGCCAAAAAGCTCATATCGCTGCCCTTAGGCAAGTCACAGTCTCTCAGCATAGTAGCATAGTCACTTACTTCTCAAGCTTATTGTGAGGATAAACAAGATATGAATGCTAAAGCAATTCCAAAGCAATTTGTACACTGAAAAATGTCATTGAAATGATAAATAGTGGTAATATATTATGCAGCAGGGTTGCAGTGATAGAACCTTTGCTGTGGGGGGGGGGGCATTTAAGTGGAGAGTTTTGGAGAAGAAGCTTAGTTTACAGGTTTTGATAGATTAATTAGATTAAGATGCATTTCACTGTATGATAAGATAATGGTAAGCAGCACCAAAATTACCAAGAATAGTAATTTCTGAAGAAGTGTGCATGCATACGAAAGCTCATACCAATAACAAAGTTAGTTGGTCTCTAAGGTGCTACTGGAAGGAATTTTTTTAATAATTTCTGATCACTGATATGTGTTCAGCGGTAGCACATAGACAGTTCTAGTCTTCTATATATTTAGTATTCAAGTGTTTACCTTTCACAAACTCCAAAGGACCACTGACACTCAAGGTGCCATAATATGGCAGTGTGGTATAGCTGTTAGAGTGTTGGACTAGGATCTGGAATATCAGAGTTTGAATCCCCTCAAACCATGAAGCTCATTGCGTGACCTTGGATTAGTCACTGCCTCTTAGCCTAGCCTACCTCACAGGATAGTTGTGAGGGTAAAATGAGGAGTGAGAGAACTATGTAATACTATATTGAGCTTCTTAGAGGAAATGTGAGGTATCAGTGTCATAAATGCATATTATAGATGCTGCTATATTCCTTAAAATACTACTTTTAGAATGAAATCAGAAAGGTATTATTAGGAATGCCATTGTACACACTGGCAAAGCTCTCAAGGGTAATAGTGTGGGTAAACCCTTGAATTCTCACTTACTGAGAGGGGGCACTGTGCTGTGGCAAGTGATAATATTTCACCTCTTTTCTCACACAAATGATTGCATTCTTGTGGGCCTGGCTGTTTGGTCATCCTGTACCCTCAGACCTGTCCAGCTCATGGAGGACAAGCTGTTTTGGGCCCCCCAATATCTTTTGCATAGTTCATGGTCACAGACCCCCATCCCATTCCACGGTGCTAACACAATCACAGTCCTATCATGCATGGTGATTTCAGAGAGAATTCTATATGGAATTAAATACCCGTATAAATACACACAAACCCTTCTGCCCATTCTGAATGTGACTTTACAGTCTGTCCTATGCATGTTTACTTATTCCCACTGTGAGCAATAGTGTACTCCAAATTCAATGTGTGTGTGACATCAGTTGTTCAGCATAAGCCTAATCATGTGCACTCAGAAATAGTTCTGAATCCTATACATGTTTACTTCAATCCTGCTTTGTTCAGTGGGGTTTACTTGTAGGAAAGTGTGGAGCGCTAGAAGAAAGCTGCCAAGGCTTGAAAAACTGTGCTGTTGTTTTTGGAATGCAGAAACAAAAACTTCATTTAATATACTATGTTTTGTTTGGGTTTGTTTTTTTTTACTAGCGTATTAGTGTCTTTTTCACTAAACCATTTTGTCTACTGTGAAATTTTGGTTTGGTTTCTTCCACAGCAAAAAAAAAATCAATTTCATTGTGTAGAGCTTGACCTTCTGTGAATTCCTTTTATCATATAAATCTTGTTTTCTTCAGAACCACAAGGTCCTTTCGGTGCAACTGGGAATAAATTGGTGATTGTGTAACCACCAGTTCCTGTAGCATTTTTGTAGAGCAAGTGCTTACGATTTCTAATCTCAGTCTGTTGCCAAGTAACTGCAGAAAGAGATGCATGCACATTGAAAATAGTATAAGAGCACTCTCCATATTGATTTGATTTCTACAGTAGGTAGTTTTTAAAAGGAGCCCAACTATATTGATATATGCCACATTCCCCACTCTTTGGAGAATTACCATTTTGTAGTAACAGTTCTTTTAAAAAAACACCACACAGACACTATAACAGATGTTTCTTCCCACTGCCCTGTAACAATAGAGAACTGCCGAGAGACCCAAAAAGCAAGTATTCCTGAGGGGCTGAGACTTCAAAAAGTGTTTAGATAAGGATTATGCAGGGTTAAAGCCATCTTTGACTGGATGACTGCCTTGATAAGCCATGTGTATATACTTTTGTGTGTATAGCATAGCATATAAGGAAGGAGAACCTTATGATAAATTGTGGGGGCATGTGATGCTATTTATCATTTACCTTTGCCTGCCTCATCTGCACTTGAGAAGCTGATCTGTTTCTCCTGGGATTTATGCTAACCTTCCAGGACTGAGCACATAAAAACAGCTGCCTTGTTTTTGCTTGGTTGCTTAAAGCAAAACAAAAACAAAACAAAAAAAACCCCAAAAGCCAAAAATGTGAATTTTCCCCTCATTGTCTATTCTATAAGAGGAAAGCATCAACAGTCAGGTGTTGTTTTTTCCCCGCCCACCACCCTAGCTATGCTAATGATTGTATATTACAAAGCTTCACAACTCCTCAGTTGATTTGCGGAGTTATGTGTCTTAAATGGATTTACAGTCATTGACAGTTAAATAAGTATATGTGAGGGCTTTGATCTTTGCAAATTGGTATATCAAATGCCCTGATCCTCATCTCTTGAACAAGTGTGTGGATCAGAACTAGTTTTCAACAGATTTCATACTCTTTCAAACGTTGGAGGATGAGGCTATCAGTGGACTCTAAGCATGAGGTCTATGTTCTTCGTCCCCAGTTGGAGTCAGTGTGCCTCTAAAAACCATTTGTGGGTAGTCACAAGTGGTAAGAGTGCTGTCACAATCAGGCACTTGTTGGCTCCCATGTCATGGACTGGCTGGATGCAGAGGAGTGGTTGAGACACCAGCTGAAGAAGCCAGGGAATTGGTGGTGGGATGACATTGAGTGGTCATAGAGAAAAGAGGGGGCGGACTAGGAGGAAGAAGTGTCAGAAGCTCAAAAGGCAACAGAGTTTAGTGAGCAGTAAGAAGCTGGGGCAGAAAACAGTCCTGATTCATAGGTAGCAGCTACTGTATTAATTCCCATAACCTTCACTCACTGTCAAAGCTCTTAGAACATCTGGTCCCCTCAGATTCAGCCAGCATAGCTAATGGATGGTGATGATGGGAGTTGTAGTCCAAAAGCTGTGAAGGCCACCAGGAAGGGGGATTTGCTTCACGAGATAAGCAGTGGAGCCCCTGAAGGATGGGGTGAGCATTGTGAAAACCTTTACTCCTCCAGTGCCTCTTGTATCAGGAACCCAAAATTATTTGAGGCAGCAGCAGTAGCACTGGTACATAAACCTTACTCGGTGAGAGACTAAATTCTGGCTGCACCAGCATGCATTTCAGGACAAGCTCATCTCCCAGGCTTTCATAAGCAGCAGCAGTTGGAACTGGGATGTCTGAAAACTTTAGGGGAGGTAAATTTGTATGTACATACAATCCTTCCTGGTAACTCATTGTATTTAAAATAAATTGTTAAGTTGCCTAAAACTTCATTTAGAAGGTGGGGTATAAATAGGCAAATCAATTAGTAGTGGTGATAAATAAATGAATATGGACCAACACTTATAAAAGGCTGGAATATTTTTACTTACTTATATTCTTCAGCCTTCTGCTTTTGATATGAACAGAACAACATCTGTTTACAGATTCATCAGAATGATGATGGCACCTTGAGACAATTTGATTGTGAAAGATGGGACAGAAATGATAAAAAATACTAGATGGAAGTTGGGAAATTATGTGTGAAGTCAGGGAAGGGTCATAGGCTGCTTATCTGCTTCCACGTGTTCATTGGACATAAACTTGTTTGAAAAGGGATATTTAAGGGCCTTACAGAAACAAACAAACAAACACCTTAGTTGTGATAATGGTACGTATATATAAAAATACGTAGTTAGGCACTTGTGGGTTCCACACAGTCCTATAACCCTCCTTTAAGTGGGCTGTCAGAATTACACAGCACAAGAGAAGTGTCCATTTGTTTCCCTCTGTGCACAAGTCATGCTTTAGTGAAGCAATTTGACATGCAGCTCTGCTACTTCCATTTAATCCTGTTGTTCCTACTCAGTGATAGAAAACAAGATACACAATAAATCCAGAGAAAACAGAAATAGCCCAGTGTTTCACTCCCAAACATTTCACGGATAAGAAGTTACAACAGGAAGATAAGCAAAAAGGCAACTCAAAGCTCCAGCTAAGAATGGGGTGTGTGGAAAGGCCTTTGCTTTCAGCAATGATTGATGTGAGCATTTTGTGACCACTTTAGACTTTTCTTTTTTTCTTTTTTACATCAAATTCAAGGCAGTGGAGAGGTAAAATCTTAGCACACATTTCCAATAGAGAAATAAAGCCTGCTATAGCCTCCTTGCAACAGGTATGGCAGCAAAGAACTACATTACTTGCAAAAGAGTGACTGGGTAGCTTTATGAAGAACATCGTTGCACAGTTGAGTATCTCCTTTGGACCTAGCAATGTGGATTTCCATAGTGTTTTATTAATGTGGGGGTGGGGTGGGATACAAATGAACTGAAGGAATTGAAAGCTGAAACAAACTGCATGGCTAACAATTCTGGAATTTAAAATTAAGATTTTTATTCATTCTTTTTCCAAACAATGTTTCATACAAATCACTGTATGGGGGGGGGGGGCAACTAAGGAAAAGGCAGAACAGGGAGCAAGGGAAGGAGATGAGGGGGGTGAGTACTCAATAGAATTAAGACCTGTTAGCACACTAGTTCTATTCTAACCAGTCCAAGAACGTACTGAGTTACATGGTATGGTTTCACAAATACGTTTAGAAATTCCAGCGAAAGCAAAGATCAGGAGAAGTAGAATTCAGGAGGGGGGGAAGGGGATAAGTGAAGGAACATAAGAGGGGCATTTCTCGTATCTCTGGCTTTTAAATATTTCTGATATTCTAGTAGACATGGGCATCACCTCCTGTCAACAAGGCAGTGAAACGTCTATACACTGAAAAGGATATGGTCCCCTCACCCTTTTTGTCAATTTATGACATTGATAACTTGCACAGACATCTGTGGTCAGCTGGCTCTACCAGGGAACCTATCAAACTCCAGGTCTTGACAGTCCACATAAGACTTCATTTGGCTCTAGCTTTCTGCAGAGGCAACATCTTTATCTGTCTCTTAGGAGGAAAACAGGTCAGACTGCAGGCTGCCCTTTGAACTGTCCAAGGTCCTGTTCTTTTCTGCTCTGTGCTTTGATGTGCATTCACCTGTTCCATTAATGTCTCAATGTCCCACAGAACTGGACAGGTCAGGAGCAGACAGAATGCCAGTGTAGGGATTTAAGGTGCAATACTACTTGATCAAAGCAAGGAAGGGATGGAATACATGTAAGCAGACCAAGATGGCACCACAGAAGACCAGAGAGAAAAGGACTGCAGTGGTCTAGGAGAGAGGTTGCCAGTGTATGGGCCGAAATTTTTGCTCAGCAGACAGATTCTCCTTTACTCTCAGAATTCTTTAAGCTGCATGGTGATCTGCCTACAGGATGAGTTGGAATTGCACCTATTCATCCTGCCTTTGGCTTCGTTGCCTGTCTGATTCACATCCCATGAGCATGTGGAGCTACAGGAAGGGCAAGCATTTAAATCAGCCTAAGCCACCCAACCTCATTTGCCCAGGATTACAATTCCACCTTTGAAAAGTAACTTTTCTGTGTTGCAAACTACTAAATACAAGCAAGTTTGTGGAGACTTCACTTCCTGCTCTCAAGAAAAAAAGAGGGGGGAAAGGAATGCTGAGCAGATATAATTTACAGAAAGTTACCAGCTTAATGATGTAATGCTGAGTGTCAGTTAGAGCTAGTTCAGTATAATAGTATCTGCTCTATTATATTTAAGAGAATTGGAAGGACTTAGAAAACAATTAGGTAGTGCAACATTAGCAGTATTACAGTTGGAACGACCATTTTAAGAATGAAGAAAGGGCTTGAATAGACAGATATTCAACTGGCATTGTCACGACAAGCAGTACATTGCATTAAATAAGACAACTGAATCATGTCATTCCCTTTTTTCATTTTAGTAGATTTACATCACAACCCTTTTCAGGGTGTTACACTACTTTATTTGTAACGTTTTAAGCGTTTTAAGAAATCAGAAGACCTTTTGAATCTTAGGAAAGACTTGCAATACCTTATATTTTGCTGTACAGTTCAAAAGTTTCATATTTTATTTCAGAGAAGTGGGTTGCATGTTGAAGACAGGGGTTTAAATTATAAGTCAGCTAGAGCCTAACTGGAGACCCTTATGACAGCCACTTAGTTGACAACATTCTCTTCTGAAAAATGGGATAATACAATGCCCTGCCTTATAAATCATTGTAGTAATGTACAGTCACCAAAGTGAGAATGGATATAATTCAGATCAGAAGCATATATAGATGCATTGTGCAAAATCCATAATAAAGTGTTAATCTTGCACTGCAACATTTGAAGCTAATATATTTCTTCCCATCAGTCTTTGTTGGTTTTGCTGGGTAGCGTTTTTTTTAAAGACAGCATATCCATCTGCGAGGGCACCATTTTGGTTATTGTAGATTTTTAGAGCATTTATCTTTTCCCTGGCCGAGCACTGGGAATTGCTGTGAATGTTCAAGAAGACTAATATAGAAAAGAAGCAATATGTGCAGCCTCCCTTAGTTACTAGACTAGCTCAAATGTCATGTCAGCTTCAATTAGAGATGAGCAGATAATGAGGAATCTCAACATCTGTTTGCACATGTGTTCTCCACCCCAAATACTCCCAACCTGTCCCTGGTCATTAGGGGCCACATTACTTTAAAACTTTGTGAACAGTCATTTGGAAACAGTTTTGCCTACACAGTTCCTACATTTTGTTATGCATTTCTGTCCCCAGTTTTACTGCCAAATACATTTGCATAACAACAGGACCCTTGTTTCTTAATGGTTCATCTGTTTCCATGGTGGATTCACTACATGAGCTCTTCAGTTTTCAGCATCCCAGTACCTATTGTCTAAATGAGGTAAAGAGAATGTTATGACTATGTGGGTTAGAAATCTAGTATTTATTCAAATTCTCACTGTAACAAAAAGGAAAATGATTATCTGATATATGAACAAGCTGGTAGTAGATGGGAACTTTGTAATAGATTATTTGTTAAAGGTATTTTTGTGGCAGGTGTAAGACACCTGCTACAATCCTAAACCCACTAACCTGGGAGTAAGTCCTGTTTAATTCAACAGGATTTATGAGTAGACATGGTTAGGATTGTGTTGTTAGCCATTCTTAGTCTGTAGGACATACTAGGTGGTAAATCACCTTGAAGGGAGTTGGTCTGTTTCAGAAATGCTTTGTTTAGCAATTGACTCCCCACTGTTCACTATTCTTATTCAAATGCATGCTCTAGAACTGCTGTTAATTTTTTTAGGGGTGCTAAACTGAAAGAAGAGCAAATTGCATTGTGCTCTACTATACAGTGCTCTCTTGACACATTAATTATGCACATGATTGCTACTGTTAAGAGTTATGTGCTTTCAACTGTGCACGACTCCCTCTATTCAAATGAATTCATTTATTTTAAATGAATATGTATATACTGTATATATAGGTGATATTTCTGTCACAGCAAGCATTTAGGCTTGCCAGATAGAGCAATCCCCCACTCCACTGCACACTGTTATAGGGTTCTCCTGAGCCCCCATATCCAACTTTGGGAGGGTACATGGAGGGAGAGGGGAGAAGCCCACTTGCACAAGGGGTTTTCCTGACAGGACTTATTATATTAATCCTACCCATAATTTATACAAATCCTAACTGTTCTCACCACCCATTCCTTTTTCTTCCAGACTTGGAGAAAGGTAGATGGGAGGCTGAATATAACATTTAGTGAGGCTAACTATCTTTAATCTATGGCAGGGCTGGCCAACCTGTGGCCTCTCAAATTGTGTTTTACTCCAGTTCCCGTGAGCCCCAGGCAGCATTGACAATGGTTGGGATGATGAGAGTTGCAGTCTAACCTCTGAAAGGACACAAGTTGGCCTGCCCTGATCTATGGGATAAATATTTTGCGCTACTGGTTGCAATGTCTGTAAAAAGGTATCACTGAGCTCATTTAAGTTGAGGGCTTTCTGAGATACGTCTGTGATTCTAAAAAAAAAATTGAATAGGTGAAATAATGTAGAGGCATCATATTAACAAATGAATGCTGAGTGCAAATGTATAATTAGTTATTTAGATACAGTGGTACCTCGGGTTAAGAACTTAATTCGTTCTGGAGGTCCGTTCTTAACCTGAAACTGTTCTTAACCTGAGGTACCACTTTAGCTAATGGGGCCTCCCGCTGCCGCTATGCCACTGCCACACGATTTCTGTTCTCATCCTGAAGCGAAATTCTTAACCCAAGGTACTATTTCTAGGTTAGGGGAGTCTGTAACCTGAAGCGTCTATAACCCGAGGTACCACTGTACATGGATTCCTCTGAGAGCAGGTAATAGACTGGACTGGTTTGTTTGAAGCGATGAGTGTTTTGTGTGTTAAATATTGAATCTATTAAAAATAAAATGTCAATAGAAAATATAGCGGCATTTTTATCAAACCAATCAATATCTGTATACTTATGTCGGATTACCGCTGTCCACTCCTTTTATATGCGGACGATGCGGTAATTCTATCTTATACACGTGTTGGACTAACCAGAGCTCTGAAGATCTTTGCCACGTATTGTCAACTCAACCAATTAACCATCAACCATGTTAAATCTAAGATTCTGATTTTCGCCAGAAGTCGGAGATTATACGAATGGAAGCTTGGCGGAGCAAAAATAGAGCAAGTCCTAAAATTTCAATACCTAGGAGTTATTTTTCAATACAATTTGGGGTGGAAAGCACAAATTCAACACCTACTTAATAAGGCCAAAACTCTGTCATATGCGCTCCTCCGATTTTTCTTTTCGGATGGAGCTTTGCATGTTCCCTCGGCCCTAAAGGTGTTCAAGGCAAAAGTGGTTACCGCGCTTGCCTATGCTGCCCCGCTCTGGGCCGTGATGACAGATCTTGCTCCTCTTGAGACTCTGCAAAACCAATTCCTACGTCGGATCCTAATGCTCCCCCTGTGCGTAAGTAACGCAGCCATGCGACTAGAATTGAAGATCGCATCCCTAGAAACTTGCCTGTGGAAGCAAGTCTTCAGTTATTGGTTATCATTGTGGCATAGATTACCAGACCATTACCTTGTCCAATGCTTATGGCGAGATGAATTCTCCAGCCTTTGGACTAGTAGAATTCATGCCAAACTCCTGAGTTACGGAATCTCTCCCTTAGATTCCCTAAAACTAGATCAAATCACTGCTCAAAGACTGATCTGCCAAAGACTGGATGACATCGATTTACAGCGAAATTATACGCTGGGGGGAGGTGTTTGTTCGCCCCAGAACATTGGTATTACTTTAACTTACTGCGTTCCATCATACCTCTCCTCCCTTTCGACTGTTGCCCATAGGCTGGCCTTCACCAAAGCGAGGTTTAACGTTTTTCCCTCCAATGTCCTGAGACATAGATTCTCAAAGGGCCAAGCCTCCGCCATGTGCGAATGTGATAAGGAGACGCCGGAGTCGCTTCAGCACATTATGTTCACTTGCCCCTTGTTCAACGGGCCACGGGCAAATTTGTTGGGATCAATCATGCAGAAACTAGAGGGTACCCCACCAAAATTCCACCTTGCCCAAATCTTGCAGGATAAGGATACCCATACGACCCTGAAAGTGGCTAGGTTTCTGGTTGCTGTCCTTACCCAAAAGCGTTGCCAAGGAGCACTACAAGCTAATTAAGGCGCAGTATGTCATTCCATCTCATAGTATTTTATTGTTACAGTGGTGTTTTAGCGGCTGTTTTTACCCACGTGCACAAGCTGTTATTTATGTCTTGTTTTTATCTGTATGGGCCTATGGCCGTAATAAATATTATTATTATTATTACTTATGTCAGTTTCACAAGGCCTTTTAGGGAATGGAGTAGCTACAGCAAGCCAGAAGGCAAGTATTCTGCTGTATATATGCTGGAACTCAGTAAGATCTTGAGCATCAAAGTCTGGGACCATAGAAACAGAACCTCAAGCAACTACTTCATAGCCTGGTTTCCCTTACAATGACAGGGCTGCTGTAAGGCAGGCTGATGCTACAGATATGTTGTACCTCACACACCAAAAGAGTATTGTGAGGCTAACATCCCTAATCCCTGTGCAGTTTAAAAAGTCTATTATTTTTCACACAGAAAGCTGCCACCTGAGGTCCAAGGCCTCAGGTAAGTAATGTATCAGTTTGTTAAATAAATGGAATTTGTTGTTCCCTATCCTACATGTCCTTTGTACTAGGATTATTCCAGCAGTTGCTTTACCTTTGACAGAAGGTCTGCTTTGAAGCGACTTAAGAGATTTAGAACAGTGGCTGTAGAAATGCTATCTGATAAGGAATAATTGAGCTGAGCTTGACAAAAAAAAAGGCAAATCTACATTTAAATGGCATAGTGGACATTCTCTGAAAGATGTCTCTGTGTTGATAAGTTAGAGTCTTTAAACAGAAGATATGACAAATTACTGATAAGGTAGCAGTCAAATTAATGTGTGTGTGTGTTTAAGAAAAAAGAATCATATCTAGGTGATTTAATATTTTCCCCAATCAACCAAACCTTTCAAACAAATAATGTAGTTGGAAATAGTGAAGGAGAAGGAGATGAGGAAATGTGTACATGGAAGGATACATGTCTTTGTAAGTAAGACAAAAACCCTCTCTATGAGTTTTTTTATATGTGTAGGGTCCTCACATGACTACAGGGGAGCATCTGAATTTACCACTGTGTACAATTACATAGGATGGGATTGTTAATGGATAATGGCTTCTGCATGCAGAGAAAAAGGACAAGAACAGGTTAAATTAGGTATGCTGGTTAATTGGGTGTGTTTGTCCTGCACCTGCGACTAGTTAATCATGTGAGAGTGAGTCAGCAAGCCTGTGAGAGTGATTCTTGTGTTTGAAGCAAGTTTGCTCTTGGTTCCTGCCCTTGGCCAGAGCCTAGTCTGTGTTGGAACACTGCAAGGAGGCTATATGCTGATGGAAAGACTGTATGCTGTATATTACCACTGTGTGTAACCTGTAAGTTATGGAACTGCATTATACTGTCAGTAAAGGGACTGAGCCTAACTAGAACTGTCTGGTGTTTTTCTGTTCCATTGGCACACTCTGTTGGCGTGTTAAATGGGCACGCTGCACATGCCCAGCAGGGATATGCAGCTACTTCCTGTGCATTTTTACACAGCACAGCTCTGAAGCTGCTTCAAGCAGCTTTTAGAGGATTTTTAAGAAATGGGAAGCAGCCCTGGGTGCACCTCAAAAGTAGAATGATTGATCCAGTGTTTGGAAAGGACTATACCATAGATCTATGTTCTGTTTCAACTGCTGGTTCGGCTGAATAAAAAAAACTTCATGTCAAATTATGGAGTAGACTAAAATCCTCAACCATCCTTGATTTTAATTTTAAGTGGGTGCTTTGTGAAAAGTAGTCAGAGCAAAGGTAATTAAAGCAAGGCATGTCTGTTTCAAATTAAAGACAGCCCATTATCTAGCGCTATTAAATGATTTCTCATATGTATTGTTACACAAAGATAAAAGAAAACATTTTTGCATATCTGTAGATGCTCATCTACTGTTCTCTGAATATTTTTCCTTCATTCTATTTTGTCCATTCCAGCTACCCACTGGTGGCAGCCATCTCTCAACAGGACCATCACCAATAAAGCCCCTGGCAACAAAACTGTGTCATGACATAGCATCCTTCATTTATAGGCATTTTGAAAGGAGAAAGAATGCTGCCAGGGAGCTCAACCACTGCTGAAAGTGGCGGCAATGCTTCTCTGTGTGTGTCTTAAGGGGGAAGGAGAGAAACATAAGCCAGCTCCTTGGGAATGGAGACACATCCCCACCACACATTATAACAGGCTTCCTCAAACTCGGCCCTCCAGATGCTTTGAGACTACAATTCCCACCATCCCAGACCACTGGTCCTGCTAGCTAGGGATCAGGGGGTTGTCGGCCAAAAACATCTGGAAGGCCAAATTTAAGGAAGCCTGCATTATAAGAATTTGCCACCATTGCTAAAGATTGTAGCAATCTTTAGGAGCCTCTCTTCCCACCTACAAAAACCTGGGGGCGGGGGAACCCTCTGGCTGAATATTTTGGCCTAATACTACTCTGTACTGCAACATTTTATGCCAGGTCCCACTTTATTACTGCATGCACAGTGAAGATTCATGTAGTTTATCCCTGATAAATGTCAGTTTGCATAGAAGGTGTGACTTTCAGAAAGACTTAAGCTTCAGCAGCTCCCAACTTAGAAATTAAGTGCTGGAAAAAGATAAGGAAATGATGAGTCTTTCATGCCTGGATTTCTTTTAGAGCTTCTCTGCAATGTCTGGCGCAGCAGAGGCAGTTTTAGGGTGGTGCAACCACAGCAGTGGCGCTGGGAGCCATGCTGCAGGGGACGCCACAACAATGCTGCAGAATGGAGCATGAGAGGCGGGGGGTGCCGAATTTTAGCGTCACACAGGGCACCATGGGAATTTGAGGACCCAAAGTCCACTACTGGGCCCATCTACATGTTGGTCTAGGCTCTTCAGGGAGGAAGGGTTGGGTATAAATTCAATACATTTATATGAGTAACTGTAAAGCTATCATTAAAAAATATGTTTTTAGAGAAGCTGCTCATCTCACATTGAAGGGTAGTTTATTTTCCTTTGTAAATAAATAAAATATATAATCAGAGGTAACTTTAAAGTGCCTCCATTTGTGTCAAATTGCCTTGTACACTGATATTTTGGTTTTGACTATTAAATTAATTGAACAAGGAGATAAAAAAGGTTGTAGAATGACACATTTCTGCAAAAAACATTGTGCTGTATACAATTTCTTTCTCAAACTACTGCAGCTCTTCCTCACTCCTGTGTATTATTCATCTTAATCTATTTGAAATGCCTTTACTAAAATCTCTCCTTTTTTCCCTTTCTCACAAATGCATACCCCCATACTTTAATTCAATATAGTAATTTCCTTCCACCTTCTATATCAACTCTGAGCCTTCACCACAATTTTCTTCCTTCTTAATTCCACTCTGTATAAATCCATTTGCTTTTGTCCCGACCTGCTTTCTCTGTTTTTTCCCCCTGGCTTTTTCTGTCATTCCTTCTCTGCATGTAAGATTCATAGTGTGTGAAACACTGCAAAACCCTACCAAACTTGTTTGTTCAAAGTGGGACAGTAACGGTGTAAGTGCACAAGACATGCACCAATGAAAATGTTAAAATCAAAGCAATTGTTAATACTGTTTCAGAAAACACTGGGAGGGGGGGAGCTAGGGGACTCCTGTTCTGTTTATTTAAAGTATACCCTGATTTCAGGTGTCAAAATATTCTTATTCAGGAATATTCAGAATGACCATGCTTTTTTTTTCTCCCTGCAGCACCACTAACAGAAAAACCACCAAAGCTTTTATATCCTTCAGAGAGTAAACTGACAATTCAGGAGACACAGCTGGGTAAGTTGCATTCAGGAAGTGCTGATGTCTGCTGAGTCTTAATGTTTGATGAAGGCATTAACAATTAAAATTAAAACTAGAGATGACATTGCACTGTGCTTTTGCGCAGATATGTTTGAGGTTAGGTTATAATAATGACACATTTGCATTGATTCTATTGTATTTAATATTATAACTGATCTTTGTTAAAAAGCAAGGTGTCATTTTATTTCCGTAGTTTGCAGTTATTCTGTTTACAAGTAATAGTTAAGGGAAGTTAACTAAAAGTAGAGGAAAAGTCAAACTGAAGAGCTCAATTGATGTTTTGGGGCTATAACTGCCAATGGTCAGTATTGTTAAGATTTATAGTCCGAAATATTTGGGAAGGCTGTGAGTATTGCAAGTACAGAAGCCAATTTTCCTGATGACTCTGAGTGCTACATGGTTTGTTGACTTTGAACCAAATGTACTGAATTTTTGTTTTGCCCATCATGGACTTTTAAGCTTTATTAAGTCATATTTTCATACCTCCAAAAGAGCATTTACTTTGTTCATTTTGTCAGATTATAACTGAATTTCAATGGTTTATAATTCACTGTTAAATTCCCTACATTATGTTTGTGACTCTTTGGTAACTACAGAATAGAGTGTTGTCACCACTGCTAATTTTTAATGCTATCTTCCACTGCCATGGCAGATCTAGGCCATGTTAGTGGCATAGTGGTTTTTGGGTCTTTGTCATATGTTCACTTGGAAACTACAGGTTATTACTTGTCTTAAGACTAATTCCCAACTTTTTTCATAGTAAAGGCCTTACATGGTGGACTTTAGCACCATTTTAAAGCATCTATTTTTACATATAGAGCCGTTTGTGAAAGCACCCTCTGTTAAAAACCTGAAAAGTTAACTTCCTCAGAAAAAACACTACCCTTATGATATTACCGTCTCAATATTGTCAGAATAGGGCTTCAATATACATTAGATTGTTTGAAGAAAATAATATTTGTTGGTAGTCAGTTGCACTTTCTATATTATGTCTTTTTTTAAAAAAAAGCAATGATTTATTCTAGCCTTGTATGTGATCATATCAATGGAATTTATGTGTCTGCTTAAACATTTTCTGACTTTGCAGAGTACAAGTTTGGCTTCTAAACATTACCAGTGATGTTTTGTTGTATTACTATGATGAAACTTCTGTTTAACTGCATACCATCTGTCTTACTTAATTATGATCAAGGAATGTGAAATATTAGACATCTTCTTAGGCATCTTTGAAGCATTACTAGACTGGCAAATTATAATTAAGCTGGTACTAATTTCTGACTCCAAACAGTTAATTGGCATACTGCAAGTTCCTGTTTGGCTTCTGAGTTCTGCAGTTCTAGGTGTGTTAAAGATAAATTATTACCGTCATATTCTCATATGTGTGGACAGCGCCGGAAGTTCTGAACCTGACCTGAGAAGCAGTATTCTATTTACGATGGGAAGGCACATTTTTATAAACTTACCACAGAACATAAGAAAGCATTGGGTTTGCAATGGCTAGTCCTATGAGAGGTAGAAATATGTCTAACCTTTTGCTCAGAAAGCGTTTTTGAAGTAGTAGTTCACTGTGGGTCTGATCAAATGCATACTGCAAATATTAAAATTTCAGATAAAAGGAAAATTCTGGAAATTCTGTTTCCAATGAAGCACATACCTTATGTAGAAAAGCAACATGGTAAATAATACATTAATTAAGGCCAGTTTGAAAATAAATCTATCAAAATGTGTAAACAGAATGTATAAACCATATGTACTAACTCTCTTGAACAGGTTTCAATCAAGTTCTGACAGGAAAGCTAATGGAGGTCAAGAATAAGATAATATAAGCTCTTCTCCGCTTTTACTAAGTGGTTCATTTGAATTAATCAATATCTGTGTTTAAATAATGCATTTAGGATTTGAGTTGCAGAGGGGCTTTTAATAATACACATGGTTATTTTCTACTCAAGAGGATCAACCTCTCAATATTTGGTTTGTTTGTTTTTACTGCTACAAGGAATAGGTGAATGCTTAAGACACCAAGCTGCCTGTGAAAATATATGAGAAAATTGTAAGAGAAAATTGTGGAGTAGGGTTTCATAGAAATCTGTCTTGTATCTTTCTTCAACCGCTTCCCTCACTGAGGCAGAATTATAAAGCAGTTAGTTGTGGCAGGCCAAACAAAACTCCCCAATGGCCATGCAGTTTATAGAAACAACAAAATAAGTTTCCCCTGGCAGGAGTTTTGCTCCACTTCACTAGACAAGACAGCACAAAGATGTCATCATCTTTTAGGAAATAGTCTCAGTTTTGCTTCCAAAGGAGGTGCCTAAAAACCTTTTCTGAAACCAAAGAAGACAGAGAAAATTAGATTCACTTTTCCACAAATTTTAACAGACAACCTAAAGCACAGCCTGCATTCTTTCACATCTCAGCCTAAATGAAACAAGAGTTGGAGTTGTGCTCTTTGTCACTTTTCTTTTCTTTTTTAGCTGCTTAGAACCTCCTGCTTAAAGCTGGAGCATAGGTAACAACATTTTCAAATCACCCCACTAGTCCAAGGATTGCGTTAGATAAAGGCTGGAAAACCTGTGGACCCTCCAGATTTTGCTGGGCAAAAAAGCAAGGATTTTCAACAATCTTCATGGTGGAAACGCAACATCTAATTATTTGGGGCATGGGCATTCAGTGGGGTTTACCATCAGTACACAAGGTACCTGTGGGTTTATGATTTTTCCCTTTGTCTTAAATGAAAACATCTCCTTTAAGCAACAAAGCTGCAATGAGCTGAGTTCTGCTCCATACACGATGGTACAACAGGGATGACACTACATCATGAAACATCAGTAAACTTATCTTCAGATAAAAAGGGAAGGGGACTTGAAACCCTCTACTGCCTTGTGCAGTAATAGAAAGGTCCCCAGGGTATTCCAATTACAATGGCAGCAACCTTCATCAATCTACCAGGATGCCATTCTGGTAAGCCTAGTGAAATAGTTGAAAGGTAGCTCAGCTGCACCAGAGTGTAGACAAAGGGAGAGTTAAACAGAGAAGAGTGTCCAAACTAAGCAGGTAGACACTGCCAGGATGAGGAGGAGCAAAGGAACCTGACTGAGAGAAGAGGTGCCCAATAGGAAAAAGCCCAGCACAGAACCAATGTGTGGTTCCTTCTTTACAGAAGGAATTCAAACAAGGAGGAAGTTGGTGGACACCTGCAGAATGTTAGTTTCTGTGATCACTGTGCAGCTGCGTGGAGTCACAGGACTCTGTTTACATTCCAGAGACCTTCAAGTCTCACGGGAAAGGGAGACGGGATGTGACGTTAGTGGTTTCCTGTTTCCTTTGTTCCTTTGTTCAGTTGCTCTCTGCTTTCATAGAGAGAGGATGTCTTTTCTGTTCTGCGTAGTTTAGAAATACAACTCTTTACAATGTAGCCAAACTCTCGTCTCTTCCCTGTGCTGGGAACCCTGCTGGATAGAATGTGGTTGAGGCCTTATCAAAGGCTCAGGTCATTAAACACGTCGGAGGCAATTTCAAAGGCTCAGCTCAGAGGAAGATGAGGCCTTATTGGCTTGGCCGAGCGGAGTTCCGACACAGAACACCTGGGCTAGTGGGAAGGAGGCATCCACTATAATTTCCTACAGTGGGAGAAGGAGCAGGAGGATTTATTGGCAGACTTAATACCATAGTCCCAGCTCAGCTATAGGTGCATATGTTTAGGAAGTCCTTTGGGCAGAATCTTTCTTTACCCAAGCTATGCACATTCAAAGCACACATTCCACCACCGCCCCTCAAAGAATTCTGGGCAATGTAGTTCACAGCCACACTTAACAAATTACAGTGCTCAGAATTCTTTGCAGGGGAAAATGTGTGCTTTGAATGTGGTTTTAAAGCATTATGTATTTGCAGTCCCAGTACCAGTGATGTGAATTATACTCACTTCAAAGTAAGAACCACAACTTAATATTACTATGAGTCAGAACTCTGAATATTTTTTTTTTAACTATAGAAATGGTTTAACTCAGCAATCTTTCTACAGATAATTAAGGTTCTACAAATAATTACAATTCATTATAAATCTATTGCTTACATTTATAAGTTCATATGGCATCTCAGCTTTTTGTATGAGCTTAAAATCATGTTGTTAATAAGTTTGTTCCTTCAACCAATTATCATTACTTCCTTAATTGGAAATTTACAGTTGATTAGTAAATTAGCAACTGAAACCTTTGAGGAAGATTAATAAATTCTAAGAAGATAAATAGAAAGAAATACTCTTAACAATGTAGGGACATTCAGTTCACTAAGTTGGACTCAGTAAACCTTTTTCCCCCTACTTTTGATATTTGCGGTACAATTTTAACATAGAAGCGCCATGAAAATGGGTCGTTTTAAAAGCAATTGCCATTTCACTTTTAGCAGAGGAGCTGAAGGGTAGATTATAAATAAAAGCAGACTCAGCACTAAACACACTACTTTAAATTAGATACAAATCTTTCATTCTCGAGTGGTGTGAAGGAAAATGAGTCTTAGAAAAAAGGATGGATTCTCTCTGTTCAGTAACTGCTGTGTATGAAATCTATGCTGACCTTGATTCAGGCACCTATGGGAAGTCTCACCGTCCCAGTTTACTTGGACAGCAAATTGAAAGGGTACCATCTAACCTTGAGATTTCAGGATCATAGAATCACAGAATCAAAAAATTGTAGAGTTGGAAGGGATCCCGGGGGTCATCTAGTCCAACCCCCTGCAATGCAGCAGTCTCAGCTAGATCATACATGACAGATGGTCATCCAACCTCTGCTTAAAAACCTCCAAGGAAGGAGAGTCCACCACCTCTTTCGGAAGTCTGTTCCATTGTTGAACAGATCTTACTGTCAAAAACTTATTCCTGATGTTTATGTTCCTATATTCAATTCTGATCTAAGTTTATGTAATAAAAAAGAAATACTTTCAAATCAGGCTTGCTTGCTTGCTTGCTTGCTTGCTTGCTTGCTTGCTTTCTGATTTTGCTAGCCTGGTCACTTTACAATCCTTCATTTCCTTTCTTTACTTTTCAGCTGAAACACTACTTTGCCTGCAATAAACTCTTGCCAGGTGTGCCAGTGTCTGCATGCTACCAAATGCATCCATTTTTGCAGGAAGTTTTCTCTTCACACATAGCCACAAATACCTGCTTTCCCCAAGTCCAAATGTAGCTAGAGATGAAATATTTGTCAAACATTGATTAAAGTGCATCGTATAAATCACAGCTTCCTAGGAGAGCACTGATTTCCTTATGCAAGAAGCTCATGATTTATGGTTTGTATCCTTTAATATTGGGAAATAATGTTAGTAGCTGGCCCTTGTCATGAATATAAATCACAGGCCTAGTTCACATGGTCAGCTTTGTCTCCTAGTGATGTCCTCTGAGTGTCCCCAGGAACACGTTGCACTGAGAATGTATTATCTGAATCAAGATCTGTTGGGATGCAGCAGCTGCCCTTCTGCTTTTTTTTCTGCTATTATTGCAGTTACAAAAGCTGTGGCTGCAACAACAAAGCGGCCGATTAATATAATGAAATGTATTCCAGAGTCATATGGCAAGTATTTTGAACTAGCTTGTTTTCCATTTTTTTAAAAAAATGATATTTATTGAGAATTTTAAGGTTACAAAGAAAAAAGAAGGAAAAAACAAGAGAAAGAGAAAAAAAAAGTAGATAAAAGTAACAATTAAACAATACAAATCAGTAAAAACCAAAATCAAAAAGAAAAAACACACAATACATCAAAGTCAAAAAGCAAAAATAAACAAAAAATTTAAAAACAAATCCAATATTCCCAGATCCTTAACTGTCATTAACTTATTTCATCGACCTCCTCACACCTCCCTTTTTTGTATTCTAGTTATTAATTATCTCAGCAAATCCTTTCCATCTTTCACAATATTCTGTCATTAAATTACCTTAATCTATTTTAACCTTATCTTACCATAAAAAACCCTAAAACTTAAAACTTAAATCTTATTTATACCAAATTCTCTTAACCATAACATATTCTTACATAATTCTTTTTAACATTTCTGCTAAAGCCAAATAATTTCATTCCAACATTTTTCTAATACTCATTAATTTTACGATACTTTTCTAAATAAATTTTTAAAACTTTCTTCCAATCTTCATCCATCGTCTCTGCTTCCTGGTCTCAGGTTTTGTCAGTCCTTTCTATCCCATCCATCTAGTCCATCAACCTGGTGACCTTATATCCGAGGCTCTTAAGTCTTTTCCATGTCTCTTCCGCAGGTCTTCTTCATGTTTATACCTGTACTTTACTTTGTCTTCTGCTCCTTTCACTCGGGGAGACTCCAGCTTGACAATATTTTTGTCCCTTCTCGACAAGTCAGCCCCTTTTCCATAGTCAACACTGAAATCCATGTGATATTTAAAGGCATGTTTCAAGGTCCCTCCAAAGTTAAAGGCCCCCACAACTCCGAGCTCCCCCCGGCCCAAAGCCAGACTTGAAAGGTCAAAACATCCCCGCATAGGGGGGTCTATCCAGCCCCCCATCTCCAAGCCAAACTGGACTCCATCTCTCCAAATCTGACTTTTTCCAGGTTCGTTCGTCAAATCCAACAACTCATGTTCCTGCTGGGCCACAGCTCCCTCCATCTCTGCCACCCGAGGTCCAGCAACAACCTCCTCCCTCATCTGATCTGTCAAAGCACATTCCTGGATTAATTCCTGAGTGGGTTCTATATAGGTACCCACTGCCTGTCCAAAATTTCCGATCGCAACAGTCATCAAATCCATCTTCTCATGTAACTGTTCCAATAAAGCACTTGTCTTGCAAAAGGCAAGCACCAGAGCCTCCGAGCACATTCTTGTTCAAGGTCGAAGTCTGGTCCCACGATCTTAATCTATTACAGCTGCAAAGCTCCCCAGTTTGGCTTTAATAACAGTTTCACAAGCTCCCTCTAGGGGAAACAATTTCTATTTGTATCCATCTTTTTTTTTTTTTTTAAAGCAGATCTCGCAACAAAGTTTTCCTTTTTCGGATATTTTGTCAATATTTTGTTCCTTTTAAATGCGAAGGGGAACAATGGAATCAATATGTTTCTCTTCTTTTAACTATCTGTCAAAAACGTTTGTCCATAGTCAATGAACTTCCCCAAAACGTCTGTCCTGACACCCCGCTCCCAGGTTCAAGACACTGGGAAATTGCCTTTCTTTACTCTCTCTTCTGCAGGTTTAAACAGTCTGAAAAAGGTTCCCCCCTCTTCTCCTGCTTCCAAGGGGGGTTCAGTAATTTTAAATGATGAAAATTTGATCCTTTACAGACGACTTTCTAAACTCTAGCTTGCCGTGTCTTTGCTTCAATCTGTCTACAAAAGCGGAAGGCAGACTTCCTGTTTAGACCTTCCCGCTTCAGTGCCAAATTAAAAAGTTTCTTAATCCAATTTTCTGTTCTACTCACGGGCAGTTGTTTAAAATCCAATTGTCCACAGGAAAAAGTCAGCGCTCTCCGGCAACAGCAATGCGGCTTCACTCCGTGAAAGAAGCAGTCGATTCAAAGCACCGTGCCACTCACCCCACGTCGCTTCGGATCCCTGAAACCGGGTTTCCCCGCGAGTAGGGGGGGGCGCAAAGGTGCCAGCCGAATCCCATGTCCACAGGCTTCTCCCGCCTGTGGTTTTTGATGGGTCTCCACCTCACCGTGGCGGTTCAGACCCTGTTTTCCACGGAGCGGATTCCTCCCGATCGGAGGAAATCCGCCATTGCCCGGAAATCCTGAACTAGCTTGTTTTCCTTTGGGGTGCTGCATAGCAGCTAGTTGTTCTGAATCCCTGAAGTTTTCATGAAGTTATCCCCGATTGGAAGTTCTGATAAAATTACAGAACAAGTGGAATAACTACAGTGGTGCCTCGCAAGATGAAATTAATCCGTTCCGCGAGTCTCTTCGTCTTGCGTTTTTTTCATCTTGCGAAGAACGGCTATTAGCGGCTTAGCGGCTATTAACAGCTTAGCGGCTTTAAGAAAAAGGAAACAAACTCGCAAGAACTCGCAAGACGTTTCGTCTTGCGAAGCAAGCCCATAGGGAAATTCGTCTTGCGGAACGACTCAAAAAACGGAAAACTCTTTCGTCTTGCGCGTTTTTCGTCTTGCGAGGCATTCGTCTTGCGAGGTACCACTGTAAATCTGATCACTTCATGGTCAGGAGACTTCCTACACAGTGTCAGCAGTTCCTCTGGCACAATGTTGGTCATATGACCTACAAAGGGAGCTGATTAAGTTTTATTGTATTGATATTGGTCCCTTTGGTACCTTTTTTAAATAAAAAGAACTTGGCAATGAAATCTTTAGCTCTAATTAAGTATGAGAAACAACGACCCTTCTAAAGCTGTTACACTTAGAATGATATTTGCACTTGTAAAATGTTTGAAATTTTGTCTGCAAACCAATTCTCATTAAGTGTACGAAGATCTTTGTCAGAGGTCTTAGAGAAGCCGGAGCCATCCAGTGTTTTTCTTTCCTTATTGTTACTATTTTTTTAACGTGTTAATTGGCCTGTCTAAGGCGCAAAAAAAGTTGACTCTGGAGTATTATCTCTCAAATGAAAGATTTGCTGCTGTTGTATGAAACTGTGATTCAGATATATTCCGCTCTGTGTAGTCCTGTAACAATCCAGCAGTCACAACAAGAAATAAAAGCTATGCATGCCCCTTAAGAATCAACTAAACTGACCATTATGGATTGGAGGTTGTGGGCTAAAGGAAGGGGAAATTGTTTGGGATGACTGCTGACATATGCATGTTCACACAAATGTGTGAAAGTCATGAGATATAATAAGATTTCCAAACTCCTGTAGCTGTTGTCTATCTTGGACAGCTATTAGCAGAAATTCTAGTGAGACGTGACCCTTGGTGAAACTATGATGCAATTAGTAGTATTTGATCATTAGTTGAGTGAATTTCTTTGCCAAGAAACAGCTCTATTCATCCTCAATTAATTACAAAGACCTAACCTCAAAAACAAAACTTGGCAGCCGTAAGGAAATCCCCATATCTAGTGAATTATAGGGTAGCTCTGGTAAGGAAACCATTAACGCAATAAATGTAACCACAACGTGCTTTGCATATTGTAGTGCCTCTTGCCTTGCCCATTCTGAATAGAAAACTATTCTCCTTCTTAAAAAAAATAAATCATTATATACAGCTCTTGAGTGGTAAAATCATTGTGTTGAAAGTCAACACTTTCTCAGTAAATTTGGCTTTGTGGCTTTGGCTATGTTCTGTAAGCCAAATAGCAAAATAGTCCATGGCATAATACCATCTGGTTAGGCAACAGTGAAATACCATATTACTATCCTTGACTCTGCTGGCAGTTAGGAATCACTTGGGAGAGTTTTTAGTGGACATTTGCCTCACAATTTTACAGCTGCATTCATGTTAGAAATTGCACAAGGATGATAATAAAACAGTATGTATCATATATGCTGAATACAGTGTGTAAGGCAACATCTGCCACCCTTCCAGATGTTTGGAACTACAACCTGTCATTCCCAGGCAGCATGAGAGAATACCAGCATGGTAAAGTTGTGCATGGCTCCAGTATGACTGATCTTTGTACTCCATGTGCTCTGCAAAGCTCCATCCATTCCCTATCCATCTACGATTGTTGGACAAGTGCAATCTAGCTATCCAGTTTTCTACTGTTGGCATGAAGGTGTACCCGCTTTTTCTCCCTTCAGGTGGCACAGAGCACATGCTTCGCTTTTGGAAACTAAATATCTGGCATCTCCAGCTAAAGTATCTCAATAAGACACACCTGCACTCAATATTTTGCAGTGGCTGTCCATCAGAATAGAAAAGGGACTATTGCTCTGACACTGTATAAAATAGAGCCTTGTACATATGGACATTTTCCTAAGTGCTCTGCATCACCTAACTAGAAATTCTGGCAGCTTTCAGAATTCAGAGATCTCAGTAGCTAACAGCACAAAAATATATACTTTTACTCAGAAGTAATCCTCATTGAGTTCAATGGGACTCAGTGCCAGGAAAGTAGATAAAGGATTGCACTTTAAAACTATTTTATTGCTTGTTTTTTGATATCACTAGTACTGAGGGCTTTCTGCCAAGTTTCTAATAATTCTGTTGTTTGGTGCGTGTTTAGAATTAAACAATTGCACTATGTGCATTCTACTGAGGAACATCACATATCAGTTTTTGGGGAAAAAATAAAGACCATCTTGTTTTATTAATATTATTCTAAAGAAGAGTGTTAATGGATTCTTGTGCAGCAAAGCTAATCTAAGTGAATTAGTAAATATAAACTCAAGTCCTAACTCCAGAGAAAAGCAATAGCCAACAGTTGTTTTGTATTTTGATAGGAGGGCTTTCATTTGACCTTATTCTAGCTTTGGCATTTCTATATCCTTTCATCTTAACTATCCACTGTCAGATTTAAGCATATTAGTGTCATGTAAGATTTGTTAGTATGGCATCTCAAGACTAAAGCATACTATCAAGCATGATGAATATTTTCTTCATGTAACTCAGCGATATCTACTGCAAAATTGTCATTTGTACTAAGTCCTGGTGTATGGCAGTGATCACAAAAAAATTATGGTAGCCTTCCAGATAGATCCATATAAATTAGTAGCCAACTGCTCACACCTATTGTTAGTAAGGGAAAAAACAAAGGCTTTCCTACCTGACTACCCAAGGGGAGTAGATTTTTACTTGCCACAGGCAGTCAGGCTAGCGTCTGTTTAAATGTCTCTCCACCAGACGTCTATGCTTCCCAGCTTTCAAGTTATATTGGATTTCCCACACACAGAGAGAGTATACAGCCAGGGGCTTCAAGTGGTACAGAGTAAAACCAGTGAGTTTATTCAGAAGATTTCCATTGATGTTTTAAGCCATTTCTTCCTATATACTGTTATGAGCTTGTGAGGAGCCAGCTACCGCTCAATTCCTGTGTCTAATAAAAGTTAGAATTAATCAATGCTTGGAGAGTAAAACTGAAAATTGGTTTAAATAGTCTGACTCAGCTTTCCCTATCCAGGAAGCTACCTGGGAGAAGAACCATCAAAGGGAACAAAGCTAATAATGGCAGGGGTGGACTAGATGACACTTGGGGTCCCTCTACAATTCTGAGATTGTATGATTCTGTACATGGATCCTTGCAGGATCAGATCAAGTGTCCTTCTAGTCTAGCATTCCACTTCCAAATGAAGCTGCTCCCATGAAACCCACAAGCATGTTAGGCATCTCTTCCAGGATATTGTATGTGCTTTAGAAGTTTTATATAATTCAAAAATCAGGCAACAAATACCCTAAATAAACTAGAAAACTTTTACTTTTGGGCTTTTAAAATGGATAAGTAATAGCACTTAGCTTCCCTCTCAGGTCATACTGTTGTGTTACCTTATCAGTGCACACTTGTCATTTTGGTAATTTTCTCAAATCACAATAAAAACAAATATTTGCAGACTTGCATCAGTTCATAGCAAATGTAATAACCCCAATTCAAATCAACTTCATTTTCAGTCACTGGCCTAAGGCTATGTCTGCAGAATGTCAACTTCTATTATAACTATGGGTGCCGATGTGCATCTGACCAAAGAGACTTCTAGAGCTCCCACTCTAGGATTTTGACTAAAGTAAAGCCTGAGCTGAATTTAGCGATTCACGGTCAAGTAAAAACATCCAAGGGAAGTCGAGGTAGTTTCACTGAGATGAAATAAATTTCTCAGGGGGCTTTTATACATCCCTTGCTGCTCTACATTACAACGACTAAGCTTTACTCACCCTGACTTTCTGTGTGGACATGTTAGCTTCCCAATAAAGAATAACTGCAATTGACTCAATGTCGGTTAAGACTTTGTATTATGAAGAGCAATACTTTTAAATTAACTTTGGGTGCAAGATAATTTTCTCATCTGATCTTTGGTTTCCTGACTACCTAAAGCAATACTGTTAAATCGCAAAGTGAAATCTTCATGCTAATCCTCACTGCTCCATAGCTTTATGAGCATAAAACCCTGACATTCTCAGGTGCTCTTTTTATTATTGATTGAGCAGAGCAGAGTGTTGAGGAAACTGTTAGTGTGATATAAGGCTTTTGGTCACTGGTGTGCTTTCAGGCTAGACTGGAAATGATCAGTCGTGCGTGGGTTCAATCCCCACATTGGGCAAAAGATTCCTTTATTGCAGGGGGTTGGAACCCTCATGATTCCTTCCGTGATTTTGTGATCCAGTGTTCACACGTATGTTAGCTGTGTAAGTGTGAGAAAGAGCAATTCTCCTAGAAGATTGTAAATTAGAGATTCCAGACTTTCACTACATGGAGAAGAATAGCTTTGGGGAAAAGAAAAGAAAAAGAAAACATCAAGATTAGTTTTCCATCTTTGAATAATATTGTAAACTCGCAAACAGTCAGAGACATAGGATTTCTTGTATAGAATTTAAAACCTTACCATATCTTCCAGGATAGTTTTGAATTATTGATGATAAAATGCTTCCCACACTTTCTAGCACATCAGCAGTATGCAGACCAACTGGGCTCTTACATATTTTAATTACTAGAGAAGTGCACAGAAAGTCATTGTATAAAGGCACTATTTCAAAGGGTTTTGTAGTCAGTGTGGTTGTTACATGTCTCTGTCAAGGTTTTAGTGACATGAAAGCTAAATATTTAACTATCCACTTCTTTTCCATTAATCACTGTATTGCCAAGAAAAGGGTCTTACAGAGATAAATGACTTAACATCAGAGATGTGGGGTGCAGATACACAATGGACAAAATCAGCTATTTCAGGGCAGCATGGATCCAGTTAACAGAGAATGTCCTCAATGGCATCTAGGGAAAAGGGTTGAATAAAAATATTCATAGCAACTACTCTAGTCCGCAAATGCCTATGCCATAATAAATTTGATGGCCTTTAAGGTGCTACAAATTGCTGTGCTGTTTCAAAATATTGCCCCATACAGCTATTTCGGTATGTTATATAGAGAATTATCATTATCATTTTGTGCTGTAATTTGTTCAGCTTCACAATCTATAGCCTGGGATTGTGCATGAAATGGAACAGGCATGTTAAAGGCCAAATGCCTATACTGTAGTGGAAAGTTTTTGCCTAGCACTATCAACCACCCCATCCCCGCTTTTAATGTATCTATGTAGGGGTTTGTTTTGTTTGTTTGTTAAGCTGCTTTGGGTTGTCCTTGGAAAATAAAGCAACTAACATCAGCAACAATAATAATAGGAGTTTGGAGTCAAGACCTAGATAATTTATAATTTTGCATTGGAACAAACAAAACCAATACCTACCCCCAGTTTAAAAGGCTATTACAGTGGTACCTCTGGTTACGTACTTAATTTGTTCCGGAGGTCCATTCTTAACCTGAAACTGTTCTTAACCTGAATCACCACTTTAGCTAATGGGGCCTCCCGCTGCTGCCGTGCCGCCGCCATGCGATTTCTGTTCTCATCCTGAAGCAAAGTTCTTAACCCGAGGTACTATTTCTGGGTTACGGGAGTCTGTAACCTGAAGCGTATGTAACTTGAAGTGTATGTAACCCGAGGTACCACTGTACTTGTTTAACTAGCCAAAGCCCTGAGATAAGAGAAATGTTTTTGCCTGCCGATTCTTCCGGAGAAGAGCATTCCACAGACGGGGAGCCACTGCAGAAAAGGCCTGTTTTCATGTTGTCACCCTCTAGACCTCTCGTGGAGGCGACTCTTGAAAATGGGCCTCAGATTATGATCACAGACCAATTAATATGGGAAGAGGTGGTCCTTGAGGTACTGTGGTCCTGAGCTGTTTAAGGTCAAAATCAGCACTTTGAATTGCGCCCAAATACTAATTGGCAGCCTTTGAAGTTGGGCCAGGATTGGTGAGCCCTGGTGACTTGGCTGCTGAATTCTGCACCAGCTGAAGTTTCTGAACTTTCTTCCCCACATATGATGCATTGCAGTAATCTAAGGTGTTACTTTTGTGCTACTATGTCAAATGTTTCTCTGTTTACCATGGCAATTCTTTGGGAGCAGGTGTTGGAAAACATGACCCATCTGCATACAGTGGTACCTCAGGTTAGGTATTTAATTCGTTCCGGAGGTCCGTTCTTAACCTGAAACTGTTCTTAACCTGAAGCACCACTTTAGCTAATGGGGCCTCCTGCTGCTGCCGCGCCGCTGGAGCCCGATTTCTGTTCTTATCCTGAAGCAACGTTCTTAACCTGAAGCACTATTTCTGGGTTAGCGGAGTGTGTAACTTGAAGCGTATGTAACCTGAAGCGTATGTAACCTGAGGTACCACTGTACACTAATTAAATTCTAGTGGGAGGGGCTAGGCTAAAGTCTTTTTTTTTTTTTAAGGTCATGAAATTAAAACAGAGAGTGAAGTGAGGCAGTTTTACATTACCTAAAAATCTCTAAACACAAACAGTGAACCACCCAGTCACTCAAGAATGCAACACATCTCCCTTTAATCTTGTATACTAATAAATAATGTTAGAAGTGGTGTATAAATAAACCATTAACCTTAATTTCAGTGACGTTTCCAGAGGAAGGAAGGTAATTAGTTTGTCAGGATAAAGGAAGAAAGGCTGTGTGTCAAAGCTGAGGGAGGTGGAGGTGAGAACCAAAATTTGTATTATAGTGATCATTGGCTGCTTATAATTACTGCCGTCTTTGGCCCCATAGCTTTTCATGTCGTCCTATTCACATGCATAGATTACAAACCTCTTAACAGAGGAAAAAAATAAGTGCAGAAGCTAGGGCATAGCAGAGGCCAGTCTTCTTTTCTAGCTGTGCATCTAACTCCCTTCTGCAATGCCCCAGTTGCAGCTCTTCAAATTGCTCAAGTGACGCCTTACAATTCACAACCAAACAGGCTAAGTCCCAGGGAGCTGGCTGAATATATTGCTTTTGATTAGCACTGCAGAATCATGCCTTTTTAGCTCAAGAAAGTTCCTGTAAGGTGTCTCTCCTGGGAAACTCCTTTTAGAAATCTCTGCATTTTTCGCAGCCAGAGGGGGGAAATCCAAGGCTTCTCTGTTCGCCGTTCATCGGCAGCCATGATTTCTAGTCAAATGCAAGGGAGAGAATAAGTGACATAGTAATTTTTTATCATAGTTTCTGTCAAAGGAAGTTTCTAAAGGTGAAAGCTTAAAGTAAAATCATCCTTTAATTTATATGTTGGGAACTTGTAATATTTTATTAAAACAGTATTTTAGGGTAGCAAATAACAACAGTTAACACCAAAGTTCGTAATTACCTGGTTAAGAGTATGAATAGGTGCAGTTTGCAATGCTTCACTGTATTATACGTATATCCTAATTTGCCCCAAAGTCCTTCTCTTTTAAGCTAGTTAGGCTGCTTTATTGTTTCATGCACAGAAGTTATTTAATGTGGATCCCTTACCTTCAATGAAATTCTTTTTTATTGCTTTGAAATAAGTGACTGTATCACCCGACCAATCAGTCTTCTCCTTGTTGAATTTATTCTATTTGAGCAGTTTTCCTAATTCTTATTATATTGATATATTTAATTTGGGCCAGTCACTTGAATATTTGGGGGGAGTTTTGTGTGGTTCTGGTACCCCTCATCCAGATCTGCAAACCTCTGTTGGTCCTGAGTTTGTTTATTTTGGTAAAGGGGGATCAGTTGTCTTTCCAGACAACTCTCAGTCATGGCTGCAGCTGGGTAGTTTAAATCCCAGGTAAGCAATATGATAAGGTGCATATGTGGGACAACATCTGCATGCATGGAGAGGCACTACAAGCCAGGGCTAAATTCATGGAAAACTAATAATTCCACCCCCACCAGATGCTCACTGAAAGAGCTCATAAAAACCAAGCCAATTTCAAATACAGCCAGTGCAAGTTCTCCTCTCTCAGCAAATAGCTTTCTCTGTGTGTGGGTGAAGGTATATTAAGTTTTCATGTTTTCATACAAATGGGGCAGTGCAAAAATGCTCCAGCCTGCAGCTGCAACTCCATAGCAAACCACCAGTATTGCATACTATACTTCTATTTATGTTGTTGTTAGCTCCTGTTTTTTTGGTGCCACTCTAAAGCGGACAAACACCGGCTCCTTCAGCCTGAAGCGACATGAGGACCGCCTCCCAATAGTCAAATTTCACTGGACTTAACTGTCCAGGGGTCCTTTTTGCCTTATCCAATTTGTATGTGGCTCCACTACATGTAAATGTGAATGTACCGACAGGTCATTTTTTTAATATTTCTGCATTATTTCCCTTGTTACATTATTATTATAATATATTTATTTATACTCCACCATTTCTCTCGGTGGGACTCGGCAGAGATCTATGTTGAACAACATCCTATGAAATAATAATAAAATAACATTATATAATAATATACCTTACAAACCTAACAAACAAAACAGCACATAAGGAGAGGAGGCTATATTCCCAATCCTGTAATAAATCGCCCCCACATAACTCCATGTCTTTTGGGAAAGGTGGGTTGCACCTTGCTTCCCTGTGCACTGTGGTCCCGAGTCAAATCATTGCAGGGCCATACTTGGTATCAACGTAAAGCAAAACCAAATAAATAAATGCTTTTTTCAGACTAAAACAGAAGTTCCACACTGGTCTGTCCATTTATTCAGTTACCTAGGACTTACTAGGAACTTGTCAATATCTGTTAGTGTTTGAATATTTTTATCTGTTGCTATTAACATCTGTTAAATGTTCATTTGTTTAGATAATAAAAAAGCTAGCCATTATCGCATTATGGCAAGATGACAGATTTCCTAGTGGATAGAAGACATTTTAAATGCCATTTTAGTAGAAATAAACAATATCAGTACAACTATAAATCAAAGCAAACTCAATGTAGCTGTATACGGCATTCCTCAATTATGTAATGTTATTGTCCTGAAGCATCTTCATTTTTCTAGGTCCTTCTGCTGTGCTCAGTACATGAAAATAAATGAAAAATTAATTTAGAATCCATGAGGCTGAATGCAATATTAATGATCCTCTCCTTGTTATGAAAAAGAAAACTGGATTGGAAATCTTGATCACCAATCAGTTTCTTCTTTGCAAAGAATTCTGGTGAAACTGAATACACTCACGTAAAACTAGGTTAGCTCACTGTATTAATAAAGTTACACAACACTAAGTGCTTGATGCTGAAGCCATGAGCATTCAAATTCAGTACCACAGAAACCCATTGAGTTCTTTTGTGCACAGATCCGCACAGATTTGCTGTACATCTCACCTGTCCTGGCAAGACAGCAATGTGGACATGGTGAATAAGCCAAGGAAAAATGTAGATTGGCACTGTGCAGCCTGATTCTATGTGGAGTAGCAGTAGCAGTGATTTGCAACAACAGCACCTTCCATGATCAGGTTGCTGCTTAGGGCCCAACTGCCTTGTTGCATTGCATTGTAAGTTGCTGCAAACTCTGTACAGTGGAACCTCGTGTTACGGACGGGATCTGTTCCTGAGGCCTGTCCATAACACGGAACTGACCCAAGCTGAAGCGCCGCGTCTGTGCACACACACAGCATGATTTAGCGCTTCTGTGCATGCGTGAGTGGCGAAACCCCGAAGTAACCCATTCCGGTACTTACGGGTTGCCGTGGGATGCAACACAAAAACATGTAACCTGAAGCAGATGCAACATGAGGTATGACTGTATCCTATGCCCTTTCTCCCTTTTGCACAAGTAGTTCAAAGAACTCCATTTGCAATTCTAGGGTGTGTGTTTTTGCATAGCTAGTTCCCATTAACACTGCATATAAAAGGAAAGCAATCCATTCAAAGAAAGAAAGAAAGAGGGAAAGAAAGACATTCCTTACAATTCCAGAAATACTTGCATCTGTTTACAGGAAACACATAATACATAATTTCATCTTTCAATCCTGGTTGTGCTTTGAGCCCCAAAACCCATCCCGAATGGAAATAAAGACACAGTGGAGACAGAATTTAGTTTAAATATTAATGGGCAAATTTTGGCCACAACTTTATTAAAATACACAGTCAGTATTGGCTTAGGCATTGGTATCAAACTATATCTGGCTCCTGCCCCACCCTGCAGGAAGCCTGGAAGGGTAAACAACCAGCAGGGGGAGCTCCATCAATGTATCAATGTGGTCACCTCTGGGGTTCCCGGGGTCCTGGCAGGGCCCTAGCCCCTCTCCGAGCTTCAGACGAGATCCAGACCACCAGTTTCCTTTAACGGAATACCCTATTCATTGGAGGGGCAGGTGATGGCCGCACCTCCCCTCCCCACATTCCCCTAAACCAATGCCTAACTGCCTAACCTTACAAAGTTGTGATGATTGCTAAGAGGTAGGCAAAAACCAAGTGGCCACAGCCAATCTGCCACATTGGAAAAATTCCTACCTGGCCCCAACCAAAGTCCAAAGCAAGGGCAAACACGACCTAATTAACAGGTGCGTGGGCGAGTGTTCAACAGCACGAAGCAAAAGGAGGTCCCTACGTCGCGCTGCCAAATAGATACCCCCAACCTTGCCACGCTGCTGATTGGCTAAAGGCCATTGGCATAACTGTGGCACCACCAGCTTGGAGCGGGGCAAGCCCAACCCACAAGCCAGTTAGGGAAGAGTTTCAGGGCCGAGAACAACATGGACCCTCTGTTAGGAGGATCCAACATTGCAAGGGTTGGAGGCTTTTGTTTTTGTTTTTCCATCCATGTCTATAAAATTTCTAGTACAGTTCTAGGTGAGAGACAAACGATAACACTCCCAAAAAAATATGAACACAGGGATTCATTTGAGATATTTTTATTCAGAGCCTAGCATTCTGTAATTGGAATTTTAAAAAACAACAGCTTAAGCAAATTCTATACAAGTAGGTAAATGTTGCTGAACATTTATGTTGTACAGTAGTACCTCAGGTTACATACGCTTCAGGTTACAGACTCCGCTATCCCAGAAATAGTACCTCGGGTTAAGAACTTTGCTTCAGGATGAGAATAGAAATCGTGTGGCGGCGGCGCAACAGCGGGAGGCCCCATTAGCTAAAGTGGTGCTTCAGGTTAAGAACAGTTTCAGGTTAAGAACGGACCTCCGGAACGAATTAAGTATGTAACCAGAGGTACCACTGTATTTGAAGTACTAGTATCTCTAAAATCTCCCAGAAGCAAAAAAGCATACATTTTGGTAATAACTCTTTGAAGAACAGTAGTACTAAATACACATTCCAGTTACGTCTCAACTTCCTTCCAACACGGGATTTGAGTAGGCATACATACAGTAGGGTTCTCAGAATGTCTTCTAAGATTGGGCAGGGGGCTGAGCTTTAACAATGAGACTTAACAAAGCAACCTGGCTTCAGTGGGTAAAAGCAATAATGTATCTCATTATACTTTAAAACCAAAAACCACATACTTTATATATTTTTTATCAGAGTAGTTTGAAGGCCTTCTCTACCCTCAGGTCTAGGAAATCCTTCTCTATCTTGTCTCATTCCTGCAAAGTGATCATCCACATAGATTATTCCACACGCCCTACAAGACTAGCTTCTTACCGCCTCACCAACGTGGGGATCCAGGGCACAACCCTTCAATGGCTGCGCTCGTTTCTCTCTGGTCAGGGACAGAGGGTGGCGCTTGGGGGGGAACTGTCATCGTGCTACTCCTTGGTGTGTGGAGTGCCGCAGGGTACGATACCCTCCCCAATGCTTTTCAACATCTTTATGTGCCCCTTGCCCAGCTTGTCCAGAGTTTTGGTTTGGGTTGCCATCAGTATGCTGATGACACCCAACTCTATCTGTTGATGGGGAGCCAACTCCCATCTCTTGTGGGGGCACAATTAGTGCCAGCACCGTCCGTTAAGAATTTGGGTATAATCTTCGACACCTCCCTTTCTATGGAGGCGCAGGTTGCAACTATAACAAAGGCTGCATTTTTTCATCTCCCCCAAGCTAAGCAGTTGGCTCCTTACCTCTCTCGCCCTGACCTAGCCACTGTGATCCACGCGACGGTCACCTCCAGGCTTGATTATTGCAACTTACTCTACGTGGGGCTGTCCTTGGACTGACCCAGAAACTCCAGCGGGTGCAGAATGCTGCAGCAACATTCCTTACAGGGTCCTCAGCGTGGGATCACATTCACCCGGTGCAACACCAGCTGCACTGGCTCCCGGTGGAGTACAGGATCAGGTTAAAGGTGCTGGTTTTAACCTTTAAATCTCTATACGGCCTAGGACCCGCATACCAACAGGACCGCCTCTCCTGGTATGTCCCACGGAGGACCTTACGGTCTTCAAATAAAAACATCTTGAAGATCCCAGGACACAGGGAGGTTAGGCTGGCCTCGACCAGAGCCAGGGCTTTTTCAGCTGTAGCCCCGATCTGCTGGAACACTCTGTCACAAGAGACCAGGGCCCTGCAGAACTTGACATCTTTCCGCAGGGCCTGCAAAACGGAGCTGTTCCGCCAGGCCTTTGACCAAGGCACAGTTTGACCCCCTCTCTCCTCCTGTAATCCTCATAGAACTCTAACCCAATGGTTGCCATTAATTTGATTCTGAATTGATTTTAGAATGTATTTTAATTAATTGACTGTGTGATTTTATGTACACTGTGCGATTTTCACTTGTTGTTAGCCGCTCTGAGCCCGGCTTTGGCCGGGGAGGGCGGGATACAAATAAAAAATTCTTATTCTTATTCTTATTATGGCATAAACTTTCATGGACTATGACTGTCTTTAAGGTAAGTCCACACATCACATGAAAGTTCTCACCTTTCACCCATTCCAAAGACTAACCCAGTCTTTAAGGGGAGGGGTGCTTTTCAGCCCTCTTTCCAAAAGTTACCAGAAGGTCTGGACCAATACTGTGTGGCACAGTAGTACTGTAAACATAATAATTATATGATCAGCATTTTTGTTCAGGGTCAACACTGACAACAAAAGTTGTATCTCTTGGCCAAGGAGCTTTTAGAGAGCGACTATTTTATACATATGCATTGCCATATGATTCTTTGTGCTGGCAAATGGATGTTAGTTCAAAAGTCATGCCTCTTTAGAAACATGTTTTATTGGTAAAATATAACTGATTAAACATTTTGGTAGGCTAATTAACTCAGGGTTATATTTATGTGCTAATGTGATTGCTTCCTTTATAATTTTGCATGTAAACCTGTACCCAGTTGACTCCTAAGCGCAGTGTTCATGTTATCTAGCCTGCCATTTCACCTCTTTATAGCAGTATCTCTGGTCATAACAGAAAAGGCATTGCAGGAAGCTCTGCAGATCTTGACTGAGTGCATTTGAGGAAAAACACTTCAGCCAAGTTTACCTTTTGTAAGTACAATTCACTAGGCTTGACCTGTTTCACACATACAATCCTCTCTAGCTGTTTCTGTGCTTTTCCATGATTTGGACCTACATGCAGCGCAGTTGTTATTCCAGTAGAATTGTCAAAGAATGGCAATAATTCACACCAAATTGTAATACAGTGGACCCTCTAGTTACGTACCGCTCTGGATACGTACCTTTCGGGTTATGAACACAGCAAACCTGCCTACGGACTTTTTGGGTTGCGGACGGATCTCCGGAATGAATTTAATTCATATCCGTGGAGGGTCCACAGTCCACCTTTCTTGCAAGGTCGAGAAAAGTATAATTCTGGAAACTGAATAACACATGATTCACTGATTTGGAATTATCACTCCCAATGTGGTATAAATGAATTAGCAGTTTAGCACATAATGGACCTGATCATCTTTCCCAGTCAGGAAAGTTTCCATGTTGACAAATTGTTCAGATTTTTCAAACTGTGTGTGGGGAAAAACATGTAAAGTTTGTTCATCATTCTGTGTGCTGGCGAAGACAGAGTCTGAATGAGAACAATCCACTCATCCTTAGAATTCTGAAAACTGAGGAGCATTGCTGGAGCTTTGAATAAAAATATTGTATAATCATTGAGAGAGGATCCTATCTGTGTAATATGCAGCCTTAGAGAATTTTTCAGTACCATGTACTACTTTACTATATTTTGTCATAATATGTTAAAACACAGCTAGTTGCTAACTGTTATGGACCACGCTTGCATTTTCACAACTAGAAAATATTTCAGCATATGCATTAAGTTGAAATGAATCTTCCAAATTGGTTCAGACAATTAGCTGGAATAAGGACCAACAGCCTCTAACTGAGACATAGTAGTTGCTATATCATATCAGGTTTCTGGCTCAGCAAATAATGAATTCTATCTACAATATAAAGGCCAGAACCAGATGTTTCAATGAAAGAAGCTGGATCCCTGCAGTTTTTAACTGTGTAGTATGCAAACCATTCCATGTAAGCATAACACTTCTCTTTTGTATCATGATACCAAACTGGAAAAGCTCCCTCTTACTTTTATAGGCTTTGGATCAAGCAATTAGAAGTTGTGTCTTATGGAACCAGAATCATGCCCATAATTAAATATTGTTTACCTGATGATTGCATGAGCAACAAATTACCATTTTGTTTTTATTTATTTGTTTATTTTGAGATTATGGTTTAATGCCAGTGATCAAACAGATTTCCTTGCAGAGAGAGAAAATAATCTCAAAGTTGCCTTGATAAATTAAACTTCAGGAAATGAATAACCTTTGTAGCTGTAGCTCATTTATCTCTGTTTCACTTGTGCTTTAGTATGCATGTTCTGCCTTCTGAGTCAAGAGAGCTAGTTATTATAGCAAAAAGCAGCTATACAAATCTGCCATGTTCCTATTTTCTTTTAAGGAATAGTTTTAATGAATGAATAATAAAAGCTTTCTGGACTTTACATTCACTAAGATTTTTCCTCTTGATGCCAAATCATATGACTTTTTATCCTTTTTCCCCACATGGTCCGTCGTCTAATTAAAAGATAGCCATTGAAGCTTTTCATCGTAGGGTAGTTGGTTCCATTATTAAGTGTACTCTGTGTACACATAGCAGTCTTTCTTTCTTTCTTTCTTTCTTTCTTTCTTTTATTGCCATTTATATATTAAAAAAATATCCAACACTATCTTAAGAGTACTGAAGTTGTAAATCTGTGGCAGGCATGACCCTTGTAGGATTTCTCCTATATTTTCCACAGTATTTCCAATCAGAGTGTTTATGCTACAGTTCAGTGCTGTGATCATGTCAGAGGTTTCGATTATTTTGTGACAAGCTTCAGTGGTGAAAGAAGAGTTATTTGAAAGACAGCTTCTTTTTGTGCATCTAGTAGTCATGACTCATTATAAAGTCACGTGGTGTGTGGTGAATGAAAACAGAAAAGAAAGGGGTGAAAGTATTTGTTTGTCTAGACTCCAGTTCAGATACCATGTCAAATCATAAATGCAAACAAGCTTCATGTGCTCTCATGATAGAACCATAGTGAATATTTTTTTAAGTCTAGTATCAGATTTGAAATAATTGATAAACTCTAGCCTCCTTTAGCCCTTCAAAAAGAATGTGTGAGGGGAGGACAATAGAAAGGAACGTGCCCTGGGCACTCTCCCTGCACTCCAACCTTCTTGTATTGAGTGGATGAGGAACTGGAAATTTTGCCAGCTTAAGCTTGTTTTACAATTTGTTTAATAAAAATACAATTATTGTGCTATGTGTGTGACATAAGCTGGTGATATCCAGCGTTAGAAATACTCTGAGTAAACCCTTTGAAATCTGGGTGTCAGTCAGACAGTGTCTTTGTTATCTGAAAATAATCAATTGTTTTTAATATCTTTCTCTAAAATAGTAAAAACCTGCAAATATTTAAGAAACTTATACTCTATCATTAATCAATCAATATGCTTTTTTGGGTTGTAGCATAATAAACATTATCTAACAAACATTAGTTAGAAGCCAACTAAATAAGAAATAAAAAAATTACAGTGGTACCTCTGGTTACATACTTAATTTGTTCCGGAGGTCCATTCTTAACCTGAAACTGTTCTTAACCTGAAGCACCACTTTAGCTAATGGGGCCTCCCGCTGCCGCCACACAATTTCTGTTCTCATCCTGAAGCAAAGTTCTTAACCAGACGTATTATATCTGGGTTAGCGGAGTCTGTAACCTGAAGCGTATGTAACCTGAAGCGTATGTAACCCGAGGTACCACTGTATTTCCATTTGTAATTATTGACATTATCATATTTTAGGGGAGATTTAAATCAATGCACACTGTGCATGGGGTCTTCTCTCTAAAGTAGTGGTCAATTTAGTCTCACACATTATGTGGCTTTTTGTCAGAGTTGGGGGCAAACCTACAGAAGGGAAGAGCCCTACCCTGGTGGAGTTTTGGGCAAAAGAGACTTCCCATTCCCACCAAGCCTTCATATGCAGCAAGAATGTTGATCACGTGGAGTTCTGCTCATTTGCTGGAGTTGGTCTCTTTGGTTTTCAACATATTTTAAGAACTGAAATATATTGTTGGCTGTCAGCCTTGCTTCCCCGTGTCTAGAGGTTGAAATGAACGCTTCATTCATTGCCACCTTGAAAGAGGGCTAATTAGGTAATTGTCTCTAATAAAACGATGCCTTCGTTGAGAACAATCTTGTATCTGAAGTGCACAAGTTTCATCCTCATTGATTAGAAAGGTGTGCCAAAATATTGTGGCTTTTCAGCTGCTGATATTGTTATGCTGATTTACAAAAATGTGTATTTTTTCCCCTGACATCTATGATGCTGTTTTCTCATATCATACATTCTGAAATGCTCCCGTGAGGTGTGTTGGGAATCTGAATACGTGCAGCTTCACACACAGAGTCAATTAGGTTTGGCCAACAGCCAAAGCAGTGTGAAGGAGTGTAATCTGCCTGGTGATACAGAGGCATGGAGACAGCTCCATGATTGGTCAAGCTCTCTCACGGGAATAATGATTTATGGCCTACTAACTGGAATGTGTTAGTTCAGGGTTCAGTGAGTGTAGGAGTTGGAGGTTGAGAGTTGTGAGTCGTGTAAGAGAGAGCTAGTCAAAGATCCGTGTTCTGTTCTGTTCCTGTAAATAGTCCATTGTATATAATAAACACCTTTAACTATAAGTTCCTGGTTTCCGCTTCGTCCATCCTGTCTGCAGCCAGGTGCCAATTGCTTTCGTGAACTCTGCATATACTCTGCTAGGTCTGGCTAAGGTCCTGCAACTAGTTCATATTCTTACTTTACTAGATTTCATTTTGTGATTTTAAAAAATATGTATAGTGCTAGGCCGACTTCAGGTGTTTTGTCATATTGTTATTGTCTTACTGATAATAAATGCAAATACTTCCATTCTGAAGTTGGTCTACTGCTCAAACACTGCTGATTCATTGACTGAAACATATGTCTCATTCTATCTGCTCCTTCCCTTTCTTCACCATCTACAATCCATTCCCCACCTATGTCCCCTGTCACACCTGTTCCTCTTTGCTCCTCTTTTTAGGGCACATTCTTCACTTAAAGAACACAGCTTGTTTCTGATACCACTTGGTTCCAGGCATCAGATGCACCCCAACTACTGACCTTGTCTTGTCCTGGATTTTGTCTTTGCCTTTCATCCTTCGAACACACTTCTCAGCTACTGATGATCACACAGACCATCCCTTTGTGCTGTCCACATGCTTTACCAGCTTGATGGGATGTCAAGAAATTTCAAATGCTTCAAACAAAAAAATCAATAATCTCCTTTAAAATTCCACTAATTCCCAGTGAAAATCAAGGCCTGCTGATGCACAGCTGGCCTGTTAAACATGCTTACCCTACTGCTCAGAACTGATTTCCACAGTAATCAAATAACAAAATAATCAATGTACTCTAACTTCATATGCCCTTCAGGGTTTTTTGCCATGTGAGTCATTAGCAGAACCTCTCTGTGCATATTCTGCTTTGATCATCCTCAGTGGGCAACTCATAGCATGACTGCCCACTCCCCAAGAGGAATTATTAGGCTAAGACCCTGCATTTTTCTACCCTTACTGTATAACTTGAAACAAACAGCTAACCTTCTTCTAGGTAATATAAACAGGCTGAAAAAGTGTTAATTTTTGTACATGATTCCTACATATAATGCAGACATTTTTGCTATAAATATATTATTTGTTAATACTCATAATTTCATGCATCACTTTGTATTATCAGGCACTGATAACATTAAATGCCACAGGAAATTAGCTTTCTTGCTGTCTTCCAAGATCATTACCCTTATTGAGAATATGAGAGAGGCATTCAGGTGTGCCTCCTCACTGTACATGGCCCACATAAGAAGAGCCTTTCTACTGGACTAGACAGAGTCCTGCCTAGTTCAGCATCCTGATCTTTATAAAGAGATTTATAAAGATTGTGTCATTCCTAGCTCTTTTAGAAAAAAACGAATATACACAGAACATTTAATATGTACTTGGAAAACTCTAAATTGTGAACATATGTCTTTTCATCCCAGTGTTTCGCAGTGGCACTCACATTAAGGATGTAGACTGAGTAATGGTTGTTGCCAGTTCAACGGCAAACAAATTTGCAATCATATTGTTGCAAAATGTGTGCTGAGCAAGATTCCAAGGGGTCTCAGGTGCTCACCCAGGATCTGTGCTCCTTTGAGAATCAAGACAATGGTGAAGGCTGTCACAGCTTTAAGAAATGTGATTTATTCACATATTTACACCAGCATGGTCACCTCAAGAGGGATTTGTTCCTCATAGGAGTACAGCACTGGAGTCCAAGGCATCTCTCCCAGCTTCCCTTTAGCCAGCCTGTTTTTTCTGTTCCCCCTTCTTGTTCCCAGCTAAAAACACTTTTTTCCTTCACCACAATACACATCAACTTGGCAACCTGTCTGCCCAGGCCCAAGGATTTCTCTTAGATGGGTCGTCAACACATTAAGTCATGTTAATAGCTTTGCTTTGCAGCTGGCATTTCTCCCTTCATAACAAAATCAAATAATCAAAATCCTATTAATTTCTAACATGTGAAGCTCCTTAAAAGAGAGTATGCTATTTGGAAACTACGTGGAATAAAGAAGATGAAAAGGAAAGGCAAAACTGGAGCCTTGTAAAAGGGTATTAATCCATGCCCTTAGGTTCTGAATTAAGGCTTCTTCTGGGCATCTGGTTGGGACTGTGAGAATATACTTGTCTCCTTTACAAATACCAGCATCTGAAGTGTTGTTACTTGTGGAACCCTTAAAGAAGTCCCAGAAACAGCTCTCTTGTATATGTGGGCAGAAGAAATAGTACCACTATGGAATTCTGATTGGTTCAAAGTCTGTACTTGGTTTGTTAGGCAATTAGCCTGTAATATTAGACCAAGTCAGTTGCTAACTGATTGATTTAATCCAGAAATCCAAGTCACAAAATCAACGAGCTTTATTAAAAACCATAGTAATGAACTGTAGCAATTGATTTGCAAATCAATACCTCATCCTATCAATCGCCTCAGTGTTTTTTGCATTCTTGCTCTATTTTACATTTCTGTTCTTTGAGCAACTGCTATAGTTCACATTTTCTTTTTTTAGTTGTATTCATTCATGTTGTTCCCATATACTGCAAAAAGAATTCCCAAGGTACTTCTTTAGATCATGCTATTTACATTTATAAATTCATATACTGTGTTTGTCACCGGCTTCAAAAGGGTCAAATTCCTGGGATTAGCTTTCCTGATACTATCTGTTCTAATTCTCAGCTTCACCCATTGCTTTTTAAACAGTTGACTGATGAGATGCTTTAGAACAACTCCTGGGAAATCAAGACATCAGGGGACCAAGCTCCCTCTGGGGCGAGGTTATTGACTTAGCCCAGTGTTCTTCCACCTTTCCATATCAAGTATACCATCTGCAGTGTGGGATCAACTTTTCTCCTTTTTCTAGGCCAAACTAGGTATCTCCTTTGAAAATATCCCCCAGTGTTTACTCCCCAGGGCAAATAGCAGCATGAGGTATGCTTTTCATTGAAACTATGGCAGGGAAGGGGTTAAACATTCACACAAACACAAGTTATGATCATAGACATGTTAAACATAACAATGCATTTGATCTCATGTCATTCCATCCCCCTTTCTCCTTCTCACTATCAGTGTTGATGTAGTATAAGGAGCAGGGACTTAGGTGAGGGCATTCCCTATTTCCCTAAATAAAAATCAAGGCACTGCCAATGATCTCACTAGGGGTGTGTTCCAATTGGAGCAAAACCATAATATCTTAGGAGACTTGAGTAAATCAACTAAAAGCAAATTAATTAATTTCTTACAATATTGAGATGTGGGGATTATTGTGTTAGTTTTCCTGCTTATAATGCTGGTCTTTATGTCCCAGCCTCTTAACATTCCTTTTACGCTGCATCTCCTGTTGCTGTATGGAACTGTGACTTTTTTGGGGCTAAAATTCATCCATACAAATGGCATGGTGTGACACAACATCAGACATCATTGGACATGTTTTGAGTCCAGGCACAGTCAAGCCATGGGCGTTGCAGCCAAGGCATGCTAAAGCTGCAGTAATCAAAGCACAACCAACTGTTACAGTGGTACCTTGGGTTACGAACTTAATTAATTCCGGAGGTCTGATCTTAACCTGAAACCATTCTTAACCTGAGGTACCACTTTAGCTAATGGGGCCTCCTGTTGCAGCCACCGCCGCACCGCCAGTGCGCAATTTCTGTTCTTATCCTCGGGCAAAGTTCTTAACCCAAGGTACTACTTCCGGGTTAGCGGAGTTTGTAACCCGAGGTGTTTGTAACCCAAGGTACCGCTGTATTTAAACAGGCCACAACTTTATGAAATACAGATGTTTAGCATGTCTTGGCGTAGGCATTGGGTGCGTATCTTAAGCCCTGCTTGTGGATTTCCCAGGGGCATCTGTTTATTGTACTGTGGGAAACAGAAGGCTGGACCAGATGGACCATTAGTCCAATCCAGTAGGGCTCTTTTTATTATCATTTGCCAACAGGTGTAATAGAGGAGTAATCAATAAACCTGCCTTTCAAGATTTAAATCACATCTCTTTACCGTCTTTCCATAATATGCCTTATATCAGCTGGAAATGGTACACAGGACCTTCACTTGGTTGTCTGAAATTAAACTTGGCAGTAGTGAAATTAAATATGAACTGGAACTAAATAAAACATTGAAGATGCACATTCTGAAACTGGGGATCAATAGGAACCCTCTTCAGAAGTTGTATATTTGCATGCATAATTTAACCCTGTCAAACTTGGTGCATGTTAATACTAGTAACTGAAGACTTCTGTGCATCTTCATAAATTCCTTTGCAATTCCCCATAATATATAGTGCCAATATGATCATCATAGCCAATGAATCCAGTTAGAAGACTTGTTTGTTTTGTCAGCTAATTACTGTGCTGCTTTGGCAGAATTCCAGCATACTAATTATTAGCGATGAGCGTATCAGTTAGTCGTTGTGGGATCTGTTAAAACCATCAAAATATTCATTCCTTACAGGTTTTTAAAGTGCAGTGTAATGCACAAAGAAGGGAAGTAAAATGAAGATTCTGCTTATTCTGCTTAATAGGCTTATGGGTGACTTGTATCCTGGGCACTTGATAGCAGGATGTTTTAGTTGTTTAGAGTAAACAAAACATCTAAATAGGTTTAATGGAATTAAAAGTGTGATGTGTAATAAACTGAAAAGCTAGGACCATGTCTCATGCTACAGACAATGGGGAGGGGATGGCTTCTAAATGCCTCTCCTCCCCCTTCCTCATCTGAAATGCCATGCAAATGAGTCCTTGGAATCTTCGCAGGAAGCCTGATGAGCTGCCATACCTAGTGTGTTGATCTTCTCTTAACAGAAATCATTATCTATCCTCTGACTCAAGTGATCTCTTGTTAACCAAGCTGTCATGTCTTCTGCATGTTTGACCAGAGGGGATAGATGAGTTATGGTCTTTGTTCATAAGGTAGCATTCTTCTAAAAAAATAAACTTAACTAGAGCCACCATTGATAATCTACACAAAAATAGATTTAGTGGAAGAAAATATGTGAGCTATCATGTTTAATAAAAAGATGGCTGTTGGAATGATCCCATCAGATTATCTCAGAACATTTTCTTTTTAGTTCTCCACCATTAATGCTGATAGAATTAATGTTATTCTCCAGAACTAGAAGAAAACATCCTAGAAACATTTCTAACTGGATCTTAAGCATTTTTGGTCCATCTGTACACGTGGAAGTTTTCATCTTCAGCTATACATTTTGTAGGTGTAGTGTGTGTGTGTGTGTGTGTGTAGAAGGGAACCATGTTTTCTGGCACTTTTCCAAGCATTAAAACCCAGTTCTAGACTCATATAGTGCAATTGCTTTTAATGAAACTTTTTCTTCCAAAATAAAAAGTCTCCCAGCCCAATTCTATGCATACGACTTTTTCCATTGGGACTTACTTTTATGTAAGTATGGACATGACTGCTGCCTGTTTGAACTTAGGTTCCAGTTCAGTAAAAGTGTTACCGGTGAATTCATTACACAATTCCTGCTTGCTTTTCTATTTTGTCTAACTTTAGCAAGGGAAACATGAGCAGTATTCAGAATTCCTGTAGTAACAACAACAACAGATTGGTTTGTAGATGTGGTCAGCTCAAGATATTTTTGCTGCAGGAAGTAGCTATCCAAGAGGTATTCCCCAGAATCCTTCATAATATTTTAAGGAATTTAGGGGTGTATGTCTCAGATTGTGCACTGTGTCATTGGGTCAGTAAAAATACTTCCCCTTCAAAAAAAAAATATAATAATATTTAGCTATGAGTTTTATCACAAATACATATTGTATACATTTCTGAATACATTATATCCTAAAAGGTGCATTTTTAATTCATTTTCTTCAGCCAAGAACTATATTACAAAATTCAATTAAATACAAAACCTAATAGATAGTTATGCTCCTTTTATTAGGCCAGAAGGTATGAATTTAGTCTGTCAGCTTAAAAATGCAGATCGCACAAAATTTTCCTAACCGCAAGGAGCCAACTGAAAAGGGTTGAGTACATAGGGCACCCCTACAAAAACTTGCTGGTGGTGCAGCACACTCTAGAAAAGACTTTTGTTGTTCTTGTTCTAAATGTTGGTTTTTCTTCTAACATTATCTTAAAAATGAATTGGTGACCTTTGTTGGTGTATGGTATCTCAAGGCTAGGGAGATATCTTCCAGTGACTAAGCATGATGGCCACATAATCATTCTCTGCTAGAACATTACCTCTGAATGGATACAGAGGCACAATGAGTTTGGCAGCCATTGCTTCATTATTCTCTATAATATTGGCTATGTGTACTCTGTCAGTAGTATGCATTAGGTATCAAAATTGACATCCCAAGCAAAGGGCTGCCTTGGAAAAATAATTATGACCTTCAGAAGACTTTTCTAAAAACAGTGTTGGACATTTTCCATGTTGTAAATCACATGGTAGCACAAGGCTGTTATATATCCAGTGGCGCAGCGTGGGGGGTGCAGGGGGGGCCGGCCGCACCGGGCGCAACATCGGGGGGGGCGTGCTCGCACTTGCAGCTCTCTGCCCCTACCGGGTTAGGGGGCGCAAATTACTTGCCTTGCCCCGGGTGCTGACAACCCACGCTACGTCACTGTATATATCTGAATATGGGTTTTCACTTATCATTATGTCAGTTTTTTTGCTGGCATGTGATGGCTAGTGAAGTGCTTCTGTAGGGGCATTTTTGAATACTGATACTCCATTTATGCTGCAAAGTTATTTTCCTGTGTACATGTTTAATTCCCATTTCCTCTATTATTATTATAATAGATAGACAGTGGTGTTGAACTGAAGAGCCTCCTAATACAGTCATTGTTTTGCCTGCTTCTACAACATTCTCAAATTAATGAAAACTCTTGAGGGGGATAAAGCAGCCAGATTCTCTTTATTAAATTACTGAATGTTCTGCTTCAGTTTTGTCTAAAGGCACAGAACGAGCTTTCTCTCTAAACATATTTTATTGCAATTAATGACTCCAGGCACAATCAGATTGCAAATTATATGATTATTACCTAATAATTCCACAGAGTAGAACCTGAGGTTTTTAACCAATGATAAGCAAATACATATTTTCCACTGAATATTCAACTGTTGTGTCTCTTTCAAAAGTGCAATTTGGTTTTAATTACATGCAATGAATAAAGTGATGGATTTCCTAAAATCTAAGCAGATGTGGCAAGCGAGCAGGTGAGAGGTTTCCATCTCAGGCTGTCTAAGAATGCTTTTGACATCTGCATCTTTGGGGCATGCTGTTGTAAGAAAGCATAGCAGCAAAATACGAGCCCTCCTTCTCCTTCTTACCCTCCCACTCCCATCAGTCAACATCTGCTTCACTTCAGCACACCTGCATAACCAAATTACTAGGGCAAATCAATCTAAGCCTTTTTCCAGACAACTTGACTGACTGATATAGTTGTATACAGCTGTGCCACAATGTACATAGCAAGAGAAGTAAATGAAAAAAATGCTGTTGTCATACACCTTGAAAAAAATATATTGCTGCTAATTTAGTACGAAAGGTCACCTCCTACAGGGCTGCTTTGTGCTAAATTTCATAACAAGATTCCCTGAATGAACGGTATCATAAAGTGAATAGAATCTCTTGTACCTAACATGAGCAACAGAGAGCTAGGAAATAAGATTTGAATGCTGTCATAACATACAAGCATAACATACATGATACTGCACCTTTAATAGCTCTTTAGGGACTCATAATGACAAATCCTTTGTGAAACTGGGTTCCTACTTCGAAACAAGTTAATGTGGATTTTTGTAGCAAATTGAAGAATAAACATGAAAAGTGCTAAAAGTTGTACAAAAGGAATTTATTGACTTAGTTTATCAGTAATGATGACTACTATTTTTGCTGCTATTTAAATGCTTCTCATGTGTGGAAGATAGGTTTACAGCCAGTTCTAGATGAGCTGCACCGGCAGTTTGGAGTTGCGTGGCAAGGCCCTGAACCCTCCCCTTTGTTGGAAGAATGACACTTGACACCAATGTTTTAGGTCAATGGGCTAAAAAAGGCCACATCTTTATTGGTTACAGAATGTGAGTGGTTTTGGCTTAGGCACTGGAACCGAACCGACTATATCTGACTCTGCCCGCCTGCAGGAAGTTTCAGAACGGTTAACAACCAGTAGGGGGAGCCCTGTTGATGCACATCAACTAGGAACTCCCCCAGGGTCACCGATAGGGGCCGTTCCATGGCCCTAGCCCCCACCTGGGCTTCAGATGGGATCATGCCCCCCCGCCGGATTCCTTAAACGAAATACCCTTGAAATAGGAGATGTATGTGATGGCCACTATCTCCCCTCCCCTCCAACCACCAAACCTTACAAAGTTGTGACGATTTGCTACAAGGTAGGCGAAAAACCAAATGGCTGATGCCAATTTGCCAAGTGGAAAAAAAATCATTCCAGGCCCCTTCAACAGGTGACCAACCGAGGTCCATAGCAAGGTCAAAGGATTAAGAGCCTAATCTGAGGGAGACAGAACTGTACCTGCGGGAACTAGAAAATGGGGCAAGTTCCTGCCTGTGGGCTGCTTAAATAGAGCATGCCACGCCCCCTGGCTGACCGGATTGGTCGGCCTAGGGCATGGCGTGTTGGGGACTCCCTATGATGTGGGGGCTAGCCACACCGCCGCGCATGGAGCGGGCTCGTGTCCAGCCCGCAACTCCATTTCCCTGGGGAAGGGAAATGGCTTACTCATAAATCCATCAGTGTCACGGGGGGGGGGGAGGTGACCCTGAACCCCATAGAGAATCTATGGGGCATTGCCAAGAAAAAGATGAGAGACTTGAGACCAAGCAATGCGGAAGAGCTGAAGGCTGCTATTGAAGCATCCTGGTCTTCCATAACACCTCAGCAGTGCCACAGGCTGATCGCATCCGTGCCATGCTGCATTGAGGCAGTAATTGATGCAAAAGGGGCCCAAACCAAGTACTGAGTACATATGCATGCTTCTGCTTCTCAGAGGTTCAATATTGCTCTATTTGCAATCCTTGTTTTGCTGATTTCATTTAATATTCTAATTTTCTGAGATTGTTAATTTGGGGTTTTTATCAGCTGTACCCCATAATCATCACAATTATAACAAATAAAGGCTTGACATATCTTGCTTTGCATGTCATGAGTCTATCTCATATATTAGTTTCACCTTTTAAGTTGATTACTGAAATAAATGAACTTTTCCACAATATTCTAATTTTCCGAGTTTCACCTGTACATGTGTCTGATACTGTTACAATGCAGAATAAAGCATGGTTTGACACAGAAAAATAGAATGCAACACTGGCAGCACTCTTGAAAACAAAGGAGATGGAATTATATTAGCAGTTGCTTGCATCTGTTTGCAGGATGGATCTCCTGGCTCAGCTGTCTGCTGAGATGAAGAGTGGTTCCTTCAAGGCAATTATACATTAGCCTGGCGGAGTTTGGCTTAGCATGCCATCCAAATTTGGGCTCAGCATTTGATTAGGCATCCAAATCTGGGACAAACCCTGAGCAATAGCCATAGAACACACCTTGATTATAGCTCATAGTCTGGAAACAGCTAAACCACAAGTCGGGATTCGGAAGACACGCTAAAACAAACCATAGCTTAGCCCAAGCAGCACAACAGCAGAGCGACCAGCGAGGAGAAAAGCAGCTGCAATCTCTTCTCCCAGAGCCTGCACATTCACATATTCATGCTAAGACACTGACAAAGCTGACACTTAAGGCACTCCTTGCAAATGTGCTGCTCAGGCTTTCCCTTTCAGCTGTACTGTGGTTCACAGCCCAGGCAGCTGTGAATTGGCAGCTGGATCTGCCTGTCATTAAAGTACCTACACTGGATGGCATTTTAAATTGGCTAGCAGTATGGATCAATACATCAATCTGCAGCCTATTTAAGTCTATAATTGTATCCTTACTTTTCTTTCCCACATTTGCTTTTTGAGAGTTTCTTTAACACGTAGCATTTGGTATGTACCATCATGGTACATTTACTTAGGGGAAAACTCCCATGTCTAAAGCTATCCAACTATTTTTAGTTAACCATACAACTGTCATTAATCTAGTGAGCACAGCTGAATAATAAGTATTATTTTTCCTACAGGAGAATCCAAAGCATGTTGATAAAGTACTCTCACTGAGTTTGGATGTGTTGAAGTTTCTAGGCCTCATTTTGAAATATTTGTCGCACCCTAAAGCAGTATGTGCGCATGTGGGTGTTTGCATCTTTGAGGTCCACTTCACTGTTGTTTAAATTTCTATCCTACTCTTCTTTCTAAAAGAACACAAGGCAGCAAACTGCAGTCTTCAGCATCAGGTCAAACCTTTGAGGTACTTTGAGAACAACTCAAAACTCTTGAAGCTCTTAATAAAACAGAAATGCTGCTTCAATTAGAAAATACGAGACTTAAAACAGGTACCCATCCTATATATGTTCGAAGAAGAAGAAGAGCAACAATAAGCATTTTGTGGCAGAAATAGACTGTTCCTGGCAACCTTGAAATTATTCAGCTCCAAGGAGATCTGGTTGTTTTAAAATCTTTTTCAAGGATTAAAAAGAAATGAACTGTTTTAGTGTTCTCTTAAGAGTACCCTGCTCAAATTTTTAATGGAATGCTTCTCCCTATCGAAACATGACTTGTAATGAAACCAGTGGGGCAATTGAGTGATTTAAGACTCTCGACTTAATTATCATATGCCTGCTCCCTTCCTCTTTAGTTTGTAATGTGTGTTACTATGCTTACTTAAGAATGAAGTAATTCAAGCCTGCTGTGTTTGGCAACCCCATTCTGCTGAGTGGGCATCCTGGACTTCTGCCTGTAAGTCCTGCCTTGATAGCACCACTGCACCAAGGGCCTGTGCTTAAAGGTTCTCATTCACTGTTGTTGTTTAGTTGTGTCCAACTCTTCATGACCCCATGGACCAGAGCACGCCAGGCACTCCTGTCTTCCACTGCCTCCCGCAGTTTGGTCAAACTCATGTTAGTAGCTTCAAGAACACTGTCCAACCATCTCATCCTCTGTCGCCCCCTTCTCCTTGTGCCCTCAATCTTCCCAACCTCAGGGTCTTTTCCAGGGAGTCTTCTCTTCTCATGAGGTAGCCAAAGTATTGGAGCCTAAGCTTCAAAAAAGCATGCTACTGTAGCAGGAAGGTGTGTGGAAAGTTAATGAGAAGAGAGGTAAACTGGTGAACACTCTTAGGCAACTCTTAAGGTGATAAGTCTTTCCAGAGGCTAGCTCCTCTGGGTTATGGGGCCTTTAGCTTATATATGAAATTCTCTTTAGGTTAGCCTGTCTCACCTGCCTAGAATTGTGGGACTCAGGCAGAGGGATGGGGTAGGAACCCAGCTCACAAGAAAGCAAGGCCCACGCAATGGGACTCTGCCTTGTCATGCCCCTTGCCATGGACAGGGTGGGCTGACCCAATGCAGGTAAACATAGTTTACCTTCTCACACTGTTCATTCCCCCTTTGTTAATAAAGGTGGCCCTAGCGCAACCCACTAACTGTGTTTCTTTCATTATTTCCGTACCCACTCACAACACATAACTGCCTCTTGTAGTGAACCCTCAACTTTCCCACAGGTAGTTATGATGTATAAATGATTTCTGGAGCAAGCGGATATTCTCCTTTATAGGAAGAGATTGGATACTGTAGTTCACAGTAAGTTATTTTATGCAGATTTTTTTTATAATTGCTTTTCATTTACCCCTTGTTGTTTTTTTTATGAATATCATTTTCACACCCCTTCCTTCTTCTCGGTTTGGTGTTTCTCTTAAAGGAAGTAAACATTGCTCACTTAGATGCATAAAGGCTGACTGTAGGAGCCTTTGATATTTTAGATTCAAATTATAGCGAGGCATTACTTAAATGAAGTAATAATTGCGGGCCTTGACCATTTTGACACTGCATGCCTGCTGGGAGCGGAGTCCAATCTGCTACTAAATAGCTGGGTGCCATCTCACTTGCTGACATTTGTACTGCACATGCATTGCTCTTAGGAGGACCTATTTCTTCTGCTTGAATGATGAAGTGTATAGCTAATACTAAATGCCAGAATATTTTGTTCTGCAAGAGGGATAAAAACATAGAACCCTAGGAGGTACCGTTAATTACACAAAAACCAAATTAACTGGCCATCCATGCCCTACATTTTCTGTAGATCTGAATTAGTTATTTTTCACTGATCAAAATAATTACAGCACAGTATTGCATATATTTAAATTCAAGTCCTTTGCTGTCTCACTTTAAAAGAGAAAGCGAGAGAGAACCCAAGATCCCATGATATTTTGAATGCTAATCCTCTTCTTTAAAGTAAATGAAACAGTCTTTTTACTGTCAGTTGCAGTCCTTTTAGGACAAATAAGCTAGGTACTTTGTGGAGGAAAAAGTAATCAAAATGCCTGCATGATGAAATGTGTTTCTTTGAAAGATTTAGTCTAGGATCCTGGGTGCAGAAACTCTTCTGAGACAAAATGGGCAAAGCGTTTCTTTTTAACTGAAGCATATCTGGCCTTGGAGTGCTGCTTGCATCCTGATTATGATCAGAAGGGGTATTTGACTGCATCAAGTCCAGATTGAAAACTTATTAAGTGAACTAGCAGGCCTTCTACTCAAAGAACGGCAAAGGATTCAATAGACCTGCAGCCATTCAAGGAAGTCAAACTAACAACATTAAGTGTCTTGGTCTAGCTCCATGGACTGTACCTGGGCAATGTGATATATAGTAAGTAAGGTACGATGAGTATTACAGTTTAAGCACAATGTGCTGCACGAGGTACTTGCACAGTTCTACTGGTGCAGAGACAATGGCACATATACCCCTGTACTCCAGTACAGGAAGGCTGTTTAATAGTCCTTGATCTTGTTAGCTGGCCAGTAATAAGGTGTTTCTTCAGGTGCATTAGCACAAACTGTAATATAATGATTACAGTGAATAAGGCTGATGCATTGGTTGGGTTGCCAGTCAGATATGTATTGAATCCACTAAGCCAGTTCAATTCCAATTCAGGTTTAGCTGTGATTGAGTTCAGCACAATTGAATCAGCTGGTTCAGCTGTAGTTCATGAGAAGAAAATTAAATATTCACAAGCCCTTACCTCTTTTGCATACTTATATTCCATCTTTCTTCCAAGATAGAATTCAACATTCGAAGCGGGGACCCTTCTGGAAATCACAGGCGGATGAAGCCTGTGACCGTGGGACTCGGCGGGCACCCTTAGCGCCCCCCCAACCCGCAAAGGAACCCACTAACGGGCTCCGAAGCGAAGAGGGGGAAGTGGTGCGGTGCTGTGAGTCAATTGCTTTTTCTGCGGAGCGAAGCCGCATAGCCGTTGCCGGAGAGCGCTGCCTTTTTCCTGGGACAATTTGGCATCTAAAATAACCACCCGTGAGTACTGGAACATTGAACATTTGGACTTTCAATAAGAACTGGCGAAATAGAAAGGAATTTGGACTTAAAAATTTACCTTAATTTGGTACTGAAACGGGAAGGTCTAAACAGGAAGTCAGCCTTCCGTTTCCTTGTAGCCAAAATAAAGCAAAGACAACGTAAACTAGAGCTTTAAAAATCACTTTCAAAGGATTGGCTTTCACCATTTAAAATCGCTGAACCCCCCTTCGGCAGCAGGAGAAGAAGGGGGATCTTTTTTGGGCTGTTTAAACCTGCAGAAGTGAGTTTAAAGCAAAGTAATTTTCCACCGTCCTGATCCTGGAGCGGGGTGTCAGAATTGACGTTTGAAGTTCATTGACCAGAAACAAATGTCTTTGACAGATAGTTAAAAGAAGAGAAACATAGTGATGACATTGTTTCCTTTCGCATTTTAAAAAGAACAAATATGGACAAAATACCTTAAAAAAGAAACTTTGTTGCTATTGTTTTTAAAAGAAAGAACAACCAGAAGATTTCCCCCTAGAGGGGGACTGTGAAATTGTAACTAATTCCTGGGAGCTTGCAGCTGCCACAGATTACAACCGTGGGAAAGGATTTGTGACCTTGCAGGACAATGTCTTCAGAAGCACTGTTGGGTGCTCTCTGCAAAATAAATGCCCTATTGGATCAGTTAAGCCAGAAGACGGATTTGATGACTAATGCAGCCAGAACCTTTGAACAGGTAGTGGGAAATTATATGGAGCCCACCCAGGAGCTAAAACAGGAGTGTGCCATGACAGAACAGTTGAGAGAAGAGGATGCTGCTGAATCTTGGGCGCCAGAGATGGAGGGAGCTGCGGCCCAGCAGGAACATAAATTTTTGGATTTGATAAATGAACTTGGAAAAAACCAGACTTGGAAAGACAAAGTTTGGTTTGGTTTGGAAATGGGGGGTTGGACAGACCCCCCTATACAGGGAGATTTGGACTTTTCGAGTCTGGCAATTGGCCGTCAGATGTTTGGAGCTGCGGGGGCTCTCAATTTTGGAGGGAATCTGAAACATGTTTTTAAATACCACATGGAGTCTAGTCTGGACTATGGAAAAGGGGCTGATTTGTTGAAAAGGGTCAAAAACATTACCAAGCTGGAGTTCCCACGAATGAAAGGAAAATATGAAGAAGAGCTGCGGAAGGGACATGGAAGAGACTTGAGGGCTTCGGATATAAGATTACCAGGTTAATGTGCTAGATTAATAAGATAAAAAGGGCTGACAAAACCCGGGACCAGGAGGAAGGGACGCTGGATGAAGATTGGATTGTTTATTTCTTTTGTTTTATCATTAGAATTGTTCTATAAAATTGATGAATGCTAGAAAAATGTTGAAATGAAATTACTTGGCTCTTGTAAAAATGTCTAAAGAATTTGGTAAGAATGTTATGGCTAGGAGAAGTTGGTAAAAATAAGATTTAAGTTTTAAACTTTAAGGTTTTCTGTAAGATAAGATGAAAATAGATTAAGGTAATGTAATGACAGAATACTATGAATTATGGAAAGGATTTGCTGCGATTATTATTAATCAGGATACAAGAAAAGGGAGGAGGAGGAGGTCAAAGAAAGAAGGTATTGAAAGTGGAGAACTTGAGAATGATGGTTTTATTTTTATTTTTTTCTGTCTTGTCTTTTTTGTGTGTGTAATTTAAAAAAAATTTTTTTTCTCAATAAATATCATTTAAAGAAAGAAAAAAAAACAAGATAGAATTCAACATTAACATTACATACATTGTGCCCTGTGGGCTTCACGTACATCCAGGCCAATTAGGCAAGCTTTTATTAAGCCATGATGGGCAAGGGTCAAGAGGTAAATATGTGTCTGGGCTTTGCTGCCCCACATTATAGATGGGTGTGATGGAAAACTCATCTAGATCAGAGTTTTGTGGTGCAGTGTGCAGTTCCCCCAGAGTGGTGCAGCTTACAGAGTCCTGGGCTGAAGCTTTTCTCTGATTAGCTGTGGGTACAGCTTGCCGGGGGCGGGGTGCAGACACAGGACTTTGGGAGGGAAAAAGAAAGGTAGCTTGGAATTGGGGTTCTTGGGGTTCAGCTACATAAGCATATAGCTCCTGAACTGTGTGTATAAGATCCATTCTGAGAAAAATATCTGTAGCCAGAGAAGGACGTCTCTGAGCTTAGTTTGGAAGACTAGTGTCTTTTTAGGAGTATACAGATGAGAGAAAAACTCAAAAGCTGAATTGGGGACAGGAGGAGTAGAGTTGTTAGGGAACAATCTACGTGGGTCTAGAGATATTCTAGAGAAAGAATCCCAAATGAGTTAGAGGGGTGTGATGATCCCCTGGGCCTGTTATACTGCTAGAGGAGCCTCAGGGGTGTGATTTACAGAAGGTTGGGAAACTGACAGAAAGTATTAAGACCTAAGCTATAACACCTATACAATTAAGTTTAAGGAACTGAAGTGAAATAACTGAAAAGAAGCTTCCCTAAGTTTCCAAGTGCCAGAGTTCTCTTCATTAAAAAAGCAAAAATAGTCAGTAGTTAAGAGGGGACATGCCTCAGTGTGTGACTGAACGCTTCTCCATCCAAAAATACTCTCAACATATAGAAAACTAGATTGCTGAGAGAAGAGCTGTAGGACATGAGCTTGGCATGTGCAGAAAGATTACATCTAAAACAGTCCATTTTAGACCTAAGTTTGCCATCTCAGTGAGAATTAGTTGTACACTAGGGAGACGGAGGGGGTGTACACTGCAGACCCTCCAAGTTCCCTTATTTTCCAGGGACATCCCTGATTTAGAGAAGCCATCCCAGTTTCTGATTTGATCCTGGAATGTCCCACTTTTCCTTTCCATTTTCATTGAAGAAATGTTGGCAGGTATGGTAGGATGTCCCTATTTCATTGGAGAAATGTTGGAGGGTATGGAGTTATCCAACCCCAGAGCTACCTGGAGGCAATCCTGTATAGGGAAGTTTTTTAAATGTTGAATGTTTTATTATGTTTTTATATATGTTGGAAACTGCCCAAAGTGACTAGGGCAACCCAGTAAGATGTGTGGGGTATAAATAGTAAAATTATCATTATGAAAAGGGACGTCCCTATTTTCGTCGGAGAAATGTTGGAGGGTATGGCACTGTAGTACCCTTACATTTATGCATTCCGCAATTTCCTCTTCTAAACTGTACTTGGACTACTTGAAGGGTCTGGAACTGTTGCTTTAATGTTACAATGAAAGTGTAAGGATATTTTCAGTTTGAACTTGGTGTGTATGCAGGAGCGGAGAGCGGAATAAAGATTTGATCCAAATTTGTTTGAGGTTCTGGTTTAGTTTTACTCTGACTGAGTCACAGAGAAAACATGAGGGAACACTTGCCTGAAACAAACACCATACCTTTATTTGTTGCCCAAATACCTATGTAGCATTTTGAGACAGGACTTAGCATCTAGAAGATGAACAATGGCTCTCAGTTTTTTTGATGTCCCTCTTTAGACATTCCTGACCAGGGCTGTTTAATTGGGATCAGGTAATTACTCAAAAGGCTGTCCTCAGTGTGGAACTGTCACTGGCTGGCTGTACTCTGTACCTTCTTATCCTAGCATACTTTGTCAGGAAATTGTCACAGGAAACAGCATCCTTTTTTTCTTTCTCTTTTTTTGAGGGGGGGGGGAGGGAGAGATCTCTGTGCTGTTACTTTCAGTCTTAAAGTCCAATTCCCAAAATAATGAGGAGTGTTTGTTGTTGCGAGTAGCCTTTATTCCCTTGCTCTGCCTAGATCAGGCTGTCATAGATCTATAACAACTAAAAGAAAATAGCATCCACTGACTCTTAATAGGCTTTGTGTACTGATCTTCTAGGGCTCTGTAACCATCTCATTGTACTGCAGAATCACAAGTGTATTTTTGCATGATAAGTGAATAAGAAAGTGTATGAATACTACTTCTAAGAACTACATTGCATTTGTCTGTAACATGGAATCTAGACCTGCAGTTTGGACTTATTTTCTGTTCCATTTGAGGTATAGCTTGATATCGAACAGTATCCTGTAGCTGCAAAAACAATTGCATAAATTACTGCTAAGGAGTATGTCTGTGCCAGAAAGAGTGGTAGAGAAGTGAATGCTGATGAGAAAATTACTAGCATTCTTTATAGTTTAAGATTCCTTGGCTTTTAGTGTTTGGAAGTCAAATGAAAAGCTGCCTTGGATCAGAATGATTATCTATGTGTTTTTGTGCTAAGGAGCAGGAAGTAATTTGTAAGTCCTAATGTGCAAGGGTCATTCTTAATTAGTTTATCCATTGTTTAATTATTTTCCAATATGGGAAACACAGTAGTGCGAACCCTAGTTCTGTTATCTTTCTGTACTACTATCCTTCAAATTTGCCTAGAAAATTATGAGCTTCAAATCTTGCGACTCCAGCCATCCACAACAAATATAATATTGAACTCTGGTAAGGGTCTGAGCCTCTCAGCTTGGAGTTGGGTAAGGGATAGAGAGTGTTCCTGCAGTCGTGCGTGCTTGGGAGTAGTGCCACCAAAGTGGGGGATATAGCATGTACACATGTACCAGGCCCAGAGCCAGTAAGGAGACTGTACTTTTACTTTTAATTTTTAAAAAAAGAATGGTAATTCAGTTTGACTCCAAATTGCAAAGCAAAACATGCAGGAACTCTTTAACCTTCTAGCCTTATATTACAAAGGTGCATCATCAAATGAAGCAAAATTTGATGCCTATAATACTAGCACTAAGTCCCCTTTGCAGTCATTTTAAACTTCTTTCTATATGTCTCAGCCTAACCTACCTCAGAGCCAGGTAAAGAAGGTTAGGCTGAAAGTTGATGACTGGCCCAAGGCAAAAAGTGAGCAAAAACAATGACAAGTTTAGTGAGTTTAAAATGTGAAGCTGCACTTGTTCAGAACATTCAGCGAACACAGGTTTGGGCTTGATGACCCATTATTGGCTTGACTGTGCAGTTGTACTCAGAGTTACTTTTTCCCAGTGCTTTTTTTTTCTGGGGGGACGAAGGGGTACAAATACCCCTAAACACTTTGTGTATCTAAGTTTGGCGTCATTGAGGGACAGTGTTTCAATATGAGTAGGAAAATGAGGGTACCCCTAAACATTTATTTTAGAAAAAAGCACTGCTTTTTCCTGTAGGCATTCTATGGCTTTATGGTGTCCCCACCAATAAATCCTAATATACAGAATTCCATATATCATTAATTGCAGTATAGTAGGCTAATCTCACAATATTTCCTGTACATACCAAAAGTTTAGGATAAGGCGTATCAACAACAGTTGTGCAAATACTAGATGCTGAAAATATGACAAATTAGTGCATGCATTGTTCCTGACTATAACCTTAGTTGCAGTTAATTTTAGCTGGAATGGAGTTATTGCGTGCTATGAATTCTTTTGGTGGCAGTAACTGATTTTTCCTTACTCCGTACCCTTCCTTTTTATTCAAAAATACCAATAGAGCAGGATTTGCTCTATTGATATGTATATAAAAAGAGATGCAGCTCTATCGGAATGAGAGGGTAAACTGTGGCCATAACACGTTTTGCACCTGTGTCTACAGCTGAATTGCTGTTGAAAAATGCTGTTCAGGAGACAGGGACGGCAAAATAACCCACCCTGATGTCATGGTGTAGACTCTGGTAAAACTCATATAATGTTTAACCTGGCTGGCTTGCAGAAATCCTACGAAGGATAACAGCTCTTAAAAAAAATACTAAAGGCAGACCATTTGAAGTTTCCTGTTCAGCACGAAGGATCCTATTACTACTAATCCTCAGGTACTTTGAATTTCTTATTCAATGACTGGTTCACATTCCTGCCTCTTTCAAGTTCTCTGCTCTTGTGCCAACACTTTAAGAACTAACAAATTTTATTATTACCTAGGATTGTGTGAATCAGAGCCCCCTTCATCAGATGCATGGAGTGTTGGATCTTCGTTTGTCAGGTGTTTGCTTGTATACAGATATTGTTAGACTGCAGCCCCGGTCAGCTCTAACCACCACCAGTGTCAAGGGTTATAGAATACAGTGGTACCTCAGGTTACATACGCTTCAGGTTACATACGCTTCAGGTTACAGACTCCGCTAACCCAGAAATATTACCTCGGGTTAAGAACTTTGCTTCAGGATGAGAACAGAAATCGTGCTCTGGCAGTGCGGTGGCAGCAGGAGGCCCCATTAGCTAAAGTGGTGCTTCAGGTTAAGAACAGTTTCAGGTTAGGAACGGACCTCCGGAACGAATTAAGTACTTAACCCGAGGTACCACTGTTCTGTATATCATTCAAGAACATCTGAAGGGTCACAGGTTGCTAACCCCTGGTAGAAAGGGGGGAAATGTAAAGGTTGGAGTGAAATGACAATGGAATGTAAAAATACAGTCAATCAGATGTCAAAATACATGCAAAATGACCTTCAAAGTAATTGGTGATAACAGATTCCTTTTAGTGTTGCTGAGTAAATTATGGTATCCTGTCCCGCTATAGGTGTTAATTTACTCAGCACTAGGTTACTGGCAGTGACCCTCTGCATTAGGAAGCCAGGCAAACTATGCTGTCCCACCCTGCTCCATTCTACTGTCTGCTGCTGTCCCAGAGTATATATGAGAGTTTCCACTGCGGACAGACTCACAGGAAAAGTTGGCATTGTTTTATCAAAGTTAAGTCCAACAAGTTCAAGCAGAGAGCAGGCAATAACAGGAATTTTGACCGTACCAAGGGGGCCCTGCTGGCAACAGAAGACAGCTACAGAAGATGTTGCCTCTGCAGGGAGCTAGAGCCAACTGAAGCTTATGCAGAGTGACAAGATCCTGCATTGTGGCAGGATTTGCATGCCTGAAGAAACTGGCTGGCTAATTGAAGAGCACTCACCTTATTTTATAGCTGATGATTTCGGCAAGGCTGGGGAGGCAAAGGTACTGCAGGTGACTCATCCTTTGATTCAGAGGATGGTGACCAAACTGTGTCTTCCAGCTGAGAGGACCCCAAATCAGATATGACAGTTTTCACTGCAATGATGCAGCCTCAATTTCTTCCTCATCAGAGTCCTCGATTGAGAACTGCAAGGTCATGGCAGAGGGCAGAATTGGCATCTAGGTTTGCTGCAGGATCTTGTTCCTGTGTTTGTTATGTGGCATGTTATTGCCTCTTGATAGCTCTTTTAGGTTAGCAGGTCAGCTTTAACCACCTAACATCTGTGAGAGGGGAATATCATTGTCCAGGATGGGCTGCAGATCACAAGCATCTGATGATACTTCAGAGTGGTTTTAGCTGGGAGCTGTAGTATGACAAGTGGTATTCTGTCATCTTGTTCTCTAGGACTGTGTTGTTGTTCTTGTCGTCACCTATAGTAAAGGTAAAGGGACCCCTGACCATTAGGTCTAGTCGTGACCGACTCTGGGGATGCGGCGCTCATCTCTCTTTATTGGCCAAGGGAGCCGGCGTACAGCTTCCAGGTCATGTGGCCAGCATGACTAAGCCGCTTCTGGCGAACCAGAGCAGCGCACGGAAACACCGTTTACCTTCCCGCCGGAGCAGTACCTATTTATCTATTTGCACTTTGATGTGCTTTCGAACTGCTAGGTTGGCAGGAGCAGGGACCGAGCAACAGGAGCTCACTCCGTCGTGGGGATTCGAACCGCCGACCTTCTGATCGGCAAGTCCTAGGCTCTGTGGTTTAACCCACAGCGCTACCCGTGTCCTGTTGTCACCTATAGCTATCTGCTAAAAACCACTCCAGCTCAAGCTGCAAGGATCATTTCTTGGGCCCGGTACAACCTTGTAACACAAGGGTCAAATCCATGCCAAAATGAAACAGGAGGAGGCAATTTTGCTTGGTTTTTCACAGGCCAAAATCTGGGGTGGTAAAACTCATATTGGACAATAAAGCTCCTCCAAACAGACTCTGTTGGTTTTTTTTTTAATCCAAAAAGCTCCTGTCATCAAATCACATCACTCCCAGGGAATTTTTGAAGGGAAAAAAGTGGTTGGTGGCTGCTGAGAGAAGTTCCAGCCATGATTGGCAACCACTACCCCACACACAAAAATTGCCCTCAACCCACATTTATCAAGGCCTCATCTGCCCATAAATTTGAGCCAAACATTACCTTTATAAATGTTGATCATGCTTTTCTTCTAAGAAACTCAAGGCAGAATTCAGTGCTCTTTCCCATCCACATTATGTCCTTACATCAACCTAGTGGTATAGGTTGGAGTATAATCTGTTAGGGTGAGAGATACTGACTTGTCCAACGCAATCCAGTAAGCTTCACTTTTTCAGTGTGGATTTGAACTTGGATCTTTCCAGGTTCAAATCCCACCACAATACCACACGGGCTACATGGGAGTAAGTGTTTGAACTTAACCTAGGATGAAGCACAAATGCATTTTCTAGTATTCTGGCCTTCATTCTGCATAATTTCTAAAACCACAATATTCTGCTGTGGCCTGCTAGTTGCTAACATTGTTTTTGATGGTACATTTAAATTTGCAGCTTCCAAGTAAGGAAATAAAACAAGTGTGTGAGATGATGCTTTTGTTCCTTAGCTTCAAAGCAGCTTTCCTTTTATGCAGGTATAACACATTCCTCAATTGTTTTAAGGTGTAGTGTTAATAGCAGTAATTACACGATCCTTTATCAACATTTTTAAAATTGTCACGCACCGTTATTTACATGTGAATACAGAAACAGCACTTTACTAGCTGCCAGGCAGCTGGGACGATGCCACTCGCATAATTTATAAGATAACTAATTAAAATGAATGAGCTTGTGATAATGTCCTCAGCACTATTTGTGGATGAAGGTTATTAAAATATTCAATGCAGCAACAATAAACTCCTTGTGCAAAGTATTAATAACTGTGCATATTTAATAAGGTATTAATCTGCTCTCTGCCAAAGTTGAAGTAGTTTTAAAAACTGCTTAATGTCAGCACAATACCTGGCTCCTTTGTATCACATGTTATAAAACATTAAGAAAGATACCCATGACATTTTATGAAACCTTGGGCTCTTGGTTATGGAAATTGAGTTAGCACTTGCCAGATCTCGATTTCTTCCCCACATGCTGATTTAGTCCCACGGAACCAAAGAGGCTTATCCTGTTTTATTATGGACAATTATTGAAAAAGTGGTGGCTTGGTTTATTCCCTGTGTTTTTCGTTTTGCAGTTAATGTTAAGCTGTAATGCTGTGCTCTGTCAACAATGGTGTTATAGTACTATTCTTTCTTTATTTCTTTATATATTAAAGGAAACATCCCTACAGCAGCACCTGGTGTCAGAAGAAAACATTACAACGCCGATAGCAAAAGCAGAAGAGCAAAAATGCCTGTTCACAACTTTAGTCAATTACAAAAAGATGATTGGCTGTGTGAGATTGCATATTTAATCTCTCACTTGTTCATGCTTGGAAGCTGAAAAATAATAAAATACTTATAACAATTTAAGTGGGGTTACTTGGACGTTGTCCAGCACCAAATAGGCATTTTGCTTTGTAACCTACTAAGTATCTTCTTCTAGTAATGCAGTCCTATGCACTCTCCCATCACATCAAAATAGATTGGTATGCCGATTTCTGTGCCCCACAGTACCCAAGGAAAGGTCACAGGTAGAGGCTGGTGGTTCAGATGAATCATTCAGGATAAATCCAGAACCATAACTCCCTTTACCTTTACTTGTATTTACATTATGGAACTGTGTTCAGCTTATTCTATGCTAGAAATAAGCAACTGCCAGGTAGGGGGTGAGGACTCAATTCAGGCCCTGTTCATATAGTGCACCTCAGCCACTTTCTATCATACAAGAACACTGGGAGAGAGAAAGGGCTCTTTAACCCTGTCAGCATAATCATGGGCTTTGGTAAACCCTCCCTGATTATGCGCCTCACTCCTGTGCACGAGTCAAGGCACTAACAACTGGAGTGAGCAGCTAAGGAGCAGGAGGGACAACTGCGACAGACCTCCTTTTCCTATTCAGGTGCAGAGAAAGCATTTAAGAAGCCTTCCTCCCCCATTTCATAGTATAGGTTCTGCAGCCTAGGCTGATCCACATTCAGGATGATGAGAGACTAAAGATTCCTTTGCCTATCTGTCAACTAAGGTAAGAGTGAGTCAGTGGGCAAGCTGTTAGCCCTTCCAACTCTTCCTTAATCCAAAATTGGCCTCTGTTAAAAATTAGTTGCCCCCTAGGGTTCTATGCATAATGTTAAATCCATATTCATGCTTTCGTACTGGTATCTCTTGTTGCCTTGGTTACTAGATGGTAACAAGGAAGTTATTAATTTTGGCTGCACAGCTCAGACGACCTTGTAGCTGTCATCATTTACCATGTGTTCCAACATTATTTTTAAATGCCTTTTTCGCGAAGAGCTGTGGGTTATTTTGGGTAAGCTACTATAATGATTTCTGTCAGTGTGGTATATGAATCACCACAGAAAATGCATCGCCCTCCTTTGTCACAGTCAATGAAGGGGGCAGAAAGTTCAGAGTGGCTGACAGAAGTCGCCACCACCACCAGGCCTAGAAGGTTACATTTTAATAAATGCCTCTTGTTTCAAATCCTCTAAATATACGCTGCTGCTCTGTGATCATTTTTGGTAGTACAAAGCACCAAACTAATTAGCAACATCACAGATGCAAATGATGCTGTTCGTTTTAAAGAACTTTGCATAATGCCCCTATGATTAGTAAGGCAATTATAATATCAGTTGCATGTCATTATTAATCATTTTAATAACTTCTGTATACTAAATTTAGCGCATTTTGAAGTCCTAAATCAAAATATTCTTTTCCATTATAGCCATCAAGTCCTGCAGTCCCCCTTCTCTTTTTCTGTCTTACGTTTCTTCACTTTTATTAGCCTTCCCCCCCCCCTCAGTTGAATAGTTTCAGCCATATCATTGTTTTAAAATGTAGGCTATTTATGAATAGCACTTGGTAGCTGAGCAATTACTTATGCATTGTGCATTTTTTAAAGAATATGCCCCTCTTCATGATTTATTAATTGTGATGTGAGGATTGTTTGAGTCATGAATTCCCCGAGTGCATTTTAAATAGGGAAGGAAGGTACGAAGATTAAAGCAAGAGGGGGGGAGAGAGGAAACAGCTCCAGCTTCTCTTCCCCTCTACCCTCCCATATACACAATACATTCAATCCCAAGTAGTATAGATGGTTCAAAAACCATTGTTTAGCACACCAGAAAGCAATTGGGGCCCAAGATTTCTGAGGGGAAATGCACCTCACTGCTGTGTCTGCAGGGCTACATAAAGAAAGACAAAATGTATTTTCCCAGAGAGCGTTGAGGAAAGGCATCCAGGGAGACGTACTAGCAACAGGCTTTTCAGCAAACTGTGTGTGCAGTCTCTTCTGTGCTCTGCATATTAATAAGCTTAACTTACTGATTTTCTTTTGACACTTCAGAAATGTAAAATAAATGCCATCTTTCAGGAGACAGAGGCACCAAGGCATTCATCCTTTGCTTTCGACTTGTATCCTTCATCCACATAGCCCAGGCATGGACCCTATTCAGATGGGGGGAAGGCAATAATCTTCCGTCTGAAGAGACACTGTAGAAACAAGGGATGGAGTCTTTTGTGGGTTGCTTCAGCGGTCCTGTCAAGCATTAGCTTAGTCTGCAAACCAATGAAATTTTTAGTATTTGGTTTTAAGTGATTTAATCTTATTTAAGTCAATGGAGCTGTATATCTGGTTGAGAAGCCTTTTGTAGTGATCTGGGTCCCTATTACTTCCGGATTTCATCACTGCCTCAGAGCTTTGCTTTTGTTCCGCATCTACCTTTATCTCGAGTGTTGCAAATGTTACAAGGAAGTCAGACATTTCCTCTAAAATATCATCTGTTGGCAGTTGAGATAGCACTTTCAGGAGCTGAGCTGTGAAGTCAAACTATGGCTAATCTCCAGTACAAAATGCAGGGCATGAGTTTGTCCCCAGCTAAGGAGTAAATGCACCATAACAGCAACCACAAAAATTGCACATCAGCATTTTTAAACAGGCTAGAAACAAATACTTCCATTTGTTGTTTAAGCCTTAAAAATGCAAAATAGTGATTTGACTTGATTTGATCTCAATGGACCACTAGCACCCAGTTCATTACCAGACTCAGGGTGCTTTCAGGCAGATGCTTACTGTGGGATCGGGGCTGTATTTATGACTTACAAGTTTTTTCTGCAGCGTGCACACCGTCATCAGCATCCAAACATCAGCATCAAATATGGCCCTTTTCCTACCTTTAATCAGGATTAACCCATTGCCAGTGGCCTGCATATGCTGCAACACTCTGCTGATAAAAATTGGGACACGGGCCTCATGCCTCCTTCCCAAAGCCGAGGAAGCTTCTGAAGCTCACTGACAGGATTCTGCCACACTCCTGCCTCCTTCCCAAAGCCCTGTAAGTGCTTGCTAGCTTTGGGAAGGAGGCAGGAGGGCTCTGGGATCCTGTCAGAGCCTCACGTTTCCTTCCCGAAGGCCAAGAAGCACTGCAGGAGCTGCTTCCATTGCTCCCATCTGCAGGTGGCACGAAATTGGGGCACCCTGCACCTTCAAAGAAAGTGTGGCTGTTCTGCTTAAATTTGGGCACTTGGAAGCTATGGACCTGTCTGCAGTATCTAAATGACCCATTTGCAGTTTTAAGCTACCATCTGGAAGCACTTTCAGTTTAAAGTACTGGTGATTAACTTTGAAGCCCTATCTAGCATTGGGACACAAGTATTTTGGGTTCTTCTCCCATAGCAGTCCTATCCCTAGTAGGTAGTCCTCTGGAGCTTTCTGCACCACCTTCTGGGTGGTGACTGGGAAGACAGCCATCTTGGCTGAGAGTATCCTATGCCCTACCCAGGGAAAAGAGCCGCTCCTCACTCTGTCATTTTGGCACCAGGCGGAGACATTTTATATTTACGTGGGCATTTCAATCTTCTAGGAAATTAGGGATCATTGTTTGTCTTTACTGTGCTCTTTTGAGTTTTTATTGCTGGGTTTGCTGCTGTTGCATTGTAGCATTGTTGTTTTCTAATTAGATTGTATCATGTTGTACTTTTAGTCTCCTTGTGAGCTGTCCTGGGAAGACTCTCATACTGAATGTGCAGGATATAAATTTAGCAAATACAAAATGCATATTAGATAATAGCCGCTCTGGTTATGACAGGAGACAAACTCCAGTGGGTAAAACAAACAAAACCATTCAGGATCCATCTAACTGATTTTTTCATAAAAGAAAAATGCTTTATTTGTCAATGTTTTAACATGTGTTTGACAGAAGACAGCATTATATTCTCCTTGAAGAATTTTTCTGAAATATTGTCTTGCTTCCTCTTCCTCTGTACAAACCAGGAAATCAAAACATTGGGGGGAGGGCGGTTGATTCAGGTCTAGTTGGGTTCATTAATATCTTTCAACTCTCCTGTTCCGCTAGCTTGAGAGCTTAACTTTGGAAAATGGTTTAGTAGTTTTCTAAGGTTTCAAGTCATAAATGCACTTACTAAGTACCACTGAACACAGTAGGACTTACTTCTGAGTCATGCATAGGCTTGTGCTGTCCATCACTCCGAACTGATTCAGTAACATTTAATAAAGATTCATCCAATAAACTCTTATAATTGCAAAGTAATTTCTGTAAAATAAATACAGTGTAAATATTTAACTTGAGAAACTATATAGCTTAATACACTACTTCCATACCCTAAAATCAAATCCTCCAGAACTTTCTGAATCACATTTACTTGTAGAGATTTTACATATGAATTCTCTCAACTTACATGTTCTTTCTGTATTGACTTACATAGAAGACATAAAAACTCATTTTTAGCTCTTTTCAGGGTTTCTCGTTTATCTTTCACAGCAGTGAAGAACATTTTATTAATCCGTGACATAGTCACCTATTCAATACAATACACAGTCCTAGGCATGTTTGAGGAATTTACTCTTTGTGAATTCTGATATGAACTGACATAATTTGTACCGTTCAGACTAACAGGCAGATTGGACCTTAGCTTTACAACAGCTTTCGCACTTCCTTAATGTTCTGATACTATCATCATCATCATCATCATCATCATTATTAATTGGGTAAAAAAAAATCATGGCCAAAAAAGTGTTTTAACATGAATGATTTGAGAGAAAATACTTTGTAACATATGTTAATTGCTCATTACCATATGTATGTTTAAAGCATCCAGATAATGTATGGATGCATGTGGAAATGAGATGGCTTAGAAATAGACATTCATTCATCCCTATAAAGCAGGGTTTGGCAAACCTTTTCAACAGGGGGCAGGTCCACTGTCCCTCAGACCTTGTGGGGGGCCAGACTATATGGGGGGGGGATGAACGAATTCCTGTGCACACTGTGCACACCAGGCAGGCCCCACAAATAACCCACAGATGCATTTTAAAAGGACACATTCCGTGCAAGAGCACCAGGCAGGCCAGAGAGCATTGTAGATGATAAAAATAAAAATTAAAAATGTTTCTTACCTGCACTGAGGATAGTCATTGTTTGGATGAAGGGTCCTCACCTGGGATTGGTGCTGCGTTGCCACCTGCAGCGCCTCCTGCTGCTGGCACCTCTTCCGCGCTTCGGGCGTGGGATGAGGGCCCTCCCGCTGGCAGCGGAGGCCAGATCACCACCGCGCCAGCGGCAGAGCAAGCTCTGGACTGCGGGAAGATAATAATAATAAACCTTTATTGTCACTACACCACCTGTGTGCAGTGAAATTAAACGAGCCCCCCCCCCCACATACACTCAGTCTTGTTTGCACTCTGTGTGCTTGTCAGAAGTCACTTGCACCACTATTTTTTTCCATTCAGCAGCCCAACAGCCCACGAATAAAAACTGTTCTTTAACCTGTTGGTGCAGCTGACTATACTTCTGTATCTCCCGCCTGAAGGTAGGAGATTAAAGAGGTGCTGGCCGGGGTGTGAGTCGTCCCTAAGAATTTCCCTCGCTCTCCTGAGGCAGCGGTCTCCCGCGATGTCATCTAGCGAACTCAGCCAGCTCAGCCCAGCCTCCTTCCTCTTCTAGGCAGGGCGGGGAGAAGCCAGGAGGAGGCGCAGCCGCAGTGTGTGTGAGGGAGAGGGGGGGAAATGGCACAGGGGGGAAATGGTGATGCAGAAACAAAATGAACAGAATTCCCACACCGATCCACGGACAGTCTGTGGGCCCGCAGCCCATAATTTGCCGACCCCTGCTATAAAGTTTTGGGGGTCATTTCCACTCCATTCCCACTCCAGTAGTGACCTGCAACTTCTGCTGTATGCAGGAAGTTCTACATTATAAAACAAAATAAATACTGAGTTCTAAGTCAGTTTCTGATTATTGTGGTCTTATGTTGATACTATTTGTGTTGAATAGGATTCAATGGGGGTGAACGGCATAGAACACTGTCTATTTTTTCCAAGCATTTGCAATTGAAAGTGGATTCTAATCGAGTCACATGGAAGCAAGGGGGAAAACAAGGACAAAATGAGTCTTTGAAATGATGGTATTGATTTTCTATTTATATTTTATGTGATAAAATTTTTGCATCTTGAAGCCTTAAGGTGTTTATAAAACACTGGCCATAATTATCTCTTGATGCCATATTGTCAAGGATGCCACAGCATCCGTTTCATCTTCATTTGCAATGCTGCACACATGATCAGGAGAAATGGCATCTGGTTTTTCTTGGCAGGACTGGGAAGATTTAAAAATGATGCTCACCTTTCAGTGGGGGCAGTGGTTGTGGCCCATTCAGCTCACCGCCGGGATGGGGACGCCTTTCGTGGCCTGTGTGATTGACGCAGGATGTTCCTTCCTCTTCCACTGGCCATGTGGGTTGCTGGGGCCTGCCCTGGAGCCAGCCAATTCTCGATTGCCATATTTGGGGCTAGGTTGTAATTTTCCCTCCAGTCAATTGGGCTGTCTGGGGGTTTTGCTTACCTCATAGCAATAGTCACAACCTGTGGGCAGATAAGGCATTGGGTTGGATCTTTGGTCAAGGCAGAGCAGGGGGTTGGGAGCCGCCCACAGGCCTCCAAGGAAGTGGGGTACCCTGTTAATGGAGTCCAGGGTAAGGTGCTGCTGTCCAGCTGCCCAAACCAGGGTGAATAGGCCATAGCACATCCTTCGATGGCAACCCTCTGGGGGATGCTTCTATGTCTTTCATGGAAAGATCCTTAATCCAGGGTCGACCCTGACAATTTATCAACCAGCAGTAAGGCCAGATGATTCAGGATACACACCCCAATACCTACACCAAAACCTACTGATATCTGCAATCAATAAAGTTGTGGTCTGTTTAATCCCAAGATGTGCGCCCTGTGTTTGCGGTATCTCTGCTTGGCCCCACCAGCGGGAGATCACTGCATTTCTGGTTTATAAGGGGGAAAGATTTATACAATCTGAAGAAAAACCGGGGCTTGTACACCACCCAGGAGTATACAAGAAAACACACTATGATTTTATTAAATTTCTTACACCTGAAGATAAAAAGTTGGCATTCTCTCTCTTATTCCTCTCCTCTGTGCTGTATCCATATCCTTCAGTATAACAGGAATGTGTGTGCTAGTTATACTGACGAAACTTGTAAAATATAGTGTTTAATGGTAAATGTTTTCAGATATTTTAGATGCTTTTAATGGTTTTAGTTTTAGTTTTGTTGTTTTATCATTTCGGTACTTGCCACCCCAAGCTCCTTTGGGAAGAAGGTGGGGTACAAATAGTAATAGAACTGGGGAATCCTTTTCACTTAATACTCTCCAGAGGAGGATTGAAATTCAACAGTTCAGGAGAAGCTCAGAAAAGAAAAATTCTCCAAAAAGAAAAAAGGGTGGGGGGGGGAATCCTTTTCTGAGAAATTTCAGCTCAGCCCTGTGATGATTCTATTTTAAACTAAGGCCAGCCAGATGGGTCTGAAACCTCGCAAGCCCGTGTGACTATTGATAGCCAATTTCTGTGGTGTTTCCTCAGATCTGGTAATGAAAGGCGTGTTTGCAACTTAAAGATTGTATTTTTTTAGTCAGCTTTTGAACCCACTCAATGTTTCTTGGTATGTCCTGAGCAATGTATTTGGAGTTCATATGTAAATAACAGATACAGCATTTTCCCCAACTCACATTGCTTCAATGTGGGGTACTACTGGTGTCAACATGATTGTATGGGTGGGTGAAAGCACCCTAATTCCCAGATCTCTCTCTAATAGCAATGTTTTCTCCGCCTTTTAGTGCAGTCAGACTGAATGGTCTATTAGATGCTACTCTGTAGTAATAGAGGATTAATCTGTAATACCTTAAAGCCCAAAGGCAATTTTTCACGGATCATAAACTTTCACTTTCCTACTACTAATGCTCATGGTGTGTCTTGCTTGGTCCCGCTGGCTAATTCCATATAAGCAAGTGGACCTTCTAGCCTTCAAACTAAAAATAAAACCACTTGGCCTCCCTCATTCTTCAGTGCAGCTGAGTATGGCTTCAGCCACCCATGCATATTTTATTTGCGTCTTACATTCCAATATAGGTTTTCCCATTGTCCCTTTACTCCCTTAATATTCATTTGCTTTTTTATTAGAAATTGTACTATGCCATTTGAGAGGGCTTTCTGTCAAACTCGAGTGGCAGAAGTGTGTAGAAAACTACTCATGCTGCAAATTTCAATCATGTATCATACCTCATTCCCAGAACACATTTACAGTGAAAGAAAATGGAGGCCTTATAAGCTTACATATTTTATTCTGTTTCTGTATGCTTTCCCAAAAGATGATAATTCAAAGAGATTTTGCCACCTGTGTAACCCCTTTCCTAAGTTGTTCCACAAATCACTGGGATGATAACATTTGGTATGGAATAATGCCATTTTTAAGTGACCTTCCTGTTTTTGGGGTGCATGGGTGAAAGCGGAAAATCCTGTTTTTCGTGCATATCCAGGTTTTTTAATTGAAGGAATGTGATACATAATCATAATTGAAAATTTCTAATATATTTATGGAGAAAAAAGGTGGATCAGGCCATGTCTTCCTCTATAGTGCCATATGAGTATGCTTATGAGCTTTCATTGAGTTGTTCCTGGGTCTGAGAAGAGTGAGTTAAGTTTCGAGTCAAAAATAAAACCCAGATGCTTCCTTAGCTTGTTTGCAAAACATAACGTAGACCAGGCTTCCTCAACCTCGACCCTCCAGATGTTTTTGGCCTACAACTCCCATGACCCCTAGCTGGCAGGACCAGTGGTCAGGGATGATGGGAGTTGTAGTCTCAAAACATCTGGAGGGCCGAGGTTGAGGAAGCCTGACCTCGAATGATGCAAAGCTTCACCCATCTTGTAGAGGAATAAAATGAGATTGAAAAGCAACAACTTCTGTATAGAGCCTGGCTTACCTTTGACAGAACTGGAGAAAAGCTTTTAGAAGTTCTGAGGCTGGGAGGGTTTATCCACTGTCAGAGATTGCTCAATAAAGAAATTCCTGGCTTAATTTGTCTCCCTCTTTCTCTTACTCTGGGACTACCAAGTCTGCAATTAAAAGGTCACCATCATGGATCACACTTAAGCAACATCTTTTTAATGGATACCCACCCACCCATGGAATACGTCATGATTCTCTTCTGTTATTTTTGTTAGTTCTCTAAAGTTCTTTGACTTTTTCTTTCTTCTTGTTAAAAATTAACCTGTTCCAGAGCTAAGAAATAATTCTTAATGATCAGAATCTATGTGGGCCATGCCACATATCTGTGACAAGTCAGACTTGTTAATCAAGTATTATTTGTTGTTGCCATCTTTATTTCATTTATATACTGTCCTCCTTCTTGATGTAGCCAGGCTGATGAACAATATACCGTACTGGCCTGAATATAAGCCTCACTTTTTTCCCCAAATTCCGACCGTGAAAAGTTAAAGTGCGGCTTAAATTCGTGACCTTACAAAAAATAGGATTTTACGATATCACTGCTGAAACAGACATATGTAAATTGGAACAGGTATGAGTGCCTGCGGAATTTTAGGGGAGCAGCTTATATTGGGTGCGGCTTATATTCGGGCCAATACGGTAATAACAGGACTGCAATATGTTCAGTTGAAAACAATACTACTAAAATAGTAGCAGTATATAGCAGCATTAATAATAACACAGTTAAGACCCAGAGCAAAAATCAAGACCCAAAAGTGCAAGAAAACTTGACATCTGAAATTTAACAGTATGGGAGGCAGTTGCAATTCCCAAGGAATGAGTTCCATAGATGTGGTGCAGCTACTGAGAAGTCTCTGTAGTTATTACTTTGTAGGTATTTTCTTAAGCACTTAACTTTATAAGGGCACAATCTCCTGGCTTATAGTATAATGTTACTCTGTCAAAATCAATACAATAACTTCCATTAACTTTCACAATCTTTTAGATTGTGGATTTAGTGATTCCCTTTATTCCAATCTGTCTGAAATTTTACCTCTTTTGCTCATACCGCCTCTTGTCTGTGTCAGGATCAGAGTCAATGTAACAGAAATAAAATAAAATAAAATAAAATGCTGTTTTAAAATGTTCACCCTTCACATTCAAGTCATTATTCCTTTCCAGACTGCTCTTTTGTGCAAACAAACAAAAAAGCAAGAAATATTACAGATTATCCTTTTCAGACTGCAGTAAAATATTACTTGAAAAAATTGAAGCATAAAGGATGGCAGCCATCTGTTGTTTAAACTGCTGAACTGTATTTAATTGTAATGTCTTTTTGAATAATTGTGCCTTTGAAAACAATCAAATGTCTCATTTGTCAATAGAAATTGCTTCATTTTTTGTGAGAAATGAATAAAATGCTTTTGTTGCGCTAGCATTACTCACCTTATATATATAGGTAAAGTACTTTCAGGTCACACCTAACTTCTTCAGATTCAGTATCTGGGGTAGAGAATAAAAGTATATAGGTACTGTTATGCTAGCTGTATCGATACTTCCTTGATAGTCGTTACATATCTTTCCTGATGAAATGGCATACTGGCTGTCAGGCTGTGATTCGTTTTGGTCTAAACACAAGCCAAGTGGGGAGTACCCTTAATGGCTGAAGTATTGATCAACAAAACCCTACACCAATGAGATATCCAGTGGTTCATGCTATTTCCAAAACACTGCTGCTGAAACTCCTATTGCCTTAAAGGTAAACAGAACATGTGGACCAATAGCTGTTTGCTACGTCATGCCTTCATAGTTCCTTACACCAACTAGGTTGTGATGATCAGTGGCCATAGCTCTGGAAGTATCCAAATGAGCCTTGTTGTTGTTTAGTCGTTTAGTCGTGTCCGACTCTTCGTGACCCCATGGACCAGAGCACGCCAGGCACTCCTGTCTTCCACTGCCTCCCACAGTTTGGTCAAACCCATGTTCGTAGCTTCGAGAACACTGTCCAACCATCTCGTCCTCTGTCGTCCCCTTCTCCTTGTGCCCTCTTTCCCAACATCAGGGTCTTTTCCAGGGAGTCTTTTCTTCTCATGAGGTGGCCAAAGTATTGGAGCCTCAGCTTCACGATATGCCCTTCCAGTGAGCACTCAGGGCTGATTTCCTTAAGAATGGATAGGTTTGATCTTCTTGCAGTCCATGGGACTCTCAAGAGTCTCCTCCAGCACCATAATTCAAATAAGCCTTGGTTTTATTTAAAAAAGGGGATGGGGGTAAGCCATCTGATTCCCCATATGCAATGAGCAGGTTCTATTCATACTGTGTTCCCACTGAAAAGTGCTCCTTCTCTCAACCCTGAAGCACTCTTCATCACAGTCGAAGTCTGAGGTGTAGAAAGGAACTTGTAGCTGTTGTGCCAACTATATAAATCCAAACATGGCTTTGTTGTTGTAATCACCCAGAAGCCTCTGGTATTGCAAGTAGCTGGCGAGTGAGGGGGGTTGATTACTTTGCAATGAGCAGCAAAGTAAAGCGTGTAAATATAGGCTGTTAGACCTTTAAAATATGCCCTTCTGAGTTCTTTCCAAAGTTCCCTTTTCCCCTAGCATAGAAAAAGTTTCCCTTTTCCCCTAGCATAGAAAAAGATCACACATTTGATAAGTTAAAGAGGGTTTGCTTACAAACTCTCCAAAGGTCAGATCCATGTGCTTTTCCATACAACGTCCAGAAAATGTTGCACAGGCAGTAAAACTTAGCTTAGTTATGGTTGTGCAAGTTCCTAAATTATTGATATAGGAATACAAGAAAGGCATGTAAGAGCTCAGACCTCCTCACAAGCTGAGCTCCTCAGATAGACTCAGAGGAAGAAAGGCTTGATTATCTAATCCCTCCCAAGGTGAGCTACACCTGGCAGGGCAGTTTACTTTATGGTCTTAACCCCTTCATGCATTAATTAGACTTGAGCATGTTGGTTATATGCAGAAGGTGGGGAGAGCAACTTGAAAATGGTATTTCACTGTAAGGCTGACTGAAAGAAGTGAGTGGAGTAAATTGGAGTGGAGTAAATTGGAGGTAGACAAAAGTATGTGATGAATAGATTTAATATAGTAGCTTGTGGGGGAGTTGGTGACTCTTCCCTTAAACATCTATTACATTCTGCTCAGCTTTTTGAGTGCCCTGCTGCACATTGCAAAATGCAAAAAAATAAATTAACATAACAAACCTTTTAGATAATTGTACTTGCCAAGCTTCTGTGTGTAGGCAAAGATTGCTCGTTAATGAAGATTCTCAAAAGATAATTAGATCATATCTTTCTAAATTGTACCATTGGTGGTAATCATCTTTTACTTTCAAAATTGTTCCCAAGTATGCAGATGTTTCCTTTGTGTATTAATCTACCAGTTTTGCTTTTGCCTTTTATATTGTTAGAGGAACTGGATATATCAACCTGCTATGTAAATACAGATTCACTTGAGTATCCAATAATAATAGAAGCTAAAATACAAAAGGAAAAGTATTACCCTATTGATGATCATCTCATCTGCTTCCAACAACTGAACAACCTGTAGATATAACCACCATTAAAATACAATGGAAGACCTACTTATACAGGCATAGGCAAACTCAGCCCTCTAGAAGTTTTGGGACTACAACTCCCATCATCCCTAACCACTGGTCCTGTTAGCTAGGGATCAACAGCATTCTTCAACCTTAGTCCCCAGGTTTTGCTAGTCTACAACACCCAGCATCCCTGGCTCAGAGTTTAGTGTGGTTGTAGTCCAATACATGGGGACCCAAGACTGAAGAACACTGCATTAGGATATATTGCATTTAATAATACTTAGTTACAGCACACTCCTATGCACGTATACTCAGAAATGAGTCCCAATTAGTTCAGTGTGGTTTACTCACAGATAAATATGTTAGTAGAGGTGGGGAACCTCTGTCTTTCCAGATGTTATTGGATTACAACTTCCATCAGCCCAGTCAGCACTGCCAATGGCCAGGGAGTTATAGTTCAACATATGGAAGTTCACAGGTTCCCTATTCCTGGTGTATAGATTTGCAGCCTTAGGTAATTTCCATTTTGGCTAGACTTTGCTTATTGTACTAGGGAATAGCCATTTTTTCATGGTCGTATTTCAGTCTTGGTAGGCTTTGCGTATAATGTACCGTTATAGCAAACAGAATTTGTCAAAATATGAATCAGCAAATGATTACTGAAAAACGAAGCTTCACAATATTGTAGTGTGATGGGCCATACCAACAAAGCTGGAAATGTAAGTTTTGTTTAGGGAAATGACTAGGACCAGTGTAAGGCTCGAAGGTCACATCTCCTGCCAACTTTTAATCCTTTCTCTTATTTGATATTTCACAGCACTGTTCAACTATTTCAGAGATTTTCTCTGCAGGCATGAGAACGAGAAACCTGCTGTTATGATGACAGTTGAGTTTCTCCTGACGCCAAATTCTGCATGGCAGATAATGGCCGGTACAGTTTTAAACATGGGAAGCCAAAGGAACGAACCTTGAATTTATATGCTCCTCCCACACAGTGACCAGAACTTCTGCTGTGAACCTTGTACTGCATACCGGAACTGATGTCATGCTTACAGAAATCAGCTCTGTCCATGCAATCTGCACACCCTTCTATTCAAGGTGCATCACATAAGCAGAGCCTTCTCATGTGTGGCATATGCAAGCTCTGGTTCACAGTTTAGATTCTATAAATGAATGGGGGAGGGTACACCCAGTGTTTGCTTCTTCATTCCATTACTGATACAAGGGATATTCTGGGGGCATTATGAGGCTATGCCATTATTTTATTACATTTCTCTCCTACCCCTCCTCCCAAAGAAGTCCAGGGCATCAAACAAAAAAATCAATAAAATAATGCAATTTAAAATAGAATCAAACACATGTAAAACTCCCCCCCCCCAAAAAAAGGCTAAAACTTTTAAAAACACATTAGTAATATGTTGCTATGCTTTGTATGCAGAAGGTCCTTGGTTCCATTCTTGACATCTCTATTTAGGGCTGAGAAAGACCCTTGGCTGAAATCCTGGAGGGGCACTGCCAGTCAGTGTAGGTAATATTGAGCTAAATGGACTTTTGGTCTGACTTGGTAGGAGACAGTTCCTTATATTCCTTCCCTTTGTTCCACTGTGAGAACCTTCTTACCCAGAAAGTTTCTTATGTTCTTATTAAGGCAATAAACTTCAGATAGTTGTTAAACACAAAAATGTTATTTGGATGAAAATCCAACAAAATGAAGTCAAATTTGAAAGAATGTATTTTTTTAATTAGCCATAGGAACAATGAAAATAACAGCTCCATAATCATACACAGCTGTGATACATGTGTGAGTCCATTTTGTTTCCATAGTAACTATATAAGTAGTTAATTATGGCAGTTTCATAATATGTTATTTCCTTTCAGGTCTAACAGCAGATGCTGATAGTTATTGCTGTGAACATGTTAAATAATCTGTGGTATATGCGTGCAATTAAAACAATTAGGAGAATATTTAATGTCAATCATGCACAAATATTTATATAAATGTACATTTATACACAATCATACCATCACATATTTAGAAGTATGTGTCTGTAGACCCACAAACTTATTTTAATTTCATGTTAACCATGTCCTATACTCGTCTATACGAGTGCATACTGCTAAAATAGTATGTTCCGTTGGATATAATGATAGTAATATTTGACATTAAACATTAGTATTATGACCACTATTATGCTGAACTGAAGCAAAGCATACCTGTGCTACAAAAAGGATTGGTTTTTTGTTTGCTTGTTCGTTTGTTTACCAATCTTCACATCGGTAGCAATATCTTAGAAGAGAGAACGGGGGTGCCATTTCCGATTTCAGTACTGAAAGAAGATGGATTTTTTTGGGGGGGGGGAGAGATTGGAGATTCTCAGTGAAGTTTAAAAGCTTATTCTTACATGTGTTGAAGATGAGCAGACTCCATAGGCAAGAGCAGCAGATCCACTGTGCATCTGATGCCCTACCAGTGGCCAGGGAAGGAAATGAAGAGGTGGTTTTTCACACATTTCTTGCCCTTCAGCCTCCAGGATGGCACAGCTGAGGTGTTTGAGAATTGAGCCCCTCAGGTGATCACATGATCTTTAGTGTTCCACTACCACCTCAAAATGTACTGTTTGTGGGCTTTCCGCTCACTACTGCTATACCTAGTTGCTTTTTTAAAAAAATCATAAGCTGGGTTTCGCACAAAAACCCTCGTCACTGTTAGCAAGTATGACATTCTTTCCATTGACCATCTGCTCAGTGTCAGCATGGCATGAATTTGAAAAAGAACAAAAATTATTTGTACCTTTACCTTTAATAATGCAAGACTGGAATGATAGGGCAGCCTCTCACTTTGCACACGTTTCTGCTTGGCACCAGTTTCGTGGAAGCAGGTAGGACCCCACTTACAACTTCTGAGTGTGCAAATCCCAGCATGATAGGAGAGCCTTGTCCTTCTTTCCCAGAGTCTTCTGTTAATGCCCCAGCACTTTGGAAAGGGCCAGGGATCTGTCTCTGCACAGATGTGCAGAGGTCTCACAGTGGGGTGGTTTGAGGGGAGGCAACCAAAAATAATGGCCAGCTGTGAAAGCTGACCAAAATGTGTAGAAAATAAAACCTGGTCATATTCTCTCTCTCTCTCACTCTCTCTCTCTCTCTCTCTCTATATATATATATAGCATGGCCTTGTCCTCCATGAATTTGTCCATCTCTCATTTAAAGTCATGCAGTTTTGTGGTCTCCTATGGGAGTAAGTTCTATAGTTTAACTATGCATTCCATGCAGAAGTACTTTATCTGTCCTGAAACTTTCAACATTGGATGTCTGTGTCATATATAGTGCACATATGCTTCCCTCAAAAAACAGAATTCCCGGGGGGGGCAGTCTTAAAACAGTATTCTTCTGACTATCTACTATGAGGCTGCATGATTTGCAGGCTCTCACAGAGCAGCTCCCTGTTACTATCAAGTAGTCATGGGGCTTCCAGCTGTGGATTACTTCTGAAACTATTTCAAAGAGATAGTTCTGCCCTCCCAAGAGAAAGAAGAAAGATGTGGGTAGTTATTTCTGAGAACAACTGAGTGGCCTATTTACTGACCTGATTCAGCATCCAGAGGAGCTGTGGGGACTTCAACAGAGACGTCAAGTAAAGGCTGCCAGTTTTTATTTAACCCACTAACTACCCCAGGCTGTTCGTCTGCATGGGCATCAGTGATGCAGCAAAAGACAGCATTAAAAGGATTAAAGATTATGAAGCTCCGCAAAGCATAACAGCTTCCGAATGGTATTCTCCATAATCCTATCATTAGAATGGAGAGACTTCAACTGTGTTAGGGAAACATGCAGATACCCAATGGAAAACTTCCAGCTCAAAATGTGGGGCCAGATGGAAATGACCTGTAAATGAGCTCTCGTTTCAGTGATGGGACTATGGAACTGGGCAAATGCTTTTTCCAAGATGGCAGCACAGCGGCAGCAGTTTTTCTTAAAACTTTTCTATCTGTTTTGCCGCCTCTTTAGCAGTGGCGTCATTCCTCCTGGCAGTGAATAGTAATTGAAATAAAGGTAAACAGGAAGAGTGAGGAACAAGGCAGTAGAAGATGAAAGGGAAACGGGTAGGATTTTGTGTGCCACCTATTTTTGTCACCTATTCTCGTCTTCCAAACTGTTCCGTCTATTCTCATCTTCCACACTGCTCTTTGAACAGGGGATGTTGAGGTGGCCCTGCGGGCGCAGAACCATTCCCTTTTCCACACATTTAATTTAGAAGGTGAGAATAGGGCTCGGTCATTCATACCATTCTGGAGCAGGACTTTCAATTTGTCTTTTGTTTGTAGTTCCCTGGAAGATAATAACAATTTTATGAATATAGTAACTGCAAGACTGAAACTGCCTCAGTAGATACAAAACACAAGCTTGTCATAAAAGGGAATTGCCTTGTTTAAGCCAGATTGGTGATTTCTAATATGTATAAGGGCCAATTTTTATTTGAGCAGTTAGTGGCCTCTGTTTAGCCCTTGCTAATATAATGGTCAAGAAGAGGCATCCTCCCCCCCCCCACCAAACTCCCCTCCCCATAGAATTGTAAGTTGGATTTGTTTTCAGTTTCTCCCAGAAGGGCATGCAAATAAGAGAATTTTAGTGTTATTCATATTGCCTAAGGCTGTTCACAGTGCCTCCATCAATTCAATGACTGGGAGATTGGAAGAGCAGAATGCTTGGTTGCCAGTTCCAGGATATGAAATCTGCCCTTCTCTACAGCCAACTGCATTTTGGAAAGTGATGTTTTGGCTCTTTTACCACTTCACCAAAATGCTAGCAGTGCAGAGTCATTTTGGCAGAAATAATTAGTTAAAATGGTAAATTTACTACAACAAAGCATTCACTTGTCAATAGTCACTCATCCCAATATTGCAGATTCTAGGGGTTTCAAATGGTCCAAGATAAGCCCTATATTTATATAGTTAGGAATCCATACGAGAAATCTTTACTTTTACCTAGTCAGTCAAAAGATCAATGAATGTAGTTATGTTCAATGGGATGTGCATTCAAATATTCATCCTCATCAAGATTCTGCCCCAACTAGTAAAAAAATGTGCAGTTGGATATGGGAAGAAAATAATGCTGTAATATACTTGTAAGTGTAGTTTGGCTGATGACAAAACATTCTTACCTGTGGAGGGAAGTCTTCTATGCACATACATAAAAAATTCCCCATTGAATTCACAGCTGTGAATTCACCAGTTCTTGCCAGTGGAGAAATGTTGCCCCACTCACTCACCCACACCTGGCAGGGCTTTTTCTTGTAGGGAAGAAGTGTTTTGGGCTTCTCATGCCCTGCTGAATGCTGGGCAGTAGGGAGAGAGTAGAGAAACAGGGTTCCCCTCAGCTCACCTTGTCATGATGGGTGGCAATGAGAACCTCACCCATGTATAATGGCAGTGTAGGGTTTGAGATGGGGTGGTATGGCCCAATCAGGGAAACCAAGCATTTACTGCAGTATTCTTATGTGTTAGTCCTCACTCTGGGGTGTGGGGGCAATTTCTGTTCATGGCTGAGAGAACAGGAAGCCTTTGCATGCATAGGCGTCTAGACTGTACCCAATGAATGCAATTTGCTGCTGCTGCTACACAATCTTGCACTGCTTTTGGATTGTTTTTGGTGCTTCCTGATTCTTTCTTCAAATCAAACCCCACCATTCAGGAGCCAATAAAAGTACATTATGTAATAAAACCTCTAAATGTGCTCTTCACCGGTTGGCTTATACTATTTAATTTGTCCTCAGATGAAAGTTAGGCGGAGGCACTCCCTTCAAATAATTGCAACAAATAAATGAACTATAATGCATTGGTGATTAAAACAATAGTTACCCAAATGTTAAAATTCCATTCAAAAAAGAAAATTGCATTATAATTTAGAGGGTAGTTTTCTAACATTTATGGGACAATTTCCAGAAGCAATAGTTATCTTTAATGTTAGAAAAGGCCATATGGACTGAAATTGCACATGTGCATTCTAAAAAGATTCTCTTGTACGAATTTTATTAACTTGTCTGCATATGTTTTTAAAATCTACATTATACCTTTACTAAATCTAAGGCACAGAGCCTTACAAATAGCACATAAATAATGTTAATAAGAAGGAATAAAAATGAAATGTTGGTTTGTTTTTAATTAAAATCATGGTGTTATTTCTTTTTTCCTGTGAAATACCTAAGTGTTTGAAAAGTGTAATTGTGCTTAGCCATAATAGGGTGTGCAGCTTGAGAATGCCACCCACTCTTAGTGATTATTTTGCAGCTATTTGCAAAAGTGTGAAATTGCTCACAAGCATGTAGATAATGGTGGAATACAGATTGCATTTCCATTACAAAAAGCAACCAGTGCACCCTTCATTCCTATCCATTGCATGTAGTTGAATATTTACATTTTTATATTTTATTTTACAGATTTAAATATATCCCACACTCCAAAAAAAACCAAGTTTTTTTTAGAGCAGTATGTGGATGTGGCTAGCAAATGAACGTACCTGCCATAAAAATAATGGAGTATTGATAGAAAGATGATATCCTGATACACACCCTAAGGTAGATGTCGTCTTGTCACATTTACACACACTGAATGCTTGTCCCTCAACCATCATTTGCTCTGACTAGTTTTATATACCGTATTTTTCGCTCCATAGGGCGCACCGGACCATAGGGCGCACCTAGTTTTGGGAGGAGGAAAACAAGAAAAAATTATTCTGAATCCCAGAAGCCAGAACAGAAAGAGGGATCTGTCTTCTGGGATACCGTGTGGCTGTTCTGGCTTCTGGGATAACCACGCCAAGCCTCTTCAGGGCAGCGGGATGAAGGCTCCCCCTGCCCGAAGAGGCTGCGCAGGGCTAAGGCAGAAGGCAGGACAGGCGCATCGCTCTCTCCCTTCAGCGAAGCTGGAGAAGGAACAGAAGGAGACCCTTCTGTTCTCCTCCGGGTTCCAGGACAGGCGCGTTGCTCAAGGGGTGCTGCACAGTTCTCTCTCTCTGTGCAGCGCCTCTCCTTCACAGGAGAGGCGTTGCACAGAGAGGGAGAAGGCGCAGCGCCCCTTCAGTGAAGCTGGAGAAGGAACAGAAGGAGACCCTTCTGTTCCTCCTCCGGCTTCCAGGTCAGGCACGTCGCGGCGAAGCCAAGGAGCCTGCATTCGCTCCATAGGACGCACACACATTGCCCCTTCATTTTTGGAGGGGAAAAAGTGTGTCCTATAGAGCGAAAAATACGGTAACTGTGTGACACTAGGAATTGAGAATACTGAATTAATCTGCGGCTTTTTGGTTTTTTAAAAAATAGGCAAATAAGGGGGACATGGCAGAGGTGTATAAAATTATGCATGATGTGAATAAAGTGGAGTTCCCTCCATCCTGTTCTGTTATATCATAATACTATAACTCAGGGTCTCCCACTGAAGCTGAATGTTGAAAGAAGTACAGTCATACCTTGGGTTGAAGCAGCTTCAGGTTGAGCGTTTTTGGGTTGCGCTCCATGGCGACCCGGAAGTAAAGGAGCGTGTTACTTCCGGGTTTCGCCGCTCGCACGTGCGCAAACGCTCAAAATGACGTCACGCACATGTGTGGAAGCAGCGAATCGTGACGCGCAGACGTGGGTTGCGTTTGCTTCAGGATGCGAACGGGGCTCCGAAACGGATCCCTGTTTGCATCCAGAGGTACCACTGTATTGCTTCGCACAATTAAACTGCAGACATTGCCACCACAATATGTAGTGCTGGCTACAAATTCAGACAGCTTTCACAAGGGAATTTTAAAAGGTCATCATCAGTGGCTACTAGCCACAATGGCTTTATTACCTTCAATATCAGAGGCTGATGAGTAACAGAAGTGGGAAGAGAGCTTTTATACTCATGTCCTAATTGCCTGCTCCTCATCCGCAGCTGGCTGGCTACTGTGAGAGCAGAATGCTGGGCTGAAATCTAGCAGTGAAGATGCCAGTTTCAGAACACAGTGCAGTGGTGAGGCGGCAGCAGAATGCAGAGGCCAAAGCTGTGGCTATAAAAAGGTTGGGTGGGTGGGTGTGAATAGGTGGAAGGCAGGTTTTGTTAGCAGACTTACTTTCCCTGAAATGACAACTTTTACACATGTATATACACGCACATATAAATATTACGTGTGTTCTGGTCAGCAGCTAATCCTGTTCATAGCATACTTATAGATGCTGCAGACTATTGTAGCAAAATGAGCATTAATCAAGATCTACATTATGTTAAAAGCTTTGATGGGAGGGATTTTATTCAACAGACATTATCTACTGGGGCTTCCTAGTAAGTTTGCTGCATCATCCTTTTACGTCCAAATTGTGACCTCAGCTGATATTACTACCACTGCTTTCTCGTCAGCATCCTGAATATCATATGTGTGCTATTGTCAGACACCGGCATGTAGCCCATGTCTTACTTCCTGCTTTTTTGCATTGTGCTGCTGGCAACATTTATATTCACTTTCATCTTCAAAGTGTTGCAGCGTTTTGTTTGTTGTAATTCAGATTCCACTGTGGGCGATGGAGCCTTGAAAAATGATCCCTAGCAACAAAACAAAAAGAAACGGATTAGAATTGTAAAAGGATATATTTGAGAATGATGTTGGAAAAAGGACGACTGTTCTACTTCATAATATTCCACATTAAACTGGGATTGAAATGATTAAAGATAGACAGTGCCTTTTTGCAGCTTACAGGCCTTTCTCATTATCTTTGTTTTTTAAGTCTGATAGTGGGGTTTCCAACAGAGAGAAGCAGTTGAGAAAAACATTTTGCTACAGTTAGTTAATTCTTCCCTACATGTGCTATACTCAATGTATCAATTTTAAAAGCAAATGAGGCATCTCTCTCTTCTTGCATTCCCAGCAAACACTAGCTGTGCCAATTTTAGATTATGCTCTTCTCTGTGGGAATATGATTTTCTAATCTTGATTATATATTAAAATTAAAAGAATAAAAAGTTGGAAAATAGGCCAATATTGGGAAGTAAACAGGCTTGAGAGCCAGATTTTTCTGTTACCACTTCAGGATAAAACAGCAAATACAAATGTGTGGTGCCAGCATTTATTCTCTATCTCTTTTGTTTTTCTTTTAATGAAGTAGCTAATGACCAAAAACTTGTGGTGTTTACAAAATGGTCCTGGAAGTGACTTAAGTGAAGGCACATTCAAGTAATCAATTGCTGGGAAGCTTGCTATCACTTGGAGTCAGCACATGGCAAATTGCCGTTCCTATAGCTAATGTGGTCTCCAAATGTTATTAGGTCCCAATGTGTACAGCTGAGATTTAGCACAGCCTTTCAAGTAAAAACACAACTGTGCCCGCTATGAAGTCATCTCCATAATCGCAGCATAAATATTGACACATGGAATGTGTTCTTTCCCATCCTACCCGCAGTGTGCATCAAAAAATGGTACATCATGAAGGTGCATTTTGTGGTTTCTGTATTACAAAATAAGTTGAGATCAGCTTGATGCTTAAAATCAGCAGATCAGTATAGTTTTGGAGCTATATGTGATGAGCTCTCTACAATTTCACGTTAGGCTAAAAACACAGAGTTATTTGTTCGGTGCAAGAAATGGAACACACGAGAATATCCTGAAGACAAGCTGCTGCTATATGCTACTTACAACTAGAGTAGTTCTGACATTTGTTCTATAATAAATATAGTAAAATGCATAGGCTTAATATGGAACTTGTCTTTTGGTTTAGTCCTTTAGTTAAATAATGAGTGCTTAATAATGAATTGTCTACCCAATAGCCAGTACTTGAACTGGCTAAATCCATGCCAATGCCATCTTATTCCAATTACAATGGGAAAGAAAGTAAATAATATACCTTCTTTTGCCTCTGTTTATTTACAGAAATGACTGTTTATGAGATGCAAAATGCAATGTCTTACTTTTGATTTCACAATTAACAACAATGAACAAAACACAGTGGCAGGTGATTTTGACTTGTATAGCAGGAATACCTGTATTTAGCATTGGTATCATTGCCTTACATATCTACATATCTGTCACTCAGGCTGGTGAGGAAGCCTGCTCCAGAGGCTGTTTATGGGTCAGGGAATGTTACCTGATCCCTTTTGGCCTAACCTAACAGCACAAGAATATTTTCTAAAGCTGGGAGGTAGTGAGCAGTTTAAGCACCTGCCTAACACTCCTCAGATTGCTATTTCTGAACTTGCTTTGTAGTCAGATCTTGCCACATTACTGTTTCAGATGCTACTCTTACATAGTCCTACATTCAGCATGAGTTTAATGCATACTTCTTCAGCATTTTCCAAACAGGCTTACAAAAAGCCACATTGCGTGTTGAGACCCCGAGACCACCCCCTCGTTGATGAATAAGACACAAGGACACGGATATTAGGTTAATGTTATTGGGCAAATTTAGGCCACAACTTTATTCTTTACAGAATGTGAGCAGTATTGGCTTAGGCATTGGAATTGATCTGACTATATCTGACTCCTGCCCGTCACGCAGGAAGTCCAGAAACGATCAACCACCTGTAGGAGGAGCCCCGTTGATGCAAACCAACTCGAGCTCTCCCCCTGGGTTCCCGACGGGGTCATGGCATGGCCCTAGCTCTGCCCTGGGCTTCAGACAAGATCCACACACACACCCCTGGATTCCTTTAATGGAATGCCCTTAAGCTTAGAGGGGCAGGTGATGGCCACATCTCCCCTCCACCATCGTAAGATCAACCAATGCCTAACCACCAAACTTTACAAAGTTGTGGCGATTGCTACGAGGTAGGTGAAAACCAAATGGCCCATGCCAATTTGCCAAGTGGAAAAATTCCTACCAGGTTCCTCAGTGCGACCAACTGAGGTCCATAGCAAGGCCAATGTCGAAACCTGAAAAATAGGGAGGGAGGGAGATCGAGGAAGCGAGCCAAGAGGAAGCTCTCCGGCTCGTGCCTCAGTTTAAATGGGGCCCAGCCACACACACACCCCAGCCAGCGGATTGGCTGGCTGGCAAATGACACGGCCAGGAACCTCCGGAAGGGAGCGGGTGGCCACGTGGTCCACCGCAACTTCTCCCCCTGGCAAGTGGAGTGGATTTAGTAGTCTAAAAAGGCTTCAGCAAATAAAACTTCCAATAGCTCTAAGTACCAGAATCCCTGTTATGCCTCCAAAATTTACACAACTATAATGGACATGAAGATCTAGCATTGAGGCATACGTAGCATGTAGCAATTATATATACTTCACTGGCCTGGAAATAATGAAAAACAAAGTAAATCCTGATCACTTTCACAATGTGTTTTCTGCTCTATAAATCATTTAATTACAGGCGTACCCCCACTTACGTGGGGATTCCATTCTGGGTCACTGCACCTGTCAGCGGGATGTGTGCAAGTCCATTCCAACTTCTTCCACCCCCACCGTACCCCCTTTTGGCACGTGGTTGTGCGCAATGCAAATGTGTGCAAGTGGGGATTTGCCTGTATTTCAGTTTGGTTCAAAATTTCACACATGAGCCCTACTATACAAGCAAGATCCTTTTGAGAAATCGAAGTGTGGACTCTGCCCAGAACCAGTGTCGTTGCTCTGAGGCCTTGAGATTTTCTTTTCTCTTTTGGAATACTAGATTTGAGGAGATAAGCTTAAAATACATAACTTTGGGGGTCACATAGCTTCATATTTAGTTCGGTGTAATAGTAAACTGGGGGCTGATGAGTTGCTTACGGCACCATCTGCACTTTCTATATAAATATCAATCTACACATCTTCAAACAAGGGCAGGAAATGAAAGGCAAATTAAAGTTCACAAGTAGCACATTAATCCTTTACTAATTCTATGGGAGAAAATGCAAACAAACACACCAGTGAGTTCAGAGCGTAGAAAGTATAATTTCCCAAGGATTCTTGGGTTAAATGTATATGTTATTAATCTTGCGTTTTGAGGGGGGAAAGATCCAAATATAACTTAGAAATTAGAATTATTTGAGATGCAAATCATTTGAGTTACAAGACTTATTTCAGTCGTCAAGGATTGATTGTGACTTCGTTCTTTAACTGTATTCACTACATTTAATTCCAGAAGACTCCCTGCCACAGCAGTTTGGCAAATCCTTTTTGCTGTTGATTTTCCAACTGAATCTACTTTGGAAGCTAGATTCGGTTGATGTACCTGCTGCTAATAGGAATAATAATAATAATAATGAAGGGAATTTGTTGCAAGATTCTAGTTGATTCCTCAGCATAGTATAATTTGTTCCAGAACTCATATTCCTACTTGCATTTCACCCTCCTGTTAATCTATATGCCTCTTATTATTGTCTCTCTGGGGCTAAAGAAGAAATCTGAGTGGCAAGATGACAGAAGCTAAGACTTATTTTTCTCTTGTTCAGTACAAAACTCAGGACTAAGATCTCAATCTTCTCCTACCTGTTGTCTTCCCTCAAAACCTGCTTTCCGTCAAACATGATCAAAAAGTGAAGTTCTCTTCCTTTCGGTAGATTACTTGAAATTCTTGTCAAGTAAACCCTATAGGAGCCTAGGTAATGGAGTGTAGTTCAACACAACACAGAAATGGAAAGAAAGAGATAGCTTTGTTTTATATGAAGATAGTAATGAAGATAGCTTTGTTTTATAATTATTCCAGAAAGTTATAGGAATACTAGTGTGACTTCCTCCCAAGAGTTAGTAAGTAGTAGAGCTCAAACACCTGCAAGTGACTTCTGATTTTATGTTGCTCAATACAGATGCATCCATGTTTTGACATAAGAAGTCAGTTCAGTTTTTCAGAAATGCTGAACATAGATTCTTTTGATTTTCTGACAATTGTAAGGCATTCAGATTCTGTCGAGGGGAAAGGCTGAACTTTCTGAGGTAGTGTTGAAGTTTTCTTATCCAGATTTGGTTGTTCAGCAGTTTTGATATGTTTTATAATAGAAAGTGAAATGTGGCATCAGTCAACACAGGCTTGTGGTCTCGTTCTTACTTTAACCAAGTGCACTTCTGTGTAAGCTTGGAGCATTTGCCAACTATTTTATCAAAAACTGTAGTGAGTATGAGGTGTGAGAGGTTTCGGTACGACAAATTAGGTATGTTATTTCAGCACCCGTCAGCCTCCCAGTTTGTAGAATAAGTAAAATAAGAATTAAAAAGAGTAAGTTGCTATATATGTTACCCTGCCATTAAAAAATGTGCATGTAACCTAAATTGAATCGATAGTGAGAACTACAGGACTGTCATTTCCTATAACAAGAAAATAAAAAAAACCTGAATTATCGGAAGATGTCTAGAAATGTTCTGAGAAAGACTGAAGAATCAATGGCCAAGTAAGAGAGATTTCTTTGCAGATTTAATTTTAATCTACTTTCTCTTCTTTGTTAGTCTCTAAAATGGGGTAGGTAGGTATAGAATGAGGGACATTCATTCATTAATGGGATAGTTTTAACGACTATGTTTTGGAGCTGCACTAAAGAAACTTTTTGGTGCCAAGTTCATATTAAAAACTTGAAGTGAAACAAAACTTATTTTGGTATCTAGAACGCCACATGGTAGCAAGGTCAGGCTTAAACTACACGTGACACCGAGTTGTGACGTTCTTTCCCCTGACATTATGTTGTTGTAAAGAAAAGCCCAGCAGTCTCCAAGGCTGAGATCAAGAGTGCAAAGAGCAGCAGGGGGAAGGGGCTTTTCTGCCAGTTCTCTGTTCAAAATCCCCGCACACTACTTTTCCACAAGTGGTTAAAAATGCTTCCTGGACAATTCTGAGCAGACCAATATTTCCTACTTTTATTCTCAAATCTGGTTCAACATCAAGCAGATTTTTTTATGTTTGTTCACAAATATATGTGGAGCAAAAGGGAACTAGATGTTCCAAAGCTTTTTCACCAAACTTATAATCAGTAAAAACCTTCACTCAGAATTGATCCAGTCTACATTAGGGCAGGGCAATACCGGGTTTTCAACATTGTGATTTATCACCAGCTGAACATAATGGTTTGGCGATAAATCACAATGCTGAAACAAGCTGCATTGGCCCCAGCCAGCAGGGTGAGGTGGGGTCTCCTTTAAACTTCTCCCTTTAGGGGTGCACAAAGGGAAGGGATCCCTTACATTTTAAAAAAATGACGAGCATGTGAACCCATTCCATGGAGCAAGCTTTCCTCCCCTCTCTTTCTCCCCCCACGCCACCTCCCTCTAATGGCAAGAGCCCTAAGAAACTGCGTCAGAGGTTCTTGCCCAATCCCAGTTGCCATGCAGCAACTCTTTCACAAGTTTTTCCCAGCAGAGGCTGGATGATCCATGGAAGGCTTTCACTGTGCACTTTAACTTGTCCATGGGTCCCCCAGCAGGGGATGGTGCCACGGACCCCCTGGGCACATTCTGCAGACCCTCAGGGGTCCCCAGACCCCTAGCTGGGAATCACTCTTCTAAGGAAAGAAACTTAATGCTGTCTGGAGGATGAATTTTAAAAATCTAATAGTATCAGTTTACATTTTTAATTTATGAGACTAGGAAACTAAGGAAACAGAAATAAACTTTCTAAACCAAGTAACATATTTCATTGATTGTTAATAGCATTATTTCTGTGGTTTTGTTTATTACCCTTATTGAAGCAGGAAGTCCTTTATTCCCCTTGCTTCTTATGTGCCTGTAAAATCCTCTGTCACGGGAAAGTAGGCCACAGTAAGCAGTGATTTCGCCCACTTCAGGGTGCTTAGGGTCAGCTCAGAATTGTCCACAGGTTGCCCCGGTGTTGCAGATATCCGCAGCTATATCAAATGCTCATCAAAATATCGGAAACACTATATTACAGAAGCACAAAGAACTAAGATGTTCATGCCACCAAACAGAATACAATTGCTGTAGACAAAATAACAAGAGGTGTAGGCAGGTATGCCATATGTCAGATGAAGAAAATCAATACATAAGAAACAGAGTAAAAGGTCACTAAATAGTGGCACTTTCAGTATGATTTTGAACTCTTAAATAGAAATGCTATGAAAAAGAATAGGTTTCATAAGAATTCAAATCACCAGATCAATCAGTATATCCTATGATGCAACTGAAAAACAAACTGGGGGGGGAACCTGTCTGCATTTTCATTCACTGTATAGAGATGGAAAGACAAAAATTATTTGTATTTTATAAATAATAAAAATAAAACCTTCCCCAACCCGTTTTTGAAATTGATCAGAAAACTAAAACCACTGGCTCTGATCAGGCTTTCCTAATGTACCTATGGAGCTCCATGCAAGCAGGGAATCAAATTTTCTTCTGTGTCCAGTTTGTGTGCCAATGAATGTACTTGATTGCAGTGAAGGCTAAAATGTACAAGAAAACCCAGTGGTTAAACTGCTATAGTTCATTGCTAATACTTTAATCACTCTCCTTACATATTTTTCTAATTGAGTGCATCCATCGGTATATATTCTAGCTACACCTTCATTACTGTCAGCCTCTAAAAGCTAGAGAGACTATCAGCTGCAGCTGGGGCCCATCTCTACTCATGCTGGCTCCCTATGTGTTTTAGAACCCTGATTTCATCAAGTTCTAAATCAGGGGTAGGCAAACTACGGCCCAGGGGCCAGATCCAGCCCAGTCGCCTTCTCAATCCGGCCTGTGGACGGTCCGGGGATCAGTGTGTTTTTACATGAGTAGAATGTGTGCTTTTATTTAAAATGCATCTCTGGGTTATTTGTGGGGCATAGGAATTCGTTCATTCCCCCCCACCTTAAAAAAATAAAATAGTCCGGCCCACCACATGTTCTGAGGGACGGTGGACTGGCTCACGGCTGAAAAAGGTTGCTGACCCCTGCAGGCCGCCCACACAAATAGAGCTTCAGAACCCATAGAGGCCAATGGGGATGGAGACAAGGGCACATCCCGGCTCTTCCTCATTGCATGAGGGATTTAGAATGCCTGAACTGGACAGGACTAATATGCCGGCACATGACAGTCACCAATTGCCTGCTCTGTGTGCTCCTTTCACAGCCTGCCCCATCTCCTACACCATACCTCCCCCTACTCTGTAGCACTATGATTGGGGCCCCCACATGCTCTCCCAGCTCCTCTCTTCCCAGACACATCTCACCTCCCACAATAAAAACCAACAACACCAAAAACAAGCAGCACACAAATTAAAAACAGTTAAAGCAGCTAAAGCAATTGTTTTGCCCATGCTTCTTTAAAGGTAATCAAAACATACGTCTATTATAATGCAAACTGTCTGCTTCTTCAAAACATGTGGAATAAAATAAAAGCTATGGTGCTCTGGCCCATTGCCTTAGACTGTGATTCTAATCACACTAACTTACTTACTCACTTACCTCCATATTTACTTATTTAATCACACTATTTTCATGTGGACACACATATACTATCTATCTATCCATCCATTCATCCATCCATCCAGTCAAAATAAATCCATAGAGCCAGCAGTGCATCTATGAGAGTTTACTTCACAATATAAACTGCTTTTATCAGATTTTATCATGGCATCAGTTATACTCTCTCCTAATTAAATGCAGAAAGCTGCTCTCTAACAAAGATACACTAAACTGTAAAAAAGCACAAATTTCTTTGCTGACAAAGAATGCCAAATATTGCACATAAAAGAAAGCTTGTCTCCTCACTGATGAAATGAGCTCTATAATTCAGCCTTAGACTGCACTAATTGTCTCTTACAGAGCAAACTAACATGACAAGAAGAGAAAGTATTCTTTTTAATAATGTTATTTACTTCTTAATTAAAAAAACAAAATAATTAAGAATAGATTTAACTTTCTGTGGCATTGCTTGTTCAATGAAATTGCAGCAACCCCCTAGACTCCCATTATTCTTGCACTGTATACGCCTCCCCCCCCCCCATTATTTAACCTGAAATTTGGCACTCATACCTGATTATTTTAAGTTACAAGATGTGTACGTCATTGCACACATATGCACACATCTAACCCAGTACCAATTTGATATTCAGAAGGACAATGCATTTGTGTTTAAGCAGGCATTTGAGTGACAGCATCACCTTACATCAGAAAATAAAATGAATCTCTATATAAGCAGCAGCAGAGTCCTCTTTGGCTAGAGCCTGTGCTTCTGGGCACAGTGACACAACAAGGGCAGAGGTGAAACCTCATTGGCTCAGTACCAAACTAGACATTACAAGTGGGCATGGAGAAAAGCCTATTTGCACTCCTAGCTGTTATAGGTATAAGACCAAAAGGCAGTTGGGTTGGGCCATGACTCTTTCCCAGCTCTGAAGGAAGGAATATATATAGTGATTCCTTTCCTATTGTCAGCTCTTATGTCCTATGCCCCAAAGTGTCACAAGAATATGTTAAAAGAGTGCAAATCAATGTCAATACCCATTCAAATGTATCTTTTCAAGACATGCCACAGTGGTGTGGTAGTTGCTTGAGGTGCAACCTTTCAGGGAGTAATCCATATGGGCAAGCTATTCATATGAAGTAATGATTTTCATCCTGCCACCTTAAATTGCCAAAATGTGGCTGTCCACACAAGTGGCTGGGTCTCCAAACCTGAAAAACCTGAGCTCTAGATTTGCAAATAATAAGGCTTTCTTTCAATATCATATTTTCTGGATGTACGGAGTCATACTTTCCAGGTTGATGCAGTTATAGACATGCAGACCCTGGTCTTAGTTTTAAATTTGTATTTGGTTAAAGGGAGAAACAGATGGTATGGATATAAAAGGGAATTCCCTGAATGCCAGGTTTGGGGCAAGTACTCTGGTGAGAAAACCCTAACAGAGATTTAAAATCACAAAACATGCTGCAAAGTAAAGCCTGGAAATATAGTCCATTAGACCTTTAAAATATCCTTTCTAAGTTGCTTCCAAAATTCTCCACTTTCCTTAGCAGAGAAAGAGACTATACGTTTGGTAAGTTAAAAATAGTTTACTTACAAACTTGTCAAAGGTCATATTCATGTGCTTTTCCATACAGCAGCAAGAAAAGGCAGGCAGTATAACTTAGGTTCCAAAATGGTAAGAGTTTCTGAATTATTTGTACAGAAACACAAAGATGGCTTGCTTAAACCACACAGTCTAAGCTTGGAGCATCCGGCTTAGAACTCCTTGCTGGTAGGGTTCACATGGTGGAAGAGCGAGAAGAAAGAGTTTGGGAGGTCTTCTCCCAAGGTGAGGGTGACATAGCTAAGCCTGGCAAGACAGTTTACGATCCTTATCCATTATTTAGAGTTGAGCATGCTGGTTATAGGAGGCTGATTTATCCCATGCTTTGTGCCTTTTCCACACATAAGGGATTATCCATAGCTTACCTCATACACTGAATGCTGTCTCCATGTGTGTAAAATTGTGCGGGAACCAATTTTCAGACTGGCAAAAAGAGAAAGAATACAGCAACTCTTTGTAAGTTCACTGTGTTTCAAGGACTGCGTAGAAGAACAAAGGTCACTCTAGGTTATTGAACTGAATTTTAGAAGGCTTTTAAAGATATGCTGTACAAATACTATCCCCGAGGATGAGATCTGTTTTCATGAAGTGGGCATAAAATCCTTGACATTTAGAAATGACAGTATGTCAGTATGAGGTTGCTCAGACTAAATCCTGCTAAGAATTATCAGCTTTTTAAAATGTTACAAAGCCCTGATATTCAGTTTGGAATGAGTTTTAACCATTAAGTATTGATATATAAAGGTAAACCACCTCAATCCCTATCACATCTTTAGCCTCAACCCAAATGCTTCTAATATGCATCAATGGTTCTTATATTTAAAAAAGGCATTCATAAAGCCTTCTTAACAAATATTTGAAACTTTATCTTGAAATGGCCATGCTGGTGTTAAAAAAACACACTAATTAGTTGAGAGTGCTGGGAGAGCATTATCTGCTAGTTTATATTGCCAGCCCTGCATTTATATCACATAGGAAGCCTGCAGTATAGTTTGAATGTCGATCTTCTCAGACTTCCTGGAAAATGAGATGTGTATCCCATGAGCCTAACTAACATTTAAATATTTATCTATTCTGGCCCAAGAGCACAATTTGTGGCAACTGGGGGAGGGGCAGGGAGGAGATGCATGCAACACCAGGATAGGTACACGCATGGTGGCATGTAGCATGTCAGTAGCATGTCCACAAGGATTATAAATCTCTGGGCTATTTGGAGGTTTGTGTGTGTGTGTTTTTGTGTCTTCTTCTTCTTCTTCTTCTTCTTCTTCTTCTTCTTCTTCTTCTTCTTTGCAACTGCCCAGCCCACTCCTAGGTTCCAGTGCAAGATTTCCAGTTGCTTCAAGGCTTAATAGGAAATTTTTGCCTGGTCACACGTTGGCACAGTTGGCCAGTTTTTCCAGCTACTCTGTACTGAAGGCTTGCGGGGGTGGGTGGTAGTAAGAGTTTGGGGATGAGTAGCATTGTTCAGCAGGCAAGTGTGGCAAAGGATAATGCGACTTTGGCACTTTGGAAGGTGAAGGGTGTTTCTGGAGCCAGCTACTCAGGGATGTGGGACCTTTGTGAAATGTTTTTGAGGGCAGCCTACCACATCTGCTCAGAGTTGTGGGGCTCTGGGAGGGGGTGGGAACACAAAGGCATCCCTACACACTGACAGCTTCGGGACTACGTTTTGCCATGCCACTTGGCATGGACAGGGTTGGGCTTACCAAAAGTAGAGGTCTGAGGTTAGCTTCCCACACTTCTCATTTCTCTTGCAGATGTTACTGATATAATGTGGCCCCAGTTCAAGCCAATTTATATGACTCATCTTGTTATTCGTAGATCTGGTAGCAATTAATGTGTCTGGGCGGGATTGATGGTGGAATAGCAACCATGTTCAAACCAATTTACAGAAAAAGCCAACATTGTAACTCTGGGGATCAGCTGGGGTAATGCCTTAGATGTTTCTGTGACGGGGGGGGGGGGATCTGATTTCAAATCTGCTTCCCCAACAGCAGAGACAGAAGACCAGTGTCAGAGAAGGATATCTGATCTATTTCATGGCCCTAGGACACCCTGGCTGAGGTATAGAATTTTGTAGGATTGTGCAAACGTGCACAATATACACATATACAAATATGCCTTAATGCTTTTATTTAGCTAGACATAGCACTCTTCACATCTTCTGAATTCCAGTGTCTATCTAAGAGCATTAAAATTGCTGTTGCCTCTGAGACGGCAAGAGTGTTCGGCCCCTATCCTGACTCTAACCAATGCATGCACTTCCGGTGTTAGCATCTGTATTAGATTTGAAGTCCAACTTCAACTGCAAAATCATCAAATAGCATTTATTTTTCCTGTATCTAGTCAACTAGACTCCATAGTTGACCTATGCTGGACAAAGTGTTTGGTTTAGAAATAATACTGAGGTAGTTTGGGGAGGCAGGAGAAAATGAATGTGATTTCAGCTGTGTGATATCACAATAATACATGGTTTAAAAAACAGCAATTTTGCAGCTTCATATTTAGCAATCATTGATATTAGACTTAGTACATGATAACAGAATGTCATGTCTCATATGATCATTTTCAAATTTGAAGGTACTGGGGAATAGGCAAATAGCAAAAAGTAAACCATGAAAACCTCCCGTCACTGGAACTAAATGTGATGCTACTTTTAAAGGCTGTATTCTAGGGAGTAGCTAATGCAGTAATGAGATTGGAAAGACACTAACTCACAGCTTTTTACATCATGCTATTTTCAGCACCAGACAAGACTCTCCTCTGTTCCCAAGCATTTGATTGTTAAATTTCTATTCTGTTCCTGGGTGGTTTTTGCTGGCTTTTGTTCTAATGGTAATTGTACGGATGTGTTTGAGAATGAGAATATGATTGTTTCTTTTTTTTAACCGCATGCAACTTTAATATTTTGCTTCTTTGCATTGTTGTAAATTGGCTTGAGACCTTTGTGTTATAAGGTGATGAAATATTGACAATATATCACATATTGTCTTAAGAGATTATCGTACTGTCACTGTTAAGGCCACATGGAGACCAACAGAACTGGAGTTGCAGGAGCAGATGGGCCAAAAAAATATTTTGAGTTGGATCTGTACTAAGTTATTTACATTTCTTTCTCATTGAAATCAGTTGGAGTTAAGTCATTTACGATAAAACATTTCCCGCTGATTTCAGTGAGACCAAGCTGTGACTAATTTAATCTTAGGCTGCATGTATACCGTACATTGAAAACACATTACTTCCCCCAAAAGTATCCTGGGAAACATGATTTGTTAAGGGCGCTGAAAATTGTGTTTCTGTGAGGGATAGACTTCAGTTCCCAAGGTTCTTGGGGGGAAGTCATGCATGTTAAATGTGATTTAGATGTATGGTGTGCATGCAGCCTTAGATTCAACTCTTTTCAGATTATCCTGCTGAAGGTAGAGGCAGAAGATGCCATCTCACTGGTTATTAAGTGAGATGCCATCTCACTGGTTATCATTATCACTGCCCTTGATAAGAGCATCTCCAAGGGTTCCATGTATAGTGGACAGGTACTTTAGTATATACTAGATCTTTCAGAAAACCATGATTCTGGATAGGGAGATGTTATGGTGGGAACTGCCAGGGAAGGGGATGTTGGGACTGGACAGCTTTTAGCTGGGGACAGGACATTGGGATGAGATTGAAGCAAATTTAGGACAAAGAAGAACAGTATATATGGTAGCCTGTATGGTGGCGTAAACAGAGAGCATGTGAAGCATTGAATAATAGCAGGCTGAGTCATCAGGAAATAGACCTGTCTTAAGACTTCTATTTCAGTTTGAAAAAGAACTCTGAAAAGTAATAATGATTAGTAATCTGTGCAGCTTTTACCTATGCAAATGATTTAGCTTGAATTAGTTACTGCCAGTTGCTATTTGTATCTTTACTTTACAAAAGCAAAAACAGAGAGCCACAGAGCTGTAGGGTTGGAAGAGACCCCAAGAGTCCTTTGGCCCAACCCGTGCAATGCAGGAATGTAACATGTATATTAATTAATATCCTTGGTAGCTTTGGGTATAGACTACTACTTGTAATTTTAAAATATGCATTAAAATGCAGCACAAACGGGTAATAATCCTTCAGATGTCCTAATTTATTATTTCTGTTATGATCATCTCATTGACTTTAGCACTGAAATATATGGCTGACCATAAATCAGCCTCAAACTTTTTTGTCTCCATACTCTGACTTTGGCCAAATTTCAGAGCTGAAAAAATAATAGTCCTTGACACAGCCATCTTCAAACTTCTGTTCTATACTTCATAATCATCTCATGATGATAAATAGTTACTTCTCAAGATTGATTTATTTCACATTCACTCTAGAATTGAACTTTCACAGTCATGTGCCTTCTTGTTGAATAACAGAGCAAGAAGTGAGAGCATCCCTAATGTTTTATTGGATATAACTTTTCCCAAGTCATTTTATGTTATCTTTCAAATAAAAAAATGTTTATTATATATATACATATGAAGAAACCCTTCACTGATTGCTAAGGGCATTAAAAAAAAATTGGAACTACTCAGTCTTATGTGGAGTATGACAAGGTTACATTCCAATGTTTGACATGTTCATTATTAAAATTTTGTCATTCCCTTCCCTTCTCTGAACCCAGTGAGATGAATTCATTAGAGATGGGTAAATAAAAAAGTGATTTTCTCTCTAAATTAATATAATGACACACTTTCGTGATGAATTTTCTAAATCGTTTCCAGGTTATACTTTCCTCTCCATGGGTTCAATTATCTTTGTCATAAAAAAGAGCTTTTTCATAGACAACCTTTACCCATTTTTCAAAGCCTAATTTAACTATAAAGCTGTTAATATCACATTTTAAAGGAGATGATGGATTGCCTTTTAACCTATTTGAAATTTTTCAGATTAGATACTATAATATTCATAGATATAACCTTACCAATTATGAGAAGGAAAAACTGAAAACACAAATATGGCTTTAACCTTGAAAGCTGACAAGAGTTTGGATGAGACAGAAACTGTCATTTTATGAGTTTCCTTTTTTCCAGTGTTCAGGAAAAACCATGTGGTTTGTATCCGACACTGTCCATCCACTCTCACAAGGGTCCTTGTTCTAGCAGAAGTTTATTTCCCAGTGTTCTATAACAGAAGAATCCAACTCAACAGGTCTGCTGGTGAAGCCATTCAAAAGAATTTGCACTAGTGGAAATGTTGCAAAACAAACTTTTTTGCCTATATTTTATGAGTCGTACAGACATATACAAGTTGCCCACTCAACAACCTCTAGCACCAAAGGATACATTTGCATAAGGCAATGCTCCAGTACAGAGGTGGTAAACCTCAGGCCCAGGGGACAAATGTGGCCCTCAGGAACCCTCTATCTGTACCCTCAGGAGCCTCTTCAGGACACCACTGACCCTGGACGAGGGGTAGCAGACATGGTGTCTCCAAAAATACATCAAATAACAAACCTGTCATTATAAAAATAATGCTTTTAAGCATGAGGACTAGAAAGCTGACACAGTCCAGAGTCTGGCTAGATTCCACAAACCGCATATCACCAACCTATGAATTACACTAGCTCTTCACTTCTGTTAAAATGTTACATAGCCAGATACAAAGGTTTTATTTTCCAGTATATTCAGTTCTTTCAAGCCTATATAAGTAGGAACTGGCAACTCTCCAGGCACCCGGCTTGATCTCCTGTTGACCTCCCTGTCTGCATTCCTCAGCAAGATCCAGGCAGAGGTCGCGATAGGCGATCCTTCTCAGCGTGAGAAGAACACACACCCTCTTTGTTGCCCCCCCCCCCGGCAGGGGAAAGAGATAGACAGAAACGTATTTACATGCCTTTATTTCTGTCTTTGCAGCGTTACAAAAAAACATGACTGCTCTCTTCAAACTCCAGCAGTCGAGAGACAAACACTTCCTGTACAGCTCATATTACACTCTGAGCTAATTCCGGTGCTTCGCACTGTGAATTAACTGTCCCTCTGTTTCCCACGGACAGTCCCAACATCATGTGATGTTTTCAAGCTAGCAGCTCGCAGCTGCATTGCTTCTATATCGTAACACTTTCTCAGTCATGTTTGTGATTCAGACTTAGTGATTGCAGGTTTGCTGTGTCTCAGTAGTTTAGCATTTGGAAAGTGAGGAAATGTGTTAGAGAAAATTATACAAGCTCGGCAGAGTGACATCATTCAGCAGATTTCACTATAATTGCACTTTTGACCAACAAAAGTCACCAAAACCAATTGTCTCTATTTCAAGTGTTGTCACCTCAGACAGAGACTGTATCGGGGGATAAACATACAGCAGCATTTCCTAGCAGAATGATTTAACATACCAGTCAATAATATGTGACAGTGATAGCCAGACACAAAATATCTGTAGAGAAAATAGGCTATTTGTTAATATTTGTAGCTCTGCTTAGCTCTAGTGAAGTCATTCTGACTCTACCCCACAGCCATTCCTTTGTCTTATTTGACTGTTCTCAACCTAAAGATATGCTGCTGGCCTGGCAGACCCTGTAATCTGTTATCTTCTCTTTGTTCAAGATTCAACAGTCAACATTTTCATTTATTTAGCTAGCCCGCTAGCTATGTACCTAGCAATTTACTAAGTGCCACCCATGTACAAGTCACATTACAAAGAAATAGAGAACAGGTCCCCCACCCAAGGGACTTAGACTGCAAAAATAGACATGGGAAAGAATAAGGGAATGGGTAGGGGAATGGAGTAACCAGGAAACAAATATGTAAGTAGGTTTGCTATATGTTGTACTAAGGCTTATTGAGAGTAAGGCACTGGAATTAGCGGGTTTTTCCAATGGCTTTATTGAAAAGATGGGTTTAGAGGAGGGATTTCAAGGCATGTTGGTAGTCATGTGGAAGCATCCTGAGTATCATTTCTAGGCATAGGGTATCAGCAAGGGAGGAAGGGTAGCTCCTTTTGAAAGATCAAAAGACCCAAACATGGGCTGGATCTAGACACATCAAAAAAAGTGATTCAGTTAAATGCATTGTAAACTTCATACAGAGAAATCCCAGTGGCAAAAGACAGGGCTCCATAGCATTATCTGGTGCCCCAGTGTTATAACGCACATAAAGTGCTTTATCTTTACGAATGTAGCTGAGTCCATGGTAGAACGTGGAAAGGGTGGATGAGAGAAGGTCACAGGTAGGGCAAAGGGGGAACTTGCAAGAACAAACCTTGGCTACACTTCATGGTTAATGTAGAGAAAGCATAAGCACATATCCTGTTTCGGATGACACACTAAGTAAAACCTTGGCTTAACTCTGTGTGGCACAGCAGTAAAAAGGACCTGGAAGGAGCAAAGTGATTGTGAGCTCCTCTCTGGGAGCTCACACATTTGCGCAGTCTTGCAAAGGCATGGGTTTACTTACTTTAATATGCGCACTCCACTTTCCCAACAATAACGTTGAGCTCAAAGCGACTCACAGTAATAACAATAGCATTTAAACTGTCATGTGAACCAGGTCAGTTCAGCAATCAGTTCCACTCTCTTGGTCAGTAAATAGGGGCTTTTTGAAGTGCTAGTAATTTCCTCAGATAAGCCGCAACTCTCGTCCTGGCTTCCTTATTCGACCTTTATTAATCACTCCGTAGTGGGCAGCGTGGTGGCACGGCAGTGCTCACCTCACATCCTGACCCTGTAGCTTACTGGGAAGGAAAGAGAGAAAGGTGGCATTGTGGGGAGGTCAGTGTGGTATGAAAGCACTGCAGGAACACTGTAGCAACCTTTCCAATGCCCCGCCCCTTCCTTCTGAGTAAGCAGCAGCAATTCAGCTGTTGGGAGCTTTGGTGAGCATCACTGCACTACCATGCCACTCATTACTGTGGTTATTACGTAAGTTGAATAATGACATATCAGTCTATAAAAGGAGTTGTGACTTCTCTGTTGCTTTTGCTAAACAGCTGGGGTTGGAAAGGTGTGAAACATGTGATAGGAAGGAAGCAAAGAAAGGGGAAAAAGGAAAGTAAAGAAAATCACCACCTCATACATGCACCAAGAGGAGTTGATTTGATGTCAGAAAATGCAGCTGTTTAAAGCAAAAAAATTATGAGGTAATATACATCATTAGATATATTTATCAATTTCTCCCAGCTCTAGATTTTATCATAAAACCATTTACCCACAAATAGTCCAGGTCTGTAGATGATAGGGCTAGTATTTCAAGTAAAGAGCATAGGGTTTATGCATACCATTCTTAGGCCCTATGTAATAGACTGCACATAAGAACCACAGATCACCATAAGGTGACCAAGTTCCATTTTTTGTCCCAAGGACAGAATAGAATCCTCATCACATAAGACCTCCACAGATTAACTCTCATGATCCAGTAGTTTTGCTACTGTTCTCCAGAAGGTGTGCTTGAGATGCTTGTTTTTCTTTGTAATGCTTCTCTGGGCTTTTGTTGCTATAATTCATTTGGCCTCACCGCCTGTCACTTTTCTCTCCTCTAATCTGTCTAAAATGTCACTGCTAGAGTTCTGCTCCTTTCTCTCTGCTACCATCATGTCGCTATCCTTTGGAATCCCTTTATTGACAACCTGTCTTATTCATATCATTTTAAAGCTGTTTACTTCGGACCACAGAGATAAATAATATTGCACCATATATAGCTCTTCTCCTTTCTTTCTGTGATTTCTTTAGTTCATCCTATCCTCATTTCTCTTTGCTCTCACTTCCACTCTTTGATTTTGCACACGTTTATCGTTGACTTAATAGTTTTTCATTTGTCTACTTCATCCATGCATTTCCCAAGTTCATCCTGTTTTATCTTTTAGAAATCTCATAAGGGTGGTCCACCTTTTCCTTAAATGCTTAAAGGAAGGGAATGAAGTGACATCTAAGTCTGCAGAACAGACAAAAATATTGAGAGATCTCATTAGAAGGACCTGATCGCCACAAGAAGCTTCAGATCCTTAAGTCACTGAAATTCCACAGAGAGTTAATTAATATAGTTCTGTTATATCAGTGCAGATGTATAAATTACATGACAGTTAGTGCAGATGTATAACTTACATGACCAAAGCCCAGGACAGAACCCTATGATACTCCACTTGTCAGTTTTTCCCAGGATGACGAGGGACCATTAGTGAGCACTCTTTAGGTTCAGTCAGTCAACCTGCTACAAATCCACCTAATACTTACCTCACCTAGCCCACACTTCACCAACCTCTTCACAAGAATATCATGGGGGACTTTGTCAAAAGCCTTACTGAACTCATGATACATTTGTTGCTGTTGGCATCCATCTGTCTCGAGAGAAAACAGAGTGCTGTATTCAGAGCAGGCCTGGCTCTGAGGCAGGATGAGGCTGCTGCAACCCTCAGGCGATGGCACCACCATTCCACTGCCCAGTTTTCCCACTGCTCTCCCCAGCCTCTAGGGGCAGAGAGGGACAGCTGGCAAATTTCTGTAGGACACCTCCCCTCCTGCCGAGACAGCGAAAGGGGAGACATTCTGCCACCCAGCTTTGCCGCTGTGTGGGAGTGAGAAGATCCAGAAAAGATAATGAAAGTAGCAGGTGTTTCACCTCAAGTGCCAAAACACATTCGCTGTATTTCTTTTTTGCACCAGCTTTTTAAAATGTTTATGCAAGCCTACCCAGGCATTTTTTGGACAGGCAATTTTGCCACTTGGTTGAGACCTCTGTGCTCACTGACCTTCTCATGCGCCTCTGGACCTTTGCAAGTACCTGAAATTGCTATCTGCTAGTGTTGACCATGTTGGTTGGTAGGTAGAAACTTGGGCCCTGTTTTCCTACTTTGTGTTGGTCATCAGATTTAGGCCTCAAGCAACCACTCTACCTATCTAGATAAACATAGATAAAAAATATGACCACTTTCATTGTATAATTAAAAAGTACTTTGCCTTTTTCTTGTCTGTCAGTATGCTACGGAAGCCTTGTTAGGGAAGGAAAAAGCAGCAAATAACGTTGATGGTAATAGCTCAAGAAAGGTTGTCTGCATTTTAGTTCATGTTCAGGTGAACTGGCTTATGCTAAGCAATCACCTGTTATTTGCATTAAACAGTTATTTTCTCATGCTCTCTCAAGTACTGCAAAACACTGCCTAACATCACTACAAATGGAGACTGGACAGGCATATTTTTAAAAGAAAAGAAATACGCAACACTTCTTCCAAGTAAAACATTTCTTTCTATCAATCTTAAAATATTTATATACCACTAAATCATAAAAAATATTAAAGTGATTTATAACACTAAAAAGATAAAAACCATATAATAAAAGTGTAAAAAAGTTTAAAACAATTTTTACAAAAAACATTGTGGAAGGATAAACTCTTAATTTCTTGCACAGGCTTAGAGGAATAAGGAAGTTTTCAGCATTTAAAAGTTGGCACAGAAGGTGCCCACTGAATCTTTATTGGCAGAGTGTTCAATGAAACTGGGCCAAAGACGTGAAAGGCTCAGTTTTTTGTTGTCGTCAAATGATCCTCACCAACTCTGGGAACATCCATTTCTTTTTTCATATTTGAATCTAATCATGACTTCCTGTTCTTTTATAACTTCTAATACAAACTTTAAAATAGTATTTATAGTACAGAGAAAGAGCCAGACTTCTAAGGGTCAGGTCTTCAACTAGAGACCTAACACTAAATTGCTATAATCCGTGGTCATTAAAAGAAACCACATAACTGTACCACATAACACAACACTGACGTATTTCATTTGTCTGACAATCTGAAATTGACTATCCAGTCTTAGAAATGCCCATAAAAGCTGTAACACTAATCCAAAATCTTTATGTTTCTCCAGTCCTGGGACTGTGGAAAACATGTGTGAAAGAATCAAACCTGCTGCTCACCAAAGGCTTGTGGCTACTCTTAATTCATTCCATAATCATTATATATTCATTTAATCAGGAAAGTGATAGTAAGCCATTGTTAACATTGTGAAATGTAGTAGATACAACTGCATATTATATCATAAGAAGAGACAATTATAGAAAGAGTAGAAGATGAAGTACCTGCTCACAAAGCTGCAATTTTAACTGGTAATTAAACTCAAGTGTTTCATTTTCCCAGTCAGCTCATCAGTGACACTAGAAAATAAATGATCTGAAAGTGAAATCCTTGAGGGAAAACAATAGTAATTAATTACATTTCTCAAGGGAGAAAGTGCTCCTAAATCTTGTTTCTGGGCAACCTCTTGAGCAACAAACATTGTAGTGTACAGATGTGGGTGGACGGAAGTAGAGAGAAAAGCTGTGGGGGAAAAGATAATTTAATCCGCATATTCATGAATCCTTCAGCATAGTTTAGGCTTTAAATCTGCCACAGTTTCTTGTTTTGTAACAAGCTGCAAATTCAATATATAGATTACTTGATACAAAATACCTCCAAAAATAATTTAACATGACTGGCGGCTCTCATAAAGACAGGGAGATCAGAGTGTCCATTGAGGTTTGTGGTAGTGTTTTCTTAATACTCATGATGAGGTTAATTTAGAGGTTAATAAATGAGAAAGGGCCTGAAGAAATAATGGGGCACCACTACAATGCATGATTTGTCCCCAGAGAACATTCAATTATTCTTTTCCCAGAATAGTTTTAAATTAGCTTAGTGATAGGATTTCCTCTAGTGTTTTATTACAATGAATAGATCACAATTATATTTTATTTTTTCTATAGGCTCCATATCAATTTTCTTCTTTGTTACATCACCCAATTAGTTCTGTTGCAATTTTCTTAATTAAAAAACTGGCTTAGAACTGGTGCTTTTAGGCTGATTTTGTAGTCTATGAGAATGAATAAATGAAAGAAAATATAATAATGGTGGTGATGGGATGAGTGTGAAAGATTATGTTTGCCCAAACCGAAGGCGATGGAGTAAGATTGGATGGCCCAGGCTTCTTGTGTCACCATTTCTGTCACCATGCAAAGTCAACCTCTACATTGGTGCTACATAGCAAAATTCATTTCTAAGTCAGTTACCTGCTTAGTAAGTATTTTTGTTCCTGTTGCTGTTATGGTACATTTCACTCTTGACATCAGTATTGGTCAATAATGGCTTAAGACACAGGTTAGATGTACAAAGGTACTACTTCTGAAGCCACGGGAAATGGAAATTGCTCCATATGGCAAGACATTCATCACATATAGCCACTCATCATGTAGATCTCTTTATGCCACTGTGGTTTGTGATGGAATGGTAAAAATCATATGATGTGAAGTAAGCTATATGTGAATAGATTCCCTGTGGGCTCTGTGTGTACTTGTAGCCCCTACTAAAGAAAGCCCCAGGTGGGAGACACTCTGCAGGGGTATAAGGGGGACATTGGTCAATCACAGTCCTGCTTACAATTATGCTGTGAGAAGCATTGTGAATATTGCTGTGATCAGGGCAATATGCTTGGTAATATGCTGCCCTGTATGAGGCCATCTGATGCCCTCCCCCCAGCCCTCATGGCTCAAGCTTATGCTGGGCTTTGAGAAGGAGGCAAGGCTCTGGCAGATTGGTGTTTCACTGATACAAGTCTTTTCTCAGATGGGATACACACCTCTGTTCTCATACCAAGGTTATCTGGCCAAGTGCTGCCTCTTATTGGACATTGCTGAAGACTGGTCTGTTGTCTACTGTCTTCATTTAATCTATAACTAGTCTGCTCACTCTTTTTTAAAAAACAACAGCAACTAAAAAGATGTTATTTCAGTTTACGATGCATTGGAAAAACACCCATGTCCTACAATCTGTTACCAACCGTTCAAGATGGGGCCTCACTGGCATCTGAAATGTCCGCTGTGTTGTGCCTTAGTGTTCATGCACAGACATTTATGAAGGATGTGCACCTTAGAGAAAATGCACCCACCTCTTCACCCTTTTGAAGCATTTAACATTAGGGCTCAACTCTCTTCCCAAGCTCTCTTAAAGGCAACTCTAGAAACTGACACTAATAAATTTCACCCCAAGGCAAAAAAAGGGACAACCAGGGACATACTCCTGTCCCTAGTTAATTGGGACGGTTGAAGTAAGGTAGCTGGGTCTATGCTACATTTCACATACCTGGTATTTGTTTTGGGGATGTACAAATGCAGCAGCAGTGCTACAGTGGTCACTTGCTGGTCAAATGCAGAATAATAATAATAATTATTATTATTATTATTATTATTATTTATTTTTCCCCAGCCACTCTGGGTGGCTTCCACAAAGATCAGAAATACACTAAGATGTCACACATTAAAAATTTCCCTGAACAGGGCTGCCTTCAGATGTCTTCTGAATGTCAGGTAGTTGTTTATCTCTTTGACATCTGATGGGAGGGCGTTCCACAGGGCATTCCACAGGGCGGGTGCCACTACCAAGAAGGCCCTCTGCCTGGTTCCCTGTAGCTTCACTTCTTGCAGTGAGGGAACCGCCAGAAGGCCCTCGACGCTGGACCTCAGCGTCCGGGCAGAACGATGGGAGTGGAGACGCTCCTTCAGGTATACTGAAGTTCCTTGAAGTTCCTTGAATCTTGAAGTTCCTAAGTGTTATCCACAGAGAACTCTTGGTTTTTCTCAACAAGCAGCTCGTGACATTTTCCATCATGTACAGTTAAAACTTTGTGAAAATCAGACTGCCAGAGAATTGCTTCACTTCTCATCTTCCATCACAGATTCATTTGTAGCAGCAGGCAAAGAGTTCTGGGGTGTTTTTTTCCCAACACAGAAGAAAATGAAAGATAAAAAGTAACATGACAGGCAACTATCTCAGATTTTTAAGTTTTGATTGTCATTCATATGTAAGAAGGTAATAATTGCATAGCAATCAGACTATTTTAAGTGTTCCTACCCTTTGTTCTGATGTCACAAAAGGTATAATACACGTTTTAAGTAACAATGATGAACTGTGACTTTTTAGAAGCTTTTGTTATTTTTCATGGAACTGACGGTTTTCAAATTATCTTATTTATCAAAGGAAGCTAGGTCTGTAAAATTTTCAATGACAAAAGTATCATTTAATACATTTGAAAGCTTCACTTTTTATTGTTTTAAGCAAGAAGTGGATTATGATGCAAATCCTTCTTTCTGTGTGTGTGTGGGATAACTTGGATAGTACAGTGAACCACATGAGGGTCTTAATCAGGATTGTGAACAGGTTTTGCACCCAGTATAACACAATGCTTTATCTTTTTCCTGAAGAATGAATTTCAGCTATTCACTTATACTAACTTGTAATTGGACTCTTAAGATTCAAATATCAAATACTGGGCAAGCGAAATGTTGCTAATAATTTCTGTGGAGGTTTATAACAAAAGAGACAAAAAATGTATTCTGCATAATAATTTTTAAGAAGATGCACAGCCTACCTAATGCACTTAATTTATGTTTTGCCTTTATAGTTCTTTCCACCCTGAAGTTTTCCACTGACACGCTGGATAAATTGCAGAAAACCTAGTGCCCTTTAGATGTTGCTGAACTACAACTTCCATTGTCCCTGAACAATGGCTCTTACGGCTGGTGTGATGGGAACTTAGTGCCACCAGTTTGGGGAAAGTTAAATTGATAGTTCTTGTGCCTTCACTTCTCATCTTCCATCACAGATTCATTTGTAGCAGCAGGCAAAGAGTTCTGGGGTGTTTTTTTCCCAACACAGAAGAAAATGAAAGATAAAAAGTAACATGACAGGCAACTATCTCAGATTTTTAAGTTACAGATGGGTAGCCGTGTTGGTCTGTCATAGTCGAAATAAAAAAATTCCTTCCTGTAGCACCTTAAAGACCAACTAAGTTAGTTCTTGGTATAAGCTTTCGTGTGCATGCACACTTCTTCAGATACACTGAAACAGAAGTTACCAGATCCTTCTATATATTGAGAAGGTGGGGAGGGGTATTACTTAGAAGGGTGGTGGGAATCAGAGATTGGCAGATAGTTGAGATGAGCCTGTTGACGACTCTTAACGACTGTAATAGGTCTTACAGGAAAAGGCAAGGGGTGAGAAGGTGAGAAATGGCTTAGTCATGTATAATGAGATAAGAATCCGATGTCTCTGTTCAGACCAGGTTTCTCCATTGTTTTAAGTTTGGTAATGAGTTGTAATTCAGCAGCTTCTCTTTCCAGTCTATTTCTGAAAGAGAACTGTCATTGTCCAGGAGAGGTTGTAGATCTCTGATGATGCGTTGAACTGTTTTAACTTGGGAGCTGTATGTGATGACTAGTGGAGTTCTGTTATTTTCTTTTTTGGGTCTGTCTTGCAGCAAGTTCTCTCTGGGTATCAGTCTGGCTCTGTTGATCTGTTGTCTAACTTCATCTGCTGGGTATTTTAGTTCTGAGAAGGTTTGCTGTAGATCTCTTAGGTGAGAGTCTCTGCCAAACATACCAAACAGTCCATTGTATATAGCCAGGCACTACGTTACAGCCGCATCTGTTCCAATTCTACAGACAGAGACTCTCACCTAAGAGATCTACAGCAAACCTTCTCAGAACTAAAATACCCAGCAGATGAAGTTAGACAACAGATCAACAGAGCCAGACTGATACCCAGAGAGAACTTGCTGCAAGACAGACCCAAAAAAGAAAATAACAGAACTCCACTAGTCATCACATACAGCTCCCAAGTTAAAACAGTTCAACGCATCATCAGAGATCTACAACCTCTCCTGGACAATGACAGTTCTCTTTCTCAAGCTCTGGGAGGAAGACCTTTCATTGCCTACAGACAGCCACCCAATCTTAAACAACTCCTAACCCACAATAATACTACAACCAGACTTAACACGGACACTGGCACCAGAGCCTGCAATAAACCCAGATGCCAACTTTGCTGCCACATACACCCGGACAACACCATTACTGGCCCCAACAACATCACACATACCATCTCGGGACTATTTAATTGCTCATCGTCTAACATTGTGTATGCCATCAAATGCCAACAGTGTCCTTCAGCTCTCTATATTGGACAAACAGGCCAAACCTTACGCCAAAGAATAAACGGACATAAATCTGACATCAAGAATCACAAAACAGAGAAACCAGTAGGAGAACACTTCAATCTCCCAGGACATTCTATACAAGATCTCAAAGTAGCTGTCTTACTACAAAGGAATTTCAGAAATAGACTGGAAAGAGAAGCTGCTGAATTACAACTCATTACCAAACTTAAAACAATGGAGAAACCTGGTCTGAACAGAGACATCGGATTCTTATCTCATTATACATGACTAAGCCATTTCTCACCTTCTCACCCCTTGCCTTTTCCTGTAAGACCTATTACAGTCGTTAAGAGTCGTCAACAGGCTCATCTCAACTATCTGCCAATCTCCGATTCCCACCACCCTTCTAAGTAATACCCCTCCCCACCTTCTCAATATATAGAAGGATCTGGTAACTTCTGTTTCAGTGTATCTGAAGAAGTGTGCATGCACACGAAAGCTTATACCAAGAACTAACTTAGTTGGTCTTTAAGGTGCTACAGGAAGGAATTTTTTTATTCAGATTTTTAAGTTTAGCATCAGCAAAGCAAAGTTGCCTTGGTCCTTTCCCATCTTCCTTTGAAGGGAAATGATGCAACAGCAGGACACTGCCTATGTGGCAATGCCACAACTAACCATTCAACCCAGGGTTTATTTTTTAGGCAGAGTAAGCCTTGCAGTGATGCCTACTGAAAACATTCTCAGCATAGAAGATCCTGAACTGAGAAGGCTCATTTCACTAATGGGTTTCATGCTTCTGTGACGGCATGCAGGAAGTATGCAGTACAACAAAACATGTGGAGATAAAATTTCCTCTCTCAGCTCCAATCCCTTGTAAATGATCATAAGTTTCCATGGTATTCATTTTCAACTTGAACTTGAACTAATTCCTCTTGGGTAATTCACTATAGATGCAGAGTCTTGCTGTCTCAAATAGCTTGACATTTCTAATGCTTGCTGTTCTTGGTTGCTGAGAAGGTGTTCAGCTTTAGCTTGTCCCCGTCCCCCCCATAAAAAGCCTTCAACTGTATTTAGATATACTGAAGACAGAAAAAGTATCTCATTGCCACCAAGGAAGGGTCTTGCGTACAGAAGGTTCCAAGTTCAATTAAGAGCGGTGGACTCGTAATCTGGTGAACCGGGTTCGCTCCTCCACATGCAGCTGCTGGGTGACCTTGGGCTAGTCACACTTCTCTGAAGTCTCTCAGCCTCACTCACCTCACAGAGTGTTTGTTGTGAGGGAGGAAGGGAAAGGAGAATGTTAGCCGCTTTGAGACTCCTTCGGGTAGTGATAAAGCGGGATATCAAATCCAAACTCCTTCTTCTTCTTCTTCTTCTTCTTCTTCTTCTTCTACTCCTGCCTGAAACTTGCCGAGGAGAGAATCACTGCCAGTTAGTATAGACAATTCTAAGCAAGATGAACCAATGGTCTGGTTCGGTTTAAGGCAGCTCCCATGTTCCTATTCCCATTGCCCAGTGCAGTGTTCCACTCCCATGAAGTTCTTGTATTATAGTCTCTCTTTCTACTGTATAAGCAGGCAAACACTCTGACCTACATAGAGGTTTGATTCAGACTGAAAACAAAGAATGGATTTCAGTGTGCAGCTTTGTGCATATTTGTAACAAAAGAATTTCCAGCCCACTGGCCAAGCCTATTTGTTTGTTTGTTTCATCAATTCATATCCCAGCCTTCAATGTAAAAATATTCCAAGGGCAGCTTATAGAATTAATCTTAACAAAACAGAAATAATACAGCAACAAGATGAAACTTCAGCAATTAAATAGTATTTTACCACAATTAAAAACTCTGGAAAAATGGGAAAGCCTATATCTGGGGCTGAACAAGTTGTTGGGAGATGATGCTATATGCCCAAGGAAAAATTTAGTAGCAGCTGCAAATTCTGCTGAAGCCCATACTGATGCTCCAAATAGTGTTAGATCATATTCTGGAACCTATGGCATAAGAAATGTGGCTTGTGGTCCACACTCTTTTGTGGGAATGTTCTGGGGTGCAGGAGAGGATATATTGACTAATTATATCCTTATCCAACTTGTGCTAACAAGTTCCCAAAATATCAGCTGAGTTTATAAACATTCCCCTTTAAGTTCGCAATGGTAACGTGTGCACAGGTTCGCTAGAACCTCTATAATAATTACTCTGGTAATTTCCCCTTTTTGTTCCCTCTTAAAATACAACACACGACACAGTCTTTATAAAAGTATAAAAGAGTTTACTCACGTTCTGTTCACAATATGATCCCAGAAGGCAGACAGCTTAAAAGGTTACATACATTCAGAATCTATCTTATAGCAAGATAGTCCTTTCCTCCTCTCTTGGCTGAGAGCCAAGAGAGCATCTTTAGATGCTTCCTCATTGAAGGAAAATGGCAGAGAGAGAGAGATGGCTGCCTGCCCTGTGCTTTTGTCATTACCTGCACAGGTGAGGCCACACCCACCTCTGGTCACATGCGGAGGAAGTCCGTCCCCAGGAAGTTTACCTGCTTGCTGGACAGACATCCCTCCCCATGTTCTAACATGTACACTCTAGGAATGTTGTCATTGACTGCTCCTGTGTTTACATCCCACATCTTTTGCATCTGCTGCTAGAGAGCTGGAGTTGTTCTTTCTCTTCAGTGGAGGCTGCTGGCCTGCAAGCATGGCAGAATATATACACTATATCTGTTGTGTTAAAAAGTCTCACTCAATTAAATAAGGTCTGACTGGGAAGATAAGAGCAATACTTGATGGAGGATTTGAAATCTTAGCCTTGCAGATGTTCTATATGGATGTGCAAATGCAGATAAATTCTACTCAATTTACAAGGGTGTCATCACTGAATATTTTGAGATGGTTGTAGAACTTTGCTCAGGACCTTGTGTAGCTCTAGAGATTAGGCAAATGTCTCCTGAAAAAGTATTCAGAGACTTTGTGGGACTTCTGATCCTGAAATAGTTCATTTTCTGTATCCTAGCACATTCTGTAAGAACAAGATCCAAAATGCTGTTCACTGTACAGATCTGCCAGAGGTTTGTCTTTTGGAGGGATGCAGGAAATGGCCTTCTTAGTTATAGTCCCAGACTTTGGAATTTCCTTCCTAGAGAAGCTAGATTCGCTTCCTGCTTGTTGTCCCTCAGCAGGCAGGTGAAGACTTTCGTGTTCCAACAGGCCTTTGGGAACTGACTGCTGTTAACGAAAGGGCTGCTGCTGCACTGTTTTTATTTTATTCTTTGGTTTTAATAGATTTTTAAAATATGTATATACAATGCTACCTCAGGTTACAGATGCTTCAGGTTACAGACTCCGCTAACCCAGAAATAGTACCTCTGGTTAAGAACTTTGCTTCAGGATGAGAACAGAAATTGTGCTCTGGCGGCGCGGTGGCAGCAGGAGGCCCCATTAGCTAAAGTGGTGCTTCAGGTTAAGAACAGTTTCAGGTTAAGAATGGACCTCCAGAACGAATTAAGTTCTTAACCCGAGGTATCACTGTAGTCTTAATTCTATCAATGTTCAGTTTTTAAAAAATGTTTTTGTATGCTTTTCTTATTTTTATCTGTAAGCCACCTTGAGTCTTATCCAGGAAAAATGTGGTGTATATGTAAATTTATAATTATAGTAATATAAAAAGAAATCAACCCACCTCCACACTAAACCCACCACAGGAAATTAAGCCTAGAGAACTCTCAGCAGCCCAACAAGATACAATTCCCACGGCCTGCTATCACCAACACATTCCTCCAACAATCGTCTGTTTGATGGTTATCAGAAGGAGCACTCTGAGCATAAAGGTGTACACCTGACTCACCAGGATACCTGTAGAGCTATTCACACATGGTGATGAATGTGAAATGGTTGTGTGTCAAGGGAGCGTAACCCCAGTGCACAGTTTTATGTAAATTGTGTTACTTTTTCTGTTGTTAGGTTCTCTGAGTCCGGCTTCAGCTGGGGAGGGCAGGATATAAATAAAATTTTATGATGCTGATGCTGATGCAGGGCTAAGCAAGAGTAAAATGGTCATTCAAGAACTCTGTTTTGTCTTTGCAGTTGAACCTTCCAGAGCCATTTTCCAGAGCTCTGCTAATTGCTTTTTAGAGTCCATAAGTCCCTGTGGTGATAATAGCTGGTTTCACATTGGAGAATTGTTTGGCATAAATTAGTGTACAACAGTTGCCAGCATTTCCCTGTACTTGCACCATCGCCACCCCATCCGACCCCTGAATTTAATACTGTTTTTCAGAATCCATAATTCCCTGTGAAAATACCTGGCTTCCCGTTGGATAACTGTTGTACATAAATTATTGTACAAAAGTTGCCAGCATTTCCCGGTATTTGCACACATACACACACACACCCAATTTAATGTGAAAATTTGAAATGGAATAGAATATTAAATGCAGATGATCCAGTGGCATGTGAAATAAAGTGTTCTGTTTTATAACCAATGGCTAAAATGTTACTAAGCAGTCTTCAGAGCAAAAATAAAAGAAGAAGGAAATATTTGGCAGTAAGCTTTTCCTGAAACATTTGCTTAATGCAAAATTCTGTCATTTCAGATCTAACAATATATTTCCTGCCAATGTAACATCACTTAATTTGTCACATACTACGGGGTGGGTTTTTTAAATCAACAAATCTTCGTGCTTTTTAGTTTGAAACCGTAATTATTCTTGCAGCCATGTGTGAGAGAGGTTTCTATTTTGTTTCATGCTGTGGCATGATTTTTAAACTAGGGGGTTTCCCCCCGTACTACTCACAACCTTCATTTATCCTGTTTTGTAGGCTATAATGCCTCTTTTGTAGTTGCTCACCTTGAAACCTATTCATGCATCATAGGTTTCTAAAACAAGTTTTTTATCAGAACATGAGGCTGACAATCAAAGCTACTTTGGAGTTGTCTCACCACCAGATTCATTCGGACCAAGGAAAATGGTCTCAATATTACTTGAACAAAAATAAATTGGTGCACTCCTAACATGGGAAATAGCAAATTTGTACAATACTTTATTAAAATTGATAGTGACTAAAGATCTAAGCATGCAAGGACCAATACATAAAGCAATGTTTCAGCCTGATCATACACACTGGCTTCATCTGCAGTGGTAAAGGCATATCTTGTATTTGTGAATTTTTTGTTTATGTCCCCTTTCCAATTTGCCTTTACCCCTTACATCTGACTAGCACACATATGTGCCCAATTTCATAGCTCTAGTACAGGCATCCCCAAACTCTGCCCTCCAGATGTTTTGGGACTACAACTCCCATTATCCCTGACTACTGGTCCTGCTAGCTAGGGATGATGGGAGTTGTCGTCCAAAAACAGCTAGAAGTTTGGGGATACCTGCTCTAGTAGGTCATTCCCATGGATATGTTAGGAGCCCGATTGCTCCACCAAAAGAGTTCAGCTGTTCTGCTTTCAAAGATTGGAGTAATCATTATGGCACCCATGTGCTCAGTCCTCTCTTCTGAAGGGCTGACAGAGGACAGCCCTCTTCTAGGTGCCTTCTGTTTGAGGGATGTCCTGTCTACATCTGATTGAAACATAAGGAACCATAACAAGAAAGGTTAGGAGCCTTGGTGAGCAGACTGAGAAGGCACACAAGCCATCCTGTGTCTTCCCCAAGATGGTGAGATGTATTTATATTTAAACAGAATTAAAATATAGTATCTAAACTTGCATCTATACGTGTAAGTTACCAAATGCAAATCTTATGCAAATTGCTGTCCTGTTTCGTACTGTTTTTGGTGATGCAAATTCACTTTATTGGCAATGCATAACTGGCCACTCTAGCTTGGGAACATTTATGTCTATTTTGGTATGACACATAACAGACTGTAGCTGGGCTAAGAACACAACATAACCAGGTTGTGCCCTTTCACAAGTACAGGCAGCTTAACACGGGATCCTCTTGGCTGTTGTATATAGCATAATGTCATAGATGGAACAGGAAGAACTGCTATGGTTGCATGAAATAAGGGCATGAGAACAGGGGACAAATATAGCTACATATTAAATTATTCTGAGCTTTGTTCATTTGCTGTTTACTTATTAACAAATACAAGACATTGTAAAAACCACCACCGCTACCACAGCATCATAGCCTTTTCTTTCCGTACCCTCAGCAGACATCCTATTTGTGTTGGGAATCTTCTGCTCTGACCTGCATCCTCCCTCCACCCCTACCAACAGTCAGACTTCAATGTAAGTTGTGATTTGAGGACCCGATCCCCGCTTGGGGAACAAAGACACATGGACACAGTATATAAGGTTAATGGGCAAGGAAAAGGCCACAACTTTATTGATTACAGCATGTAAGAAGGTATTGTCTTAGGCATTTGACCACGGAACATTACACTCCACCCACTCGGAGAGGGGGGAGTCTGACGAGGGGTTAACCACCAGTAGGGGGAGCCTGTTGATGCTAATACAACTATAGGCTCTCTCCTGATGTCACCGGGGGTCATGCCATGGCCCACCACCACACAGGCATCGGACAGGATCCATGACCGCCGGATTCCTTTAGCGGAATACCCAAAATTGAAGGGGTAGGCGATGGCCACACCTTGCCCCCCGAAACACCAACAACACATTCCAATGCCTAACCACCACCCGAGCCCAAAAGGCTCGCCACCAATACCCTCACAGCTGCAACCAATCCCTAAGACTATTGGATATGTTAGCCAGCCATATGTCATTTCCCCGATCTGAAAGATGAACACCGTCATCCCGGAATAGGGTCTGGTCACCAATCCAAAATGTGTGTGCAATGGCGGGAATGGCTGGCACGGACGCATTTGAGCAGCAAGGCACACCCCCGCCGAGCTTCCCTATTGGGTGCCCAACCAGGGAGGGGCGTGGCGCGCCAGCCATGGAGTTGAAGCAGGGGGCGGAACGCAGCCTGCATGACGCGGGAATCGTCTCCTGCTCACAACCCCTCCCCTCTGGGAGGAGGAGAGGCTTTACCACCACAAGAGTGAAAGTGTAATGTAGAATGGATCTGTTATCTGGAAGCCCATGAGACAACTGATAGGGCATTTATCTGCACAGCTCCTTACATAACTTGTTCATGGGATCTAGCTAGTGAGTAAATAAAGACACAAGAAATTTGGATGTTCCTCCCTTAAGATGTATTGTTTACATGAATGCAACATAAGTCTCACATAATCATTCAGTCTTGCCTGTGAAACAAAATTATACAGAACCCTATATAGTACAGTGGTACCTCTGGTTGCGAACACTTCTGGTTGCACAAGCTCCAGGTTACAAGCTCCGCTAACCCGGAAGAAGCTGCTCCTGGTTGTGAACTTTGCCCCAGGAGACAAGCGGAAATCGCACACCTCCGCCATTAGTGAAAGCGCGCCTCAGGATAAGAACAGTTTCCAGTTACGAACGGACCTCCAGAACAGATTCAGTTCATAACCAGAGGTACCACTGTAATGCTAATAAACCATATAGAATTGTGGTATATGTAAGCTGCAAATAATTGAAAGCTAATTATTTTAATTATAGTTATTCTTTTCCCAAATAGAATTCAAGGCAGACAGTTCTGTTATTTTTGATCCTTACGCATTTTATGTGGGAAAATAAGAGTCGGACCAATGGTGTGGGAAAATAAGAGTCGGACCAATGGTGGGGAATGCCAAAGGCATGTGGGTAAGGAGTCTTAATTTGTAGGCTGGTCTAAATAGGAAGGTCTTAGCCTGCTGGCCTAACCCTAAAACCTAATCTCTTTTCCACAATATGGCAGTAGTCCCAAAAAGGCTCTCTCGTTACCACCAGCTGTGCCCAATGTTAGAAACAGATATCAAAGCTAGGAGCTAAATGGCATCTTAAACCTAGATTATGGGCGCAACCATGGAATGTCTAGGCACTTTTTAATAACAAGAATTCAAAGCTGAAAATGAATGAACTAAATTAAATCTTCATTTTTCACATGGTCTAGTCCTTCCCCTGCCTACCCCCTAATATTCTTAAGAGGGTCTCTTCTCCAGTCTTCAGAGAGTAGCTGGAAGTGGGGAGGCAGAAAAAGGCCCTCCTTTCCTTCCACTCTGCAGTTCTAATCTGAAATCTTAGGTGCAGTACTGCGCCCAGAGCTCAGAAACTGCTCACACTAATGAAATTCCCTGTTGCAAAATGCACCTGGAACAACGGGAGTTTCGAACACTGGCTGTGCCTCTCATGTTAATGGGGCCGAGAGAAGGTGCTCAACCAAGGATATTAGCACCCAGGCATGTTCGTAAAGATTTATTCACATTCTGAAATCCTGAGCAGCAGAAAGTTTTGGAAACAAATAAACCAATTGATTCACAGCTCTCTTTTTTGTCTCATTAATTAAGGCAAAATCATCATTGAATAATGATGTACACACCATAGCTGTTGATATCTGCATTGCCATTCTGTCACAGAAAAATCTGTACATAAATGAAATCCCACTTTGTGTTTTTAAAGAACGTTTGAAACACAAGAGAAAATAAAGTAACACTGATCGAAAGCTCAAGAATGAGCAAGATGAATATAGTGACAAAATGAATACACCCTGTGAAAATATACTGATGACTAGATATAGTTGAACCTGGAAGGGATCTCAAGCACTTTCTGTATATCACTTACTAAGTAGTAATGAAATGCTAGGAAGCAGCAGAGATGGTAGCAGCTTCTTAAACTGTCCTGGTCATGTAAGCATACAAAAGGGAGTGGAAACCTCTAGTAAATGTAGAATTCTTCTCAAATATGCTTGCATATATAAAGAGGCATGTATTTACTAACCTAAGAGTTTAAAAGCAGATAGAGAAATGGATTGTAAATAATAATAATAATACTAATAATAATAATCCAGAATGTGTATTATCAAACTTCCTGCAGCTTGATCATTAAGGATGTATCCTTTCCCCTAGTTTACTGTAAAACAAAATCGTGAAACGTATTGCGCATATGGGAGGGAGAGAAAGTGTTGTGTTATTCAGTGAATGAATAAAGTGTTCAGCCCTGCACTATCTGAAAATGTGCCAGTTCCTTGGTGTATGAAATGGAAAGCTACAGTAGGTTATAAAAATGTGATGGATGATTTAGGTGGCTGTATTCAGCTGTAAGCAATAAATGCTGAGCTCGGCAAAAACGACTAAAGGCAAAACGCAAGTGATTTACTAGCAATTTAAAGCACATGAGATTTGTAATGCATGAGACCCTCAGGCCCATCACTTCTCTTCAGTAATGGGAAACAATATTTTGGTGGAAAATAGCACATTTATTTTCAGCTTTGTGCTGTAAACTATAACAGCACCCTAGGTTGAGGGCTTTCCCCTCTTGAAGAAGGAGCTGTATGCAACTTATTCAAATATCCAATCCATTTTAGTTTAAACACTTTCCAGTTTATCTCTGATGCCTTTTTAGATGTTACTGCAGTAGCACCGTGGGTGCCAATAACATAGGAAAGATCCACATGATCAGGCTCGCCCATCTAGTTGTGGGCTTTTAAATGTTACAGCAGAGCCATGGGATAAATTCACAGTGAAGTGGTTCTCATGGGGCTCTGTTAATGTGTGAAGGGCACTTCTGTCAACACAGGATGATTTATGCAAGCTAACTACCTTAGTTATGTTTTGACAGTGCTTGTCCTTTTTGCTTCACTAACTCAGCACAGTATTTAACACCCACAATATTAGTATCTGATTGAATCTTGCATGAGAATATTTTATTAATATTTTATAAACACAGATGGTCAAAAATTCATTGCCATCACGGGGGGGGGGGGGGAGGAAATGGTTAAGAAAAGAAATGTACTTAGTGTTTTATTTTTATCACAAGAGGCTATAAAAGATGCAGCTTACCCAAGGGTGCATATTGCTAGAAAGGGTTTGATCAGTTTGTAAAAAGGACAGCTGTATTTATAGCACTTATGAATGTGTGTTGTATTAGTGTTGTAAGATGTCCTCCTTTTGATTCTACTTTTTTTATAAAAAGTATTTTATATAAATAAGAATATAAGTAAGAATTAGGACAACATTATGATTTGTTCAGTTGCTATGTTACCTAAATGTCTCACTTTTAAGTTTCTTGAATCTCTTTAGAGAGTTGTCCTACTTTGAAATGTAATCATTTGGTGTTCTATTATATGTATTTGTAGGGATTTATATTTTGTATGGTAAAGAAGTGTTTGTTTTTAACAGGTGATAATAACCAGAGGTGTAACAGAAGCTAGAGAGGGTTTATAGATCTGGAAATTTGGAAAGAATTCGTTTATTTGTGAGTTTTCAAAACTGGAGGTTAGCAAGGAACAGTCATATAGATCCATGAATCCACCTCATGGGTGTCCTCACACTTAAAGAATTTTTTTCTTAGAAAATATTTCCCAAGTAGATGGAAACTAGCAACCTTTATGTGTCTCACATTTATACACATAGATTATTTCATTTTGTGTATATGAGATGTACACACACTGAGAACCCATAGTCTATTGCAGTCTCCACAGACATCTGCGCAGTGAAGCAGGTACATAGACATGTACAATATATGATCATCTAAATATGGGTTCCATTCTTCTTAAAATGCACAATCTATGGTTGTGATCTGAATGATTCTTTTCTAAATTATGACCATGAAAGTACATGTATGTTTGTACAATGTTGTTCCATTTACTAATTTATCACTGTCTACGTCCATGAACAAGGAATGAAAATATAAGTTTCTTCCCATAATACTAAGTCTTCTTATCCAGAGGCAGCTCAGGTTTTTCTGGACTTGAAGGTAGTGCAGTAAGAGATAATGACTACCTATAACTGACTGCACTGCAGTTAAACAGTTCAGATTCTTGGGCACTTTAAAACTACCCTTAACATTTCACTCTATGGACTGCTCTGCAGTTCTTAAATTTCTTCCTTATACCTATTCCTCAGTTTCTTGGACATCAGCTCATGATTTAAGGAGTGGTTTAGACTGCATCTCTTCTCTGCTTAATAGAAAAGATTCTTGCACAATGGCAGCTGAAATAATTCTATATGAAATAATAATACCATTGACAAAATACAACAAACAGATAAACAGAACATCCATCTCCAAGTGGAAATAAAACTCTAGCTGCAGACAACAAAGAAACCATTTTGTCCATGAGGTTGTTTTTTCATGTTTTAGGTGGGAAAATTTTAATGTGATAGCTTTTCTTTCAATACTGAGATTGTAAAACAGGCAGAGTTCTCCAGCTTGCTTTCTTTATCATGCCAGATATCTCCAGGAAAGGTTCTAGATGGAAATCAGAGGTTGTAAATTAACTCAGCAACACTACAAAAAAAGGGCAAGATGTTAAAGTTAAGTTGGGCATTTTTCCTTCCCTTTCCTTGGACTGAACCACTGGAAATGCAAGATTTTCTTGCTTTGTCAATATTAATATTGTATGTGAGATTCAGCCTACTGTTTGCTTGTGTGTAAGGCATAAGAACATAAGATTGGGCCAGTGGCTCCCCCCCCCCCCCCCCCCCGTTCTCACAGTGGCCAGCCAGATGTCTATACAGAGTTGCCTGGCTGGACTAACATTCCAGCTGTTAGGTGCAACAGCTCCTACCAGGCTCTAAATGGGGATAGTTCTCACTCATCCCTACTCTTGTCATCAAAAGTCATCCATGACACAGACACAGCTGGCCACAGCAACACTCAGAATATACCTACATTAAATATTATTGAAGGAAGTGCAAGATAACAACTGTTAGCACTTGGGAAAGGGAGGGAAAGGAATGCATGAGCGTTGGAAGTGCTAGTAGGCAGGAATATCAGATTTTGCCAATGGCAGTATTTTGCTCTTTTAATATCAGAAAAGTCACATTTATCTGTATCACATTTATCTGCATTTCTAGCAGCACGAGACAGAGTTGCTTTAGCAAATCCCGTGTAACAAGTGAGCAACTGTTCTACATTTTAAGCATTACAGATAAAGGCAGGGCTGCCTTAAGCATATGCGGTGCCGGGGTGCAAAGATCCGCTTGGGACACACACACCCCCAGGTTGCCCTGTCCCAGATTCACAGGAGGGCGGAGCTGGCCGGCCGCCTCAGCATCTTGCTGGTTCGGTCGCCTCCGAACTCGCGACACAGAGCCACCCGCAGCAGAAGAGCCCGCTGCAGCACTCTGACCAATGGGCGGGCTCTTCCCCAGACTCAACTCTCGGGCCCCGGACTCTCGGCCTGGTACCCCTGAGAGCCCAGTGCCCTACACGCCTGGCACCTATGGTCAAGACGGCCCTGGATAAAGGCTTTGATCCTAAGTTGCTCCCAGTGGAAGAGAGGGAGAATTTTTTTTTTTTTGCTGATTACCAATGTTTCCCTAATCCTTAAAAAAAAATCTACTGTAGAGGTTGAAGATTCCTTTGAGACAATGGTGGTATTGGGTCTGGGGTCTGCCAAAACCACCTACCCCCTTCCACTGTGGGAGCTTCCGCTGGATTAAATCCCTCCTACAAGGAGCCTTCTATATGGAGAAGGCCAATTTAGGATTGAAGCCTATTATCTGGAAAATGCCTAAGCCAGTAGTTTTGAAACTCTATCTGGCATTTGTAACCTTATTAAGGATTCCTTGATGATACAATCACTAAGGACTGACATGTTTCCCTGAAAAAGCAACCTGACCACTATCCACCATAAAGTCCTGGGACAGCCTTGAGTGTATCTAATTTCAATTCATGTGGGAGTAGTAGCAAAGCCTAAAATAATTAGCAAGCATCTCCTAAAATGCTCTTGAGAATCCTCTGCATCACAGACAGGTCCCTTGACAGATGAATCAATTTGGAAAGAGTTCCCTGAAGTTGGGGGATTTTTAAAGCCATTGCCTTAACATAACAATTGTTGCAAGCTTTTCTTTTTTCATTGCTGTGGTATTTTCAGGAATAATCACCCCATTGTGGCTGTATGAAGGACCTAAAATACAGCAGCATGGATATTACAGCATATAAAATATTGCAACAAGGCTGTGTCAGGAATAGCAGTTTGTCTTTTCAGCTGTGGCTTTTCTCTTTAAATACAGAGTTGGAGATATAATGCTTGCTCCTTTCTAGTTTAGAAACATGCTTCCTGCTGTCTTGCATAGAAGTCCTGGTGAGCCATCTTGGGACTGGACAGCATTCTCTGTGTGTTGAAAGTTCACTTTGAGTCTGTGAGTTAGTCATACTGAGCATATTGGGGGGAAATGGCAAGAACACTCCATCTACAGAAAGTCAAGTTAACTCAGCAATTCAATCCACATCCTCTGCAATTGTACAAGAATTGCTTAGCCTAGTATGAGTGACCCTAGGAAGCGTGTGATCCCTATTACAAACGAGAAGGAAAAGTTGGATTGACCTCTTCTATTTCATCAAAGCAACAAGAACTAGAATGGCTCAGGTACAATGGAAGTCTCTATTATGAGTTTTGTACAGAACTCAACACCTTCAGGAAGTTCTGGGGCAATCAGTAGCAGCTGTAGTGCCGGGAGTGGCAGTAACAATATTTAAAGTTACCTCTGTCAACCTCTGATAGTTGGGGTTCTCATGGTTATATTTATTTTTTTGTATTTAATATTTTATATGTTGTATACCACAAAAGGATAAAACACGAAAATGGAAAGGTAAAGAATCATAGAATCATAGAGTTGGAAGAGACCACAAGGGCCATCGAGTCCAACCCCCTGCCAAGCAGGAAACACCATCAGAGCACTCCTGACATATGGTTGTCAAGCCTCTGCTTAAAGACCTCCAAAGAAGGAGACTACACCACACTCCTTGGCAGCAAATTCCACTGTCGAACAGCTCTTACTGTCAGGAAGTTCTTCCTAATGTTTAGGTGGAATCTTCTTTCTTGTAGTTTGGATCCATTGCTCCGTGTCCGCTTCTCTGGAGCAGCAGAAAACAACCTTTCTCCCTCCTCTATGTGACATCCTTTTATATATTTGAACATGGCTATCATATCACCCCTTAACCTCCTCTTCTCCAGGCTAAACATGCCCAGCTCCCTTAGCTATTCCTCATAAGGCATCGTTTCCAGGCCTTTGACCATTTTGGTTGCCCTCCTCTGGACACGTTCCAGTTTGTCAGTGTCCTTCTTGAACTGTGGTGCCCAGAACTGGACACAGTACTCCAGGTGAGGTCTGACCAGAGCAGAATACAGTGGCACTATTACTTCCCTTGATCTAGATGCTATACTCCTATTGATGCAGCCCAGAATTGCATTGGCTTTTTTAGCTGCCGCGTCACACTGTTGGCTCATGTCCAGTTTGTGGTCAACCAAGACTCCTAGATCCTTCTCACATGTACTGCTCTCAAGCCAGGTGTCACTCATCTTGTATTTGTGCCTCTCATTTTTTTTGCCCAAGTGCAATACTTTACATTTCTCCCTGTTAAAATTCATCTTGTTTGTTTTTGCCCAGTTCTCTAATCTGTCAAGGTCATTTTGAAGTGTGATCCTGTCCTCTGGGGTGTTAGCCACCCCTCCCAGTTTGGTGTCATCTGCAAATTTGATCAGGATGCCCTTGAGTCCATCATCCAAGTCGTTGATAAACATGTTGAATAAGACCGGGCCCAAGACAGAACCCTGTGGCACTCCACTAGTCACTCTTCTCCAGGATGAAGAGGAACCATTGATGAGTACCCTTTGGGTTCGGTCAGTCAGCCAGTTACAAATCCACTGAGTGGTAGCATAGTCAAGACCGCATTTTACCAGCTTCTTTACAAGAATATCATGGGGCACCTTGTCAAATGCCTTGCTGAAATCAAGGTAGGCTACATCCACTGCGTTCCCTTCATCTACCAGGCTTGTAATTCTGTCAAAAAACGAGATCAGGTTAGTCTGACATGACTTCTTTTTCAGAAATCCATGCTGACTATTGGTGATCACAGCATTCCTTTCTAGGTGCTCACAGACTGTTTGCTTAATGATCTGCTCCAGAATCTTCCCTGGTGTTGATGTCAGACTGACTGGGCGGTAATTATTTGGGTCCTCTCTTTTCCCCTTTTTGAAAATAGGGACAACATTTGCCCTCCAGTCTGCCGGGACTTCGCCTGTTCTCCAGGAATTCTCAAAGATGACTGCCAGTGGTTCTGAGATCACATCTGCCAGTTCTTTTAATACTCTTGGATGCAGTTCATCTGGCCCTGGAGACTTGAATACATCTAGACTAGCCAAGTATTCTTGTACTATCTCCTTAGTTATTCTGGGCTGTGTTTCCTTTGCTGAATCATTTGCTTCAAATTCTTCAGGTCGGGCATTGTTTTCTTTATCGGAGAAGACTGAGGCAAAGAAGGCATTGAGGAGTTCAGCCCTTTCTGTGTCCCCTGTTTGCATTTCACCATCTTCTCCTCTGAGTGACCCACTGTTTCTTTGTTCTTCCTTTTGCTACGAACATACCCATAAAAGCCTTTTTTGTTGCTTTTAACCTCTCTAGCAAGCCTGAGTTCATTCTGTGCTTTAGCTTTTCTGACTTTGTGTCTACACGTGCTGGCTATCTGTTTGAATTCCTCTTTGGTGGTTTCCCCCCTTTTCCATTTTTTGTACACATCCTTTTTTAATCTTAACTCAGTTAAAAGTTCTTTAGATAGCCACCCTGGCTTCTTTAGGCACCTTCCATGTTTCCGTCTCATTGGTATTGCCTGATGTTGTGCTTTTAGTATCTCCCTCTTAACAAACTCCCAGCCATCATGAACTCCCTTTCCTTTTAGTATTACTGTCCATGGGATCTCACCCAGCACTTCCCTACGTTTTATGAAGTCGGCTTTCTTAAAGTCAAGAAATTGAGTCCTAGTATGCTTGGCTGCTCCTTTCCGCTGTATAGTAAACTTCAGAAGAGCATGATCACTCGCGCCTAATGATCCTTCCACTTCTACCCCACTAACCAGGTCATCAACATTGGTTAGGACCAGATCTAAAATGGCTCTTCCTCTTGTTGCTTCTCCCACTTTCTGGACAATGAAGTTGTCTGCAAGGCCAGTGAGGAATCTGTTTGACCTTATGCTCTTGGCTGAGTTTGACATCCAACAAATATCCGGGTAATTGAAGTCCCCCATTACTACTATCTCCCTTCCTTTTGCATGCTTGGCCATCTGTTCCAGGAAGGCATCATCTATGTCCTCCGTTTGGCTTGGGGATCTATAGTAAACTCCCACAATGAGGTCACTGTTATTCTTCTCTCCCTTAACTTTGACCCAAATGCTCTCACTTTGGCTTTGAGGTTCTAAATCTTGGATCTCTTCACAGGTATACACATTCCTGACATATAACGCCACTCCTCCTCCTTTCTTGTCTGGTCTGTTTCTCTGAAATAGATTGTATCCCCCCATTATTACATTCCAATCGTAGGACTTATCCCACCAGGTTTCAGTGATGCCTATTATGTCATATTTAGTTTGCTGTACCAAGCGCTCAAGCTCATCTTGTTTATTTCCCATGCTTTGCGCATTAGTGTACAGACATTGAAGTCCATTAATCATTCCCCCGTGTCTCTTATTTAAGGATTTTTTCCTCCCACCACTAGGTCTGCGTGCTGTATGCTCCATTTGGTCTATGACATTTGGATGATCATCTTCATCAATCGATAGACTCCTACCTTCAGGAGCACTGTCTCCCTCCCCCACATTAGTCAGTTTAAAGCCCTCCTGATGAGGTTTCTGAGATTTTTGGCAAAAACATTTCTCCCAACCGTTGTGAGGTGCAGCCCATCGCTTGCCAGAAGTCCATCTTCAAGAAACTGCAGTCCGTTATCTAAGAATCCAAACCGTTCCTGTTTATACCATTTGCGAAGCCAGCTGTTCACTTCCACTATTTTTCCCTCTCTCCCTGGGCCACGTCGTTCAACTGGGAGGACAGATGAGATGACAATTTGTGCATTTAATTGCTTCAATTTCCTGCCCAGAGCCTCGTAGTCTCTTTTGATCTTCTGGAGGCTATTGCTTGCAGTGTCATTGGTTCCCACATGAAACAAGAGGAAGGGGTATTTGTCAGTGGGTTTTATGATTCCTTGCAGTCGTTCAGTTACATCTTGGATCTTAGCCCCGGGGAGACAGCACACTTCCCGAGACATCTTGTCAGGCCCACAGATCACTGCTTCTGTTCCCCTCAGTAGGGAATCCCCTATCACCACTACACGCCTCCTCTTAGGTTTGGTCGGGGTTCTTCCGTGAGCTGTCCGTTCCAAGGTCGCCTGCACATTCCCTGAGGACTGACTTTGCTGCTCGTCTTCATATACCTGATCGACTGTAATGAGGGAGAGATCCTCAAATGGAGTCTGCTCTTCGTCTTCCATGCTAGGGGAGAGGACCTCAAAGCGATTGTGTATTTCTAAACAATCAGAGCGAACCCTGGGCCTCCTACTTCTTTGAGTCACGTTTCTCCATATATCTGGCTCCTGTGTTGGTGAACTAGCCTCCTTCTCAGGGGAGTCCCCTGTCTCCTCCTTGGTGGAGACGGTGTGCTCTGTTGCTTCCAAGAAGAGCTCCAGCTCTCTAATTCTTTGGAGCGTAGCTACACGTTCCTCCAGTTGCTGGACTTTGTCTTTTAAGAGGGCAATCAACATGCAATTGCTGCAGGTAAAGCTGCCTGCAACCTTTGGCAAGATGGCAAACATTGCGCAGGAACCGCAGGTGACTGCAGCTGTTCCCTCCCCCTCCATCTTGAGAACGTGTCGTTGGGGGTGGCTACAGCGGTCCTCCATCAGAAAAATCATGAAGACAGGACAAATAACTCCCCCCACAAAAAAAATCTAGGTCTCCCCCAACAAACGTTTGAGACTAGCTCCCCTAAATCTAAAATCAGCCACAAAGAAACACACACACACAAGAAAACCCTTTTTGCTCCTTCTTCAACTGCTGCCCTGCAAGCAAAGAAAAAAGAGCAAACACATTAACAGAATCCAAAACAGAATTCATGTAACATCAGATTTCACATTCAACAGGGATGCAGACAAGGCAACAGAAGCAGCAAGCAAAACTGTAAGTGGAAGTTACAGGTTGCAATACAATATTAAAACCAATGTTACAATCAGAAGGCAATTGCAAAGAATTGACAACCAGAATAGGGTGGGTTCTATAATTATACATATCTCAAGTGTCAAAGTCCTTAGTGAATAGGTGTGTTTTTTGTTTCATGTGTAACAAAAGCATGACAGTTAAGTTTTAGGAGAGCAGTTTGTGTGTAGTGTAGTGGAGAAGCAATGGAAGGTGGGGTGGCTCCCTCAACCTCCCCACCCCCCACTACTTTTCCTGAGTAATCCATATACATATTTGGAGATAAAAACACACCTGAAACTCTAGAGAAAAGAAAGGTATTTGGATAAAAACTGGATTGGAGAAGCAGTGGGCTAGTGAGGTTAAGGTCAACATTTCTCCTTCATGTGTTCCTCCATGCATTCCCCAAAGCTGTTTTTCCCTAGGAAGAACATGTAGTTGTAGGCAACATGTAATTAGGCCTTTACAGAGAATATTAAATTGTTCTCTATCTCTAGCTTTGCAGATACCAGTAAAAATGTAGTAATATACTACCAAGACACCTGAGGAATAACTTCTTGCAATGAGAGACTGTAGAATGTGCTACAATATTAAGTTTATTAAATGTTCTGGATACATCATTAACATTAATAATTATAACTCTAGATAAATAGCAATCCCTCTGAAAGTCAAATTACACACTAAGTGAGAATATAATTGCCTTTAGACATTAAAATTCTCAATATGCATTGAACATTTCCCTGCAGCTGACATAACGAGGGGGGGGAATCTACTCTTACTATGCCTTTGCATAATATTTTTCTAACACACAATTATATTCCTGCTATTACTCTCCCTACTTAGGATACAAATCTTAAAATATTCTAAATTAATCTTATGATGATATTTCTTAGACATCCTTGACACTGTTCACCAATGTCTTCTCTCTATTTTGTATATCTGGTCATAGAGGGACTTGCAAATTTTTACATTCTTTTGTGCAAAAGGTTAACTGCATAATTATAAGAGCTGCCAAATTAGATTATTTACCTTATCAGTATAAGACTCAGTAGTCTCTTTACATAACTTTTTATCTATTTATTTGAAAGCTTTATATCCCTTTGTCCTCCATGGACCTCTTTTCTACTCAGCAAGACACAGCATGCTCTTTCTGTCCATGATCCTTAAACCAAACTAATACATAGGCACTGAGTTGTTTTGTTTCCTTCCCATTGTGCAAGGAGAAAGAGAATAATTTTCTAGTATGTTTTAAAATTCCTTCCATGAACCCTTTACTACTGGTTGCCTGGCCTTACTGAGGAATTTCCCCTTGCAGGTGGTTATATGGAAGCAACTGTAGCACTGCGGTGCACATGCTCGATGGTTGTTGCTCCATGGTGCAGTCTGACAAGAGCCATCTCTTTTCTCTTCAGAAAAAAGAAAACCAACTTCTAGCTTTGTTGTTTAGTCGTTTAGTCGTGTCCGACTCTTCGTGACCCCATGGACCAGAGCATGCCAGGCACTCCTGTCTTCCACTGCCTCCCACAGTTTGGTCAAACTCATGCTGGTAGCTTCGAGAACACTGTCCAACCATCTCGTCCTCTGTCGTCCCCTTCTCCTTGTGCCCTCCATCTTTCCCAACATCAGGGTCTTTTCCAGGGAGTCTTCTCTTCTCATGAGGTGGCCAAAGTATTGGAGCCTCAGCTTCACGATCTGTCCTTCCAATGAGCACTCAGGGATGATTTCCTTAAGAATGGGTACGTTTGATCTTCTTGCAGTCCATGGGACTCTCAAGAGTCTCCTCCAGCACCGTAATTCAAAAGCATCAATTCTTTGGCGATCAGCCTTCTTTATGGTTCAGCTCTCACGTCCATACATCACTACTAGGAAAACCATAGCTTTAACTATATGGACCTTTGTCGGCAAGGTGATGTCTCTGCTTTTTAAGATGCTGTCCAGGTTTGTCATTGCTTTTCTCCCAAGAAGCAGGCATATTTTAATTTCATGACTGCTCTCACCATCTGCAGTGATCATGGAGCCCAAGAAAGTAAAATCTCTCACTGCCTCCATTTCTTCCCCTTCTATTTGCCAGGAGGTGATGGGACCAGTGACCATGATCTTCATTTTTTTGATGTTGAGCTTCAAACCATATTTTGCGCTCTCCTCTTTCACCCTCATTAAATAGATAGCAACACAGATTTACAATAGATTGCCTTGTTCTCAAGAACAGCAAATATGAAGCAATTTCCATTAATTGAGAGGAATGTAGAGCTCAGAAAGTGCTGATTAGCTTCAATGAAAAAGGAGCTGGTGGGAGATGTAGTCCAACAGAGGAAACCAGTTGAGGAAAGCAACGCTACCCCCAACATCAGACAAGGGTGTTCTGCTTTCTTCTAGAGTAGCCACTGGTTGCTTGATAACATTCATACTTCATATAGCCATTTGCAAAGTGTGGCTCTTACTAGTTAACCAAAACAGTTATCGGTTTTTGTTCTATGTCTATATGTAAGTAGGACTTGATGCTTTGGAGGAGGCTTGTACAAGGTCAAAATGTTAGGCAGAATGACAAATATCTCCATTACAACAATTTTTCATGTCTTCCAGTACATTAAAAAAACCCAAAAAACCTGCAGCTGCATATCACTTCCCTCCCGAGATGCTATTGTTATTATGGTCTCCTGTTGAGTACGAATTCATATGTCTTCCTCCTACACTATGTAAGTCCATATATCTTCCTACTACACATCCGTCAATATTCATATCACATACTGTTGCTCACTCACTTCAGTCGGTTAGGTCTCTGTGAGCATAATCCTTTCTTGATTTAGCTAACTTGAAGCAAATTGTGTGTCATATCTGACAACAGCTTTTCCCAGATCATCAAAGTATTTCAGCACCAAAAGCCCGATTTATTTCAGTGGGACCTGAAATAGAAATAATGTGCTTTGAGGGCAGAACTCCCCCCCTCCCACTCTCCCCCCCACCAGGGTCTATTAATAAACCCTGAGAGTTATTCCACGGTTAACCTTTTGCCATGGTGAAAATTGGCCAATTTATTCTTATTCTTGGTTTCCTGACCCTGTAGCCAGTTTTTGCTAACATAAGAAATGTTTCGCCACTAAAAGCATACAAATTATTTGTAATCACTTCTTGTGATCAACTGTACGACAAACTCTCTGAATGCCTACATAATTGACACCAACTAATAATCCTTTATATTTGGTGCTTTACTGCAAAATTCAAGCATTTGATTGGTCTAAATACTGCATTTCCCCCATAGAGAGTTGAAACTGCTTGGCTCTTTTCATATGCTATGACAAAAATCTCATCTGCATTCTCTGCTGTTATTTCTTCCTCATGTCAGCAAGCTACATCTTCATCTATTATATAGATTTTTTATATCTCAAGATCCTTGATTATGTATGAAATGCCGTGTCAACCTTTTTCTCTTGCCTTTTTTTGACACTTCTTTTCAAATATAAGCTACAGTCTGAATCTGAGCTATATAACATGTGTTGACTATATTAAACATTATTCATCCCATTTAAAGGATGTTAAATTCCTTTTGATAGATTTGGGGGGGGGGGTTCCCAAGTAAAAACAGTTCCCGAAGGTCAACGGTTTAACCCTTCTTCAGTAAATCATTTTGGTTCCAGGCAAGTTTAACATACATTGGATCTAGAAAACTATACCACATTCCAAATTCTCATACCATTTAGAACTATAGGCAGGGTTAATGATAACCACTATACTGCAGGTTAAAATAATAACACTACCTGTTGGAATAATAGATAAAGATGTCCAGCTAGCAGTAATGCACATTAAATGAGGACAGGAAAACTGCAGAATGATGTATTAATAACTCTGGAGAAGTTGTAAATGGCTACTTTAGGTTATGGCTCATGCTGTGGTATTTTGAGGCAACTGGAAATCCGAGGAGTCAAGTTAAGCATTCTTCAATAAAGTATATATCTGTGGATGGGATAGGATTATTGCCATATATAGTTGCCTGCCCTTCCACTTTCATTACTGTGGTGAAAATTGATACATATATTCATATTTCTGGTTACTTATTAATTTTCCGCCAAACCAGTATTTCAGCTCTAAAGTATATATACAGTATTAATTAACTCTTGTGATGGACTTTTAGAGAAAAATAACTAAACTGTAAATATTTTACACCAACTAGTACTCCATTTTCAAAAGAAAGAATTCAGTTCATTATATTTTGTGGAAATAAAAGGATATGGGAATAAGATTTTGCTGATCTCCAGTGGTGTCCCAGTGACAGAAGTTTATTTGACCTAGTGCAGAACAGCGCAGAAGGAATGAGATTTTTGCATATTCAACCTTCACCCTTCCCTGAATCCCCCAGTATTCCCCAAAACAACCCCCAGAGGGTTGGGGGACCCTTCAGAACATTGTAGGAAGTTGTCAGGAGCTGCAGGGGAAAGGCAAATCAGCTGAAATAGCTTACCTTCCTATTCTACTGATGGGTCCATCTACTGGATCAAAGAGCCTTCCTCAGTTGATGGACAGCACTGGACCATTTTTGTTGTTTTTCCTTCAATGTATCTTTGGGCAAACATACTACATTGCATTAACAGACTCTTTCAAATTCCAGGGAACAGAATTTAAACTTCAGCTTGAAGTCACAACCGTGACCAAATTTGGGGGAGTTATGCAAGTGCAAAAAGAGGTCATAGTTGTACAGGAAGAACATTGAAAGTTTAATTTATTAGATTTTATTAAATTTATATACTGTCCTTCATCTCAAGATCTCAGGGCAGTTCACAGAATAAAATACAAGGTAAAAACACAAGTAAATAATTAAAACAAAAACAACTAAATAATAACAGTCCCAATTATAAGGCTGTAGGATTATTAATTAGCCAAAAAGTTGGTTGACGAGGAAAGTTTTTGCCAGGTGCCTAAAAATATATAATGAAGGTGAACCTCCCTGGGGAAGGCATTACACAAATGGGGAGCCACTACAGAGAAGGGCCTCAGACAATGATTAAAGGGTACGGGTCGGTTTATATGGAGAGAGGTGGTCCTTGAGGTATTGTGGTCCTGAGCACTTTGAATTGGGCCTGGAAGCTAATTGGCAGCCATTGCAATTGGGCAGGGATCAGTTTAATATACTCAAACCGTCTTGCCCTAGTGAACAACCTGGTTGCCGAATTCTGCACCAACTGAAGCTTCTGAATCGTCTTCAGAGGCAGCCCTACATATAATGTGTTGAGTAACGCCCTTTCTTTATGATCAGCCTACCATATAACAATACAGTGGTACCTCAGGTTAAGTACTTAATTCGTTCCGGAGGTCCGTTCTTAACCTGAAGCACTATTTCTGGGTTAGCGGACTCTGTAACCTGAAGCGTATGTAACCTGAGGTACCACTGTATACAGCTTTCCTGTTTCCAACATTATAACCTGTGAACAGCTTCAAAACACATGAAATTAAGGCAAAAGGAGCATGTAAGAAGGTGTTCTTTGCCTCTGGTGAGAATAGGACAAGCCGCTTAAATTGCAGGGATGTTGAATTCACATCAACCTTGCAAGCAGAGAAGGACCTTTCACTATCAGGCCAGTATAGCAATGGAATAGGGTGGTTATGGAATCTGTGCCCTCAGAAAACTAAGGTTGGCAACATCCCATGATATGTTCATAGCATAGCATTGAGTGATACTATGAAACCATATTTTGCTATGATAATATGAAACTCATATTTGAAACCGCATGATGGGTTCATATAATGAAGTAGTCATTTTCATGTTATCATTTTATGGCACATAAGTTCCCCTCTTCATAGAAGAGTATTTCTTCCACTGTGAAGTACTCCAATCCTGATTGCTGACACATGATGGAAACTTCAGACTCCTACATGATCATCGTGATGGTTATGTGGAAAATCATGGTTGCGTAAATCCAGTCTTCATGTGATCTAATAAGAAATGTATATAAAGCATAGCATAGGCTATGCTTTGCAGGTAGCATTAAAAGGCAGCTTTGGAAATGTCTCCTGGCTCTCATTTGATGCTATCATTCTGAGGAGGAAGGGCCTGCTAAAATGTCTAGAAGCTAATTTCGTTTTTCTGTGCTGTAAGAGAATAGCTCTCTTAATGCAACAATAAGGAACCAATTCTTATCTGCCAAGCATTGGAGAGCACGAACTTGACTTCTTTGACACATTCTCTTCGGTAATATATATGTACAAATTGGGTTGGGGTTTAACCACAGCAGTTTATGCTCTCTGATAGCCTCTGTGTGAATTGATGTGTCGAGTTACTTCTTACAAAAACTTGGCATCCTTGTTTAATTTGGCTATGTCCAAGTAAATCGGCAGTTGATTCTTCCCCCAGAGAGGGAATTACTTTGGGGCTCAAAATGTGTTATTTTCATCCTTTAGAATCCAAGATAAAGTTTGAATTTGTCTTTGTTTTTGGACATGTACTTAGGTGCATCACAATGTGAATCTGTGCAAGTGTTGCAGTACTACAGTACCTGTAGCGAAGTTCTATTGTGATTTAGCATGTACTGGAGATGTGAAAGTAGATAAGTTTTCAAGGCTGAGAAAGGTGAGGGATTGAGGATTACAGAAGAGCTCTCAGAGTGTTCAGAGTTGAGTTGTTTATTTATTTATTTGATTTTCTGCTTTTGCTTTTTTAAAAAAAAAAAGTGAAACCAATTATTATTGCAACCAAGAGGGGAAATCATTATGTAAGCATAGATGCTATTAGTATGATGTATTATAAAACTGACATTAGTCTTCTTCAGGGTATGAGTGCACAAGTTTTAGCTCTTATTCTCATTGCCCTTCAGGAGTTGGAGGGGACTGTCCGAAGCCAGGTGATAGCTGATGTCAGTCATATTCATAATAGGTCCACTGAAATCAGTGGGTGTATTTTGAGAATGTTTGAGTTGGATATCACCTATAGAAGGGTCCCACAAATGTTAGAACCCTGTAAAATCAGAGGACAACAGGGAAGAGCATGTTTGACTCTATGGCTTCAGACCACCTTTATGTTTCCACTTAACTCTGAATTTGAACATCTGAAGAGGGCTTTTGTAGTAATTACTGATATGCTCGAGATCTGTTTCAGCAGAGCAGTTCTTTAGCACAGCACAGTGATTGTTCCTGAGATGTTCCCATTCCATGCTCTTTAAAATTTTAGCCTGTCTCTTAGTGACGATGGGTCATCACCTGAGAATTTTGTACTAAAGTAGGTTCCTGACATATGATTGCTACAACTTTAAAACATGCCTGTTCACCCAGGTTTCTGCTAGGGACTGATCTGAAGTGTGAATTGCAAACTGGTTTTTGTGAATCCGCTGTTTTACCACATTGTTGTTGTATTTTTTATTTTATTGTTTTTATATTTAAGACTGTGTTCTGTAACCTGCCCTGGTTTATGAAAAGTGATGCTGGACAGAATATAGATTCAAGTTATAAATAAAATTAATTGTCACCCCCGGGTTGGATGATGAAAACATGCTCCTCACCTTGCCTGTGAATTAATGCTCTAGCTGTGGCTTTGTTGCTAGAAACACTGAGTGGGTGGTCAAGACCCAAAGATTACCAGGGTGGGTGGAACTGGATCAGTAATAAGAGGGGCATGGATGTCTGAAGTACATGGGCAGGCTTAGAAAGCTCTTCTGTAGAGACAAAAAAAGAAGGTTATGCTAGGCAAGAGGAAGAGGAGATGAGGCAGCCAATTATCCACCATTTCACAGAGATCTCCCTTGCTATTGAATCAATTCATAGCTGCTGTTAGAGAAGCAAGAAAGAAGACAAATGGTGATATAGGGAAAACACTTGCACAGATGCTGTGTATAACTCCTGGAGACAAAGGACTGAAGATAAATACTCTGTTCTTACAGTTTCACATACAGTTTCAGTCTTCAGGCTGCACTCCTGTGCACACTTACCTGAGAGGAAATATCATTGCACAAGTCTGGCTGATTTTTAATTAGGCTATAAATTTAGTTTGAAAACTGATTGACAGAACTGTAGCAACCAAAGATCCCTGATACTGAATGGTGGAATCCAGCAACAGGGAACTGGCAGGGAGTCAATCCAGAAGTACTGCAGCTAATGTTTTGTGTAGAGAAGGCGAAACCTGAGTCTGTCTTTGTATGTACAGCTAAAGACATGGCAATATGGGCTGGTGATAGATGACAAAGAGGCCTAGAGTGTGGGGAAAGAATAAAGGGTGGGGGGGATCCAATCTGAATAAACCCCACCCATCCCTATTGGTACCAATATAGTTGCACCAAAAGTCTGGGTGTGGTCCAGATTTCAGCTGGTGAGAGAACAGATGAACTTCCACTCCTTATGCAATGTATTCACCATGTAACTAACTAAAGAAAAAACTAAAGAAAAATTAAAAACGTAGCTGGACATTGTGGGTATAGCTTAACGTTGAGATAGTGGTTTTTAAACATGTCATACGTTATATTATAAAGAAGACTGTAGCTAAAAATGAATGCCTGTGTGGGTCATAAAAATCATATGAACCAGGGATCAGCTGACATTAGTGGAAACACAGAGCTGTCATTGCAACTTAAAATGAACTGTTGGAGGGCAATTTTCAGAGGGGCAGCCAGTGTTAAACTGCTGCAGCAAAAACAACAGGGAGCCTTGTAGCACCTTAAAGACTAAGAAATGTAGTATAGCGTAAACATTTGTGGACCAGACTCCACAAAAGCTTATGTCATAATAAATTTGTCTTTCTAAGGCGCCACAAGACTCTTGATTTATCTTGTTGGGTGACAAGATTTGTACATGAGAATCAAGTTGGTGAAACTTTGACATTCAGAAGTTAATTTTTAAAGGCGAATTCCTAGCATAGAACCACACACATTTGCCTCTTCAAGTATGGTACCTGTGTCTCTTAAGATGGATTTAGATACAGAGGGCTGAGTCTAAAGCATCCATTAGTTCAGTGGAAGGAGATTTTGTTGGAGGAAGTCTCCGACTGGAGAAAAGGAACCTTTGGATCCACCTCAGGTTATGTTAAATTTATCTATGGGGTAAGGTAGGTGTGTGTGTGTGTGTGTGTGTGTGAGAGAGAGAGAGAGAGAGAGAGAGAGAGAGAGAGAGAGAGGAAGAGAGGAGAGAGAAATGAATGAATGAGAGATTTCATTCAGGGTTGTGTGTTTTATCTGATAAGTAGGGCACTGATCGCAAAACTCTTTATCTAGGTCACTGTCAGGGATCATTTAGGAAACTGGTATCAGTATTTTAATGGTCCATTGATTGCTTTGACTAATTTTGCACTTTAATGCATGCAGAGATTGGCACAACAAGCTGCATGCCAGGATAAGAATAGTAGGTTAATGCAAGCTCTCATTAACCGACATGAAACAATCACAGTGAGAAATGGAATATTTCTGATTAGCACAGTGTCAAGTAAATCTGGCTTTCAGTTTTGGGAACCAAAGAAGAATCGCTACTTAAAAAGACAGTATTTTTCAGTATTTATCTCACAATGGCTTTTGACACGCTTATTTTTACTGGGAGGAAAAGTGCAGTAACTTCAGTGTCTGGGTGGAAGCTGTTAGTAAATGTTGACATTTTAATGATATCCACTGAATAGGATGTGGAATGTGTGCCTAGCGTGAATAAATTTGCTTGTTGTCTGAGGCAACCATCAGGAAAAGAAGAAAGGTTGTAGGATTTTTGGCAGGTTCCTTGCATGTAGTATTTAAAATAAAATTACTTAGTTTGTGCAGCAGAATATTCAAATTTATGTGACCATGGTCTATATTTCATCTTTAACCCCCTGCTTCATCCCTTCATTTCTCCAATCCATAGTTTTTTCAGAAGAAGGAGATCTGGAAACAGAAATGTACTGTCAGAATGATCATAATAGTGTGATGTTGAATTTCTTCCACAGTGAACATACGTGGAGAGCCATAATTCTGGCCATATAATATCTATACTGGCTTCCAGTTTCTTTCTGTGTTCCATCCAGGGAGCTGGTTCTAACCTTTAATACCCTAATGGTTGAGGACCAGTGTACTTGGAGGACTGTCTTCTCCTCTAGAGACCTGCCCAAGGATTAAGTTTTGTATCAGAGGCCCTTCTATGGGTGCCCCCACCAGGGGAAGTCAGGCCGGTGGTCAATGCAGAGCAGGCCTTCTCAGTGGTGGTATCCCATTTGTGAAATGCTCTTCTGCAGCGAGGAAGACACACACCTCAGAAGACAAATTAAATTTCTTTACCTAAATTTTCAATGCTTCTTACTTTTACAACCTTATCTTTTTGCTGCTATCTTCACTTATAAATGTTAATAATATTCTGTCAACTTTCTTTTGCTTCAGCTTTTAAGGTTTTTTTTAAAAAAGTGTCTTAATTATTTTTCTGCATTTTGATATTTTTAATTATTTTGCACATCACTCTTGAATATTTTAATGCATTTTGTATGTAAAATATAAAATTGTATATAAAGTTACATAAAGGATGTTTTGTATGCTAATAGCACAAAGCAGAGGTATGTGTTAGCACACCTCTCCCTTTTTTTAGTGTCATCTTCTCTGCTGAACTGGCAGATGTTGTTAAGGATGACTAATGAATGTGTCTAGATTCATTTTTGCTCAGATGATGGTAATTTTAACCTCTACTGGTTCAAACCTTTGCTTTATATAAAGCCAGAAGAAATGTTCTGAGCAGATTATCCACAATCTCCTCTTTCCTGGTACTTGTTTTATGATTTATGAAGTTGCAGGGCAGTTTTGGCCAGATAGAGGGAGCTATAGCTTATGAGTGTAAAATACTAGCCATTCATAAAAGCAAATTAGAAAATTGGGAGTTATCTAAGTAGAATTTTGAAATAGTCTTCACAAGACATAGTCTTCACAGAAAAATGATTTGATTATTTATGATTATTTATTTCGAGACTGTGTCACAAAAACTCCTTCCCCCTCATTTGATATTTTGGTGCCAAGGGGCATATTATGGTTGAGTCAACATATAAGGCAGATGTGTATTCAAAACATTCTTGTAGGGAAGTATAGTCCATAATAAGTATGTTAGTCTTCAAGGAGCCACAATAGTCTTTCTTATTACAGTGGTACCTCGGGTTACAGACGCTTCAGGTTACAGACTCTGCTAACCCAGAAATAGTACCTCGGGTTAAGAACTTTGCTTCAGGATGAGAACAGAAATCGTGCGGCGGAAGCGGGAGGCCCCATTAGCTAAAGTGGTACCTCAGGTTAAGAACAGTTTCAGGTTAAGAACGGACCTCCAGAACGAATTAAGTTCTTAATCCGAGGTACCACTGTATTATTTGGCAGCGAATCAGTGGGTAGGTTTTGTTTCATGCTTGGTGTTAGATACCTGGAGTCAGGAAGGAATTTTCATGAATCATATTGACCAGTTATCCTGGAAGATAGGTGCTTTCTCCTCAAGAATGTAAGTTCAGCTGTACTACTGGAACTGTCAATTCTGTAGTCACCTCAGGACCAAAGAAGATGTGACTCTAAATGGGTTGTGCCCAACTAAGTTATTTTCAGAGTAGACCAGTTGACATTAACTAACCTAGGTTAGCCAAGTTCATTTATTTTAATGGGTCTACTCAGAGCCATCCCAGCCATGAAGCAGGTAAGGTCACTGCTTCAGGTAGCAGAAGCCTCCCAGGTAGGACACCTGTGGCTGCCCCACTTGCCCCGCTCCCATTGGCACCACTTTTGGGAAAGATAGTACCTGAAATCTTGCAAAATATTGTGGAGCATGCAATATCTCAAGCGATTTGGGACTCATCTGACCCCAATCTGGAATAACCTTTTCCAAGATCAGTAACAATGTTGTTGCCACTTCTCCTCTTGCAGCAGAGCAGGCAGGAGCTGGTAAGTGGTGGCAGCAGCAGTGGCAGCAGCAGAGCAAAGTGGTACGCCCCATTTTGCCTCAAACAGCGAAATGGGACACACTGTCTCTACTTTGAGTAGAAATAATACTGGATATAACCCATTGCATCTTTGAATCCCATGCTTGGGATTCCTTGTGTTTTCTCGGTAGAGTTCTTCATTAAAAACCTATTCAGCATGATACAAAGGTATTATACAGGCATAGGCAAACTCAGTCCTCCAGATGTTTTGAGACTACAATTCCCATCATCCCCGACCACTGGTCCTGTTAGCTAGGGGTGATGGGAGTTGTAGTGCCAAAATATCTGGGAGGCCAAGTTTGCCTATGCCTGCTATTATATGATGCGAACAGGAACTCCAGGGGCAAACAAGAGCCTTGGAGAAAGCCAATCTACAGTGGAAAAACAGCACAAAGCAAAAGCGTAAACTCCTTTCTGCCATGCTGCTGCCCAATCCTTGCTGCCTTTCCCCTCCTTGTGCTGGTCCCGGCAGTGACACATGGCACTGACAAGATGGGAGAGCAATGCAGCTGCCTATGATAATAGCAAGAAATAAACAATAACATTAAAAATCACGGTGACCTACAATACAATTACAACACAGCAAAAACAAAATTACCAGATCAAACAAATCACTCAAGAGTAGAATAAGATACTGTAGCACAGAATAAAACAAATAATACGAAACAACTAAGGGAAATGTATCACAGAGCTAAACTAATACAAAATACTAAACCACAGCATAATAAAAATGTAAAAAGGCCTGCAAAAATAAAAAAAATGCTGAAAATACATTAAAGTAGGCACCAGGCAGGGACTCTATAGTTGAGAGACCACTGCTGAAAAGGCCCTGTATTTTGTAGCCACCCACCTGTGGAGAAGTTTCTCAGCTGATGAAATCTCAGCATCAGTACTTCTGTCTTGCCTTAGCTTATTGCCCACAATCCAGTCTTTTATTACAGCGAGGCACTGATCTAACACTTCTGTGCCTCATTTGGATTCAGTGAGTGTTGCCCCTGTACTGCTGACACTGCACTCCAAATTCCCAGATGGGGTCATACAAACCACTGAGTTTCTGTGTATGGGGATAAGATAGAACCCTGTGAAACCCCAAAGCATACATTTGGATGTGTGCCCTCTGGTCAGGGGCAGTCTGTGCATTAGGCAACGTATGGCCATTTGCTTCTGGCAGAGAATCCACCCCCTGTCCTCTCCCTCCCTGCTCCCACCGGGGAGCAGCTGCCAGCCCCACCAAGGCTTCTCCCACGCTGCCCCATTGCCCTCACCGCTTCCACAGCGCCCTCACTGCTGCATTGTGGCCAAAAGCGAAGGTACCATTACGGTGAAGGGGCTGGCAGCAGTGTAGGGACAGGGAGCAAGGTGAGGACCCAGATCTGTGGGAGTTGTCATAATGGGGGCAGGGTGACCTGGAGGTTAAATGTCTTGGGCCAGCCCTGCCTTTGGTAAACATAAGACCAGAGCACAATCTTGTGCTTCTTTGGTTATGTTATGCCCTTCCAGTGGGGAGCCACATGGCCCCATCTCTAGCCACTTTCCAACAGACAGTAGGAACCCAGTTTATGTCTGTGGGCTCTGGACACTATTACTTGATTTTAACAACAGTGTTGTTATATTTTGAAGTGGATTTTGTTTTTCTAGCTTAAGGTTTCCCACACTTGAGTCTCCTGTTGTTTTTGAACTACAAATCCCATCATTCCTAGCTAGCAGGACCAGTGGTTAGAGATGGTGGGAATTATAGTCCAAAAACAGCTGGAGACCCAAGTTTGGGAAACCCTGCCCTAGCTGTTTGAAAGTGTTGGGTAATTATTATTTTTTTTATTGTCTATGTGTTTACCACTAGCAGATTTGGTTATTTTCTTTTAAATATAAAAGTGGTACGTAAGTATTTTAGGGGTAATAAATACATTAATAACTACATAAAATGTGTAGTCTCAAAGTAATGAAGTCATTGGGCAGTTTTTGTAGTATGTTCATGTCTCTGGTAGTACTGAGGAAATGATATGGCCCGCATATCCACAGCATGTAACAGCTGCCCCCACAAATTCCACATCACCAGGCAAACACCAGGCTCCCAACCCCTTGTTTTCCTCACAACACTAATGGTGGAGGACAGCAGCTTTTGCAGGAGAGAAGTGATGAATGAGATGAAGGGCTTATCTCTTCTCCCACACGATTTCTTCCCTAAGCTCTCCCTCCTCCTTCACAGAAGATGATGGGGGAAACCTAAGTGTTCCCCACATTATCTGACAAGGACATGTTTAGGAGACACACACCTTTGCTTGTACATGCACAAGGACAACAGGTAACACTGTCCCTTGCTTAGCTCCTGACACCTTAAGCAGTCCTGCAAGCACTTATTTTGGCAGACTGATAATTTAAAAGATAATTCTCTTCCTTTTACACCTCATTTCTTTCTTCTCATACTGAAGAAAAAGAATGTGAGCAAACGTGTGGGAGGGAAATGTTTTATTCCTGTCAGACTTGGCAGAATCTCTTTATACAATCTAGTATTGCCATTGGATATGAGTTTGCCTTCATACCTGTGCATTGTGATACATTAGCATTACCAAATTATTTTTCTTTTAATTTTCTTTTAGATTTTCTGTGCTTTTTTCTGTATTCCAAGTTTATGCATATTATTAGGCCTGGGTAAAACTGCCCAGGATTCCAAATCACAAAAAGTCTCTTTGAGGGTTTATTTAAACTGCCTAGCTATTCTGCTAATTACTGCTGCTTCCAAAAGAAATAGACATCCTTCAGTGACGAGCCTTCACAAATAAGAGACGAACATGGATGTCATTGCAGGATATTCTAACATGTATGACTAATGCTGCAAATGAAATATAAGCTGTCCATACAATATGACATTTTACTCAAGCACAAAACATTCTCTGTTTGCTAATTACAACTAGCAGCTTATTCGAATGCTGGTGTTTTTAATTAAGAGCTTATATACCAGACAATCTCTATGGATTAAAAATAAATGTTTTGGTCATTGGAAAGATAGGCACTGTCCTCTAGTGGAGAAAAGGTGCCACAACAGCAACCTGGAAATGCCCAGCATTTTACTAATTAGAGAAATACAGCAGTGAGACCAAATGTTGTCATTGCTGATGCTATTGGCTGTCTTCAAGCAAACACCCTCTGATGCTCTAAGGTCCTCCTCACATTCTGTTCGCTTTGAAACCAGGCTACATAACAAGAAAAACTCTCATTTTAAATCACAGAGAAGCTTTTTGATTAAAGCCTCTGCCTGAATCCAATTAGCTGGAACAGAAAGTGCATCTTTATCACTGGAGTCTGCATAATCATGTTGTCTAGATTAGCCTGATTTTCCCCCAGTTTAAATAAATAAACTTGAGCAAGGAAAGAGTATGTTTATCTTTGAAATGTGTTTGTTGGTACTGCTAGTTTGTTCAGGTAAAGTGTGATTATACTTTACAACATAAGGAAACCAGTTTTTATTATCCATCACTTACCCACTTACATCTCAATATTTTATATTGGCTTCAGCACCGCATGGTCATTTATATATTGCTGAACTTGTCTTAAGATGTTGTTGGGGCATGAATTAGGAATTATGGGCTCATGGAGAAAGTTGAGATTTCAGACCATGATGCAGCAAATTACGGGGTAGGAGGGAAGAGGCACAAAATATATCTTTATTGCAACTGTAAAGTTAAGCTCTTTACAAGGCTGTAAACGTTGAGGTGCAATGATATTGCATCTGCAAGAAGTGAAAGATGTGGTTGTTCACGGGAGTCATAATGTGCCTAGTCATTGTCCAAATTGCATCATCTTTAGACCAGATGTTCAAAGCTTAGCTCAAAAATGCATTTGCAAAAGCAGTAATTGCTTAAGGCTCTCTATGAATTACCTGCCATTTAAAAATCTGAAGGAACCTCAAAGATTGGCTAAAGCATGAAGAAGTGAATCTTGCTAGAGTTGTTCTTAGATCTGGGGGGCGGAATAAACTGAATAAGTTTATCTCCAAACCATTGATCGTCAAATGGTGGGTTTGGACCCACAGCTGGATCGTGGTTCATAACAGCAGCATTACCACCATGCAAATATATGATTAAAGGGGGGGGGGTGTGTTCCAAAATGCATTTTTGCATTAAATGTGGGTCTTGGTTCTGAAGAATACTGATCCCATTCCCACCCACACCCCATAATATAGATGATCCTTGATGGTTGCTTCCTATAATTTAGGATAGATGAGCCCAGGGCAGAAAGCTAGAAACATGTGTGTGAAACAATGGCTGAGGCTGCATTTTTCAATGGAATGCACACTTAACTGGCAGTAAGCTCAATCTGCACTTACTAATACACACATATGGGAAATAATATGAAGAAAGATTGGTGCGCATTACATCCCAATTTTTTTTATTAATAACCTTCTGATGTCTGCAATGTTTTTGTATCTCATCAACAAGTGGCATGATGCACGTGTGTGTGAATTCCAGTGAAAGCAACAGATTCACTTTTGGGAGTACATATAGCCTTGTTAAATAAGAAACTGCACTTCCCAAAGCAAGAACCAACATCCCCTATTCCTTGTGCTATTAGCTCAAAGTAACAAACAAGGACATCAGTAACAGCAGTAGTAGCTAGTCACAAAGATCCTGCCTGCATGACCCACCACTGACCTTCTCGATAGTTTATTGTCAAGCTCAGCCAGCCTGGAAAGTATAGATTATACAGCAGCCGCAGCCTCGGTATTAATTTATAGTGGAACACCTGGCATATTAATGGCCCTTGCTCAGCAGTAATCTGTACAATATTGCTGGGAGATGGTGCTTCTTTCTTAATTTATTTCCCAGGCGTAAATATTTCATATTTAACAGAAACTTTGAATTCCATGTTTAAAAATACACTTAAATATTTCATCCAGGAGGGGAAATCCCCATTAATTTAATGAGAAGAGAGTTCTTTTTCTGAGGTTTGTCTTTTTGACATTACCTCCCTCCCCCTTCCTTGTTGATTCAGGAGATCCTTTTAAAAGATCACCATGCACACATTAATATGCACCTGTAAATGGTTGACGGAACCCTCTGAGTGTGAAGTTCCATCTCAGCAGGTTGCTTCATTCTGGCTGGAAAAGCTCAGCAGGCTTTCATGGCTCAGTACCCCCATGAGCATGAGGTTGGTGATTAAGGGATAACTTGGCCTGCAGTCCAGCTAGCTTAGTCTGTACACTGATTAGACATCAACAGGTGAGCGATGCTGGGTGGAAAGTACTCAAAGGAAAAGTTGTGAGGCTGGTGGCATGGGAAAACAGAAGGAGGCCTTCTTCCTTCCTTTTGAGGGATACTTGATTCCAAGATGCACTCCATCCGCTAAAAGTAACGCTCATGGTCATTGCAGCCATTGCACAGCAGCAAGTCAAGATTTGACATCAACTGACGATCCTGCAACAAATGCACAATTATGATGCATGTCTATCCCATTCGTCACGTTCACACTATATTTTTACATGTTCACCTAAAATATCTAAAGTGAAGCCATTGTAATATAACATCTAATGATGGGTGAGTGTTTTGCAGAGTGGAAATGGCTTCTTTTCCCAAAAGATGTCAGTCAGCATTCAGGGCAACCTATTTAACAAGTTTTTCAGCATTCCATACACCGGCACGTTATTGTTTTAGATAGTCATGGTTATGCTGGTCTGAATTTTATGTGTGTGTGTACTTTGTATCATTTAGTTTACCTTTGGGACATTTTAGATCTAGTGCTTTTCTGATACCAGTAATCTTTTTCTGTTGTATATTGTGATGGTGCTGAAACTTAACACTTATGGATTTAGAAATACAAGTCCTTGGGAGCTCGTAGTGCTTGCCTCAAACAGTATTATTGCTTCAGTGATATAGAATGAGAAATGGAAAATAAGGTCTAAGTGACTGCCCGTAATACTTTGACGATGGGATGCAACAACATTTTGAGCACCAAGGGCCACATTCCCCCAGAGCACTGGCGCATAGCTGTCAACTTTTTTTAAGGGAAATTCCCTTATTCTGAATAGGATTCCTCGCAAGAAAAGGGAAAAGTTTACAGCTATGCACTGGTGGAGGAAAAGGAGTGTGGGGGGGAGCGCACCGCCCCCAGCAGTGCAATCCCAGTGGGATGCCATCGTGGCTGCTCCCCCACCCGCGCTGGGTGCCACGCCCCCGCAGGTGGCGTGCCATGCCCCCAGGATGCACGCGAGCCCCGCCCCTGCCTGCTCTCCACCCCCGGTGCCGGAGCATGAAGCGCCGCTGCTGCCCAAGAGGAAAGTGTTTTGGGGCCACATAACTGAAGCCAACCAAAGAGCATGTGCACTTCAAAAACCATAATGACACTTTATGTATCATGCTCTGTGGTTGGATTGTATGATACTAACAAGAGTGTTGGTGGTTGCGCAGAGGTATGGGGGAACAGAAAGAGGTAGGCTGAGGGCCACATTAATTTAATGCAGCCTGCAGGATTCTCATCTGTAGTATGATAAATCACTTTCTAAGGGAAAACATTAATTGTATGATCCTTGGGTTCTGTGTATTGTAGAGGCATAGTGTATGAATTCTGTGGCCATCCCATATTTGGAAAATCAATGCTTTGAAAGAAGACCATATACTTAATCTGTCTGTGGTTAGCTGCCTGTGGATAATCTTAGTTCAAGGACTAAGATTAGCCTCTATTCTTTTGTAACTAGTAGATCTATATTCCGCACTAGATAATGTGTCTGTCAATAGTTTGACAATATTTGAGTAAAAATTGCTTCTCAAAAGTTACGAATGCTAAGGTCAGCTTTCAAGCTATGCTCTTTCAGGTTCTGTATGGGGAAACATTACTTAGCTGCTGATAATAAAATAAATCATTTTCGCCAGTTTTGGAATAACATGTTTTCTTTATTAATTCTTTTCAACAGGCCATTCTGCTAATCTAACCTGCCGAGCGTTCTTTGGATACAGTGGAGAAGTCAGCCCTTTAATGTACTGGATGAAAGGCGAAAAGTTTATTGAAGATTTGGATGAAAGTCGGGTTTGGGAAAGTGATATTAGGTAAAGTGAGGAAATTGTATATATTTTGTCAAGACTAATCTGCAATTCTTTAGTGAATTAAGTGCTAGGTGAAGGATGCTATAGACATTTATTTTTAAAATGCACTAAAGCATTGCAGGCCTGCTTTTCCACATGGTGCACTCTGGGACTGGCATAAAAGATGTGTTCTTTTACATGTACACAGTTATCTCTGAAAGCTCAAGTTCAACAATTTTCTTTTAAATGAAAAAATGCAGATTTTGAGGCTGTACAAAAGTATGTAGAAGAAGCTTCTATTATCTCCAGTTAGGCTAAATAATAATATGTTAAGGTCTACCATATTTCAACACAAGCATACAAAGCTCAGCTCTCATATAGAATATTACATGAACAGCCGACATGTTGCATTTCTTATCTAAAGCTTTCCCAAAGATGTACACCTACATACTCTGAGGCCTTTAAAAAAAAAAAAAATTGAGTCATGGATTTTCACTGGTTTGTGGGTCTGGTGATTTTGAGTATGTTCAGAAGGACCCTGAACTGTTTGTATTCTTTTTCTTTGTTGAACAGGGAGTATGAAATGTTTTATTTGCTTTGTTGTTTAAAATGGTAAAGGAAAACAAGGGATGGCAGGTTATCTTTACATGTTTTTTAAACCCAAAGTGCTTACATTCATCCTCTGTGGATATAGCTGAATTTATTTGCAATGAAAGAGGGGGCACATTTGGGGTTCTATGTGTGGCATGAGAGCAATGGAGAAACATCTAAAAATAAAATTTCTTTTAACATAGCAGTACCCTAGTTTACCAAGAAGGGAAGCAAAAGAGAGTAAGTGCCACTGAATTCAATATTTCCATAGAGACATGTGCAGGATTGCACTCCTGGTGTCAGATCAATCAGATAATCCTTTTTTTTCAACACCTGCTTTATATACCATAATTTCAAGAAATCTTTCTAAAATATTATTTAAAGAGCATGTAAACCTTTTACGAATAATTTGTGCACAACCCCTTGATATCTTATCAGGGTATGCTTAAAGATGTCAAATTAATTGCAGCTCTTATTAGTATCTGCAGAACCAAATGTCCTCATTAACAGTGAAGAAGAAAAAGGCATTATATAATTTAATTAAGATTGCATCAAACCATAACCAGATTTGAAACCAGGCTGCTTTCATTTCTGAGAAACATCACATCAGGATCATCTTTCAATGCGATGTAGTGTAAACAACATTATATATGGAGGGAAAAACCAAACTGATTTTTTCTTTCACAGAGTTCTTAAGGAACATCTCGGGGAACAGGAAGTTTCCATCTCATTAATTCTTGACTCAGTGGAAGAAGGAGACCTCGGAAATTACTCGTGTTATGTTGAAAATGGATATGGCCGCAGACTTGCTACCGTTATTCTACTTAAAAGGGGTGAATATTTTATTTTTTTATTCAAAAACTACAGAGATGGTTTACACTGTAAGAAGTTGATGTTTTGTATAGCTATCTCCCAATTTTTATTCCTTGGCTCCTTAGTCCTCTGTACACTGAGGGAGGGAAATGTTAGTCATTTCCCCCCTTCAGTTGGAAAAGGACATTTTAAAGAAAGAAAAAGAAAGCCATCATTAAAAATGGCTATCTGTCGAAGGAATGCAGTTAAATACACTTTTTAATAATCTTTATATAGAAAACACTTTTAACAACCGGTGAGATAAAAATTTACTAGAACTAGCCTGGCAGGAAGCTATTGACACTAGAAGTTTAATCATTTTCTGTAAGAAATAAGTCTAAATAATTCAAAAAGCAATAGGTTTGAAATATATCATGGGGAACAAAAAAAAAAGTTGGGAAACTTGCTCCTGATGAATTCCAGAGGGTTTTCTGTTTGTTTGGTGGTTGTCTTAAATGCTGTATTTAAAACTTGCTGCATTTATGGGGGGGGGGGGCAGGATTAAGGCTCTTCCACTCACGACCTACTAAAATCGTGGTACGGGGGCTGGGCACTCACATATGACAATCTCCATGTAACCCCACAACTTTTGGAGCAGCAGTTGTTGGATCTATGACCATATTAAAAAAAAAACCAGAGTGGGCCATTAATTTAATGCAGTCGTGCTTCTACCCAGATACGTTTACCATTCTGTACCAGCTAATAGTTGGAAGCATCAGTGTGGAATGAGTTTTCTGTGCCTTTTTGGTCATTGTTCAATGTCCAATGGCGGTGGAGTTCATAGAACTCCCCTTCTCATCCACCATTCAGAAATGTTAGTCTTTTAGCATGGTATGCATTTCTTCAAAATTGCTGTCCTAGGGCACCAAGAGTCCACAGAGCCAATTTCACCCAGTCAGGCACACTTTTCCAGCATTCACAATGTAGCCAATGAAAGCATGAATATAGGCCATTTGCTGGAGGTTTCTGTGGCCACATGTCACTCTAGATTTAAGGTCAGAAATTTAAAAAAACTAACCTGGCCCTAGATTTAATATTTGCATGATGCTGTTCTAAAAACAAGCTTGCATTATTCACAACAATAACAGCTACTTCACATTGCAGCCAAAATAATAAAATACAATAGGTGTGTCAAATTCATAACGAAGATATCACAAAAATTCAATATTACTTGACAGCATTTCAATTATTTATTATTTATTAAATTTGTGTACTGCCCTATACCCATTGATCTCGGGGCAGTTCACAACAATGACATTGTAATAGCAACAATGGCTACCTAGCAAAGTATCAGTTAAGATTACTATTGCACATGGTCTTTGAGGACATGATTTATCAGTAGTGCTGAGAAATTTTGCAAATAACAAAAAGTTAGAAATAGGAGAAGGGGTTTGGCAAGGAGAAATAGCAGAGGATTTGAATTGTTTGAGAAGTTACTTGATTGCATCTGTAAGATTTGAAATGTACCTGATGCATGCATTCAACATACTTTGCATTTTGACAACTTTTTCAATAAAATGAGAAATTAGCCGTGACAGATAAAACCAAAATCAAGCAGTGTCTCAGAGTTCCTAGCTGGAAAAACTCTGCATAGTTAGCAGGCTCCTCTTTTTCACCATGGCAACCTTTTAAGTAAGATTTCCTTAGACCTACATCTTGGCTATTAAAAAAAAAATGTATTACAAATTAATGTGGGATTATCTGGTTCTGTAGCAGGCCAAATGAGTTACAGTTCTCATTTTACCAATTTAGTAATTGTTATTATTTGTTAACATTACAACGTTGTAAAGGTATATCTCATATGGACAATTCTATTCAATTAATATTCAGGAAAGGAATAGTGAAAGAGTGCAATATTTCCATTTTAGCAATAGGACTTTCTGTTCTCCCCCCCCCCCTTGCCCAGCACAGCCTGTGCATTCCCTAAATCTGCTCCAGAGGGTCAGGGCAACCCCTAGAACAGATTGGGGAAGTGCAGGAGACGAGAAAAGAAGGGTGTTTCATTGCACAAGCAGAAATCCTTGTGTGATGGAACTTTCATGTGATGTTATTTGGATGCAACCCAGCACCTCCATTTCTAATTTATGTATGTTTGCAATTTTAAATTTCTAGCCGAGCTTTCAGCCAAAATCATGCCATTAACCTAACTCACAAATATGATAACAAAACATTAATATAATATGCAAACAATTTTTTAAACAACAGTTTTAATCATAACATGCAGTGCAGAGATAAAATGGTGAAGGCTTAAAATCACAAAATGTTGAAAGATCAAAAGCCCTATGAAAGAAAGAGTTTTTTAATCAGCTTTTTGCATGCTAAAGGTGCCTTAGCTGGACAAAACTCCTAGGGGGTAGAGTTCCAAGTAGAGGACACCACTCCTGAAAAAGGCCTGCTTTTGCTGCCCATCATTTTGACCTCTGATAGCAGCAAGATCCACAACAGGGCCATCTTCACAGCATGAATGAATGGTTTATGCATAGCACAACTTGTGGCTGTCTGCCAGTGTTCAAAAATGAAACCTAGCAGATGGAGGTGATACAACAACTCAGAATGGAAAACATCTACTCAGAAGTTGGAACTTGTTTGAGATCAGGGAGTGTTGTCTGAGAGTTGCTGGCCACAACCTGTTCTTGATGTATGTATATTTTTAGTTGCCTCACAGACAACTGAACATAAGCCTTCCAAAACAGGGGAGACAGCACAGTAGATTTGAAAGCCACACCACGACAGAAGTTGTATCTACGGAAGGGATTTTCCTCAGAGCGGCTAAGGTGTGGCTGTGAATGTGCTTTATCAGGCAGTGTGCTTTTGCATTATCAGAAAGTGATTCCAACAGGAACCCACAGACGCCTCCTCTTCCTCCGCCATTGCTCCGAAAGCCAGCGGGGGAAGAGCAGTGGGCGTGTGCACATGCGCACAGGTGCATGTGCTCCCGCGCACAGGCTATCCGGCCCACTGGCGAAAAAGTTTACCGACCCCTGGGCTAGACACCCAAGCAAGGGAAATCGCTAATCCCTACTATTTATTGCAAGGGCATAGGCATACTGCTTTATCTTCTATGTATTTCTCTCTCTCTTTTCAACTGTCTAAGCAAGTGGACATCTTACAGCAATTAATCCTGTATAATAGACATACACTGAATGAAGAACTAATTTCCTTATGTTTGTCCTGAACCGAGTGCCAGCCAGGTTCACTGGAGAGCTTTGCTCCCTTTTCCAAGCCAAGTCCACCCAACTTCTCATCCAGCTAGCTACACACAGGCCAATAAGCACAGTCCCCTTCTTTCTTTCACCTGCTTCCTATTTTTTAACCAGCTGCTGATCCATAATAAGGCAAGCTGTTGTATACAACAATTTCTAGGTTCACTTAGAAGCTTTTTTAAAAAGGCCTTTGGAAGGACTTTGTGAAAATCCAAATTGCCATTATCCATCAGACTATCTGTGTGTAAATATTTGTTGACACTTGCAAAGAAATCTAAAAGGTTAGCAAGGTAAGATGCCCATTTGAAGAAGTCACAATAATCCTTCTACAAACACACTTGTTTTATGTGTCTATCAATTCTAGGGGTTTTTTTCAGTCTCTTTCCTAGTGTTAAGGGTTGTTGAGTTAAAGCAGTGTTGCACATACCAAAGGCTGCAAATGTTTTGTGAAATGATTGGACAGGGGAAATGTTGATTCCATTCACTAATTTCATTGTTGTGAACAATTCTTTGCCGTTACAACCTGCACAAATTGTACTGGAGCATTGCACATGCTCATCAAACTCCAGCAGGTGCTGAAACTAATAACAAGCTCTCTATAAATGTATATATGGACGGGATTGTGCTGTCCTGCAGCTTTATACTTTCATGAGATTTAAATGCAAGCCGGTAGGAAGGCTCATAGTGTTTAAATATAAAAGCTCTTAATAATGCAATCTAACATAATAATAAATGGAGAAGGGACATACTCATTCAGTGGCACACTGCTGAAATATGAGGCTTTCACTCATCATGGAGCCAACCTCCTGCAGTCTTATTTAATTACACTGCAACGTTATTACAAAGTAGCCTCTAATTGTCTAATTACGTCTTCCATTTTTCAAAAAACTTGGGGTTTTTATGCATATAAAACTTCCAAGCTGACAAAGATGTAGGGGGCCTTTCACAAAGTTGTTTAGCATCTTATTTTGTTGTTTTGTACAAGGTTTATCTCATGGCTGTTTGTTACTACTCATTAATGCCTTCCTTGACTTGGACTACTCACCGTTAACTTTTTGCATGCCCTGTGACTCTCCTTTCAATATATGGTGTTAAACACTTCATGGCAATTCCCAACCTTTGCCTTCCTTTTTCAACTGAAACTAGCAATGTGGTGCATGCACAAAATTCAAATGTTCTCCCTCCATTCATGTTCTTAACCTGCTTTTTCCATCCAGATCCTTGATAAAAGCTTCTTCTAACACTATCCCAATATTTTACCATGATTATGATGCCAGCTGAACAAATATGCTGCTGCTTTCTGTTTCTTTGCAGCAAATGACAGTTTCTTGGCATCCATCGTCTCCTTCCACCATTTTGTTCTTCCCATCATCAAAGTTGCTCAACAACAGGACATTTTTTTATAATAAGGTTTCAGTTTTTAAGTATAGGTCTAGTCAAAACAAGTTATATGCTCCAGTCCTCTTTCTAGACACCTGGAAGTGCAGCCACTAACTGCCCTTATTTCTGGAGTAATTATGCTTATCTATCCATCTAGGCATACTTATCTATTTATATATAATTTGAGGAAAACACCACAGTCATCTGTTAAATAGTATACTTATTGACAATGGAATAAGTCACACTATACTGAGTGGAGCTTCTGAATTTATGTCCATAGGATCCAACAGTAGGCTCCCATGTATCTTCTACTTTTCATAGTTCTTTCTTATAAGAACATCTTAGCTAATCCATTAAGCAACCCTCTCATGCCATTAATGAAGTTGTGATATTTTGCCCAGGGCTATCCAGTACCTGAAAGCCGTTTCTTTGTCTAAATCTCTATTTTAAAAAAACTTGTCACTTTGGTAAAAATCCAGATATGAGGTTGAAGACCAATAGCAAATATATAATGGATGTTCTAAAGCTCACTCAGCCATTTGTAAAACTAGAAACAAACAACTTAGCATCAATTCGTCTTAATGGTCCTGTATGTCCAAACTTTAATGGATCACCAGAAATTGTGTCCCTGTGAATGTGTTTCAGTTTTTTATTTTTTGAGTGAAATTTCTGGATAAATGTTCCCCGACTGCTCCTCAGCTTTGGTCCCAACAGTGATTCAGATACAGATGAAGTTTCTGTATCTATCAAAACCTCTTAGAGGTTTTGTAATCAAACAGACTATACATTTTGTTAAATAAAATAAAATGGCTTATTCTTATCTTCAAGCTAAGCTTAGTAAATATGACAAAGTTATTAAGTGATGCTATATTCAGTTTGTGTCACATAAAAGATATTTCTTTCTTTCTTTGCTGCTTTTCCTTGCAAAAGATAAGTTGGTTTCTCCTCTGCCAACCACTCAGCTGGCGTGTGTGTGTGTAAGAGAGACAGGCAGACAGACAGATGTGGCTTAGCACCCTGTTCAGGTGTGCAAGAGAACTCTCTTGAAGGAACTCTCTGGTGCATTCGGAGCAAGCAGGATTTCTTTCCCTTCACATCAGCCAAGAAGCAAATCCTGCTAAGCAATGGATGCTTGCTTTCTTCCTTCTTTTTGCCTCTTCCTTGCACTTTCTGAATCCTTTCTCTGTTGCCATTTGCTTGTCTCACTTTATTTCACAATTTTTTTTATCACAAACTGTCTTCGGATTACACCGGACAAGAGTGTACACAGAGACTGAACATGGAGCCTGGCACACTTCCGTTGCGAAACTCTGCAAGCTATCTGTGCCTCCTGCAAAAGTCCTCCTCAGGCCTCTTTCTCTTGCCGGTAGCAGAGCGAAACACAGCGGTGAGAAGCAAAGTGCAGCACGTGTGGAATAAATCAGAGCAGACACAAGGCAGTCCTTATCTACTCTTGTCTTTAATCATGAAGAATAACATCATAAATTCAGACCTGGCGAGAACTGACACATTCTCCCTCTCGCATCGCGTCCGAGAGTCAGACTGAAACACTTAGAGTCAAACCCCTCCCTTAAGTGTTTCTAACCACGCCTCAGGAAAGAGACGTCACCAGAACTCTTTAACTCTGTGAGTTCTGAAACCATTAACACCCCCTCTCGTCACGAAACCTGAGGGAAACTGTGAACCCCTATTTACAGACCTCTTTGAGTTCAACTCACCTCCCATTGCCTTTTGCCCCCCACGGGCATCTATCCCAGGCAATTTTTGAATCCCTTCCACACTCCCAGAATCACACTGTGCGAAACCAACCCACGCACTGGTGACCTGAAACCTCTCCGGTGGAATCCCCTTTGTGGTCCGAGTTGACCGCCGGAGCACAACCTCGGGCGCTCCTCCTGACCCACTGGGGTCAGCAAGTGTGTCTCCAGCAAGCTCAGAAGACTCCCCCTCTGACTTGCTGCGTCTTCGGGCCTCTTGCACTTGGCTAACAGGAGATGAAGGCTCACTATTGGGTTCCCTCTTAACCTGTGGAGAAACCCACCCCTGTGCTTGACCATCATCAGCAACCTGGTCTTCAGCAACAGGCTCCGCCTCTGCCTCTCCTTCCTCCCTTTCTTCCTCCCTTTCCTCCCCCTCAGAATCGGACAAGCATTCTGAGAGAAAATCAGAACCATACCTAGGCTGTGACCAACCACCCTGCTCAAAGAACTCAGCATGCTTGCTGACCAGCAGCGTGGTCTGATCACCCTCTGGGTATGCAAACTTCCACCCATTTGTTGCAGGATCATACCCACAGAAGATCATGTCCTGGTACCTAGGACCACCCTCCTTCCGTTGCGCTGTTGGTATTGGCACTGAAGCCTTGGAACCAAACGAACGGAAGAAATGCACCTGTGGCTTCCTCTTGTGCAACAGAAAATACGGTGTGTCACCTACATCGTGATTGTAGGACCTGTTAAAAACAAAGCTGGCAAACTTCCCAGCCTCACTCCAAAAGCTCTGAGGCAGCCCAGAGTCACACAGTAAAACCCTGACAACTTCAGCCAGTGCTTCACTCCTGTGCTCTGCCACGCCTCTCTCTTGAGGAGACTTTGCACCCGTCACCTGGTGACGAATTCCCTTTTCCTTGAAGAACTCCTTCAGAGCAGACCCAGTGAACTGTGACCCACGGTCGCTCCTGAACTCTTGCACCTTGGTGGAGAACCTTAGTTCCACCTCCGCAACCCAATCCTGGATGAGTTGCGCCGCCTCTCTCTGCGACCTGAGAGAAAAAGACCATAAATTCTGAGTAAAATCATCCGCTAACAATAGCAGAAACCTGGCCCCACCCAGACTCTCACACTTCATTGGTCCTGTAAGGTCTGTGTGAATCAACTCAAAAGGTTTTGTGGTTACCCTCTTTACCCCGGGAAACCTGCACCTTTTGACCTTGCTACATGCCCTGCACACTAGGGATCCCTCACATGGCGTGATTTTACAACCTTTGGTGCAGCCTGGCAACCTTTTAACATCCTCCAGACAAGCATGAGACATTCTCTTGTGCCATACATGAACACATGAATCATGGCTGGGAACACTAGCACACTGCACCTGTGCTTTCCCTTCATTCCCACCACCCTCCAGAGGTGTTTCCAGAACAAAGAGATTGTCCTTGCTCTCCACGTTGACAAGTTGCCTCCCCCCTCTGGAAATGGAACAGGTATCATTTTCAAAACAAATTTTGTATCCCTGCTTCGCCAGAGCAGAAATCGATAACAGGCAACACTTCATCCCTGGTACAATGAAGCACTCCAGCTCCGCCTGCAAAACAGAAACATAGACATTTGCTGCTTTAGATACATTTCGTTTTGTCCCGTCAGCTAATTTACAAGTCATTCCAGTCAAAACAGCCCTGCAATTCCGCAGCTCCCCAGCAGATGGCGTTATCAGGTGATGACTCGCTCCTGAGTCCAACACCCACTTCACAGTTGTGTCCCTGCTGGCATTGCTCTGTAGCGTTGCCATGCCAACAAACGTCTGGCTGCACCTGTCCTTGGCAGCGTCCGTAACCGCAACTTCCTGCGTTGCTCTGAAGACTGGACTTATCTCAAAGTTCCCAGACAGCTCTGCAGCACGTATCTCCCTCTGCAGCAGATGGCTGGCCTTGAAGCCTTCAGCACTTTCCTGTTTCCCAGGCTTCGACTCACGACGCAAACAACTCTTGGCAGCCTTTGGAAAAAGAGGCTTTTCTGAGCTTTTACTGCTCACCGCCCCCCCCCCCCCACTGCTCACAGGGCTCCCAGGACGCTTTCCTGCACCCCCAGTGATGGGTAAAGGGCCCCCAGCAGCTTGCCTCTCTCCAAGCTCCTCACGCAGACATGTTGCATCACCCACGCAGCTTTTAGACTCTGCTAAACCAGCAGCACCAGCAGCAGTGGCAATAGTCCCTTCGCCCCCCTCAGGGGTCCCACAGCCTTTCCCAGCTGTGCACCGGCTTTCCGTACTTTCTTGCCTTTTTTTCTGTCCTGATGCAGCCATCTCCCGGCCCTTGCCTCTGCCCCCAGCTTCACACGCTTCCTGGAGAGCCACCCAAGCGACCTCAGGCTTCCTTGCATTCAGAACAATAGGCCTCAAATCAGCACTGACGTTCTCAGCCAGAAAAGTAAGCACACGCTCCTCAGCTTCACGTTGGCTTGCACCAGCCCCAGCTGACGTAGACATCGGCGTGACTGTTTCCCAGAGCTTGGCTCCAACTAGGGACAACTCTGCTAAATAACTCCACTCTAACCACGAGTTAAGAGTTAGTTTCGCACACGGCAGCTTAAGCTCAAAGCCGTGTTCCTGGGACTGAGCCATCTCCTCCTCCCCGGGGGCTGAGCTTACTCACGTCTCCCGGCTCCGGCAGATCGGCTTCTCCTCCCAGCGAGCTCCTTCCAGCTTCAAAGACACAGCTCCAGAGCTCCAGCTGGACCCCAGCAACTTTCCTGCTGGCTTCCCCCACACGTGGGACGTTCCTGCAATGCTTCAAAGCTTTGGCGAGCATCCATAACCTCTTCGGATTACACCGGACAAGAGTGTACACAGAGACTGAACATGGAGCCTGGCACACTTCCGTTGCGAAACTCTGCAAGCTATCCGTGCCTCCTGCAAAAGTCCTCCTCAGGCCTCTTTCTCTTGCCGGTAGCAGAGCGAAACACAGCGGTGAGAAGCAAAGTGCAGCACGTGTGGAATAAATCAGAGCAGACACAAGGCAGTCCTTATCTACTCTTGTCTTTAATCATGAAGAATAACATCATAAATTCAGACCTGGCGAGAACTGACACATTCTCCCTCTCGCATCGCGTCCGAGAGTCAGACTGAAACACTTAGAGTCAAACCCCTCCCTTAAGTGTTTCTAACCACGCCTCAGGAAAGAGACGTCACCAGAACTCTTTAACTCTGTGAGTTCTGAAACCATTAACAAACTGCTTCCCTGTTGCCTGTTCTTCTCTGCTGACACCTTCCACCTTCTCACACATTTCAAGTTCTTTTTTCCTCACACCTTTTCCTACTTTCTTTCACCTGCTATTATTGCCTTCCCTATAGACATTCACAGCCATTCCATCACACGTAACTGATCTGATCAGAAACAGCTAAAATTCCTTGTCTTCCCTCCTTCACGCACTAAAATCTACTTCTGCAAGGAGCAGGAAATGGAAGCAGGGACACTTGAGGCATTAGGAACTAACATTTCAGCATTCTAGGATAGTTCTATTCCTGAAGAAGTCTAGAAAACCATAGAAATAGTCTTCAGAGTGAATAGAATGCTCCTGCTCTATTTAGAGCTCCCTCAAGAGAGGTGTAGCTACTGTATAGGATCTGGGACATGTAAGAAATATGTACCTTATTGGGAAGAGACTTATACCTTTCACCTGTCACATTATTACAGCCCTTCCGGAAATTGTTAGAATGGATTTTTCATCAGAATAACACATCCTAGTTCAGGCACCATGTGTAGTGCCTCTTTGGCCTGGGTAGCTTTAGCAAGTGTCCAGCATGGCAGTGACAGCTTTGTAGCAATCCACCTGAAGGTCCTGACATACTGGTTGAAAATTTGTGAACTATAAAGATCAGGGATAGATGGCTTAATCTTCTGTATTGTTTTCCTAAGTTAGCACTTGTAGGAATTTGCTTCACTCATTCACTCCATTCCTAAGAAAGTGTCCTTAATTCTGTTGTTGCACAACAGCACAAATTTATACATGTCTACTCAAAAGTAAGACCCACTGTGTTCAAAAGTCACTTGTGTATAGGATTGTGCTGTAACTTGCTTTCAAGAGTATAAAAGAATACACCAATATCTCAGGAAGGAAATTTGTCCTTATTATGGTAGAAAAAGAATGATCGCTCATTTACTGTGTGATTGGACAATAGTAATGACAATAGTAATAGTAATAATTTCTTTAAATGTTCTTCACAATAGACTTTCATAGGCTTGTTAAACTCCTGTTTTATTTTTCAGCTTAAATTACTAGGCTGTAATACTTCCTTAGATTCCAGATAAGGTATTTCCCCCATATTTTTTTTAAGGCAATGGTTAAGGGCCATAACAACTGTTGGGACCATGAAGATAGCTTTGCTCATACTTACTAAGCCTTGGTTCATACATGAAGCCCAGGCAATACTGAAGTATCATGGTGGATGACATGTGCACGTGTATTCCTGTCTCCATTTTGGGATAATTTGAGTGTGAACTGAATGCTGTATTTGAACATCCAAACACAGAGAAATGTGATTCATGTGACCTCCCACTTCTTTGAGGGAAGGGGGGAAATCACATGAAACTACTAAATCTATGAACAAAGGCTATGGGTGGGATTCAACTAATGGTTTCCTTCAGTGGAAGCCCTCCACAGGGATATCCCTTTGCGCAATGATGCCCTCCCTCTTCCATGCACAAACACTGCACCACCCAAAACTGGCTTGTGGGGCCAGGACAGCCCACAGTGGGGAATTACTCTGTCATGCCAAAATGTTTGACCTGATAGAATGATCACCTTAGCTTAATGTTCAATTCCTCCCTATGTTTTTTTCAGTTTATGCTTCAAACCAATAACTGGGGGGTTCACATTATTCAGCATACTTGTTTTATAAGGACAGTAATTTTTACCTGCAAAAAATACTGTGGTCTTGATGCCCTGTTCAGATGTTTGAATTCATATGGTGATGATGGACCTTCCTTCTTCAGGTCTTCTCTGTGAACATGTGAGTGGTGGTTGGCAAGCTTGCTGGGGATAAGGCTAGCAGGTGCCAGCCCTGTGAACTTGCAATTCAACCAGTGGTTAGGCCTTAATGCTTTTGCTACTGATAAAATCACTGGCAAAACTATAACCAGAATGAAAATACCAGACTGTTTTGCAAGTGCAGAGCTACAGCCAGCTTAAACTGCTGATCTCATGAGCTTCTTCAGTCATTAGGAATCAATTATGCCTTATATTTCACAAAGTGATTGTGAGGAATAGGACTTGAGTGGACAAAAAGCAGCAACTGTTTTATAGTAGCAGCTGTTTTATAGCAGCAACTACAGATCTAAGAAATTCCAGATCTTTTCACTACAATAGAGCACAATTCTGCAAAATAGCTGATTTTTTCTAAAGGTGGTACAAACACATGATGTGGTGGTAACATACTTTATGTGTCAACATCTATTAATTGTTCCCAATGTTATGAGCAATTAGAATATCGTAATAGAAACAATAGTCTACTGCCTTAAAACTTCAGACTACAAAGCTTTATTTCACAAAATGTATATACTACTCGATTGTAGAAAATGACCTCAAATTGGTTTATACATGATACCGTGTGTTTTTAGAAAAACAAATTCCTTTTGCAAATTATTCATAGTTAATGCTGGTTAATAGAGATAATGCTACTCCATTTTCCAGATGAGAATTGAGACAAAACACATTCATAGAATCATAGAACTGCAGTTGGAAGGGACCCCAAATGTCGTCTAGTCCACCCCCTAATAATAATAATAATAATAATAATAATAATAATAATTTATTTATACCCCGCCTATCTGGCTGGGTTTCCCCAGCCACTCTGGGCAGCTTCCAACAAAATACTAAAATACAACAGTGTGTCAAACATTAAAAGCTTCCCTAAACAGGGCTGCCTTCAGATGTCTTCTAAAAGTCTGGTAGTTTTTCTCTTTGACATCTGGTGGGAGGGCATTCCACAGGGCGGGTGCCACTACTGAGAAGGCCCTCTGCCCGGTTCCCTGTAACTTGGCTTCTCGAACTGCCAGAAGGCCCTCAGCACTGGACCTCAGTGTCCAGGCAGAATGATGTGGGTGGAGACGCTCCTTCAGGTATACTGGACTGAGCCTGTTTAGGACTTTAAAGGTCAGCACCAACACTTTGAATTGTGCGCGGAAATGTACTGGGAGCCTGCAATGCAGGAATCCTGACTAAAGCATCCATAACAGATGGCATTGCTCTGCTTCAAAACCTCCAGGGAAGGAGAGTCCACCACCATCCGAGAGAATCCATTCCACCGCCAAACAGCTCCTACTTAGAAAATACTTCCTGCTGTTTAGTCAGAATCTCCTTTCTTGTAATTTGAAGCTTGGATGGTGACTGGTGTTTTCAGCAGACCATTTTGAGGTTGGGATTTGAGACTGTCCCTATAGCAGCTCATCAGGACAGCCAACCACCGTTCAGCACTGCAGCTCCTGAAACAGTGAGGCAATCATGGAGCAGCTGCAGTGCAATATAAAGTAGTGCTTGGCTGAAGGCCCTCATGCTTTGTAGTACTGTTATTTTCTTGAGATCAACTCCCATGCTTGTTCTTCTCACCATCACTGTGTTCAAAATACTCATGACTAGAACTGAGATGAGTTTCTAGCTTGCTAGAACTGGGTTTCCACTTTCATTTCAAAATTTGCATGTTTAATGAAGGAAGGCAAAGGCTGAGCAAACTGCATGAAAACTTAAAAAATGTGTTTCTCTGTTTTTAATCCAATCACTATTTAGATAGAGCTATGCAAATGGTCCCAATGGCTGCAAGGAACTGTAGTTTAGGGATCAGGGTAACTCTGTAAAATATTTTAAGTGGTGTGTGTGAGGGAAGACAGATAATTACATACTTGGGAACTTTAGTCATATTTTTGCAGTCTAGTGTTTAATACAAAAGCATCTTTGCATGTGATAAGTAGGGGATATAAAGACTCTCAAAAACTCAATCAGTAGTGGGTGGAAGCTTCTGAGAGCACTCTTCCATTTGTTTACTTCTCTGTGCAAGTGCAGTTAATGATAAGTAAATTACCTCTGTGACACTACTGAGAAGTTTATCAAAAATTAAAACCAGGTGCAGATCAAAGATATCCCAGAAGTACATCTGATAATTACGGTAGGATTAGTGTAAAATGAATGCATTTATTACCCATGATATCATTCAATATGTCTAGAGAATAGCGGTACTTTATTTTAATTAGCTGTTTCTTTCACTGGGTTCTGTGGTCAAACTATCTTGATAAGAAAACAAGTGTAGCAATTGGTCAGAAAGCTTGTAGCAAATCTTGTTTCAAATTGAAGCAATTTATTTCTTTAAAAAATCTACAACTGAAAAGCAATCAATGGACTTTTCCATTAGAGTAGATCCAGGCTTGTGCTACCGCAAGACTATTGTTAATTGCCTGTAACTAATGATTGCTTTGCCCTCAGATGTAACTCTTCAGCACTCATTCATTTGTTGTGTTTAACAGAATGCCATTTCCCCAAGGAAATGCCTGGTAATTTTCCTCAGTTTTCAGAGCTCTCTCAGTCCTTAAACAGGGCAAGGCCTGTAATTTAATGTCATAACACAAAGTCTAAACAGATATGAAATGGTGTGCACTTCTTGTTTCTTTCTTCCCTCCTTCCCCTTGAAGTGGGAAATTATTATTTAAAAAAAAAAAAAATCTCTCACTTCAGGACTTTCAAATAAAGTATAATACTTGCTCCTGTTGCAGCCCTGTAACAATACAGTCGTACCTTGGATCCTGAACGCCCTGGAACTCGGATGTTTTGGCTCCTGAACGCCGCAAACCCAGAAGTGATTGTTCTGGTTTGCAAATGTTCTTTTGGAACCCAAATGTCCAACGGGGCTTCCAGGGCTTCCGATTGGCTGCAGGAGCTTCCTGTAGCCAATCAGAAGCCGTGGTTTGGTTTTCAAACGTTTTGGAAGTCGAACAGACTTCCAGAACGGCTTCTGTTCGACGTCCAAGGTACGACTGTAATGCAAAATGTAGCAGCCCTGTAACAATAAGGCAAAATGTAGTATAAGGCAAGAGTTCATTGACAATACTGGATATATCAAGCTACTCTGGCTTACATTTTGTAAAGTCATGTGACCACAGCCTTCCAACTGTACTGATTTAATCAGGTAAGTTCCAAATATTTTGGGGAGGTGAGAGTCCTGGGACTGTTTTGGATTGGATACGTGTACCAACAAGTGGATTTTGTGTTGGACACATGCCATGCTAGAAGTAATGTAGGAGCATGGGATGTTACATTGCTTCTGGAATGAATAGCATTTGGTGCAATTAGTAAGGTCAATAGAGGATACTCTCAGTTTCTCCAGATTGATTCTGGCTTGGCAAGCAATGTGTGAGAAGTGGAGGGATTGAGTGCAATCTAGAGTAAAATTAAGCAAACTTAGATCCTGTTGATTTCAGTGGGACCTAAGTGTACTTTCATCAGAACTGAAGCAAATATATGATAGTGGTTTTTTATAGTTTTAACTGTTAAAAGTGCATGAAAGTGTTCTTCAAATGAGGCATCCTATGGTCCCTAATGAGATGCCTTTAGTAGCATAAGCATTCAGTAACATACACAATAATTCTTTTTTTTAAAAAAACTTCATGATTTTTTTCTGTTTGATCTTGTAATAATTGTAATCTAGTTTCTCTATACTAGTATTTTTCCCTTGTCTTAATGCATCATCATTACAGCAGGCATATAAATGGTGTATTTTGCACCTAGCAACCTGGCACATTAAATCCCCATCTTCTGGTTACCACTGAACGGCTGCATCACATGTGGCAGAAAAAGATAAACAGCAATGTAGTAAGCCAGTGCTCTACAATTTCCATTTCCATTTATTTTCTAAGCCATTTTATTACTATTCTAATGAAACTGTTGTGGGTTTATTTATTTGAGGAAAACAAACATCTTTTCCCTATAGATAAGAAATATTCCAAATATGTGGAACTAACACTCCTGATCTGAAAACTGTAGAATATAAAGGAGGTTACATTACCATTCTTAAGAGAACGGTGTGTTAAATAAATCCTTTTTTTAAAAAAAGCAAAAATAATAATAATATTTAATTACATTTTATTGTCTTCTAGAGAACACTGAGGCTTTTATAGCAGTTGCATGCATCTCGGTAATAAAAGCATAAACATACCTAGGCAGTGGAAAGAACTATTATTGCTTATGTTTTCCCCCCTCTAGCTTTTGTATTTCTATAATTGAAATATATGATATTGAATTGTTATAGCAGCAAATACTAAACAAAAACCACGACAATATAGCACACATGACAATGGGATAAAATTCCCTGTCAAAAATTTCCAAGGGGCAGTTGTGTCAGTTGGTTCTATCACAAACAACAAGGAGTCTTACGACACCTTAAAGACTACCACATTTATAATATAATACGTTTTCATGGACTAGCGTACTCTTGATGATCCAGGCTCTTGCGTTTTGTTTTGTTTTAAACCTAACTGATAGTGAATACGGTAGTCATCATGCCATCACTGGGTATAATAGTAGGTACACATACCCTCTGTTAATGGAACGCAGGCTCACATGGTCGCGCCATGAACTTCCAGGTCAGGCCCTAGATATGTATAACAGAATGTTGCAGCCCAACATATTGTGGGTAAGTACTTAGCTTCACAGTTGCCTTCCTCACATGGTTGTTGTGATGATGAAATATGGAGCATACCATGCAGGGCACCTTAAGCTCCTTGAGGGAGAGGCAGGATATAGATAAATATAATAGTTGTTGTTTTTTGCAAAAACCACTAATCTGTAGTGCATGCACAACACAGTCCTTTAATTCTGCATTCTCTTTTCCCTTTTCATCTGTCAAACAGTATTTTAAAGCTTTTTTTTTATGTTGAGCCACAGCCATTTTTCTAGGCTGAATGATAGAAATATTACAAGCAATAATGTATTTCAATTTTTTATTTTTTTTTAGAATGACAGACTATTCTTCATCTCTAATTTCAATACAGCTTGTGAAACAATACAACAGCCTTATGACATTACAATGTTTGTCTTCATTTTACCACCCCTCATTTCCTGTCTTAACAGCAGCAGGAATAATAGTATGGTCACCCATATGCAACTGCTTGGTAATTGTGAGGGCAATGGGCAATGATGACTTTAACACTTGCAGTTATTATCCGATAAGTGTTATTACCAAGGAGATTACTGTTGACAGACAGTATGATTACATTTGTCTTGAGTTGTGTGGGGTTTTTTTTTTTCATCCTTGAAAACTAACCTACATGACAGTGATCTCAATCCATCATGCAATCTCCAGTGGTACAACATAACACAAGAAAGTGGTCACGTTCCAGCTCTGAATGTCAGAAATGACAAATTGGGATGATTTGCAACATCTAAGAGAGAGAGAAAAAAGGCAAACCTGTTTATGGAGAGTTGAGAAGGGAAGATGAATTGCATATCAACAGGGAATGGTGTCAGAGATATTAAAACACAACCGATCCATGAGACACTGGAAGACATGAAATAATTTGTCTTCACATATTTAAATTTTGAAAAAAAGTATATATTTAGCTTCATCCTACATGACTGACAAAAACTCCTTGAGCAATGCAACCGCATATGTAAACACTGCATATCACAGGACTGTTGTGTACAACAAAAAGATAACCATGGTTGTTGCTTCCTGTAAAAAATGGTGTTATACCTGTGACAAACTAGTAAAACACATGCTCTTTCTACAGACAGAATATCTAAATATCATGTATTTTTGAACTGTTGACAGCATTTTCTACCTCCACAACATGATAATAAATGGCTGCCTTTAGTTCAGAATGTGGTGGTTATTAAGTTTTATAATTCTTTGCAGAGCTGATGTATACAGTTGAGCTTGCTGGCGGGCTTGGTGCTATTCTGCTGCTACTTGTTTGTTTAGTGACTATCTACAAGTGCTACAAGATTGAGATTATGCTATTCTACAGGAATCATTTTGGTGCTGAAGAACTAGATGGAGGTAAGCAAGCAAGCCTCTCCCTATATCCTTTTTTATATATATAAAAAACCCCATGGAATTTTAATTTGAAACAAAGTTAAAATAAAGGCAACAAAAAGGAAGACTTAGTCAAAGCACAAGATCACCAAAGAACAGCGAAAAGAAGACTCGCTGATTCCAATCCTTCGTATATAATAGGTAAGCCTATAAAACAGCTAGAGTAAAACATGCTAAAGGGAACAACTGAGGGAATCAGGATGTGTAAATGATGCAGACAAGTCATTGGGCCTCTCCAGACTGATGTTTTATTGCAGGTGTATTCTGCAACATATTATTGGCACACTAACAGTGCATTGGTGGTGCATTTATTATTAGTTGTTCTGTAATGTTTCCCCAATGCTACTACCACCTTATTGCTGACCAGAATGGCTATGATGCAACAAAGGTGGGAGAAGAAGAAATCCCCCAGAAAATTTGCAGTTACAGAATTTCAGCAGAAAATTACAGGATATGCACTGACTAGAAATGAAGCAGTAAGACGATTCCAAAACTTTTGCAGGAGCAAGTAGTCTTGAAAGCAGGATCACGTATGACCACCTTGATAGAATCATGAACACAATTAATCAGGAATTCTCAACAAAAAGGATATCTAGAGGGGGCCATAGTCAGAAGAAAATATGCCTATGCATATGTAATTCAGCACTGTTGTTTGACCAGGAACCTGACCTGTTCCTGACCAGGAATATTTCTATATATGTCCTCTTGTTCATTGGGGCTTACATTCAACTATGAATGTTTCAAATTACAATATAAGTGCTATATTAAAATATGGGGGGGGGCTTACTAAAATGTTACTATTCTACAACAATACCATTGAAGATCAGGTCAAGAAATGTAAGAAACACTTTAAACCACACATGTGTACTTCTGTCAGTGTCTCATAGGGGTGTGTCCTAAACAGATCCGTCTAAATCTAGATCAGTTTAATTCTACTTTTGGGGGATGACATTGTAACAGATCTTCAACCTAATTGTTACCTAATTGTTGAACTAGCATTTATTTTCAGTGACCTAGAGAAGTCATTTTTTCAACACTTCCTGGTTAACAGAATCTAAAATCTGTAGTATCCAGAGGGCTTGATAGAAGCACCTGGTGTTAAAACATTAGTTAGGAAATAGTGTAAATGTATTTTCTGCAATTGGTCTCTGCAGAAGAAATTTCTCATCGTGCGTTCAAAGTACATACGCTCTGACCAGTCCATTCTTTCAACATTATTAAGTACATAGTAATGATTTATTCAACAAGAGATAACACACATGTAAATGGACAAAACATTGTACAATTATTCACTAGCCGGTAAGAATAAACAGTTTCCCCAGTCTATAAACACTTGTGTATTGTTCCCCATAAGATGCTGAAATTTAGCAATGGCATGTGAAGAAACGGGAGCACTCCCGGTAATTCTGCATGCATGGGGATGGGATGGGAGAAGGAGGATACAAGGGTTAAGGGAGCTGCAGGTTGGCAGTATTGCTGCCCCACTGGTGCATGTAAACCTATGTGACACTATTGGTACCAGACCAGAGCTTTCCCAACCTTGCCACTGCATTGCCCTTACCACTGCTTCTGGAATGCTGCTCATGGACCGCTACTGTTGAGATGTTAATGATATTAGCTGCCCCACACTCAAGGTTAATCATATACATATACTCTGCAGTTTACTATATGCAATTTCCAATTTTCCTGAAATACCCCACAATGTGGTATAATTCAAAACTGTAGTATTTCAGCTTATTAGAGATATACATCATAAGATATAAATATGTGAAATAAAAATGGCAATTGTTAATATCTTTATCTGGATCCAAAGTGAAAACTACTACTGCTGCTGCTAATTATTGTCGTTGTTGTTGTTTGGTTTTGTTATTTGACATTGGCTTAAATATGATTGAATTTCTTTTAGCACAGAATTCAATTTAGCAGTGATTATTCCTGACAAACTGACAGTTATGATTAATCTTAGGTACTTAATAAAAATTAATATTCACCTGGAACAGTCAACCTTGTAGTACAGGTTCATTCTCCTTATGGTTGTTAGGCTTGATTACTGACTTGTTCCAATTTATTAAGACTCTTGATAGAGGTGAGCATTCATTTAATAGATCTAACAGTTTAGAAATTGAGGGAAATGGATTAGGGGGGAAAATCAATAAAGTACAAACAGCATCTAATCACACTTTATATCTCTTTGCTATAATTTTCACTCCAGTAATGTCTAAATTATGCTGGTTTTGAAGGTACTAGCACTAGCAAAAATACACAATATGTCAGGCATTTGCAAAATTGAAGATATATATAAGTTCTACTATTCATGATTAACCCTGAACATGGGGGCTTAGTTGAATCTTAATCAAGTATGCAGAAAAAATGTTAATGTTGTAACAATTCTGTCAAACAAATTGTGGGTGGAAACGCTTCTTTCATCTAAAGATCACTTTGAGCTCCTAGCAGAGAGCTCCGATTGGCAGTGAAAGGGAGAAGGAATTATGCCTATTTCTTCCTTAATTCCAGAACCACCATACATCACTCAAATTTTACCACCCAATGCCTGCCTCTTTCCTGTCTGATGCTCCAACCCTGAATCACTCTGACAAAGGCAGATTTAGGGCAGCGTGACTACTTCCTCTGTACAGTTCCCATCATCCCTGACCACTGGTCCTGTTAGCTAGGGATGATGGGAGTTGTAGCCCCAAAACGTCTGGAGGGCCAAGTTTGCCTATGCCTGCTTTGTACAGAGTGCTCCTTCCCAAAGCCTAGTAAATACTTGCTTCATGAAAGAGGTGTGAGGACTCTGGCAAGGTCCTAGAGACCTCACACAACCTTCCTAAAGCCTAGTTAGCGCTTTCCCAGGTTTGTGAAGGAGACAGAAGGGCTCTAAGACACTGGCAGAGCCCTCAGCCCCCTTTCCAAAGCCTGGTCCCTCACTTACCAGACTTTGGGAAGGTGGCATGACTGCTGGGGGGGGGGAGCAAATTTTGGCCTCGCACGGGGTGCTGTATTACTAAGGTCTGCCCCAGAGTCTGAGCCGTCAAACCTGACCTGTAACAATCCATGGCTGCTGTATCTGACTTGTCCAATGCCCATATCTCTCTGAATATGCCCAATTTGCCTTGGGTCAAAATCCTACAACCAAGATTAAGATTAAATTTGGTTGGCCCCCATCGCAGTCCTCAGGCAATGGTTCAGTCTCTCCACAGCTTCCCTGAGATAGGAGGGCAAGAAGAAAAAGAGTTAGGTATCATCCACATATTAGTGGCACAACTACAGATCTTTATATAGTCTTTGCTGGTGGTTTTGTGTAGATGTTAAAACAATATTGTGTCCGTTTCTTCCTGGATCGAATAAGTTTTAAAGATTAGCTTCATACATTGTTAGTCATAAAAAATATTTATATTGTAAAATGGGAAACAAATATTCTCATATACAATTCTATCAGAAACCATCTAGTCCTGGGGCTTTTGCTATTGGCATTGAATGAATGACACAAAATATGTCATGATAATGATATGATAATCACACAATCTGATATTCACTTGCAACTGGTATGTTAATATTCTGAAAGAGCTCTTGAGGGTTATTATGATTAGATCTAACAAGGAAACTGCATGAGGGAGCAGGGGCAGGCTGCTTTAAATACCCAAAGAGCAGACCCAAGTGAAGCCTACTGGCCTCAGTTGGTCCCCACCTCCCAGGAAGAAGCTGGTCCCAAGCCTGCTTGCAATAGGCCAATCCACCAGGCAGGCCTAGACTCCGACCTCCTGGACAGCTCAGAGGACCAACTAGATCCCCCATTGCCAGAAGACTCCTGCTGGCCAAGAGCCCTGCAGGCCCACAATGACACCCCGACAAGTGGCTAAGCGGAATTGTCTTCCTTACATAGTTCTTCATGGAACTTCTTTCGGCAATGGTTCCTGTTAACTAGACTGTCTGCAAAGCTTCTGTTTCTGTATTGCTTTTAATAGAATACCAGTAGCTCAATAGCCTTCTCTTCAGACACCTAACAGAACTGTGCAGCTTAAGAACTCTAGCAAACAAATTTACAGCCATTGGGATCGTGTCATTTAGGGTGATATCCAACTGTGGTGTCCTATTTGTGCAGCAGGCATCTCCTTACACAAATAGGACATGCTTCCTTCCCCTCTACAGCTCCCCCACACCCCAAAATCTGCTTCAGAGGGTTGGAGTAGATGGACACTGCAGGGAGAGGATAGGATGAGGAATTCCTCTCTGAAGGTAGTCCTGTTCAGGGAAGATTTTAATATCTGACATTTTATTATTATTTTATATTTTGCTGGAAGCAGCTCAGAGTGGGTAGAGTATAAACAATATAATTAATAATAATAATAATAATCCATTGCATCTGCTATCGTGACATTGGATCTCACTCTTCGTTTTGAGATCACATGATGTCAGTATTAAATGAAGCATTTCTGTCATGAAAAGGATCTAATACAAAACTATAACATCACCAATAATTAAAGAAGAAGAATCTATTGACGTCGGGGGGGGGCAATAAAGAAAAAAAATCCATGTTTGGAATAGTAACATTAGCTATAGATAAGATTCTCTGGTCTATCCATACAATCACTGCAATACAGCTTTTCCCTGCGTCAGCTGTTTTCAACACTTCAAAATGAATTTCATATGGATCAAAGTGCTACTCTTCTTGCTCAAGATGAAAACCCATTAGCAAATGCTCTGCCCGCTGGATCTATAACTATCACTATTACATATATAGGTTTCTTTTCTGCTGCTTTTATTATTTGAAATGCATTTAAAAATTGGATTTGCTCATTAACACTTCAACTTTTCATGTTAAACCTAACAGGGGAGGGCTAAAAAAAAATCACATAATCATTAACAAAAATGTATTATGCCACCAATATTTATTGCACTCATTAATTTATTTTGTTGATATAAGTTACCAAGTTCATTTAATATATGCATTTCATCCTTCTGTGCCGTTGCTGCAACGTCTCTGTTTTGTAGGTTTTTCAGGAATAGAAAAACCTTAGCTTCTGACTTATTCCTAATGCCTGCCTTTTATGACTTACACACACCCAACAAAAAAGCTGAAAACTACCGTATTTTTCGCCCTATAGGACGCACCGGCCCATAGGACGCACCTAGATTTGGGGGGGGGGAATAAAGGGGGGGAATTATTCCACCCCCAGGCGCGGGGCTGGGGCGGGGGAAGCCCGAGCTTCCCCCGACCCCAGCTCCCAGAACAGGAAGCTCTCCGCAAGCCCGAGCTTCCCCCGACCCCAGCCCCCAGAACGGGACCCAGAGCCATGCTGAAGCTGCGTGCAGCTTTGGCATCGCTCTGGGAGCTTGCGGGGCTGGGGGAGGGGGAAGCCCTCCGCCAGCCTCCAAACCAGGTCGGGAGACAGCGGGATGGCGCACTGCACCTCCCCGCTGTCCCCCGAGTTTGCGGGGCTGGCGACGGGGAGGAGCAGGCTTCTCCCCCCCCGCCAGCCTTCTAACCAAGTCGGGGGACAGCGGGAAAGGTGCGCTGCGCCTCCCCGCTGTCCCCCAAGTTTGCGGGGCTGGCAGTGGGGCTCTCCTGAAGCCTGGAGAGCGAGAGGGGTCAGTGCGCACCGACCCCTCTCGCTCTCCAGGCTTCAGCGAAAGCCTGCATTCGCCCCATAGGACGCACACACATTTCCCCTTCATTTTTGGAGGGGAAAAAGTGCGTCCTATAGGGCGAAATATACGGTAACTTTTCGTCAGAAGTCTTATTAAAGCACAATATTGCCCATTCAGCTTTTCCTTTTAACCTATGTTTATTTCCCATTAGACGATTTATTATTTCACAACTCCTTTGTTGTGCATAAAGAGATAAGTTTGTAAACACGGAATTTTCACCTCATTCATTTTGATTTCCTAAACATCACAAACGACTTGATTCTGTATTTCCATTAACTGACTGTCCTGAAACTTTACCAGAGTGCCCCACAGTTACCCTCTGTAGTTAATCTTATGAGAATTATCAACACAGATTATTACTCCACCAAGTAAAAAAGCAACTTTCTTGAATTTGAATAATCATAACACTGTTGTTTTTGGTAAGCCTCATAGGTGCATATTGTTTCATCATGGATATGCAGAGTCAGATTGTTAGGTCATCTATCCCTGTATACCCTTTGTTGAGCGGCAGCAAGTCTCTAAGATCTATAGCAGGCATAGGCAAACTTGGCCCTCCAGATGTTTTGGGACTACAACTCCCATCATCCCTGGCCACTGGTCCTGTTTGCTAGGGATCATGGGAGTTGCAGTCCCAAAACATCTGGAAGGCCGAGTATGCCTATGCCTGATCTATAGCTTATGTCCTTTCCCACCCTGCTATCTGGGGTGCTTTGATTGAAGGTTCTTGGACTGAACCTAGACCTTCTGCCTAGTCTTTCCTTGCCTTAGATTTAAATAATAGTTCCATGTTCATCTATACAAACTCCTCAGTCTATGACACTGTGCTTTTGCTAGATTTTTGCCCACCTGGGAGGAAGGTGCAGTGTTTAAATCAAATAAATAAATAAATAAATAAGCAGGATTTTCTTTTAATGGGATAGTTTATAATAGATTATCTGTGCAGATATAGAAAGGCAGAAAATAAACAATTTTTCCATTGTTTATTCCCTATTGCCTTAGAAAGATTCTGTAGGTAAATTTTGACTTGGACATATAAATATCGGAACAGAAGATGCATTTAATACCTCATTATTTAAATGGTTGCAGAACACTAAAGCTTACAGAAGTGTTTAACTTTTTCCTAACCGGTTGACTTATTCTTTCTTAATTTATACTTTATTAAAAATGTTAACGCATAACAGCGAAAAGCAAAAGTTTGACTCTCAAACTCAGGCTGACTTCTAAGAATTTGTGGCAATGCATAGAGAAATTTTTGTTCTAAGTGTTGAAGAGTGTAATTTGGTTTTCATATAAGCTGATCAACTAATAAGTATTTCTGAAGTTTTTAGAGTAAAACTAAGCAAACGTCTATCATTAATAATAGATCATTCAGTTTGGGTCCAACTAATTAAATAGCATTGCATTTGGTGTCTCTATCAATTTCAGAGCTGAGCTGACAACTGAAAGTCAGCAAAATAATAAACGATATAGGTCTTTGTTATTGTACTTGAAAATGATGGTGTGTTGGGCTTCTTGTGCTTAATTTGTTGCTTATTTTATGTCACCCTATTATATTGTGGGGTCTAATGTAACATCAAACTATTTGTATAATTCATTTTTAATAAGTGTGTATTAAAAACATCACAGAAATGCTGGAATTTAATAATTTATATGATTGAGACTTCTAAACATTAAGGCATAATGAATTCATAAGAAGACAGCAAGCGATAAAGTCTGCTCTGTTCCCTAGTGCACTTAATATATGTTTCTGCCACTCCCACATGGCAGCCAATGGAAATCTTCAATTAAAAGTACATTTAGCCTGCAATCTTATACACACTTATTGGGGAATAAGATATAGTGAGGTTAATTACTTCTGAGTAAACATGCATAGATTGTGCTGTTAGAATTGTACTGAGAAGCCTTAGTAGGCAACTAACAGTGCAATCGAATGCATGTCTACTAAAAAGTAAGCCAGGAAGACTTGAAGGGATCTCTCCCCAGTTAAGAGTGTATTAAGCTCCTGGAATTCCGGGAATCTTGTGCCACTTGGAGTTTGGGGTGGCACACTACAATACTGACAGCATTTGGAAAAAATACCTATTAAAACAAGACAGAGATTTCAGAAATCAGTTTCTTGCCTTTAATCTCCTTGCCAGTTCAGGAGGCTTGGTAAATGTTTTCAGCATTCCAGCTTCTATGTGCTCAATAGCAGGTGCTGTTTTTCTTCCTACGCATAGAAGGAGAGAGGGTAGTATGTTTATCACTAAAGCATGTTACTCTGACAAAAAGCAAATCTTTCAAATAGCATAATCTATACTTAGAGCCAAAGTGCAAGCAACAAATCAATCACATCTTCATTTGCAAGATACATTGATAGAAGATTTTAGCTGTGCTTCTTTACATGCTTTTGAAAATTAATTGAAGTTCTATTCAAAGAGGAGGCATAAGCTGGCAATGTATCTAAGACTTTGCTAGAGCTTAACTCTCTGTCTGTTTGATCTTTAGCCTGCAAAAAGTCATAAATCAGCCATGTGCTCTCATCAAAAACCTAGAGTCAGAGTAAGGCAAAGCATTCCACTACATTTTTAAAAAATATATGCTTGGCCTACGAGAAGTCCAGGTTGGAAATATATTTATGGAGTTGCTCATTGTACAGCAGAGCACATTATGAACTTGGATTGAGTCCACATTTCAGTAAGTAATCTAAAATTCCAGAAACAGACATAGGTCAATAAGTGCAAAACTTTCTCGTGGCTCTACTGCTTTTTGGTACTATTGAAAATTATCCAAAAGACAAATCCTTTTATTTGTCATCCATTGTGATTTGGATTCAGCTATCATTAGCAAGATGTAGGTGCAATCATAGTATCTGATTCAGGTTGGTGGTTCACCTACTGTAAAATTGACAAATGACTAGGTAAGCCTTGACAATATCAATAGCAACACTTGCCTTTCTCTCTCACTTTTTTTGTTACTCATTTTTAAAATTAATTTATTATTATTATTAATTGACATCCATACACAATCTTAGGTACATGTACAGCCTTAAATAATTATACCATTAAATTTTGATTTAAACTTGTATTTGTACATGCTCTTTTCTTATAATTTCTAACTAAACAAAAATAAACCAAAATAAAAATCAGATAAACTAAATTATATGAAAACAGACTTCCCATCATTTCCCAACGTAAGTTACATTTACAACATTGAATGTACTTATACTTCTTACCTTACTCTTACTATAGTTTCTAGTACTTTCTTATAACATATCGTACCGTTTTGCCCTGCTGAGAAGTATTTAATTTACATAAGGGTCATTCAAACGCTGCCATAGATGTTATGTCGTTGTTATATTTTTGTAGGTATTTCTTAAACATATCCACTTGCCTTTCTCTGTGAATTGTTCATTGCACTGGAGCTAATGTGTATATTCCATCTTCTTATAGCAGTGAAATAACAATCAGTAGATATTTGCTAGATTAAGTGCTAGATAACAAGAGCTTTAGTGGCAATTCTAAATGAGTGTCACAGTTTGATAATCCTCAAGCCTATGATAGTGACTGCAGAATTCAACTCATGAATCAGTTTTCCTTGTGCTCAGCTTCACCTACATTCTCACTTTCAGTAACCTGTATATGAAATAGATGGTTCCAGAATAATGGAACATTTATGTAGCCACTTAATTCACCCATGTTCCCTAGTAGCATGGAATTGCATCACAGAGAAGCAGATTTCAATATGCAAGTGAAGATGGCCCATGTCAACTCAGTGCACCATTGCTCAAATTAAACTTGCATTAATGACCACATCTTTTCATTGAAATATATCTTTCTTCCTTATCCCATCTAAAGAAAACTAGATAATATCATTCACTAGTAAAAAAAAATCCTACTGTTGTAATATAAAATTATTACGTACGAAACAGTCTCTGTATCTTCTGACTTTCTTTTCAGGAGCCCGTCAGTGAGTGTGTTTACACGGTATCAGAATTCTCCCTATCTTGAGGAACTAGTTGATAGCAGACATATTTCAGGAACAGAAAGAGAGGAGGAGGGGACAGTGATAGGGGGCTTTCCATCCGTTTCAATAGGAACATTTTTATTTCTATTACCTTTCACAGCCAGAATATTATCCAGATAGCAGCTCCTGATTGAGCACAGGTTTGTGATTAGGGCCTTGCCATGTTCTCAGCTGTACTCAAAGTTCTTGCCAGTGTTGAATGGGCAGTTGAGCTCTCTTACCAATATCTGTAATTAAACAGGGAGGGAAACTATTAATGGCTACTTCCACTACAGAAGACAGTATGCCTCTGAATCCGAGTCACAAAGCTCTGCATACTGACATCCCATTGATATGTGGTTTGCTACTGTGAGGACAGAATGGTAGACTTGATGGGCCCCTGGCCTGATCCAGCAGCATTCTTATCTTCTTAGAACTAAACACATGATGGGTAACTGATTATAACTCCTAGCTTCCTACCTTAGTCTCATGTATCCTGCCCACCCTGCCCCCAACACTCACATATTTGCAATGGGGACATCTACATGTGGGATTTTTAATTGTTTGGGAACTTATGCAAGTGCATCCCAAATGAGTAGGTTTCCCCTTTGCAGCTTTCTGCAGTTAAGATGTGAATATTGTGGGGGCAGGGAAGGGCAGCAAGACATGTAATGTCAGAGACAGGAGACCTTTTCGCTTTACTCCACATACAGAGATCATATCTGCAGAGGGTCTGTGCTTTGTCTTGCATATAGCCAGACATCAGCACTGCCTTATAAGTTGGCATACTGTTGTTTTTACAGCTGTGTCTGAAAGGTAAAAAGGAGTAAAGTGGAAAAAAATGTTAGCAAATAGCTGAATTCAGCACTGAATCACTAGCATTACGTATGGTACAGAGTAGGATATTCAATCAGACCTTTTTACAAGCAATTGATATTCTCTATAGCCTGTGCATAATGCTGTCTAGAGAGTTAGATGGATGTTAACATTTCATTACTCCTGCCATTGATTTCCCCCTACTTTCTTCACAACAAACATCAAAATGTGACCTCTTATTCCACTGAATTAGTTCCAGAGCACTTGGCATTATTGACCCCTTAATGAAAATTAATGGTGGCTTCTTTCATTCAATCTTATAAGTAAGCAAACAGAATGCATATATTGAAAAGAGTACATTTATTTCCCATTGGAAAAGAAATAATATTATATTCAAAACAAAAGCTCACCTTAATGCAATGAACTGGGTTCATTGAAACAGAAATAAAAAGGATGGCTTTCATTGCAGTCTCCATTATCTTTTTACATATACATACATGCATCCACCAGATTTGTTTTCAAATGAATGTTAGAAGTGGGGTGGGGAGGGCTGATCTGTTACTTCTCAAACAAATTCTTCTCACTCACATTATTTGCAAAACTTTGCATTTATAATTTCAGTTTTTCCAACAATCCCAATTATGCATGTTTTATTATATTTCTTAAAATGGGCAAGTTGAGCCATAGAATTTCAGTTAAATTTATTAGCAAAGGGATGATCTAGTCTCCTTCCCCTATTCGCTGTATTACTTGAGTTCCCTGCCACCATCCCTATTCCCATTGACAGTAGTGCCACACGCAGGTATTTGTTCTTGTGGGAGAAAGGCATACACCTATGCTGCATGCAAGAGAGATGTCAAGTCAGGGCCATGCTGGCTAAAAAGAGCTCCTTCTGAAAGCAAATTTCAAAACTTTATATTTGAATCCTGAAATCCTAATGAAGATACTAATTTTGAATCCGACAATGATTTGAACAGTAGAGCATATAATACTGAAACAATTTTTTTCCAAAATGGGTTCTCGAAAATCCAGAAATCTGCCTCTTTTTTCTGCTTATTGCCTGCTAGAGAACAAATCAATACTGTACGTGATTACTTTTGAACTTTCACTGTGTGCACATCCGTCCTCCTAAGTTTTCAGTAACTGAAAACATGAGCCGTGATCCAGTGATGGGCCTGTACTTTTTGTCACACAACTGTGTACACACCATACGTGTTAGGAATATTGAAAGCACATGACTTCCTCCAAAGGAACTCACAGATACAGTTCCCAGCACCCTTAACAGACTACACAGCTCCAGAAGCCATGTGATTTAAACCTATGGTGTGTAAACAAGCCGAAATTGGTAACATGGCAGAAGATTTCAGATCAGACTATGTCTCTTGGTAAAAGGGGAAACATCAAGTCTGTCTTCTATCTTTCTTCTGTCCCTATTCCCCTTCCCTTTAAAACTGCAGATAACAAAGATTATGATGCATACCTGTCATACACCAAAGTGGATCCTGACCAGTGGAATCAGGAAACAGGAGAAGAAGAAAGATTTGCTCTTGAGATCCTACCAGATATGCTTGAAAAGCATTATGGGTACAAATTGTTCATTCCTGATAGAGATTTGATTCCAACTGGAAGTAAGTTTCAATTCTGTGTGTGCATGCATACATGTTTGTTTGTATACCAGTACCTTTACATATGTGTGTGTGTGTTTATTTTTTAAGATATATATTTAATGCAGTATTGTTTCAATGCTGTCTCATAAAAAAACTGTAGTAAAGTTTAGCAGTAATACTACCAGTTGCAAATATTAGATTCAATGTATTCTCTTTAGCTAAAACAAAGAAGAAAATGAATGTCCATTACACATTGATAAATCACGCAAACCCAATATCTGTGATCCAGGAACTTGATATGTAAAATGTATCCAAAAATTGAGGATACAAAATAAAATTATTCAAAGTTACAACATATTGTGGAAAATATCACTTAACAATAAGACCAGGATGAAAGTTGTCTGTAAACTGTTCAGAAGTGCCCTGAAAATGCCTCTCAGGTCACCTTTTTGCAATGCACCTGTTTCACAGTGCTTCTCCTCCTCGCAGCTGTGATCTTCACCATTATCACCACCACCTCAAAGTCCCCCAAAACGAGGGCTGGAAATATCTTCCTCACCCTGGCTTCAGATGATATAGTATTATTCCTAATAAAATCAAGAGTAAGAACAACATTCCTGTTCTGACTCTAAGAGACTTCTTGTCAAACAAAATGGTGCCTATGAGCCACCAGAACATCGCTAGTAATTTCTGGTGGATTTTTACCCTTTACCCTAAATACCACTGAAATGCTTTCAACTTTGCCTTCTGCAAATGGGACAATGGAGCGGGTTCAACTCAACCAAAAATTGTAGAACATCTGGCACTCAGTCCAATCCTGCCATGAATGCAGTGACCATGAACAGAGGAATCCCCATGGTGTATAACAGCGCCCAGTTGTGTACACACACACACACACACACACAGAAATATAGCAGGCTAACATGACACTTGCCTCATTAGTCCATTATTGGAAATAGGAAGGGCTTTTTTTCTTGTTGACCTTTTTTTAGGGCGGATCACCCACCGTCGCCAGGGAGTACCGGCTGAAGAAAACCCTGGGAATAGGGAATTTATGCATGCCTCTGATATCTTTGTCTAATTCATCTCCTGATTCAAATAAGGTGAATTACAATCCTTGGAAGAGTAATAAGGTGTACATACTCCTTCCATTGTACCTTAACTACTTGACACAGTTCCTGCATGGAGAGAAACAGTGGGGCAAAAGAAGGCTTCATTATGCCCTGCCTGTACAAGAATAACCTCTGAATTAATATGCAGACAGCACATAACTTTGTGGAATTCCTAAATGACACAATATTATGTCTCTAAATAATGGGACATTGAATTGTTTTGAACTGTGAAAAAGTAGGTTCAGTTTGCAAGGAAATTTAAGAACTCAGCTTTTACTACAACAACTACTGCAGAAATGTTCTATTGGGTTGAATTTTTGAATCAGCCTTAAACATAGTTTATGTGGGAAAACAGGAATTTTGTCTTACTGTGAATTTCTATTTGCAGATTAGGCTGGAGGACATTCCTCTGATAGGGATGGCACCTCCCACTGGATGTGACAGGCAGGTCTCCTGCCTCCTCTTTAGGAGCAGGAGTCATCCCACTCACCAGATCAACTGAGAGAGAGCAAAGATGACCCCTCATCCTATGATAGTCACTGATGCCCACAAGAGACCTGAAACAAAACCTTCAACAGGCATACTGACCATCCTCAAACAGGATAACACATTGAAGTAACAAGTTCCTGGTCCCAAGGAAAGAGGGTAATAGAAAGCTCTAATATATCTGGGTGAGCACAGATGCCCTAAGCCTATTACACCCACCAAACAGTGCAGAAGAAGGAGAGGTGGGCAGAATACCCTCCATCCTAATAGGAAGATAGAAATTCATGGCATTACAAGTTAGCATGTTTTGGCAGATCAGGATGGAGGACATTTCTTGGAAAGGGATATAGTAGAGCAATAAACATACTCAGGGAAGGCTTCCCCTGCGCCACTGTAACACATCACCACTTTCTGCAGGGCCTTCCTATCAAATGCCACATCAGCAGAACAGAACACATCTACCTTTGAGTGTCTAGTGAAGGTGTGAGAAGCCCATATGGCCACCTTAAAAATGTCAACCATTGGAAAACCACAATGACACGCAGCAGAATGGGTGCATAGGCCTTCACAATCATCCACGAGGTCTGGGTAACCACTGCTATCTTCTTCAAGGGGGTTGTTCCACGACGGATCATCACAAATGTGAAGAGGAAGGGGGACGGAAAACAATGAATGATGAAGAAAACTATTGCCTCACAGCAGGAATCAAAAGGAGAACAGGGATCAGAGGAGACACACTCAGCCAACACAAATAGAGGCAAAGGGTTTAGAAAAAGTTGGAAAATGCACACTAAATAGTCAGAAGACTTTATACAGACCACCTCCTGTACATCCTACAGATAGGGTTAGTCTGGTGCGTGGGATGGCTCCTACTGAGGCCCGTGCAGAGAAGGGGACAGCCCAGGGCTTTGGAATGCTAAGCTAGCTGGGGGGCCCTGCCAGGGACTGGCTGCTTTTTTATTTGAGTTCATAACTTTATTCTAACAAGGTTCCTGTCCCAGCCCTCAGACAAGATCTGCATGGGCCTGGGCATGCTCCTACCTCTGAAGAGGAGGCAGAAAATTTGGTTGGACCTTGCCTGTCACATCTAGTGAGAGGTGTCAACCCTATCCATGTCCTCCATGCTGATTTGGCAGATTACCACCCCTTGTCTCCCACCATCCAATGCTCTGTTGGATTGCTACCAAAAATCAATGAGCTCTATTCCTTCTCCAGGGAACAGGAAAGGAGCCACATTATTAAACATAATGAAATACACTGTTACCTTGCAGAAAGCCTCCATGACACTAACCTGCATTGTGGAGGATGGGGCCAAGTCTTTGTCTTTCTCGTTTATAAGAACTATCCAAACTTGGATGTCCCAGTTACAGACCAGGCTTTATCCTTTTCAGCCTTACTAGAAACAAGATATCTCCACAAACTTAAAGACCAACTAAGTTAGTTCTTGGTATGAGCTTTCGTGTGCAAGCACACTTCTTCAGATACACTTCTTCAGATACACTTCTGAAGAAGTGTGCTTGCACACGAAAGCTCATACCAAGAACTAACTTAGTTGGTCTTTAAGGTGCTACTGGAAGGAATTTTTTTGTTTTGACTATGGCAGACCAACACGGCTACCTATCTGTAACTTCCACAAACTTGTTATTAGAACTTATTCCCTTTTTAAAGAAAGGAGTCTGGTTCTAAGTGAAACAAATGAAAGCTATGTTAGTATTTGAGTTGAATGCGCAGCAGAAAATGAACTGAATAAAGAAACCCAGTTCGAGGAGCACACTTTACCCTGGACACAATTACACTGAGACTCTAGGTTTAGGAAAGTAAGAAAGCTAGCATTTATTATTGGAAATGCATTTTTGAAAGGAAATATTCTAATTCTTTTCTTCCCCTGTAAGTTTTATTAAAGGTAATAATAATAATAATAATTTTTATTTATACCCCGCCCTCCCCAGCCAAGGCCGGGCTCAGAGCGGCTTACAAGCAATAATAAAAACAAGTTGAATGATTACAACTTAAAAACAAAATTAAAATACAACATTAAAATATTGAAACATTAAAATATTAAAATGTAGCCTCATTGCAGGAGGAGAAGGAAAGGGAAAAAGAAAGAGAGGGAGGGAGGGAATCAAATTGGCTCCAAGCCAAAGGCCAGGCGGAACAACTCTGTCTTATAGGCCCTGCGGAAAGAAATCAGATCCTGCAGGGCCCCGGTCTCATGAGGCAGAGCGTTCCACCAGCCCGGAGCCAGAGTTGAAAAGGCCCTGGCTCTGGTTGAAGCCAATCTAACTTCCTTAGGGCCCGGGACCACTAGGGTGTTGCTGTTTATGGACCTTGAGGCTCTCCGTGGGGCATACCGGGAGAGGCGGTCCTGTAGGTACGAGGGTCCTAGGCCGTGAAGGGCTTTAAAGGTCAAAAGCAGCACCTTAAATCTGTCCTTGTACTCTACCGGGAGCCAGTGCAGTTTGAAAAGCACTGGGTGAATATGCTCCCATGGCAGAGACCCCGTGAGAAGCCTCGCTGCAGCATTCTGCACCCTCTGGAGTTTCTGGGTCAGCTTCAAGGGCAGCCCCGCGTAGAGCGAATTACAGTAGTCAAGCCTGGAGATGACCGTCGCATGGATCACTGTGGCCAGGTCGGGGCGGGAAAGCTAAGGGACCAACTGCTTGATGCGGCAAAGGTGGAAAAATGTCGCCTTGGCTGTTGCTGTAACTTGCGCCTCCATGGAAAGGGAGGCGTCAAGGATTACACCCAAACTCTTAACGGAAGGCAATGGCACTAATTGGGCCCCCGCAAGAGAAGGGAGTTGGTCCCTCATCCCCATGCCTATTAAAGGTAAAATAATAATAATAATAATAATAGTTTCATCTAGCTAAGGTGGAGATGCACTGAGCCATGCTTGCATTTGCATCTCAACTGAAGGAAGCGCCCTGTATGTCTGCTCTTATGAGGGAGGCACAGAGAAAAGGAAGGTGAGTAGGAGGTGTGGTCAGCAACCCTTATATCATCAGTCTAACATTTAAGGAAGATCAACAGCTCAACACTAGAAGAACACTCTAGGAAGTATGAAGGTTCCTCTCTCTTTCCACCCTTTCTCATGCAGATACACCAGCCTACTGTACAAGCCAAGTTGCACTCTGCAACAGGGGTATTCCTTTCTTGGTTCCTAGAATGAAGAATGGGAACTTACTTGGGGGGAATTCTTATTTACCACACATGACTGACCAAATGGTTATTTGTAAATCTGCACTGAATGTTTGCATAATGCATAAATAAAAAGGACTTTGTTTTTAAGCAATTTGAAGCTCTGGTATAATTTTTGCCTGACCTTGAGCCTCTCTTGCTTTACAGCATACATAGAAGATGTGGCAAGATGTGTAGACCAAAGCAAGCGACTGATCATTGTCATGACTCCAAACTACGTGGTAAGAAGAGGCTGGAGTATCTTTGAACTGGAAACAAGGCTTCGGAACATGCTAGTTACGGGAGAAATTAAAGTAATACTGATTGAGTGCAGTGAACTTCGGGGAATCATGAACTACCAGGAGGTTGAGGCCCTGAAACATACCATCAAACTCCTAACTGTTATTAAATGGCACGGACCAAAATGCAACAAGTTGAATTCCAAATTCTGGAAACGTTTACAGTACGAAATGCCTTTTAAGAGGATAGAACCCATCACACACGAGCAGGTTTTAGATGTCAGTGAGCAGGGCCCCTTTGGGGAACTGCAGACGGTCTCAGCTATTTCCATGGCTGCTGCTACCTCCACGGCTCTTGCCACGGCCCATCCTGATCTGCGCTCCACCTTTCATAACACGTATCATTCCCAGATGCGCCAGAAACACTATTATCGAAGCTATGAATACGACGTACCTCCTACTGGCACCCTGCCTCTTACCTCAATAGGTAACCAGCATACCTACTGCAACATCCCTATGACACTTATTAATGGGCAGAGGCCACAGATAAAAACTAACAGGGAGCAGAATCCCGACGAGGCTCACACAAACAGTGCGATACTGCCACTCCTACCACGGGAAACCAGTATATCAAGTGTCATTTGGTGACATAAATGCAAGGGGGAACTCGCCCCCCTTGTGTAGAAGCTAAGTCTGCAGTCTGGTGCCTGGAACTACATCCTCGACTGCTGCTGTTAAACATGCATTACAATCTATGAAATATGAGGAAAAACAGGGTCTTGTACATATGTTTTTGCAAATTTCTTTGTAGCATCAGTCTTCCTGTTTTACCCATGTCTCCTGCCATTCACATTTTGACTTTGTTTTATATGTCATTGGGATTTGTATATTTGCATTTTTTAAAAAAAGAGAAAAAATGAAGAGACTGCTGTATAGATAGGAAAACCTTTTTGCTTCATTAGTATAGTTTGAGTGTTATTTTTTAAAACATTTATTGGGAATGCTTGGACAAAGTTATGTTGAATCCAGAAGCACTATCCATTTGTTGGCCCGCCTAGCCTGATTCCCAGCGGCCATGCTTGCAGCAATTCACCAGTGTGCGTGTGTGCGTGTGGGGGGGGGGAGGGGGACATTTGTTCTTAGGAGGACCCCACTAACGACTCATAGCCCTATCTTCATTCATTATCCCACTGCTACACACTTTACCCCCTTACCCTTGCCTTTTTTACAGCACCACACAGAGTGAAATTACAGGTGGTCTAAATGTCTTAACATTTCACATAGTTAATAGTTGTGGAACAAAACAAAACAAAATAAAAATACACAACCCAGTCTGTATCACTTGGTTCACAATAACCACTATGGAGTATGTAGAAAGAAAAATAGGGTGTTATGCTTTATTTTATGAGTTGGTTGTATTCCTTTTATATAAAGATAATAACATGCCGACTCTAATTCATTCAGTTCCTGAGAAAGTGTTGGATGTGTTTGTGACTCCCTCCCCCACTCCGTTTTTGGTTGGGACCAGTGGATCTCTTTCTTGCTTTAAATTCTTCAAATGAGATTATTTACATTCATCAGGCAAGTATGGCAATAGGCACTGAAGTGCACTAAACCCCGCAGAGATTTACGGTGATGGCTTCCAAACCAAAGGAAAGCAGAAGGACAATATCTAATATGGTTTGTCACATTGTATTACAAAAAAGTTGTCTTTTAAGAAGTATGAGAAAATCCTTTTGCAGCCGATTTGGAGTCCCCGTGTATATTAAAGTTTGGTCATTGCCTTTTCTTTTTGCTGATACATCCAGAATTTAGAATTCTTTATTATTCATTCTTATCTTTTTTTAAAAGAAGAAGAAGAAGCTTGTAGTAATAATTTAGAAGGTGTTTTTTTTTAATTCCAAGGTTGTTTAAAGAAGATCTCAGGAGGTTGCAAAAGTAAATACCAACAAACATCAATATTTTATAAAAGAGTAATATTTAAATCAGACCCAGAAATGTTGGAAACAATTAATGTTATTGAATAAAATAAACTAGTTTTATTTTAAATGTATGATTTCATCTTTAAAAAGTTAAAGAAGGATCATGGAACATGGCTCTGGGAAACATTCTCTGCATAAACCTCAGGACTGATTTTTTTGCCCACACAGAATTCAATGAGAGTTTGTCATAGACATTAACGGAGCCAATTAACTCCTCATTCACTGAATGTTAACACAGTCAGCATTAATCTCCATATTTACACATACTGATGCAATAGTCACATTTCACATAAGAACCATGAGAGGGAGGAACAGTAGGATTGCTTATCATATGGCACTAGCCTTTTGGGAGCACACTTCTAATGCTGATTAACTTACACCAGAACAGAATGTGACCTTTTTGTTTGTCTTGCACTCAAAATGCAACAATTTAACTGCTGGAAATGACTATTTGAAACTATCGAATTCACCGCAGATGGAGGGAGTTTCCTATAGAGCTGACCAGTAACGGCTGCTATAATAGATACTGTCTGTTTTGTTTGACTGCCAAGTTATAGTTTGGTTTGGATAAGATGCAATGTGGTGAAATAATCTGTAACCTGCATTCTAGAGGTGCTTGTGGGCTTCAACCTGTACACTAGAAATATCCAGTCTCATGTTGTAACTGGAAAGGAAGCATCTGCAAGTCATATTCAAGAGCCTTTAGGATGTATATAGACATTTATTTGCCTAACAATATTCATTTCTGTGACAGTTAACTCAGGTCCTTTTCTAATAATGTTATTTTGTTAGTATGTGCTCCCCACCACCACCACCAAAATAAAAGCCTGGGCATGTGCCAAATAAATCACATCAAGCAAATAAAGCTGCCAGGACGAACAAAGCAGCTTTGCACATTTTGTTCTTTGAAAATGTAAGATGGCTATTATAGACACCTGCCAAGTACTGATGGAATTTAATGGCCTTTAATGAGATTCCAAATCTCAGACCTTTTCCCCTCCATTCTCCAAATTCCCAACAAAAGGTAAATTGGTGCAATGGCCTTTTCTTTTATATTTTTGAAGCTTAGATCTGAGTTGTAAAGTAACTGTAAAGCATTGCAGTATGACCACAGCTACGCTGTAGGTGTTAGCAGGTTTGGTTTCTCTTTTTTTAAGGTTTTTTTTTTGTTTAAGTCTCACCAGGAATACTTTTCTTCTTCTATTTTTAATGTAGATTTAAGCACTTTGAATAGCATGATTCAGGGATTAATGGGTACTATTTGATATTCACACTACTTAAAGAAAAGATTTTCTTATAATGCTTTGTCATATTATTAAATAAAATCAAACAAATGAGAAAAGGAAGAGTATGTGAGATAAAGGCTCCAAATGGCTGGAGACCGCCATATTTGGCTTTAGAAACATTCCGCCCAAGTATTCCTCTTCTATAAACAGCTGTGCGAGAAACAGTAAAGGAACTGTCATATGTTCACGTACTCAATGTTTGACTAAAATTCTGTTAGAACACAAAATAAAAAGAAAAAAAAGTATTTGCCCTAGTTCCTGGGCTCTATCCTTTGTTTTTTACTGGGGAAGGAGGAGGTGGGAGAGAAGCATTCTGTGAAAGTTTGCATGCAAAGCCATGTTAAAGGCTTATCCATAAAAGCACAGCACTTTGTTTGGGGAAAAAGTTCACAACCAAAGCAGAGCTAAGTGTGCTTACTTCTGTATCCACAAATCTGTTTTGAATTGTGGTCAAATTCAACAGCACAATCACTGGACAAAGGTTACATCTTTGGCTCAAAATCCACAGCTAATACAGGGTCATATGGATTATGTCAGTAATTGTGTGTTAAACCTCCTTAGTCCCTGACCATCCTTAAGGTGGAGCTACTATTCTCTGAAAGAAGTGGCCATTCACCATCTGCTTTGATTTTTCTCACCCCAAAGGGTCCAAGGTAAGTAGTAGGTGTACTGCTAAACGGCCTTTTCATACCACCATTTTTAAGAAAATGTCACCATAAGGAGATAATTATGGAAGCACTTATACACAATGAGTTGGATCTACAGTGACTTCCATAAATAAAATATAGCCCTTCCATTCATGGAAGCCATTAACCTCTTGAGGAGGCTCTGCAGAAGAGTAAAGCGTCTTCTTTTTTTTAACTTATTCTCCCATCCTCCCATCCCCTGCAGTACTTTTCATGTTGCTCTAGGTCTCACAATCCCTCAAAACGGATAAGGGACACTGCAAGGGGAGGGAAGAGCTAGTTAAGATTGCCTCCTCTCAGCTTCCTCCAGCAAGAGGAGAATTCTGCTGAATGTGAACCTGGATCCAATGTCCAGAAAAGTAAGGAAATCACTAAATTAATGGAAATTCTTCCACCTTAAAGATAATTATGTGAATAACCATTGTACCACTAATGCTGAAGACCCATAGAATTCTAACAGTACTTTTGCAGATGTATACATCTATTCTTAGTATCCAGCCGACAGAACCAAGCAGAGAACCCTGGATACTAGATAAATAACTGGACCATATACGCTCTTATTCCTGTACATTCTTTTCTTATTTCTTTAATATTATGCATTAAATTCAATCATGTTTAGACCTAAGATATACATTGGTACCTCAGTTTAAGAACAGTCCGGTTTAAGAACAATTTGGTTTACAAATTCCACAAAACCAGAAATAGTGTCTTGGTTTCAGAACTTTACCTTGGTCTAAGAACGGAATCCAAAGGGTGGAAGGGCACCGGCGGTGGGAGGCCTCATTAGGAAAAGTGCACCTCAGTTTAAGAACAGTTTTGGTTTAAGAACGGACTTCCAGAACGGATTAAGTTCGTAAACCTAGGTACCACTGTATTGGGAGAATGGACCTGATAAAGTCTTCGTTTCCCTTCTTTCTTTCTTTTATTTTAAGAGAAGCTGTATCCAGGTTTTAAAAGCATGATTGAAAATATGTGATGATATAGGCATTTTGGAATGGAAGAAGCATCTGACTCCTAGAAATATATAGCTACATTAAGCCATGGACCTCTACTGGAATAGAAGAGCACATCAACTTGGTAGGAGATGTGGCCTACAAGTGTACCAGCAGTGTTTGTAAATATTACTCTGCATTTTAGCAGAGCTGCCTCTTTGTATACTTGCTGCTGCTGACCAGAGATGCTGTGGGATGAACCACATTTGTTAATTCCGTCAGTCACCATGAAATACAACCCTTTCCTTGCAGATCCAGTACATCATTTAGAGCAACTGTTTCAACTCTCATCCAAATCTCACATACTGCTTATTGTAACACATTTCTACTCACTTTGGAACTCTTAGAGCAGGAATTAAATGAACATAGACAGCTTTGCAACACACAGTCTCTGCCTTCATAACACATTTCAATATCTTTAGCAGTTTGCTTGTAAAAAGCACTTGTTTCGCAGGAGAGCAAAGGAAAATACCCGTCACATATCATTTTGGTAGCATGAAGGGATTTGTCTGTCAAAATTTAGAATGTTGCTATTCTTTTGAAGTGCTGAGCCAGGCTATAGCTGCTGGAGATATTTTAGCTGCTTCACCATTCTCTCCCATCTTGCTATTCCAGAAACTTTGGAGAGAAAGACTAATATAACTCATTTGGTCCACTGTGGTTTTTTGTCATTCATTGTTTTAATATGATCCTTAAATTGGTCTCCCTCACAGTTTATATGGGGGGATAAAGCAAGAGATGATAGCTGCCCATAGCATTCAGGTTGACAAAATGTACCTTGGAAAAACCATAAAGGTAAGGTCATGCTAATGGGCAAGAATCACTAAAAATAATCTTTGTTGTTGATCAGCTGCAATTGTTTAAAGTAAGTCAAGTAAGTCAAACTCAAATCTTCATTATGGCCACAGGCCAGCATAAGGTAAAAGCACCTACATACAAAAGTAGAGCATGCTAAATAGGCGATAGGGCAACTATAGAAGTAAGGGGTACGCAAATACTCATTCTCTCAATTACAATAAACCAGGATGAGATCGAAACATATAAGGCACATAAATCAAGCAGAATATAAAATGTTTAAATTTAAACCTTCAGTTTTAGACCTGTTGTCATAAAGTAAGATTTGTGTTTTAACAGCAGTAATGAACAATTCATATACCACAACTACCTCAGGTTTTAAACCCATAAGAAACAAATGACAAAATGACATTTCACCCAAGCTATAGGACGTAAACTTTGTAATCCAGAGGACTCATTCAGATTGAAAAGCAGTTTCTCACATGTCACGCACTTATGGAAGTTATTGGGGAAGGTCGGGGAAGGCTGCTTTGGTTCTTCTATCAAGGGCAGCTAACCTCCAGATATTCATAAATGACAACTCTCATTATCCCTGACTATTGGCCATGCTGCATGGAGCTCCCATGGTAGTGGGAGTCTAAATAGGAGGGCCATGGTTAACCACAGCTGCTCTAAAATTTGGATAGCTTTGGAAACATAAAAAAGAATAAACAATACTTTTCCCATTCAAAGATTTATTAGCTTCTAAAAGGCTCTGCACCAATCCACAGAACTGAGAGAGAAGCGGAAGAATTGGTACACACCACTGTTACCTCATTCTTACAGTGTGGATTAAACTGGAAACTAAAGTGTGAAGGAGGAAAAAAGTCTCAACCAAGTCCCAACCACTCTTCCAAATTGTCAACTAATTTTGTGAGAGACTTGTGAAGGAAATATCCACTTATGTATGGGGGGTGTTGGGGGAGACATCAAGCTGCGCCTGAACACCTCCTTTACCCTGTCCTGGTTCATAGCTAACTGCTGATGGGTACCGTCACTGGTTTTACTTTAAATAAACAAAAAAAGCCCCACTCTGCTACTGATGGAGTAACAAAGCAGAACGCCTGTATTTCCTTCCACTAGAAATCTGTTCCTCAGTGGCAAAATGACACTATTTGGTACAGTCTGCCTGGAAGAAGGTATTCCTGAGCATCTGTCACTACATTGCTCCTTCCCCAAGATGAGTAACTGGCCCTTGGAGCAATGGGATGGGAGAGGCAAGAGTTGTGGACATTTTGCAGTCAAGTAAAGAAGGCTTTTGCTTGCTTTGGATCTGCTTGTCAGCAATAGAACAAAATATACTTTTTTCAAGACTTGTAACGTTCAGCTACTGAACATTAGTGAAGTACAGGACAGTCTGCAACAGGCATCCCCAACCTTCAGCCCTTCCAAATGTTTTGGACTACAGTTCCCATCATCCCTGACCACTGGTCCTGTTAGCCTAGGGATCATGGGAGTTGTAGGCCAAAACATTTGGAGGGCCGCAGGTTGGGGGTGCCTGGTCTACAATCTGCACTGAGGCCACATTTCTCCTGTAGAAATCTAGCATATGGTGCAAGCCTCTACAAAGGTCCCTCAACCCTTGTGCCCCAAATATTTTTTCTGGCACTACCATGACATCTTAGGCTAGAATCACTTTGTGTGCAAAAATCCTTATAGCCACTGCTTCTCCACAAAGCAGTCTCAACAGGGCGTGATATGCAGTGTAGAAGCAAAAAGCAGGGAAGGAATGCTTCCTACTTCAACTCTTGCTTCCAACTCCTGGCTCCCACTCTGGGATTCCAGCACAAAGCAACAAGTGACCACATTTGTTGCTTATGTGCAACCTCACCTGGAAGTTAACCCACCTTTCTCCCATTTCCTTATGTTTGTAAAACGCATGGTGCTTATGAGTGACATGCAGAATGTAAGATGGATCTTTGAAAACTTTCCTGATTCATAGATAGCCCTGTTCTGTGCCTGAAAGGAACCTACTATTAGTATAATATAATTAATTTAATACATTTTTCAAAGTATTTTGTTTTCTGGTAGCAGTTTAACTCCATCATACCTTAAGATGTAATACTTTGTTCTTGTTCTCTATGTTAACGACACTTGAAGTTAAGAAGATAGGTCAATAAAATTGACTGGAAGTTTACAAAATCGTCAGCTTCCATTTTTAAGCTTCGTGCTTCTGTTTGCATTGATTCTATATTGTATATTCTATGTATAAATATGAAAACAATATGAAAACAAGCTACAACAGGGGTAGGTAACCTGTGGCCCTCTAACTGTTGCTCTGCTGCACCTCCCATCTTCCCTGATCATTAGCCATGCTGGCTGGGCCTTATGAGAGTTAGAGTACATCAGCCTGAAGAGAGACCCAGATTCCCCACCCCTGGGCTATGGAATAAATAGTAAGAGGTGTTCAGCCTGAAATATTCCCAGTGATTCGCCCTCAAAAAGAGTATGATGATGCTAAAAAGATAGTGTTTCTCCCTGGAGGTAATAATTAATATACCCTACCACAAGCAAATGGGACGTGGGTGGCGCTGTGGGTTAAACCACAGAGCCTAGGACTTGCCAATCAGAAGGTCGGCAGTTCGAATCCCCGCAACGGGGTGAGCTCCCATTGCTTGGTCCCTGCTCCTGCCAACCTAGCAGTTCAAAAGCACGTCAAAGTGCAAGTAGATAAATAGGTCTGGCGGGAAGGTAAACGGCATTTCCGTGCACTGCTCTGGTTCGCCAGAAGCGGCTTAGTCATGCTGGCCACATGACCCGGAAGCTGTACGCCAGCTCCCTCGGCCAATAAAGCGAGATGAGCGCCGCAACCCCAGAGTCAGTCACTACTGGACCTAATGGTCAGGGGTCCCTTTACCTTTACCTTTTACCACAAGCATAATCTGCGTGAGCAAGATCATGTGGTGTACTTTCTCATCCACACTTTAAATAAAATATCTCACGATTCTGAAGTTATCGTGGTAGCCGTTTCAGATGATTTGGCTTCTAATCAAAGGAATGTTTATTTTCTCAGCAGTCATGTATGCTGTTTTTGGAGTGGATGCTTTTCATTGTTTGACAGGTAAATTGCAGGGGAATATTTTAGGGACACCCTTCATAACAAGCTTAACAGGTGACCAGCAATGCACTTACAAGGCGGGTGGAGTGTTTGCCAGAGCTTTTGTTCTCTGGTGAACAGTTTGCAGTAGCTGTAATTATGCACTTGGGGACACTTAGAAAGACAATTAAAACAATTAGCATTATACATGTAACTTAAGCATTACATTAGAATGCTTCACATTTATCTTCCTAACACCTAGAAAACATCGAATTATACACATACTACAAAGTTATGGACATACTACAAAACAATTATTCACACAGCACCAAAGCAGGATAATCACACAGGTCTCTACTTTAAAGCAACAATCCCACTAAAGTCGAGTTAGCTCAGTTCAATTCTACCTCTATGGTCAGTCCCAGGTGACCTGTTTAATTAGCATTCAGCCTGAATTGTTTGCAGAGACATAAGCTATTTAATGAGTATTCAGCTAGAGTTGTTTGTGGGGAGATCAGATTACCATGGGTCAAGCCACACTTCCCAATCTATTTTCCTGTCATTTTCCTTATTGCAAAAAGCCCACTCTTTTGGAGAAGTGGGTTTGCTTCTCACCGGGGTTCAGGTCAGATTTAATTACACAGATGGGATATGACCAAATCCCACCCCAAAATATTGACAGCCTGGAAATGCCCTCAGTGGAATGCAGAACTTTGACAGACTTCTGCCATAGAAACACTGAGGTTTAAAAAGATGGTGCTTATAGTCATAGCAATAAAGTTACCTGCTTTCCACAAAGAGATCTATAACAGAGTTTCATTCTCAAAAACCTGAACAATCCTATATCCAAAGAATATTTGGTTTTTTTTCCAACTTCACGTAAATGCTGTCCAGTCTCTTGAATTTCAGCAGCAGAAACATGCAAAGAGCACTGTGATTGTTTACACTGAATTCTGTAACAACTAGTATCTTTTTGTTTGGCACCTGTGATCATGATGGAGTCATGGAGTCACATGACTTGCTGAAACAATTGCAACAGGCTTAATTTTTTGAATTTCTATCAACTTTTATTCCTAAGAATGCTGCACATGCTAGCAATATTTTAAAAAACCTTATTTTTTCCAAACCCAGGAAGGGGAAATGGTCGAGGAAACATACACCATAAAGTAGGTAAAATATAGGGTTTCTTTCCATAAAATAAATACAAGGTGTGTGCATAATTTCAGAGCAGATAAACAAGGTGTATGTGCAGTTTACTTTTCGATGTTACTCTTTTACTGGCAAAAATGCAAAGTTATCATGACACAGTAAGCTTTCCCCTCTTGTAAACTGAGACAAAAATAAAACTGTGCCACTGTGTGTGAAAACTTTTTTTAAAAAAAGCCAAATGACTGCCAGTATTAATTTTACAGAGTTGTTTTGAAAGCTGTTTGAATTGGCTACATTAGTGGCAGATTGTTCGCCAGCTCAACCCTATGATCCTATAGATCTCAGTGGCACAAGATAAATTCAAAACCTGAGCCCAGTAAGTGTAACAGAAACAGATGTTCAGCCTTGCTTGCCAGGAACATACAAATCTACCTTTGGTATAATATGTGGCCAGCTCAGTTTTGCATGAAAAGTCCAGACCATTTCACACAGAGAAGTCACTCAAACGAACAATCAATCTTCTCTTCCTAGCTTACTACATGCATTAGGCTGACCATGTATCTCATTTTATAGAGGACAGATCTCTGTTTGCAGGACTGTCCAATCAACGTCTGCTTCAAAGGTAAGAAACTAGAAGAAGAGAAAGCAGAGTGTGTGAAATTGCCTATCAAGAATTAGCATCTGGACAGCAGATGGAGCAGGCACACAGGTGACCTGCTCACAGTCTTCCCCACCTTGGTGAGATGTAATGTGTTTCTGTGTAAATCATAGTAATCAGTTCTAAATGCACAATGATACATATATGCGAGCATATACAAATTTTATGCAAATCTGTATCCTTCCTCACCCATACCCCATTGGATGATGCATTTCCTTCTTTTTGGCAATGTATAAGTGGCCTAATATGCATGTTGTGGGGTTTTTTTAAAAAAAAAAGGGGGAAAGAGAAATAATTTAAAATGTAATCCCCATCCATTTCCAAACACACACATATACATGCACACACGGAGTCTGGTGCTGTCCAGAATGGAATATCCCTAATAGCCTGTGCCAAATGGCAAGAAACCTGCTACTCATTCCCACATCACTAGGTTACTATCAGAGGGAAAGAGAATAACCAGGACTCAGCTAAATTGATAAAGAAAAAGCGTTGTATATGCGATATAACATTGTGCCACCAGATGGTGCTGTGGAGTCCTGTTTTTCTCTACCTGTTTTCCCTGTTTAAATTTACAACGTGTTTAACTGAAACGCTTCTTTGATGTGCCTAGATCCAGCCCTATTCACCTCGTTGGTTAGGTAGGTATCATATAAATATTGAGTCCTGGTGCAGGGTGGCCACTGGGATTGCCGCTCTATGTTTGTTTGTAATACCTAAGTAATCCACCCAAAATTTACCTAGCACTATTTCACTAGCTCAAGACCAAACATTCATTATTATCATTGTAGACTATACTGTGTCTTGGGTTAACAGCACACACTCTCATAAATCTTCTTTTATTGGATTGGGCCATAAACATCATTAATAATACTGTTTTAAAAGGTTTCCTCAATAGTATAGGCTACAAACAGCCACTGCTATAGCATCATGACAATAAACAAAAAATTACATGGTGTATGTGTCATAATTATTCTACTGAGAGAATTTCAAGTGCTTATAACTGCAATACCATACCCTCTAACCTGGGAATATGCCTAATTTAGTCCAATGGGACATACTTCTGAGTAGAAGTATAACCTGGCCTCATAATTTACAAGACCATTTGTGCACGTTAAATTTCTTTAAAAGAATATTGCCATTTACGTGAACATTGATAAAATCCAAAACAAACAAACAAACAATATGCTGTACTCTGTTGCTTCATTACTTTCAGACTCTAGTGGAATATTCACTATACTCAGTGAACACTGCATTAAAATGTGTTAAAGAATAGTCAAGATGATATATATCAGTTGTATTGTATTGTGTGTCTGAAAATACACAAAACTTCACAAATATCCAGAGATATCTGGGGGGGGAAACTAAATTACTCCTTCCAAAAAAAGAGCACCAGGAGCTGTAAAAAAGAATGTCAAGTATGAACTCCTCATCCCTATTTCACTTAAAACAACCATCTCACATAATTCAAAAGTAATTTTCCATTCATATTTGTAGAGAAATGCCCATCAGCTTCAGGAAGCCTGGAACGAATGTTGACATATCTCTGACTGAATACAAGTTTCTTCCCTGAAAAACAATGACCTCAGGTTTCCCCCCAAATAAATAAGTTTATAAACTAGCAATAAAGTTGCAGCAATTGATTTAAGACAAATAAACCAGAAGGGATTTTGCAAGATTAAATGAGACAGATTTCAGATGAATTTTTTAAACGAAAAACTAGACAAAGAAAGAGGCTGACCAAAAGGGGGGAAGGGGGGGGGGAGAACAACATTTAAAAATTTAATGAACCTCCCACTGATTTTGCTAGAACTAGATTGATACTGTAGGACTGCAGCACTGGAAGAATGCCTAAAATGAACTGCTAAGATATTGTGCTAATAAATACCGAAGTAGGAAAGGCACTCATGGCTGTAGTATGCTTGATCTAAGCTTATCCAAGGTGTTATATATCCAGGGTGTGCAATAACATTCAGCTCAGACCAAAATTCAGAAACTGCCCAGTTTGGCTTGGAACTCTTTGGAGGGTGCTGCCTCAATCTCAGTTCCAGATCAGAACTTTGCTTCAGGAAACCTGAAGTGTCATGTTTCCCTGTTCACTATTACAGAGAAATTTAAAAACAGCTAAACTCCTTTTGAATTATGGTGCTGGAGGAGACTCTTGAGAGTCCCATGGACTGTAAGAAGATCAAACCTATCCATTCTTAAGAAAATCAGTGCTCACTGGAAGGACAGATCCTGAAGCTGAGGCTCCAACACTTTGGCCACCGCATGAGAAGAGAAGACTCCCTGGAAAAGACCCTGATGTTGGGAAAGATGGAGGGCACAATGATAAGGGGACGACAGAGGACAAGATGGTTGGATAGTGTTCTCAAAGCTACCAGCATGAGTTTGACCAAACTGCGGGAGGCAGTGGAAGACAGGAGTGCCTGGCGTGCTCTGGTCCTTGGGGTCACGAAGAGTCGGACATGACTAAACGATTAAACAATAACAAACTCATTTTGACAGGAATGGACTGAATGGAATTTTCAGGCATAGTAGCCCCTCCACAGTGGATCAAGTCTGCATAATTTCAGACAAATGGGCACATGGGGGCATCTTTCATGTGTACCTGATTGCATGTGCAATTGCAGGTGAACATGTCTGGTGATGTGTACGGTATAAGTGCTGAATCATTCCCTCTAATCCCAAACTAGGGATAGAATTTGCTAAAAAAACACACCTCAATTTGCATGAATTTCTTTCTACTGCCCATCTCACTTCTTGGTGTCAACAAAAGCAAGTAATTTTTTCCTGGTTCCATTAAAAATTCTGGTTCTCGCACTATTATACATATTGCTGATAGAAAATGTCTTTTCAATTAATCAAAGAGCTGATTAAATACTGAATCTATAGCAAATCAATAGGTAAAAATGGATCAGAAAGTAGATGATGGAAAAACTATGTTTTTTAAAAAGCAAAACTAGCCAAGATAATACAAACATACTAAAGAGATCTGAGCCAATGGGAGCACATGCAAATGTATTATTTTTTAAAAAGTATAATTATACATTTACTCAGAAACTATAATAACTCTGTAGGAACTGTTTTGGTCACTGTGGTAAATAATTGGCATTTCTTATAACTAAATACAGATTTATATACCATGCTAGATGGGGTTTCAAGGACCAAGAATGGGTTCCCTTGGCTTTAAATATGCTGCAGTGTGGCTGATCTAATCTCCTGGCAAATACTGTGTTTTATCATTTTAATTAAAACTGGAAGAATTTGCAACTATTTAAAACAAGTTCAAGTAATTCAATAATTAGACTGGTTGAATACTGTGAGTTAAAATAATTATTTTCCTAGTGAAAATGCAAAATACAGTAATAGCAACAATGAAAAATGAAAAAAATCCCCCCTTACCCCCAAGTCTCATTGTTCCCTTGACACTCCATTCCCTTCATAGCAATAACTCACATGGGTGGAGGAACCCATTTACTGCTCCCCCATCCATGTGACGGCTTTCCCTACCTCTACTTTCTTCTTGGTCCTTGCCATCATCTATCATCTCCTAACATTCCCAAGTCCTTTGCTTACTGCTTGCACTGTGTTTCTTTAGTATTCAATCAACTTCCCTGAATCTCATTTGGACTCATAGATTACCCAGCTTCACAGGCCATGCCTTCCATCAAATATCTCAATAGTGTCTTACCAGTCCACACTGATCTACTTGGTGTTGCAATTGTGTTCCATGTCAGAATGCAATGGTTTGGCAACACTTGAGTCCTTGGTAAAAAATCAGGGAACAAATTAGGTCAATTCTGGAGAAACTGGCTAATACAGAAGCAGCCCGTGTATGTATGAGATCAGAGCAGTCAATATTTTGCTCTGCTTTATCTGCCCCCACTTCCATTTGCTTTCCCTGCGATATTTAAAACTTCATCAGTGGTATAATTCAATGCAGAGCTACACAAAAGCCTGTCCAAATTTTACAACATCTGCGTTGTTATTCTTTTTATTATTAAATAATTGTTTACTATTGCTAAGTTTATTCATCGCTTTTTACAAGAGTCTCGAAGTCTGCAAAGGGTTGATTTAAAATACAACAATGGCATAAAAACTAACAGAACAATAGAACATGCCTAATACCTGAAATCCACTAACTACATAAATAAAAAATATGCATAAGGTGTACGTGACCAAAGGTTATTTTGCTACCAACTACCAGTTATGTATAAGGAAGTCCAGATGCTCCATTCTTTAAGGCATATATCTGAGAGATACTCTGAACAGCAAATCATTGGATTATAATTCCAGTGGGATCTATTAAATTCAGTCCAGCTCTTCCAGAATTAGCGATTTCCACAATTTGGAACAATTACATTAACATTAAAGGGAGCTAATGTTCCTTTCCCTTTTCTTCTTAAGAAAATAAAATAGAATGAAAAGGAATAAATATATAAAAGATGAATAAGGTGCCAAACAGTATTTTAGATTTTCCGGTCTTCTGTCAGATTAAGAGAAGCATTAAAACAAGATTATTTTTCTGAAAGCAACTGAGTAAAATAAGGCTGCTCCTTATTTAGCATGCTTGTGTTTAGATATGTTGGGGTCTGTGTGAGTTGAATGAAGAATATACATAAAATCTAGCCATTCTGCACATTCACCAGACATCTTTCAACATGTGCAAGGAATTGTGTTTATACTGCCTATGAAGAATGAACACAGGAGCTGCTTCATATACCATGCAATTCTGACCCAGTAAATTCTGACCATCAGCAGCTGTCCAGAGTCTTAGTTAGAGGCCCTTCCTATCACCTGCTACCTGATTCATTTAACTGAAGATGCCAGAGATTGAACCCAAACTCTACTGTATGTGCTCTACCGCTGTTGAGGCTTGGCATAGACCCTGCCCAGGTGTGGGCGGACAAGGATATGTCCACAGATAGGCTGAAGGTTCAGCAGATGAGGGTGATAGACAGGTTCCCGGATAAACTGAAGATCAGACACCAGATTAAAGGCCAATGCAGAGCCAGCACCAGGTGGAACATCAAATTACAAAGCAGCAATAGAGAGTTAACTGCAGAAATAGATGCAAGGTCAAAGGCAGACAAGTGAGCAGAGGTCATGATCTAAGGCAAGGGTAGGCAACCTAAGGCCCGTGGGCCGGGTGCGGCCCAATCGCCGCCTCAATCTGGCCCGCGGACGGTCCAGGAATCAGTGTGTTACAATGAGTAGCATGTGTCCTTTTATTTAAAATGCATCTCTGCGTTAATTGTGGGGCATAGGCATTTGTTCATTATTTTTTAAATATAGTCCAGCCCACCACATGGTCTGAGGGACAGTGAACCGGCCCACGGCTTGAAAAGGTTGCTGACCCCTGATCTAAGGTAGAAGGCAGGAAAAGGTGCAGAGCAGACAGAGTCTTCATGCTCAAGACAATCTACCTGGTCAGATGCATTAGCTTGGCTGAAGAGTTTTTAAAGGATGTTGTGTGCTACAGTTAACTTGGTGACTCAGTGAAACTATCCTAGGTGGGAGGACTGCTGAATCTCTTTAGGCTGGAACAATAGTCTAAAGGGTGCCTGGTCTGCCTGATTTCCTGGGAGCCCTGAGTGCTGGTGGGGATGGCATCCTCTTGCATGAGACAATTAGGAGTGCTGAAATGGTAGGAAAGTCCTTTCCCCATGCAACTTCTCCATTCCTAAGTGCCTTCTCCCTAAGCAGCTTTACAAGCACACAGAAGCCTATCAGCAACAGTTACACTCTTTTGTTTGTGTGGAAAAACTGTCTGCAGACAAACACCGGCTCTCTCGGCCTGTAAAGCGAGATGAGCGCCACAACCCCAGAGTCGTTCGCGACTGGACTTAACTGTCAGGGGTCCTTTACCTTTTTAACAAGTATTTTGGCACTTACTCTCTGGAGCCGTTTTTTTCTGCATGTGCATATGTGTTTGATATAAATCTTGTCTGAGATGCTTGAAGGAGAAAGACTCATTAAAGCTCATCATTAAATAGACATTAAAATCAAATAAATAAGCATTAAATAGCAATTATTATTTTTGTTTAGGACTAATACATTTCTAAAATTCCCCACCCTACATCCTTAGGACAGAATGACTCTAAATCTATGCAACTAAGAAAACAAATGCCTTTTTTCACAACTACTACCAGTGTAACAGAAAAGCCCCATTTCTGTAGAAAAGCTCAGCATGAATCTTTGGAGGACTGGGACGATAACACCATGCAAATGCCTGAAGTGTTTGTGACATTTTCTTCTGTACACACCCCCTCCAGATGTACAAGGCCTATCTACTTTTCTTCATGCATTTAAAAAATGAACAGCAAGTTTCAATGCTTTTGTTTTTGTTGTTAGTCATTTAGTCGTGTCCGACTCTTCGTGACCCTATGGACCAGAGCACGCCAGGCACTCCTGTCTTCCACTGCCTCCTGCAGCTTGGTCAGACTCAAGTTGGTAGCTTCGAGAACACTGTCCTCTGTCGTCCCCTTCTCCTTGTGCCCTTAATCTTTCCCAACATCAGGGTCTTTTCCAGGGAATCGTCTCTTCTCATGAGGTGGCCAAAGTATTGGAGCCTCAGCTTCACGATCTGTCCTTCCAGGGAGCACTCAGGGCTGATTTCCTTAAGAATGGATAGGTTTGATCTTCTTGCAGCCCATGGGACTCTCAAGAGTCTCCTCTAGCACCATAATAAAAAAGCATCAATTCTTCAGCGATCAGCCTTCTTTATGCTCCAGCTCTCACTTCCATACATCACTACTGGGAAAACCATGGCTTTAACTATACGGACCTTTGTTGGCAAGGTGATGTCTCTGCTTTTTAAGCTGCTGTCTAGGTTTGTCATTGCTTTTCTCCCAAGAAGCAGGGGTCTTTTAATTTTGTGACTGCTGTCGCCATCTGCAGTGATCATGGAGCCCAAGAAAGTAAAATCTCTCACTGCCTCCATTTCTTCCCTTTCTATTTGCCGGGAGGTGATGGGACCAGTGGCCATGATCTTAGTTTTTTTGATGTTGAGCTTCAGACCATATTTTGCACTCTCCTCTTTCACCCTCATTAAAAGGTTCTTTAATTCCTCCTCACTTTCTGCCATCAAGGTTGTGTCATCTGCATATCTGAGGTTGTTGATATTTCTTCCGGCGATCTTAATTCCGGCTTGGGATTCATCCAGCCCAGCCTTTCGCATGATGAATTCTGTATATAAGTTCAATAAGCAGGGAGACAATATACAGCCTTGTTGTACTCCTTTCCCAATTTTGAACCAATCAGTTCTTCCATATCCAGTTCTAACTGTTTCAATGCTACTGACAGGTATTTAAACAAATTAACATCCACACTGTCAAGCGTTGTTTCTCACCCTGCACCTCCTTCCTCTGACATCGTGGCAACTCAGTGGGGTAGTCCTGGGTAGCTGCCACATTTCGATAGCTACCTTATTATATTCCAAATCAATTGTATTAATGCCATATATGGTGCCATCAGTGTGCATGGTGCTCTCAAGAGTAAAAAGAGGACAGGTCTACACATGGCAAACAAACACATGACAGGGAGGGAAACAGAGGTAGGGGAAAAACATTTGATAACATGTGATTTCTTCCTTTACATGTGTTTAGGTAGTCTACACAGGCAATAGTTTGAACATAACAGGAAAAGAGTCTGAAAAATGGCTGCTTAGGTACAGCCTTGAGGAGGAAATATTATACAAAGATTATATTATGTGTTGAGTTTTCCAAGGTCGAGTGCATGTTACTGGCTTAATTATATACTCTGTAAATTATATTTATAGAGAAAAACACCGACAATTTTAATTACAGTGGTTCTTACCATGTCCATCAAATGCTAAACACACCTGCAGTGCCATAGAAATCATAATAAAAAGTTCTAGTTATTTTTACAGCACAATCCTAAGCACCTCTACTCAGAAGACTCACTGAGTTCAATGGGATTTACTTCCAGGTAACTGTATAAAGTTTTGCAGGAGTAAAATGGTAAAGGAAAAGGACTCCTGGACGGTTAAGTCCAGTCAAAGGCAACTGTGGGGTATGGCGCTCATCTCACATTCAGGCTGAGGGAGCTGGTGTTTGTCCACAGACAGCTTTCCCGGCCATGTGGCCAGCAATGACTGTGACGAGTGCCACAGAGCACAGAAACACAGCTACCTTCCTACCATAGCAGTACCTATTTTTCTACTTGCACTGGTATGCTTTCGAACTGCTAGGTTGGCAGAAGCTGGGACAGAGAAATGGGAACTTACTTGCTTGTGCGGATTCAAATTGTCAACCTTCTGATCTGCAAGTCCAAGAGGCTCAGTGGTTTAGACCACAGCGCCACCTGCATCCCTATTGCGGGAGTAAACATTATAATGACTCTGAATTACGAGTGTTTCATTTCCTGACTTCTTAGCCTATACTCAAATCTAGGAGCAAGTGTTAAACTTCCAGTATGTATGACCAACCCCACTAAAATTATTTACTACTGGGTTGCTTTTGTTCATTTTATGATTATTTTGATTTTTAGGTCATCTGTATGAAAGATTCAGACTAGACAAAGAAATAGGATGAGTTTCTGTCCTGAAGACTTTCAGTGAGATTTTTTTTTAATGCTCAATACTGCTGTGATGAACTATAAGCATGTCCTGTAAAATTTTGCTGTAAACGCTTCATAACTCCTACACAGATCATGGGGATTCAGATGACTCATTACTGACCTATTTAATTGGTGATAATGTCATGCCATGAGATATTTTCTTTTATGTGACCTACAAAAATGAAAAGGTCACCTTGTGGTGAGTCACCATATGAGGAAAGTTTCAAACAACTAGGTATATTCAAAAAGCAGGAACCAGTCCCATGTTATGGGCATGTTAGCTTAATAAATCTTGTTAAGTTATTCAATAAAGTTGAGAAAGAAGGTCCACATGACACAAAAATTTTCTACTAGTATGGTTGGCATATTTTTTCCCATAGTGAAAATTGGCCATACCTAATCTACCCACATTTTTTAAATAACAGAGGTTCATTTTTCCAGTTACACACAATCACAATCACAATCAAGCGATAGCGTAAAAGCTCTGTTTAAGAACCATATGGTGCATAGCTATCCACTACATTAAGCAGACATAGGAGAATATCGGTTGACAGAGGGGCATGCTGTAAGTAATTTCTTTCCTGAATAACTGTTTCCAAAATAGAGCACCCCAATAGTTGTAATAAAATCTTATTTTTCCCAAGCATTTCTAACACCTATCAAAAGTATGCTTGTTTATACACTGAGCAAAAGTGCTGCAAAAGTTTCATATAGCAACTCTCAAGCTATTAAAGTGAGGGTTTTTTTGTTGGGAGCGGGGAATCAATGGAATAAATAGATACTGCCAACCAGCTTTCCAAGCTTTATGGCACAGTAATTGATCTGTTTGAAATATAAAGGAATATGACAGGTAGCATGCACCAGGGCTAAGGTTTGCAGGACACAGGACTTGGAAGCTCTAAGGTACTGGCTCTCCCTCTTGCTGCAGCCTTACACAGAACTGAAGACTGGGGCTCATTAGTGGGTCTGAAACCACGTGAGAGCTTGCGGCACAGAATCCTTGGCCCGGACACCTAGTGCTGGCATGAACACACACATGCCCGCAACATCACTCTCAGTTACACTTGAGCACTGGATGGGTAAACTACTAACCCTCTCCACGTCATCTAGTGTTCTGTGTCAAACTGACATGCTCCCATCTCTTTTCCTCTCCACTTTTTAGCATAGTGTTCATGTTCACTCTCACTCTCACTCTCTTTCTCTTCCAATAATTTATTCTCCACTTTAGGGTTGTGAATGCAGTAGGGTATAAGGTGAGAGTCACTAGTGGATTTATGCTTTATGTACTGTGCTGCATTGTTTAGTGTGCAATTGAATCTCCTTTCCACCCCAGTTTAATAAATCTGGTGCTTCTACATTCTACATTCATCCAGTTGTGAACTTCTGGATCCTGAAATCCCAGACAGATGCCGAAGGTGGTGCGGGATTGGGCCACATAAAGATTCCTTTCCTTTTGCAAGCATGTTTAAGGGTCATGTGTGAAGTGTGAAGTGCGGATACATGCAAGTCCCCAGAGATATGTGTAACAAACCACGTAGGTAGAAGTGATTCTTAATTCTCTGTTAATTCAACAGTGTGGGAGCATTTCTTCAAAATATCATATAAACAGTATTGCACATCTAGAATGTATTCAGCCACACCAAAATGATGTTAAAGAAGTCAGAGAGAGCATGCATGTTTGGTGACAGTATGTAAAGATAGGTTAATACTGGGGAGATGTGAGTCTATATACGAAAAAATATATAACATTTTATATTGTTCCTTTAATTTCATTGCTTTGGCTTTTGAAATACAGTGTTAAACCTGAACACTGAGAACTGGTGTGTAATCTATTGACTGCTGCAAAGATGACAACAGTGGGGAAAATGGAATATTACTCAAACTGTGAAAGAACAGAGAAGGCGGGCTTGGCAAATGATATTGATTGCAAAGCAGTTCATTTTAAATGGCTGTAGGAAAGTAAATCTTGTACAATCATTTCTTGATTGGAAATATGGCAACTTTTTATTACATTTTGGAATAGGATTAAACCATAGCAAATGTTAGGCAGGCAATGCTGCTGGTGATACAGAGTGGTTTTAAAAAGATATTATATGCTTTATTTTTTACTGTGAAAATTGCTTTAACATCTCCCCAAATATGTTCAAAAGCACATTCCAGTCAGCAAAAGCAGGCAAGGAGGGCACATAGCAGGGCTAGTGGGAGGCGTGACCTGCAGGGGGGGGGGCACAGTTTGGGGAGGGTCCCAAGGGCTGGATGGAGAAGCCTGAAAAGCAACATTCATCTCCTGGACCTAAGGTTCCCCTTTCCTGCTCTATTTCTAAATCAGTTTCATCCTGGAAGCAAAATGCCATTCTGGCACACTAAAGATTTTTTCAAGCCTAGAGGCAGGAAAACATCAATATTCAGAAGAAATGCAGAGCAAGTCCTAAAGTTAATCAGCTTTTTAAAGTGTTTGCTTAATTTGGGACCTCACTTAAAGGGTTTATGCACTTGCTCCATAGACTGTGTCTTTCCACATGTCGAAGCATGCAGCCATTGTGGATGATGATTGAATGTGCAAACAACAGGAGCCCGTAATGGGAATAAAACCTTTTGCATTCAACAAGACCATGTAGCTTGAATACAATTAGGGTTGCTAGTTGTTTCTTCATTTAGAAGGGTGCAAAGAGGCTAATTTCTAGAAAATGGTGGCCTAATATAACATCTTCAGTAGGACACAGGGCTTTCCTTGGAGATATGCTATCAATCAAAACAACGTCTAGGGTGGGTCAGTAACTCATTGGACAAAAAGCACCCATGCCCAACCTTGAAAACAGTCAACCACAGCATGATGTTAGTTTAAAGCCTTCTCTATTCTCTCTGGGGGTTTTTTTAAAAATAAAATAAAATATGTGCTGAATTGCTTTTTAAGATGTCATTTCATCCATTTTTCCATACCAGTGAAGACTTCCTTGCCTGCAGTTAAACAGGATTTCACCTTAAAGCTCAGTCAAGAACTAAACCTAGTTATGGGGTTCATTAGCAAAGTATTTGATTCTTCATTTTACACAAGTCAATAATTCTTCAGATTAGTCACTAACATCTAGTACAATACTATGAATTAAAAATGCATCCATTAATTAAAAGAAGTATTTAAATGCAAAACTATAGATATTGCTAGTGAGCCTGAAAGGTGAAGGCAATTTTAAAAATCTTTATAAAAGTTCAGATTTAATTATTTATTGTAGATGCCATCTTGATTAAAAAAAGTAATGATATGATTTGTACTAAGTTCCTTGCTGCTCACTCCTGCAGTTTTCATGCTGTGAAAATGCTTTCTATTTCATTTCTTTATATGTCTCTTGGTGACAAAATGATAGCATGCTTGTCATCAATCATTTCTAGGGCATCCAAGAAGTCATAAAAAAGCTTGAAGTCTTCTTTGGCATCCAACTGCTATGCAGTATTTGGAATTGAATAGTATTGCAGTCAAAAATATGGTTCTGCAAAGTGACAGATTTTGGTCTACATGTTTTAGTCTGTTTCTGAGCTATCTGTTTCTTAGATTTTGGTCAGCATTTTAAAAAAAGAAATACTGTATAAGCAATGCCAAGCTTGGCCTGGTGTCACGCGTGCAAAATAAGCTATGTTCTGTCTGCTGTTTATGTTATCAGCCATAATTAGGATTCAGCAATAAAGTCAAACAGACACATTGCTTCTTTCAGGAATAGTTTTGCTGCTTACTGTTCCCTGTTTACTGCATTAAGGACTACTTGGAATAGATATACAAGAGATGAAGGCAATATTCATATACATTTAACATTCAAATAAAAAACCATATGGATATATTTTGGTATTTTATAAAATATGTTGTAGTTTTAGATTTTCTAAGAAAAATAATCCTAATAATGTAATAAAAAAAATTGTTTCTATTTTAGTTCTCCAGTATCATTTGTACAATGATACAATGTGTCATTTGGTGACCTTCATGTGCCTCAGGGCTTCAGAACTGGAATATATTTATAGTATCATAATACCAGTTTATTAAAACTTACTACCATTAAAACTTAACACAATCCATTTCTTGTTGTGCTTTGTTACATAGGACAAATGGCTCCAGGTTGCAATGTTCTGCTTTAACCTCATAGTCAATAAGTTCAATAGGAACTGTCTGGACATCTGAATACACACAAGCAAGTGTGCAATCAATATAAATATGCATACATCAATTAAGCAATTATGCCTGCTAAGCGTATGGACAGGGTTTAATAATATATACAGCAGGCAGCCAATGCGTTGCCCTTCAGATGCTGTTGGATTCCAGCTCCCATCAGTCCAAGTTGGCATGGTCATTAGTTAGGAATAGGGATGGAAGGATCTATCCATTTCAGTTCTCTCAATTTCTCTCTTTAATATATATATATATATTATTGAAGTGTGAGGGGAAATTACAAAGGTTTGCATCAAATACCATTTTTATGAAAGATAAAAAAAACCTAATCTAAATAAAAACACAAACCAAAAGGAAGGAAAGAAGAAAGAGAAAAAAGAGAAAAGGGAAGAAGAAGAAAGAACAAAAATTAAAAATGTGTGGGGAGAGAGAACTTCTTATTCTTCATCTGTCAGCTATACAGTATATAGAAAATTGTTCAAAACATCAGCACCAAGATAACACCTGACAACTCCACGTTCTATAAACCAGTACTTTCTTCAATCCTCACACCCAGGTATCATAAGTTAATTTTCTTTTTCACGCAAAAAAAGCCATTAGGAGTTTCCAATCTTTAGTAAATATTGACAATGATTTGTCTCTGACTAAACATGTCAACTTTGCCATCTCAGCTAAGTCCAATCATTTTAACAACCATTCCAATGGTTGGTAATGATGAATCTTTCGATATTTGTGTATATAATAGTCTCACCACTGTGATCATGTGTTGAATAATGTTCCATGGTCTTTTTCTAATTGAATATTCATTATTCCCAAGGGGAAAAGTTCTGGCTTCAATTGAATGTTATACCTTAAAATCTTATGCATCTGTGTTTGTATTTGTATCCAATATTTTTTAGCTAGTTTTCTCTGTCTCTCCAATCCTTTATTCAGTTTTCCACATTTCTGAAGCAATGTGTGAATTTAAAAAAAAAAAAAAAAACACCGTGCATTTTAGTGTGAATTTCTCCTCATAAACACATTTGTGCATGCCACTATGACTAATGTGCACTTTTTTGGAAACAAAATCTTGTAATACGCATTTTTGTATGTTATGTTCACAAATACATTCATTCTTATACAGACTTCCCCTAAATAAGCATTTTTGTAAAGATTAGTTGATTGGAAAAATGCCTTGCAAAATTCAGGTAAGTGTAAATTTCAAAAGATGGCTGCATTTAAGTTCTAACATTGTTTTGGGAAGTGCAAATTTTATAGATCTGGCTTTCAGTGTGAATTTTTTCCCTACCCATCCCTACTCAGGAGTGATGAAAATTGTATTTCAACAACATCTGGCAGGCTTCATGCTGGCTATCCCTGGTGTGCACAATGGGTGAGGAAACGCTAGGCTATTTTCAAGTAAATGAATGTAATCTCTTTACCCTGAATCCTAGTAACAATATTTCTATTGAAAGACCTTTTTCACATTGTCTTCTGACTTCAGTACAACTTATCACATCACTTGTTCTGCTTGAAATGCCCTTTAAGCAGTGTAGGATGAACAATCAGTCCCTACATATTCTGATGTCATCTGTTATAAAAAAAACTTGGTATGACAGTAATCCAACACAGAATTAAGCTTAGTTCTGTATCACAGATTGTGGCTTCTGTGTTGGTGCCTTACTTTGAGAAAGAAAGATCTTTAAACAGGTAATTGTTTGGCTTCCCTTTTTTCCCCAGCTGCCAAATTATAAAAAACCACACAGTGATAAATTTGTCCCTCAGTCTACATGGAGACCTTGGAAGTAATATTCATCCTGTCCTTATTAACATTTCTCTGTACATCCCAGTTTTCACTACTGCCATCCTTTTCTCTTAGCAAATCAGACAACAAACTATGAAATAGACATGACAGTAGTCTTGACAACTGAATCACTGGCAAATATCAACATCAATCATCGTCTGTCTATTCTAACATGATTGCACTGAACTAAAAAAGATGTATACTCATGAAATTAGAGTGATTGGGCATTGTTCTGGGATGCATAGAACTGGTACTTATTAAAAGATTGAGGTTGTAGTTGATAGCCACATAATATTATTTCCCCTGAAAATGTAGTAGATTGCATAGATTATATTGCTGCTGAAGGCAGTAGGCATTAACCACTTCTATAAGCTGCATTTCCCAAATTAGGTTCATCTGGCTTGTGGAAATCATTTGTCTTTTGAAAAATAATAATTGAATATCATAGAGCAGGGAGCACCGACATTACAAATTCTAAGAATGCCACATGTGAATGTGTTGTGTCGATCACAGCAAACAGAGGGGAAACTGCTATACAATATTTTATTCTTTTAACCTTTTCATACTCCACCACATATACAACAGACTTTTACAGCAAATGAAACAACACATGGATGAGAAATACCTACAACATATATTGCAATACAACATAGATAAGCAGGCACTCATTAGCTCACTTCTATTACTCTGTTTTCCAAGCGAAGAATTCATTTTACTGGTTTACAGTATGTACTGTAAAATAATATGTTTGGTATTTTATTCCCCTAGTGACCCATTTTTTTGTCAGTAATGTCATGTTTTATTATTTATGTGTGTACAATTTTGTAACAAGAAAACAAAACCAAAAATTAAAAAAGGAAATGCTTGAAAGGAAATGGCACAAGGCCTCAATGTGCAACCTGATTCATCTTGAACGAAGCATACATAGAAGCAGCCTCCAGAAACATGGGAAAGTGTACCTTCACAGCATCTGTTTACCATTCTTTAATCACACTGTCTATACAAAACTGTGATTAAAATTTGCTAAAGAGTATAGTAATTTGCAGTAAGTGACTATTAGTATGTGTTTTTAGTCAATTTCATACTCTTCTTAGTTGGTTGATTTATGATGTATATAAAGTATTAATTTAACTGTGGGTTTGATTACTGTAAAAAGTAACCTAGAGGCAGAATTTAAAACTTTCAGTGGTACCTTGGGTTACAGACGCTTCAGGTTACAGACTCCGCTAACCCAGAAATAGTACCTCTGGTTAAGAACTTTGCTTCAGGATGAGAACAGAAATTGTGCTCTGGCGGCGTGGCAGCAGCAGGAGGCCCCATTAGCTAAAGTGGTGCTTCAGGTTAAGAACAGTTTCAGGTTAAGTACTGACCTCCGGAACGAATTAAGTTCTTAACCCAAGATACCACTGTATTGACAAGGCTCATCTTAGGCTACAGAACACTGCTCTGCGAGGAAACGTGTGCAAGCTACATTTATCAAATTTTGGTATTTTCTGCTTTGTACTGCAGGAGGGATATAAGTTTCTGCTTTTGTCTGCTCGGTACAAATGTGGTTTCGATGAACAAAATTTAACAAACGTTTCTCAGAAATTGTAACACCACTGAAATTTACAAATTAGCAACTTATAAAATTGTGTGGTATTTCGCAACAGTAGCTGGTGCCCTTTAGGACAGGTAAAGTGGAAGGCAAGGAAACCAAAAGTCAGAAACAATGGGAAGGCCGAGCCAGAAACAAAGACAGGCGAAGCCAACTAATTCTGGCTCTCTCTCCATCCTCCTCCTTGCTGAGTACTACAAGAGCAGCATTCAGACTAAAGAAGAGAAAGCTAGCAGGCAGTGCCACCGTCTGGACCAGCTGCAAGTATGAAGGCAAGCAGGTGAGGGCTGGCTGAAGTTGGGGCAATGCTCCATTTGCCCTGATCAGCCTCCACTAGAATTTGTTTCCTATAAAAATTGCAAGTGTTCTACACAGCTCTGTAACTATGGGATGCTATAACCAAAATGATTATGTGTTTTCAGCATCAAGAGATGAAAAGCATTGTTACGTTTTGTCAAGGTTAAGATTCAAAGCATTCAAAGCATTACAAAATGTCTGTGTAAGCCTGTTTGCATGTGTTTCTATCACCTACAACTGTTTTACCATTGAACTGAAATAGCAGCATGCCTTTCTGTCCTACCTGCAAAGATCAAGACAGTGCAAATATTTCAGATAAATATGATTTCTTGGAAAGCCATTAGGTCCCAAGGGACAGGCAGAGAAGTCCAGGAGGCTGCACTGGGGCCCCATGCCTGAGGGTCCCCATCTCTGCTCTGACATGGCTTCCCAAAACAACGCAGACTATGGAAACTTCACACTGGACTTCAAGCATCTGGCATTGTGTGCCTCCCCATTCTTCTCCAGACTCTGGGACCTTGGTTTCCAAGTAAGATGCAAAAGCTGCTCTCATCAGAAAAGAGATTTGGGGAGCCATGTCATCAGCTGGTGTTGATCCACTGTGCCTCATTAAGTCCAGGGTCAACGCAGCCGTCTACCAGGAGATTTTGGAGCACTTCATGCTTCCTTCCGCAAACGAGCTTTATGGGGATGCTGGTTTCATTTTCCAGCAGGACTTTTGTCACCTGCCCACACTGCCAAAAGTACCAAAACCTGGTTCAATGCCCATGGGATTACTGTGCTTGATTGGCCAGCAAACTCGCCTGACCTAAACCCCATAGCGAATCTATGGGGCATTGCCAAGAGAAATATGAGAGACATGAGACCAAGCAATGCAGAAGTGCTGAAGGCTGCTATTGAAGCCTCCTGATATTCCATAACACCTCAGCAGTGCTACAGGCTGATAGTATCCATGCCACACCGCATTGAGGCAGTAATTGATGCAAAAGGGGCCCAAACCAAGTACTGAGTACATATGCATGCTTCTACTTCTCAGAGGTCCAATATTACTCTATTTGCAGTCCTTGTTTTGCTGATTTCATTTAATATTATAATTTTCTGAGATTGTTAATTTGGAGTTTTCATTAGCTGTACGCCATGAGCATCACAATTATAACAAATAAAGGCTTGACATATCTCACTTTGCATGTCATGAGTCTATCTCATATATTAGTTTCACTTTTTAAGTTGAATTACTGAAATAAATGAACTTTTCCAAGATATTCTAATTTTCCTAGTTTCACCTGTAAGGTAATTGATTTTTAAATTGTTTTTATTTAGTTTCAAACTATAAAGATACAAACATAAAGTAACTCTCTGGTTACCCCTACACCATACAAGATAAGATATGGCAAGTATCTCTTATTTCAAGTGTAAAAAAAGGTAAAACCAAAGAATATATAAAACTAAACATATGAAAATAGAACAGTTGGCTTTACAGTGGCTATTATATTGATGTCATCACAACTACAGTGTTAATTCACTTAAGTACCGTATTTTTCGCCCTATAGGACGCACCGTCCCATAAGGCGCACCTAGTTTTTTTTGGGGGGGGAATAAAGGGGGGAAATTTATTTCCCCCCCAGCCCCCCAAACAGGCAGCTCTCTGCAAGCTGTGGGAGCCCAGCGCCAGGCTCCCGCTGCTTGTGGAGAGGTGCGCGAAGCCTGGACGCACTGAGCTCAGCGCGCGCCGGCTTCAGCATGCAGGCAACTCTCCGCAAGCAGCGGGAGCCCAGCGCTGGGCTCCCGCTGCTTGCGGAGAGGTGCGCGAAGCCTGGAGAGCGAGAGGGGTCGGTGCGCACGAACCCCTCTCACTCTCCAGGCTTCAGCGAAAGCCTGCATTCGCCCCATAGGACGCACACACATTTCCCCTTCATTTTTGGAGGGGGAAAAGTGTGTCCTATGGGCGAAAAATACGGTATTTCCTGTTAATAATTAACAACACAGGATTGCAATGTCTTGTGAGTGCTGCAATTTTAAATGTAAAAGGTTCACTTTAATCTCTCTGTTTTTAAATGAACCCATTCATCATTATATCAAAAGCTTAACAGTGTGCAGTAGCAAAATGTAACAGGGTTCCTACAGTATGGAAGAAGAAATCCTAGCAGGTATGTAGCTTCTCACCCCTGCTTCACAAACTCTATCTGCCAAAATTAACTCTTTTTCAGAACTATTATAGGAACAAGAGTCCTACCTGTTAGTGCACCATTACACTCTGCAAAAAATAATAATAATGCAGCTTTAGGTTGCAGTCCTAAATGTTTTTACTTGGAATTCGATTCCATGTGAAGTCAGACTTTCTAAACACAAATCTGATGCTGTTAGGAATGTGATGAAAATTTGCCAGCAGCTGTCTGATTACACATGACTAACAGCTCTATTTATTTGTCTCTTCGTTTATATTGTTTGCTAACACCTTCCCTAAATAGTACTCACAAAATGACACTCATAAACCAATAAGGGGAAGACAATATAAACCACAAACCATGCTGTGCTTTGCAGGGATAACTACATCATAGCTTCCTACCCAATCAGTATCAAGATGGGAGGAATAGTGAACTTTGGATGAAGAGAGTGAGTGAAGTTCCGTCTTTCTATCACATCGCTACCACTGTGAATCACCCATCTTTTACTTCACCTGTGGTCATACCTAAACAAGGTATTTATATGAAACAAGTTCTGCAAGTTTATTTTTGTCCCAATATCGCTCTAGAGATATAGATGTGCCTTTTCAAAAATAGATGACAATGTGTGACAAATTGTGTGAAAATGTAGATGAGGTTATACATGCAAAGAAAGGTGCATTAAAATGCTTATCTCATTCGGAACAATACAGATAAACTGCATCCTTGACCTGAAGCAGATTTGGATTTGCATATGATTGCACATCTCATTCACACCAGTGGCTCCCAATCCAGCAAGTGATCTGTATGCATAAATCTGCATCTGTGCATCACCCATTTCCTTAGCTGAACTGACTGTTATTCTAAATTTTACATGCCTCTTGACTAAATTATATTCAGCACAAACTCATTTATTTTAATGGTCTGGGGAGCATCAGAAGTCCTCATAAAAGGAGGCGAACCCACAGGGAATATTAATTAGGAAATAAATGCCACATACATGACTTTGGTATTCCACATTAATTAAGATGGAATAACTCTTGTTGCATAATGTACTCAAGTTGTTTCAAGTTATGAACATCTATAGTGGGGTGGCTGCTCACACATATTACATTTCTGCAATAGCTCGGAGAAACGTGGGAAAGTCTAACAGTCTATTTTTACTCAGCTTTGTAGCAAGACATCGCCGCTTCAAGCAGAGTACAGTTAGAAGATTTACCTTGTCAGAGTGCCTACCCCTGTTTCGCTGTCTGATGATGATAGACACAGAGATGTGTGGTGAGAAAGAACATGGGGGAAAGGAACAAGAAAGGGGGAGAGATGGAGGTGGGTGAAGAGGGGGAGGCATGAGAAGAAAAGAGAATCACTAGAAGCCTACGTAGATGCTTTGGGGAGATTTGCAAAGAGAAGGAACTAGAAGCGAATGTGGGGGGGGAGGGGCAGGGGCGATGGGATTAGGAGTGTGCATAATTAGGTAATTATGACAAACAACTTGTATGCAGGATTCCAGTAAAAGTTTATCTGATGATCTTGAACGAAATAGGAGCCCACTGACTGAAATGTAGGTCACATTTTGAAAGATATAGTAGAGCCAGTGTGGTGTAGTGGTTAAGAGTGGTAGTCTCGTAATCTGGGAAACCGGGTTCGCGTCTCCGCTCCTCCACATGCAGCTGCCGGGTGACCTTGGGCCGGTCACACTTCTTTGAAGTCTCTCAGCCCCACTCACCTCACACAGTGTTTATTGTGGGGGAGGAAGGGAAAGGAGAATGTTAGCCGCTTTGAGACTCCTTAAAGGGAGTGAAAGGCGGGATATCAAATCCAAACTCTTCTTCTTCTTCTACAGTATTTCTGTGGAGATACTGCAGTCAGCCCCTAACATTCCCCCTCTCTCAACACCCTGTCCAGAAATATGTATGTAATTTTTTTTTAAAGAGCAAAATTATACATTTGTTCCTAAATTGACCTGACAATGTCTCTTTAACTAGACCAGCTGTAAAATTGCAAAATGTTTGATTTTAGTTGAATAGATGTTTAACTACGTAAAATAATGGTTCATTAAAGAAAAGCCTTCCAGGAGACAAGCTGTCTGGAGCATAATGGTTCAGATTAGCTTTTCAAAGGAATGCAGAATAGATCAGTGTAAACTTTGATCTTGTTTTGTATACCAAAATGGGGACTCTGTTAAAGGATGATGATTCTGGAGCAAGGAAAATGATTCATGTCAAATCATTTCCTGGGTTAAGGTACCCTGTTAAAACTGCAAATATAATCACCTGGGAAATGCAGCATGAAATCCTGCCACATACCTGTGTCCTTCATTGAGCTTCAACCCCTCAAAAAGTGGGAAGATTAAGGGCCATATCAAATCAACACAACAACTGTACATTTAACAGCAACCTGCAGTCAGTCATGAGACTGCCTGCGTAGTACATTTGCAACATTTGCTTGTTGCAACGTTTTCTGGTTGTATTTGTATTTCATTTTATGTTTATCATATTGTTATTGCTTTTTTTTTCAAAACGAGACATCATAACAACATAGCAAAGAAATGCAGATGAACAGAAATTACTTGAGGGTAGCAAAATCTGGGTTCCTTCTTCCTGACCGGTATGAAACTGTATTACATGGCCTCACTTTCTAGAAGTGATACAACATAGCAATACATGTGTCTCATGAGGTGATCAATGATTTCTGTGTCTATTCACATACCTGCGAACAGCCAAAGGACAGTGAGACAGAAGATGCGGAATCCTCCAGATGTTTTGAACTACAACACATCCAGTGTGTCCACTGGCCGTGTGGCTGGGGCTGATGGTGGCTGTGGTGCAAAACATCTGGAGGCTACCAGATTAGGGAAGACTACTCTACACTCGCTGGCACAGACTTTAGGGTTTGTTGGACATGGGATTTCCCCAGTCTTAGCAGACTGATCTTGGGATTATTTGCATGCAAGGCAGTGCTCTACTACCACCCTTTCCCTACAAGGTAAATTTCATGGTAAATATAATTGTTAGATCTCATCACATAGAGTATATTCAGAAGCACCGTATTTTAGCTCCATAAGACGCACCTGACCATAAGACACACCTAGTTTTTGGAGGAGGAAAACAAGAAAAAAAATACTCTGAACGAAATGGTGGATGTATGATTTTTGTGGTTCATGCTGTGGCCACAGATGTGATATGTGATTTGACAGTGAGTTTGGGGTAGCCCAATGCAAAAATCCTGAGAATCCATGTGGAGCCATGCTTTGTAACCACGTTTTTGCGCCACTGTGGCCCCACAAAACAGTGGGTGCATGTTTTTTCTTGGTGCAGCCTATAGCCATGGACATGCTATGTGATCTGATGAAGAATTTGGGGTGACCCAACGGAAAAATCCTGAGGATCCATGTGCTTTTACCTCCCCCTTCCCAGGCAGCCACCTTTATCTCTAGAGACCCTTATCTCCCTCCCAGTCCCTTGCCGATCAGCTGTTCAGCGGCTTTGTTTCAACACCCCCTTCCCTCTTGTTTGCCTTAGTGTCTTTTCCTTAGCTGGAGCAGTTTTTTGCTCCTCCTTTTCTTCTAATTTCTCTCCTCATTGCTTTAATCTTCCTGTCTCCTCTCCTTGCAAGTTCGCTGCCTTTACCTCCCCCCTCCCAGGCAACCTCCTTTATCACTAGCGTCCCTTATCTCCCTCTCCCAATCGCTTGCTGATCAGCTACTCAGCGGTTCCCTCTTTCTAAAAAAAAAAAGCACGATGTGCTTTTTGCCCCTGGGCAATTCGGCTCCAGGGACCATGCATTTGTTCCATAAGACGCACAGACATTTACCCTTACTTTTTAGGAGGAAAAGGGTGTGTCTTATGGAGCAAAAAATACGGTAGATTTCAGCACATGACAATACGTAACCTTGCCTAAGCAACAAAGTCTAATAATGAAACAGTAGTCAAGTGTAGAGTTAACATTTGCCCTGCATTTTAAGTCTACTATGATGATCTACTGAATTAGAAGGCAACAAAAAATGACGAAGGAAAACTTATAACAACTGACTTTTTCTCAAAGACACACAGAGGAGCTGAAGGAATTGAGGAAGCAGAAGCCTCTTTTCTAAACTTGGTGCAGCCACTGATTTTCAGAGGTGACTTTTGCAACTTTCTGGCAACTTAGAGTAAGTGGCTTAATGTGATCCAAAAGTTCATTAAAGCTTAAATCTACAATGTTTGCAGTGGCATTTTAGCCCTATAACATGTGAAATAACAAGAAAGAATTGAATATCTCTGGGCATGTGGAGATTTATATCTCGACCTTGGCCATGTGAACTGATCAGATTCAGAAAGAACATCTGCTGAAATTTATCAGGAGAGGCTGCAGGTTCTCCAGGCCTCCATCCATTTTTTGAACACATGTGAACTTCCCTAAGAACGAGGATGGGACAAGGAAGAAGGGCCCGTTTTCAAGCCAGTTTCATTTTAGGCACTTAACCTGACTTATCTTATATAGCTTATTTTTATTCCGTTCTGTTTATTTGTTCCAGTCCTTGGCCCTAAAAGAAACATAGGAAAAAAAGGAACAGCAACCCATCTCTTAGGAGAAAACGAACAGAACAATCTGCCTCTGCTCTGTGATCGCACAGTCAAGTGCCTTTTGAACAGACAGGACACAGTTACATAATGTACATAATTAACTATGCAAATACAATTTTTACACTTCCATGGCCACTGCCCCCCCAGTGTCAAGAGCATTCATTTTGTTTGGTGACCCTGATCCTGCTGCCAGTATTTCTGGAGGCGTTCAGGGAAAGGATAGCGAAATGGAGGACATTTATGCTCTACTGCTTGGCAATGCTGAATAAAATTCTTTGGGAGAAACAAAAGACACTTCACTCTTTTGTATAGTTGCAGCATAATCCACCAGCCAACACAGCCACAGTTTCAGTATCTGGCATGGTGGGACAAATGTTGGAGCCAATGGGCTCCATACTAAGGAGTTGTCAGTTACGCTGAACTTGCCACTGTGAACAGAAGGCCAGAGGAAGCTGCAGCCACCATCTTCATTTCCCCAGAATGACTCTAGGCTACAGTGAAGATGGCAGCAGTTCATCTAGTGCTTCTTCTCACGACTGCTCTGCCGACCCAGCAAAAATGCTTTTACAAGAAAAGAAAAAGAGCTGCTGTTTGCCACTCCCTGGTAAGGTAATAGAGGGGGCACCAAAGCAGCAATGTGGGTAAGGAGTTGGAAGACACCTTAATAAAGGTAAAAAGATAAATGACCCCTGGATGGCTCAAAGGCGACAATGGGGTTGCAGCGCTCATCTTGCTTTCAGGCCGAAGGAGCCGGCGTTTGCCCGCAGACAGCTTTCCGGGTCATGTGGCCAGCATGACTAAACGGCTTCTGAGGCAATGGAACACCATGACAGAAACCAGAGCACACAGAAACACCGTTTACCTTCCCGCCACAGTGGTACCTATTTATCTGCTTGCACTGGCAAGTTTTGCAACTGCTAGGATGGCAGGAGCTGGGGCAGAGTAAAGGGAGCTCACCCTGTCACAGGGATTTGAACCACCAACCTTCTGATCGGCAAGCCCAAGAGACTCAGTGGTTTAGACCACAGCGCCACCCGTGTCCTTTCAAGACACCTTACCCAGGCTTCATCAAACTGATGCTAACTATATTGATCACTGGCAAACCAATGAAGTTTTTGAATATATTTGGAAACATTAATGAAATGCCAGCCTATAATGGAACCAATGAAGTCTTCCAAACTGTCACTGTTCAGCAGGTGAGATTCAATCACATACCAGCACATTTCAGTTTCGAGAATTTCAAGTGGTTTCAATGTTCTTGCACAACAAACCCAGTTCCCCCCAAAAGTTGAACCTTTTGCAGTAAGAAAGTTAAAACACGCTAGAAAAGGTGTGATAAAAGTTGCCTGACTGAACATCATGTAACTTTCCTGAAAAACAAGTGTAGGGAACTTTTGGCCCTCCAGACGCTGCTCAACTACAACTCCCATCATTCCAGGTCGTTGCCCAATTTCCTAAGGCTGACAGGAGGTGTAGTTCAGCAACACCTTGAGAGCCAAAGGTTCCCCACAAATCAAAATGAACACTCAAAAAACAGCTGATATTGTATGCAAACAAATTAGGATGGATACACAATAAAGAGGTGGCCTGGAAGTGGCTTAGATGTACAGCACCGGGGGCAAAGGCTTTCCCCCTCCAGTTTTTCTATCCCATCTTTGGAGACAGAGAGCCTCGTCTGGCACAGAGACCTCTGATGTTTTGTTTTGAACTTTTATTTGCTCAGGCCTTTAACTCTAGCTGAGTTGCTGTTTTAGAAATTTCTATTGCTGCTGTTTTACTGTGTTTTTATTGTGTAAAAATGTTGTTTTCTGTTTTGCTTTTCGACTATGTTTCAAACCTCAGTCTATTACATGCCATCCTGAGAGTTCTTTGAAATGCAGAGCAGAATTATTTAAATAAAATGAAACAGTGCCTGGAATAGCATGAGGAACAGGGCACTGGCTGTGGAAACAGTGCCTGAAATATCAGGATCTGAGGAAGAATGGAGTCCAAGGTGGCAAGCAGGAGAAAGAGGGCTGGATTTTACATATTTGTTGGCAATCTGTTTGCTCTGTTTCATACAGAACAAAATTCAATCCATCCGTAATGAAAGGCTTCAATATGCTGGGGATTGTGCTTTCTTCTCAGCCTTTTCCACAAGATGCTTATTTTCTTTCTAAGCCCATGCTCTTCAGCACACAGGGCAGATTTGTTATGCCACCTTTATAAAATGATTTCACTTTATGTGCTCAGTATGAATTAGGAGACCTGCTGCTCCATTTTTATCTTGACCAGGGACCATCATTTCAAACTCAGAGGCTTTTTGTTTTTTAAATTATGGTCAATTGTGGCCTTTTGCATCCACTGTAATTTGATTTCTTTCTCAAGACCATTTTCAGACTTTCATCACATCTGATGTCCAGTAATGGTGGCTTTTCCACACTGCAGCAGAATAATTGGGCACCCCTGAATAGGAATAAATTACCTGTTGGCAGCTTCTGTATTTGTGTTCAGCATTATATGGTAAACACATTTGGGCTGTTTGCTTTCTTCTGTGAATCCAAAAACCCTATCATCCTGGTCCAGCTAGGGACCCTATCTGCAGAGGAGCAGGTTTCTATAAGGCAAATTTCAGGTGTATGAGCTGCACATTGCCCAACCTGATTCACCACACAGGGATGTAATCACGTTGCCCCAGTTAGTACCATGAACTATTGGGGGGGGGCAGCAGGACATTCCCTCCTTTCCTGCCAAATAGCTAATCACTGCTATTCAGTCTCTCTTACTGGATCTATGAGCAGGTAGCACCAGACTCGGAGCTGCATTTAGGATTTATTTTTAAATACTGCCTTTTATTTATTTATTTTGAAAGATGCAATCTCAACATCTAAATAATGTCTTAAACTATTAATATTGTTGGAGTAACCAAGAATTGCATAACTGTAGACTCTAACCCAAATTTAAATCAATTTTGGAGCATTTCTAGTTTTTTGTGGTGGGGAAGGGGAGCATGCTGACTTCTGCTAGTCACCTGTTTTCAAAGAAGAGAAACACTATGGTAGTCCTTAACAGCCATTCCAAGGCACCTAGCAAATGCATATATTTTAACAAACTATTACTGCTTATCACCTAAGAAATGACTGCACTGATATCTTGTGTTCCCAGAATATGAAGGTGTGCAGTCTGGATTTTTCTAGCTTTTAGCAGTGCCAAACATTAAAGCTTATAGAATCACCCAATTTCAATATATATGAGATAGTGAAAGATACAGGAAATTGAATGCAGATTTCCAAAAAAAATAGCAAGGAGAGACAAGAGGGCCTTCTTAAACGAGCAATGCAAAGAAATAGAGGAAAACAACAGAATGGGAAAAACCAAAGATCTGTTCAAGAAAATTGGAGATATGAAAGGAACATTTCATACAAAGATTACCATAATAAAGGACAAAAGTGGTAAGGACCTAACAGAAGCAGAAGACATCAAGAAGAGGATTGGAGAAGATCAGTCTACATCCCAATCCCAAAGAAGGGCAGTGCCAAAGAATGCTCCAACTACCACACAATTGCACTCATTTCACACACTAGCAAGGTTATGCTTAAAATTCTACAAGGCAGGCTTAAGCAGTATATGGACCGAGAACTCCCAGAAGTGCAAGCTGGATTTCGAAGGGGCAGAGGAACCAGAGACCAAAGTGCAAACATGCGCTGGATTATGGAGAAAGCTAGAGAGTTCCAGAAAAAACATCTACTTCTGCTTCATTGACTATGCAAAAGCCTTTGACTATGTCGACCACAGCAAAATATGGCAAGTTCTTAAAGAAATGGGAGTGCCTGATCACCTCATCTGTCTCCTGAGAAATCTCTATGTGGGACAAGAAGCTACAGTTAGAACTGGATATGGAACAACTGATTGGTTCAAAATTGGGAAAGCAGTACGACAAGGCTGTATATTGTCTCCCTATTTATTTATTTATTTATCTTATTTATTTATTTACCCTATTTATTTACCTTATATGCAGAATTCATCATGCGAAAGGCTGGGCTGGATGAATCCCAAACCGGAATTAAGATTGCCGGAAGAAATATCAACTACCTCAGATATGCAGATGACACAACCTTGATGGCAGAAAGTGAGGAAAGTCAGAAAAGCTAAAGCACAGAATGAAAAGCTAAAGTGAGGAAAGTCAGAAAAGCTAAAGCACAGAATGAACTCAGGCTTGCTAGAGAGGTTAAAAGCAACAAAAAAGGCTTTTATGGGTATGTTCGTAGCAAAAGGAAGAACAAAGAAACAGTGGGTCACTCAGAGGAGAAGATGGTGAAATGCAAACAGGGGACACAGAAAGGGCTGAACTCCTCAATGCCTTCTTTGCCTCAGTCTTCTCCGATAAAGAAAACAATGCCCGACCTGAAGAATTTGAAGCAAATGATTCAGCAAAGGAAACACAGCCCAGAATAACTAAGGAGATAGTACAAGAATACTTGGCTACTCTAGATGTATTCAAGTCTCCAGGGCCAGATGAACTGCATCCAAGAGTATTAAAAGAACTGGCAGATGTGATCTCAGAACCACTGGCAGTCATCTTTGAGAATTCCTGGAGAACAGGCGAAGTCCCGGCAGACTGGAGGAGGGCAAATGTTGTCCCTATTTTCAAAAAGGGGAAAAGAGAGGACCCAAATAATTACCGCCCAGTCAGTCTGACATCAACACCCGGGAAGATTCTGGAGCAGATCATTAAGCAAACAGTCTGTGAGCACCTAGAAAGGAATGCTGTGATCACCAATAGTCAGCATGGATTTCTGAAAAAGAAGTCATGTCAGACTAACCTGATCTCGTTTTTTGACAGAATTACAAGCCTGGTAGATGAAGGGAACGCAGTGGATATAGCCTACCTTGATTTCAGCAAGGCATTTGACAAGGTGCCCCATGATATTCTTGTAAAGAAGCTGGTAAAATGTGGTCTTGACTATGCTACCACTCAGTGGATTTGTAACTGGCTGACTGACCGAACCCAAAGGGTGCTCATCAATGGTTCCTCTTCATCCTGGAGAAGAGTGACTAGTGGAGTGCCACAGGGTTCTGTCTTGGGCCCGGTCTTATTCAACATCTTTATCAACGACTTGGATGATGGACTCAAGGGCATCCTGATCAAATCTGCATATGACACCAAACTGGGAGGGGTGGCTAACACCCCAGAGGACAGGATCACACTTCAAAATGACCTTGACAGATTAGAGAAATGGGCAAAAACAAACAAGATGAATTTTAACAGGGAGAAATGTAAAGTATTGAACTTGGGCAAAAAAAATGAGAGGCACAAATACAAGATGGGTGACACCTGGCTTGAGAGCAGTACATGTGAAAAGGATCTAGGAGTCTTGGTTGACCACAAACTTGACATGAGCCAACAGTGTGACACGGCAGCTAAAAAAGCCAATGCAATTCTGGGCTGCATCAATAGGAGTATAGCATCTAGATCAAGGGAAGTAATAGTGCCACTGTATTCTGCTCTGGTCAGACCTCACCTGGAGTACTGTGTCCAGTTCTGGGCACCACAGTTCAAGAAGGACACTGACAAACTGGAACGTGTCCAGAGGAGGGCAACCAAAATGGTCAAAGGCCTGGAAACGATGCCTTATGAGAAACGGCTAAGGGAGCTGGGCATGTTTAGCCTGGAGAAGAGGAGGTTAAGGGGTGATATGATAGCCATGTTCAAATATATAAAAGGATGTCACATAGAGGAGGGAGAAAGGTTGTTTTCTGCTGCTCCAGAGAAGCGGACACGGAGCAATGGATCCAAACTACAAGAAAGAAGATTCCACCTAAACATTAGGAAGAACTTCCTGACAGTAAGAGCTGTTCGACAGTGGAATTTGCTGCCAAGGAGTGTGGTGGAGTCTCCTTCTTTGGAGGTCTTTAAGCATAGGCTTGACAACCATATGTCAGGAGTGCTCTGATGGTGTTTCCTGCTTGGCAGGGGGTTGGACTCGATGGCCCTTGTGGTCTCTTCCAACTCTATGATTCTATGATTCTATGATTCTAGGAGGAATTAAAGAACCTTTTAATGAGGGTGAAAGAAGTGAGCGCAAAATATGGTCTGAAGCTCAACATAAAAAAAAACCAAAGATCATGGCCACTGGTCCCATCACCTCCTGGCAAATAGAAGAGGAAGAAATGGAGGCAGTGAGAGATTTTACTTTCTTGGGCTCCATGATCACTGAAGATGGCAACAGCAATCACAAAATAAAAAGACACCTGCTTCTTGGGAGAAAAGCAATGACAAACCTAGACAGCAGCTTAAAAAGCAGAGACATCACCTTGCCAACAAAGGTCCGTATAGTTAAAGCTATGGTTTTCCCAGTAGTGATGTATGGAAGTGAGAGCTGGACCATAAAGAAGGCTGATCGCCGAAGAATTGATGCTTTTGAATTATGGTGCTGGAGGAGACTCTTGAGAGTCCCATGGACTGCAAGAAGATCAAACCTATCCATTCTTAAGGAAATCAGCCCTGAGTGCTCACTGGAAGGACAGATCATGAAGCTGAGGCTCTAATACTTTGGCCACTTCATGAGACAATAAGACTCCCTGGAAAAGACCCTGATGTTGGGAAAGATTGAGGACACAACAAGGGCACGACAGAGGATGAGATGGTTGGACAGTGTTCTCAAAGCTACGAACATGAGTTTGACCAAGCTGCGGGAGAAAGTGGAAGACAGGAGTGCCTGGTGTGCTCTGGTCCATGGGATCACGAAGAGTTGGATATGACTAAACGACTAAACAACAACAACATAGCATAGGCGCTAAAAGATCTGTGTCCTCATTCACCGCCCCTCCCCCCATATGTATTCTAGCTGATAATAATACTGATCTACCTTACAGCCACATGATCTTAATTACAGTTACATGTGAATAAATGATTGTGTGCCACATGGTGCCAGCAATGTTCATCAAACCAGTTCAACATCCTTTTTTGGGTGCTTAGCAATGTGAAGTATTACTACGTCATGTGAAGAGTAGCTGGATAAAATTAGCTTGTCATACAAAGCTTCCTGCATGCAGTCTCTGTTTATGCACTAATAGCACCACACCACCTTTGTAAGTTATATAGAAACCTAGGCCATGTAATAATAATTCAGTTGTCTCCAACACATCCCAAATAAAGTCTATATTAAACCTTTAGGCCTTAACCTTCTCGATCTGCACCAGCACTGAAGTGCTGTCTTTCATTCATATAATATGAAGAACAGGGAGCTAGTATTTCCAATTTAATTTTATAAGTCCCACAGTTGCCAGTAATGCTTGCCTACTCAATATACACTGACTAGATGGTGATCTGTGAAGCTTATTCCAAACCACATGCTGACTTGAGTAGAACCATTACTCAAACCGAGTCACAGAGGTTAGATGAACAAATGGAATTGGCAAGCAGTGACACACAAAAGATAAACTCATTGCTTTTCCTAAAGAAGCTGAAAGCACATCATTTGCGTGATTGGTGGTGGCAGACCCTTATTTTTCAAATTCCACTGACTCTGCCGATAGAGCTCTATTATATAAGGGGAACTTTTACTTCACAACCATCAAAAGCAGTGAGTAATTAGAATAATTTCCCGCCTTTCCTCCACTCAACTGGTTAAAGCTTACATAGTAGATATAATAAGGACAATTACAAGGCAGTGCTTCAGCCTTGAAACTTCAGCCTATATCACAAAGTTGTAAGAATGACACTTGACAGTGTTATTTGTGAAAAGAAGACAAGCCCCGGTTGGAAATGGAATTGGGATAATGAGTATATCTGATCCTAGTTCATGATCTCATTTACAGTTACGCTAACTTTGTTCTGGTACTGATTTCAGAGGAACTACACTTTGGCTGAAGCACTGGGCTAGAAATTACATTTTTCACCTTCATACCCCAGACACAGAGATTCCTGTGGTATTTTGATTTTTAAAAGTATCTGAAACACTCAACAAAATAAATGAAGAATGACCTAGTGCACGTGTCACAGTAAACCTCAGTTATCTTGCCCTCTTTCCTTCTGCTCACTAGCATTTGGGAGAAACAAACCATGATCTCTGGCTTATAGTTACATTTGAACTAGGAATAATGGTTTGTTTTGCTATTTAAAAATGATTGGTAAGCCAAGAACAAACAGCTTGGAGCAAAACAAACCACAATTCCTGATTTGGATGTAACACTAAGCCAGAGATCATGGCTGGTTTCTCTCCACTAGCAGGAAGCAGCAAAGCAAGCAAATTCAGCATGTTTACAATGAATCATTAATTACGGTTTATCATGACATGCAAACTGGGTCAAAACAGGCAAGTATAGGGTGAAAAGTACTGTTCTAGACTGAAAATTCTAACTTGAATTCATGCAGTAAATGATATATGAATATTCATTGCTTTAAAGAAGAAAATAAACACGAATAAAAGTAAACTGATTTGAACATGATGAGCTTTGGAAACATTTGCATACAGATGAGAATATTTCTGCCAATTCATTTTTCCTTCATAATTGTGTAGATTTGAATGTCACCTACTTATTCAATCCTCAGCTAAAACAGCACCTCACAAGCACAAAGATAGGCAGATTCAGGGCCTCATAACAGAATGTCTCAAACAGCTACAGAGAACAGAAAAAATACTATAGTTTAATATATAGTTATAGTTAAATATAGTTAAATAAAAAATGCAGCCAGCACTGCTGGTTTGTTTTCTTACTGCACTGTACTTTCAAACTTAGATTGACTATATTCACAAACTTTTTTTCTATATTTTTGGTTTATCCACTTTCCAACTAATTTGCCAAAGAAAGCACAAAGAACATTACTGGAAGCAAATAAGCCTTGTTTTATTGCCTGTTTTGGGTTTTTTTAAGGCGAGTCTTTAAAAAACCCAGCACCCTTTAAGCAAATTACCAAAATATTTATACTACCCCCAAGCAAGCTACAATATACATTCAGCAATACGACTCAGTTAAAGCTTATGTTAAACTATACATCTATGTTCATCTTTGTGTAAGCCTTCATTTTATTCGTCACCATTGGCAACACCATGTTCTTTTCTCCATATGTTCAGAAATGTCAGCGTTCATTATGAATCTTATCCAAACAGTGAAAACTCTGTTTGCTGCACATTGGAAAATCCTGCAGAATAATAATTCGCAGGCAAAAGGAGATTGTCATGCAAATGCAGGCACATGTTAGATTAGTACTTCCACATGTTGGTAGTTTCTATTCACAGGTAAGATTATGGGGCAAGGGGCAATATCTCCTACAATTACTTTCCTCCACCAGTATAGAATTTTGATAAAAACATATGCATGAGAGGGAACTTGCAACCCCAGAAATTATGTTTTCATCCACACTCTGGTCCTCCGTATTTATTTTTTATAGCTAGCCACCAGTTGGAGGGCAACTGAAATTAATAGCTGACCACATGTAAAAGGCCTTGTGAGCTCTTAGAAGGAATAGTTTGGGATGAAAAAGCAGATAGACTCACTTGAGCACTTGCTTCAGACATTAGAAGCATAATTATACAAAACATTTTACTCTTGCTGTGAATCAGAGAAACTAACAGCCTTAGAGAATTACTGTGAATTAAGAGAAACTAACAGTTCATGGGGGGAAATGCATGTGTTAATCAAGAGAATGCATAAACTTAAAAGAAATTATTGTAAGTTGATTTGAATAGCCATGGCAAAGAAGTAACTAAAAAATAAATTAAATAAATATTATGAAGGGTAAAACAAGATTTGGGTTCTCTGGAAACAATGGAAGGTTGCCCTACTCAGCCTTGCTTTTTAACAACTGGAGTTCAGTTTTTATGGCGAGGCTGTGGGGAAAGAAGAAAACAAAGCTTAGAGGTGTTTTAGTTTGGTTTGGATTTTCTCGTGTTGCTTAATCTCTATTTTGAGAATGTTAGGTTTTGGTTTTAAATATGTTGTAACCTCGCATGAGCAAGCAAGATCAGATGGGATAACAATGGGACAAAACAACAACTACACCACTGTCACTGAGTGGCCGTCAGAAATATTGTGGACATAACTGCACCGAGGCACAGACTGTCTATGTATCTGGTTACCTTCTTGTGTATCTATATTATTTAAATGCATCCTTGTACCCTTGTTTCTGCTTCCAAAACCACTGAGTGCATTGATGATTGAGCATAGTGCTGTGGGTTTTCACACACACCCTACGCACCCCCTTTGTTCCAACACACCTGAACAACGTAAGGTGGCACATTGGAAAAAACCACAGAAGCAACATATCTAGCAGGTCATTTCTATGACAGTTGAGTGAAATTAAATTCTTAGCTTGATCATGTATACAAGCCAAAGGCACTTCCAGGACCTAGAATCCTTACTTTTCTCCCCACATCTGTTGCAAGAGCAGCAGATCACCGCACAGCAGATGGCTGCTGAAGCCAGTATGAAATTAGTGCCGTTTATCTTGAAATGACAGGAAGGCATTACTGCAAAGTAGAACACCTACTTTGACACATTTACACTATATTTTCTTGATCCCTTTAACTGCTGGTGTTATGCATGATATATTCTGCATTATGCAAAACTATGGGTCTGCCAGTGAAATTCACTTCTCAGGTGGATCAGAGAGTTGTAGCTGTGATAAGCTCTGGAATAAGAAAGTGAAACTTAGGGCTCTCACCCTAATAAAGGAATCTTAGACAATTAATTATCTGAATTATCTGCATACATTTGCACATGAATCAAACAATAGTTTCTAAGGGGCGTGGGAAACAAACCACAATCTCTGCACCGTTGCATAAGAGAAACTACCACAACACTGGCAGTCATACTATGGCTCCAGACCTGAGAACCCAAAAAAGTCATTTCATGATCTATCACTCTTGAACAGGAGCCCATAAAGCTGCAGTGAGGATCTAAATACTGGCACCACTGCCTGGGTGCAATCAAACTGATTCCTTCCCATCCAACCTGCTTCTCCCCCCAAGTCTGATGCCTCTTGCTTTTCTAGATGGGAAACTAGCATCCTGTACAAAGGTAAAAAGTTACATTTACATCACTCACTTTTGTCCCTGGCCTTACCCACCACTGCTATGTGGCCCTTCAGAAAGGAATCTGGCCTTCAGGCTAAAAAAGGTTCCCCACCCTTGTTCTAAGCAAACAATAAAAGTGATTACATTTTTATACAGTGGCACTTCGGGTTAAGTACTTAATTCATTCCAGAGGTCCGCTCTTAACCTGAAACTGTTCTTAACCTGAAGCACCACTTTAGCTAATGGGGCCTCCTGCTGCCGCTGCGCTGCCGGAGCCTGATTTCTGTTCTTATCCTGAAGCAAAGTTCTTAACCTGAAGCACTATTTCTGGGTTAGCGGAGTGTGTAACCTGAAGTGTATGTAACCTGAAGTGTATGTAACCCAAGGTACCACTGTATGTCCAAATGTCATTGTTATTCATCAAAATTCCCTCATAATGGGCAAACGACTTAGCAAACTTTGAGAGATGAACTTTGTTATGTCCAGAGTGGCCTTCAGACATTTTTTAAATAAGGCAGCAAAAGGCAGGGAGTAGTAATTTTTTAGTTATGAGATATTTTCCCCCTTTCTCCAGTCCTGTTCAGGATGGATTGTGTCTGTCTGAATTTCTGCTCTACTTAAAAATCTTCCTCCTCAATCCTTATAACATCTTCTGGCATTCCTTTAGATTGCATTTTGTAGTCTGCATTACTCCTGCATATTTCATTTGCCATATGCTTTCCTAATGCCACAACTTAGACTGTGCGTAGATTTCTGCCTTTGTAACCTATGTGAACATCAGTGTATTTAATAGTTTGAGTGATTTTTGTACTCTTTCTGACCTGTGTCAATTATTTCTCAGACTTATATCTGAATAAGGATGCACTAGAATTTTCTTAGCTGTTAACTTATTGCTAACACTCCCTGTAAGTATTATGTTTTCTATTATGAATCAAATCTTTCTCCCCCACCCCCACCTCAACCCTCATTCATTTTCAGAAGCTATGCTATAGCATCTTTTCTGGTACGGTTCCAAAACACTTGCCTGAGCTCCAAATTGCCATATGTGCTATTTTTATCAATACTTCTCATATGACATCTTATGCCTCCCTAAAAGAAGTACAGTTTGGCGGCGGGGAGTGCAATGGGATGCTTCAGTCCCAGCTCACATATTTTCATTTTCCTATTTGCAATTGGCTAATGTACTATGCTATAAATTTGCAAAGGGATGCAATTTCTTCTGCGTGAGCTAAGTACATTTTGAAGTTTCTCCACTTAGATATTTTCCTCCTCTGTTTCAATTTGTGCACAACAAGCAACTCTAACAATGCTATGTCTGCATATTTAATAAGGGGAGGTGAAAGCAAGAGAAGGGAAGGCAACCACAAAAAGCAGGTCGTCTATGCTAGAGACTCACATCTAGCTCCTCTGAAGCTCAGAAGATTGTTTTAAATTGGAGCTCTGCATCACAGACATCCATTCCCCAGGCCAGATGCTGGGCTGTTTTGGGCAACTATAGGAGCCATAATGGTATTCAAGTATTGAGGACACAAGAAATCTTCAAGTTGCATTCATTTCCTCCATAGTAGGAACAAAAATGCAGCATTTGTTCACACGTAACGCTAAACCAAAACTCTTGGCTTAATAAATCTTAATTGTTCAAGTGGCAAAACAATCCGTAATTCAGTACTAGCCACAGCAAAACTCTGGCTAATGGCTTCAAAGAAAGGAAAATAAAGCAACCATGACTTCAATTCTGGTTTGTTTTGAAGCCATTAACTATAGTTTCTGTATTTGCTCTTAACGGCAGGTTATAATTAAGTGCACAATCCTCGTGTTGCTGCTCACACTAAGAGGAGAAAAGTGACAAGGGTTGTGTGCAAGGGGACACTGCTCATGCATATCCAGGATTAGTAAACAAAGAATGTTGGTTTCATCTTACATGTAAATAGCATTAGTAGTAATAGCATCTGACAGATAATGTTAAGGTGGCAATCCTGTGCACACTTAAGATTATTTCCTACTGAAGTCAATGGGACTCACTTCTGAATAGACCTATATAAGTTTACACAGCTTAAAGGTAAAGGTAAAGAACCCCTGACAATTAAGTCCAGTTGCGAACAACTCTGGGGTCTCAGCGCTCATCTCGCTTTACTGGCTGAGGGAGCCGACATTTGTCTGCAGAGTTTTTCCGGGTCATATGGCCAGCATGACTAAGCCGCTTCTGGCGAAACCACAGCAGCGCATGGAAATGCCGCTTACCATCCCGCCGGAGTGGTACCTATTTATCTACTTGCACTTTGACGTGCTTTCAAACTGCTAGGCTGGCAGGAGCAGGGACCGGGCAATGGGAGCTCACCCCGTCGCGGGGATTCGAACCACGACCTTCCGATCGGCAAGCCCAGGCTCAGTAGTTTACACCACAGTGCCACCTGCGCATCCCTACACCCATGTCCCTTATACAGCCTACATACATAAATATAAGAGAAGGCACATTTATCCATACGTTTATCCATATGTTTCACATTCTTAGTGGGTTCCATCTCCCAAACGAAGAGGGCAGTTATTTGGTAGTTAAGGCAACAGGAATCCTCTACTGAAACTCTAACGCTATCCAATTCTAATGCAACCCCAGCCCAACATAAGCTGTAAATACATAGCAGCATTTGACCATAAGTCGCAATGAGCACCTTTAGAATAGAATCATAGAATCATAGAGTTGGAAGAGACCACAAGGGCCATCGAGTCCAACCCCCTGCCATGGAGGAAACACCATCAGAGCACTCCTGACATATGGTTGTCAAGCCTCTGCTTAAAGACCTCCAAAGAAGGAGACTCCACCACACTCCTTGGCAGCAAATTCCACTGTCGAACAGCTCTTACTCTCAGGAAGTTCTTCCTAATGTTTAGGTGGAATCTTCTTTCTTGTAGTTTGGATCCATTGCTCCGTGTCCGCTTCTGTGGAGCAGCAGAAAACAACCTTTCTCCCTCCTCTATGTGAAATCCTTTTATATATCCTTTAACATGCCACCATGCTGATTTCACAAGTATGAGTACACAAGCCTGCTAAAATCCCGTGATATCTTGTTAACAGGGAACAACTTCCAAGGGGTGGTCATGTTAATCTGTGGCAGCTACAGAGACTTGTGGCAGCTCAAAGATTAACACATTCATTATGGTATAAACTTCCATGGAATAGCTCTGACACAGCAGAGACATTGGCACCGTGACTACATCTGAGATTACATTTGCCTGCAGTGCAAATGACATGGAAGACAGCAATCTAACAATAAATTGTTGTTGCAATGTATGCCTGACATACTACTTCCCATAAGGCTTAATTTATTCAATACTTTAAATAACTTTAGTGTATAGTTTTATGCTTGCTTATTTATGTTTTAGAATTTAATCTATCTGTACCAGGGGTCTCACTTTGTGGGACATAAAAGTTGGGATGCAAGTGTTTAAATTAATTAAAATGTTTGCACAGGAATGCTTACACTGAGCTTGTGCTCAAGTGCAAATATTCACTTTTTCCCTACAGCCATGTGATTTTTTGGATAGATATATATTTTTAGAAAAAGCTCAATATGGAGGCCAATTGGCCGAAATATTGGGAAATTTTGGAACAAGAGGGAGACAGATTAAAATTGCAGAGTTTTGAAAAACTAGAGTGCGAGATTGGCTCCACTATTATCAAATAATGGAGGCGTACAATTTGGATAAAAAAATTGGCTTCCAGGTGGAAAAATCAAAATTGGAAATAGAACTGTTAGATCTCAAAACTAAGAACTTGTCAAGAATGTATAACTTGCTGTTGAAATGGAATACTCAGGATGAAACGGTGAAATCAACTATGATCAAATGGGCACAAGATGTAGGACATAATATTATGATGGCTGACTGGGAACAGTTATGGACCACAGGTATGAAATTTACGGCATGTAATGCCCTAAGAGAGAATATAATGAAAATGATCTACCGGTGGTACATGGCACCAGTCAAGCTTGCAAAAATATATCATTTGCCCGATAATAAATGTTGGAAATGTAAAGAGACTGAAGGCACATTTTTTCACCTTTGGTGGACATGCCCAAGGATTAAGACATTCTGGGAGATGATTTACAATGAAATGAAAAAGGTATTTAAATATACCTTTCAGAAGAAAACAGAGGCCTTTCTCCTGGGCATGGTCGGCCAATTGGTGTCAAAAAAGGATAGAACTTTTTTTATGTATGCCACAACAGCAGCAAGAATACTCATCGCGAAGTATTGGAAGACACAAGATCTACCCACCCAGGAAGAATGGCAGATGAAGGTGAAAGACTACATGGAACTGGCGGAAATGACTGGCAGAATCCGAGACCAGGGAGAAGAGTTGGTGGAAGATTGGAATAAATTTAAAGTTTATTTACAGAAACATTGTAAAATTAAGGAATGTTAGAAGGATGTTGGAATGAAATAATGCGGTTTTAGCAGAAATGCTATAAAGGATTAAGGAAAAATAGATTGCTAAATGGTGAAGGAGGGAAAGTAAAGTTACATTATATTAAGATAGAATAGAGGACAAAAACTGGAAAAGATGGAAAGGATTTGCTGAAATAGCTAATGGAACTAGAATACAAAAAAGGGAGGTGTGAGGAGGTCAAGGAAATAAGCAAATGAAAGATAAGTTATGGGAAGATTTATTGTATTTTTTCTTTTTCTTTTTTTCTTTCTTTTTTTCTTGTTTCTTTTTTTTATTATCGTGATGTGATGTTTTGTATTTCTTAAATGTGCTGTTTTTTAATTCTTTCTTTTTGTAACCCTATAAAATTCAATAAATATTATTTTTTAAAAAATAACAATAAATTGTTGTTGCAATGTATGCCTGACATACTACTTCCCATAAGGTTTAATTTATTCAATACTTTAAATAACTTTAGTGTATAGTTTTATGCTTGCTTATTTATGTTTTAGAATTTAATCTATCTGTACCAGGGGTCTCACTTTGTGGGACATAAAAGTTGGGATGCAAGTGTTTAAATTAATTAAAATGTTTGCACAGGAATGCTTACACTGAACTTGTGCTCAAGTGCAAATATTCACTTTTTCCCTACAGCCATGTGATTTTTTGGATAGATATATATTTTTAGATTTATTAACTAAAACCCAAACTTCTCAAGCTGTTAGCAAAGGTATTTCTTAGGTTTTCAGTAATGCTTGAAGATAGACACCTGCACTGAAACCCTTCTGCAGTCATGCACTTTACTGATTTTTCCATGCTTCCAGCATTTTTCATTTGTGGCTGCTGTTTGCATTGATTCCTACCCGTGGTATAAATGGTTTCATTCCCTTACATTCTTCCGGGTTCCTGAGATACAGCAATAAGAGAGATACAGCAATAAGAGATACAGCAGTGGTATAGATCTGTTAATGTTGGGTCCCTGCTGTATGTAATATCGCTTCCACACACTCCTAGAAGAAGGAGCTTGCTTTGTCCAACAGCTGTTATAACATTTAACAGTTCAGTTGGGAGGAGGGAGGTACCTGTTATATAGTTTCATTTTTATGATTCTGAAACGAAAAGAAGTGCATTCAGAATAGAAAGATGGAATAAACACTTTACTATTACGAAGATTGGTTTCCTGGGTGACTTTAATCATATTCTATTGCATATAGAGTGTTAAGAAAAAAGCAGAAAAGACTGAGTCTTTTGCTGAAAATGGAAGGATTAGGGGTTTTTTGCTTTTAAGGAACAGCAATTTAGCAGACAAAAACTGGGGGATCCTTCAACTGCAGTGGTTAAGAACTAGCAATGAAAATGATAACAGTATGCTGCACAGTTATTTTCCCTCTATAACTTCCCTTGAACATTTTCTCATATTGCAAGATCTGGTTATGAGACAAATTTATCTCTGGTGGAATCTCAGGCAATTCCTCAGAATAACTTCGGTACAAACTCATGGCAGTGTATGCAGCATAAGGCTTGTAATCAGAAAAATTGCAGTGTTGCATATACTGTTGCTCGTGAATGAGTGGTCAGACTCTTCTATTTATATCAAGCACAAACATACCTATTGAACCAACTGTTCAGTTATCTGTCCTGGCCCACAACTTCCTAGTCCCTTCTCCTACTCTTCCATTCCTGTGTGTGAACATCATTCCCTTAAAAAAAATGGTATGCATACTTTCTAGATCAGGGATGGGAAACAAGTGCCCACACCCTCAAATGTTGTTGGGCTACAGTCCCATCATCCCTGCCAACTGGAGTACTTGGTTATATGGCTGATATAACAGGGTCAATAGAGCAGATATTAAAACCCTCATGTATTTATGGGGGTAGCCATCTTTATTTATGAACAATTCGCTAGGAAGGGATTGCACGTTATGATGCACAATCACTTCCTGGTACATTTTAAAAGATAATTTACTCATGCAGCCTCATGCAGCATCTACAAAGCTGCTTCAAGCAGCTTCAGAATATTTATAGACGTGGGGAAAAGCTGCTCTTGGACAGCAACGTAAGTTAGGGTTTGTTTGGTTTTTGTTCTTCTCAGACTGCACATGAATCACTTTGCAGATATGCAGACTATTCACATATCTATGTTTCAGTCCATGAATGGGGGCAGGAGGCATGTCTGCTCCAAAAAGCAGAGGCTACATCCTAATGGAGGGACATAGAGTGAAATTTGCATTGGGAAGGATCAACATAATGAAAGGTTGGGAGCACAAGGGGCATGAGATTGGCCATAGCATCCCCCAAGCTTGGGTTGGTCTCTGCCTGGCCAGATACCTCACCCCGGTAGCCCAGCGAGACATTGCCAGCATGGTTTGCACCATGGCAGGGTTCAACCTGGCCAACTCCCATGGAACAGGCTTGGTGCAGTCCAACCTCAGCAGATCCCATTCCACCAGCAGAAGGTGAGTAGAATGAAATGGATCTGGTCCTACTGCCATGCCAACCCTTATCTTACCTACCACAGTCAATGAAGATTTGGCCTGATTTCATCCCATCACCTAGTGTCTTGTCTGATCATTTGCTACTCTTCTGGGACACAATTGGGCATGACTAGATATTATCAAACTACACAGAGGTCAAAGATGAATTGTAAATTGGTTTTTGATAGAAGAAATCACATGAATGATGGGATAATGCTTTAATATGCAATTGGGGCAGCAGATGTTAGTGCTGTGCTGAAAATTCATGCGGCATTTTTCTTCTACCACTCTCAATGTTTATGAGAAAAGTAAGTTGCATTTGAAACTTATCAAATGGGGAGAGAGAATTTAAGTGAAGTCCTCATGAATGGGCTACATGTTTTTGATGCACTTAACCGTACTTTTGAGGTGGCTGAGTGGAGTAAACAAGTGCCCTCCTTTTATTCTACAAATCATCACACCAGAAGTCTGCAGTCTTCTTGGGTGCCTGCACTTCAATGAAAGCCCAGAAGCAAATACTACAAGAGCCACTTACTTGGTTCCAAACAGTCGGGGGCTGCACAGTGCTGGATAAATGTTTACTGGAGACAAAAATACATGCACTGCCCTTTGTTGCCTTTCAATGATAACTTAATTCTAAAGAAACAAATATCAGGGAGTATAAACCAGAGTTTAATTGCAGTCCAAATTAGGGATAGCAGTGCTGTGAGCAAATCAGGGATGCGTTTCCCCAGGCAAAAAGCAGTTAACTACATTGACTACATCACTTTTTATTGTACTGCTACACTTAACTCCCATCAATTGATCATAGTTATAACTGCTGGTATACAGGTTTCTCTCATCAGTGATGCAGAAGAGTCAAGGTCAGTCATGCTTTCCCCACTCATTATAAAACCACAAGTACAAAGTCATGATTTCAGCTTGTGAAGTAGGCATTGTGAATTTGCTCACAATATTGCACTAGTGCAGCAATCCCTTCAATGCTGCCATGCCACAAACTGCAGTCTTTACAAGTCAAACTGTTGGAGAGTTACAGTGCCTGCTGTGGTTGTAGAGACCAAGATGGGAGAGACATGTTTTGTTGCAGCTGTGGCAGTGAAAGCATCCAGTTTGGCTGCTACAGGTGCACAATGGTGTTTCTTCTTTCTACACTCCTCCTAGCGGTCATTCCTCCTCTATTTACTGCTTTGGATACACAACCTGACAGACTGTCTCCAGACGCTGCCATCATCTGCAAGGGCTTCCCACACAGCGATGTCAATGTTGCCAGCCAGCCTTCATGTCATGTTTACAGATATCTTTGTAACACAGAGTTGGTCTGTCAACAGGCCTGGTGGCTGAAGCCGGTCCCCCATAGAGCATGTCCTTGGGGATCCTAGTCTTCCATTCTGAGGACATAGCCAAGCCAGCATAGACATCTCTGAGACAGGAGTGCAAACATGCTGGGAATGTGGGCTTGGGAAAACACATCTTTCTTTGAGACACTGACCTGTCATGCGATGCCCAAAATCTTCCTGACACAACGCATGTGGGAGACATTGAGGCATCAGTCCTGTTGGGTGTACATTGCCACATATCACTACCATAAAGCAGTGTGCTCAACATGGAAGCCTGGCAGACCTTCATCTTCGTATTGGTCATTAGCATCACATTATCCCATGCCCTTTAAGAGAGGTCAGTTACTGCTGTAGCTGCCTTGCCAATACACTTGTCCAGCTCAGCATCAATGGAGAGATTGCTAGTTATGGTAGAGCCCAGGTAGAAAAGATATAAAGACAGGTATATATACAAAAAAGAGAAAGATAATACTTCTCGCCCTGTACAAATTACCACTCTACAATAAACTATAAAGCTGTTAAAAATACAATGAACCAAAAGCACATCTCATCCATCAGCTAAGTTTTTGGATACCTGGCTTGTATTCTCAGGGCTGCCAGAGCTGATTTTGCTACTTGGATGAATACATCTTTGTCTGAAATAAGTGTACATATCTAGTCTAGGATGAGTCAGTTTTAAAAAGACCTGAGGATACAAGTAAAAGGTTTGTGCCCATTGTACTCATATTAGGGGCAACGTAACAGGTAATGGGAGACATCTCCAATCTCACCAGACACACAGAGAGTCTTTAATGAGTTGGAATGTTATTAAACCTCTTATCCAAGAAAGCAGAGGGCATACACTGGAGACGTAAGCCTATAAATGATATTCTTAATGGAGCAGCAGTAAGGATTATTAAATAATTTTCTAAGCCAAGTGTCGCTTTGTATACTGGGTACCAATAAGAATAAGATGTGCAACTGAATACAAATCCCATCACTTAGAATAGAGGTGAATTCTTTCTTTAAGCCTCTGCTTAATTCTAGCAGAAGAAAAAGTAGGTACAGCCTCCATACTAATCCCATAAACATATACAGTGGTTCTAACAACATTTACCCAAGATGGATGGGATAAAATTTCCAGCTGTTATTTAAGCTTTTTTTTCTTTGGTAAAGGCAAGTACAACATGAGCACAAATTCATGATGAGATTAGTCCAATTTTTGCCTGTAAAGGAGACACGCATGTACCTTAAGGAACAGTTAACAGAGAGCTCGTAAGAGAATTTTGTACTACAAAACATACATTGGTGGGGCATACCATTCATGAGTTGAAGAACAACCTTCTTTAAGAACAAAACAAAACCCTCAACTGCAGAGCTGGTGGACAGGTGAAGTGGGTGAAGAGCAGGAAATTAAGTACCTGGGTAACACCAGAGCAGTCTTATAGGCCAGAGATGGGGAATCACTCGCATTTGGAAGTACACCCCACTCTGTGCATCCATCTGGAGGCCACTAGTCGATGGTGAGTAGGGTGAGGCAAAACTGGTCAGAGCAGTAATGTTAATTTTAGCTTTGTGCAGTCACTGGGTTTCTCCACACCCACACATTTCTCTCTATCCTCCATCCAAACAATTACGTACTAGAGTTCAAGATCATATTAGAGCCAGACAAAAATGCTCAAGGACAATGCAAAGCAAAACTGGTGATGGGTGTGTTTCAGGAGGGTTTCCTGTGGGCCAAGCAGAGTGGCCTGGAAGGCTGCAGTTGTCTCCAGGCCTGAGGTTGCTTATAGGCATTTCAAATGCACAGATATATTACTGAAATACCAGATCTACCAATGTATTACGTGTTTGCAGCTGTAGCACAGTACTGCTTGTTCCAGTTCTCTCACACAGGATTCTGCTTGAATTACATCACTATCGGCATTCTCTCAGCCACATATGTTTAAAACAGAGTTTCCTTTTTATGATACACTTGATATGTAAGGTATTAGGCTGGCATCGTTTTCAGGAGGTAATAATCTGGTTGTGAACCACAAGGGTTAAATTAACCTCCCTAGCCTAGTTTCTCCCACTACAATGTGTTCTCCTTCAAGCAGAGTTCAGCTACAGTGTGGAGTGGTTTTGAAAGCAGCCCTTAGATGAGGCATCGGCTAGCTGAATGGAAGAAATGGCAATGTTTCTTGCTGCTATTTCTAAACCATTTGTGTACACAGAGATTCCAGGGGAAAGCATTGCTGTGCTTGGGAAGTGGATGAACAAAACTTGCAGTAAACAAGCAAATCCATGGCTTCTACATCCAGGAGACAGAGAAGGAAACAGAAGTTGAGGTAAACAAAAATACTTCCAAGGAAATGCCTCACTTGCAACACAACCTAGAATGGTAAGTCTCACATATATCCTGTGGCTGATGGAGGGAGAAGACAGACAGCTCTTAACTAACTGTATATTTGAAGTAACTCTGTGGAAGATCAGCATCAGTCCATGTCAAACTGGCAAGTTAGGACAAATGTTACTTGAGTGTCCATAAAGCATGATATATACACTTACCGTATTTTTCGCTCTATAAGACGCACCAGACCATAAGACGCACCTAGTTTTTGGAGAAGGAAAACAAGAAAAAAAATATTCTGAATCCCAGAAGCCAGAACAGCAAGAGGGATTGCTGCGCAGCGAAAGCAACTATCCCTCTTGCTGTTCTGGCTTCTGGGATAGCTGTGCAGCCTGCATTCGCTCCATAAGACGCACACACATTTCCCCTTACTTTTTAGGAGGGAAAAAGTCAGTCTTATAGAGCAAAAAATATGGTAAATGCTTACATAACAGCTTTAGTGTGTGCCCTATCTAAACTCATAGCCACACGTTTCCAGAACATTAGATCCACAATTTGCTACACCTTCTCTTTTACATTTTTTTGTAATGTACAGATCATGTATACCTACCCTATATATGTACAGCATGTTCACACATAGGCTCCGTTCAGAAGAGCCAAAAACACACAGAGTATGGGAAAGTAAGTGAAACCCTGTTTTCTCCTCCAGGTGGTTCATTATCCACAAATTACATGTTATCTGCTTAGAGCTGTAATGATAGGTTACTAAATATATACTCTTTAAAGACAAGAGATCATGGCATAGTACTCAGTTCTTGAGCCTCCTGTGGCAACTGGCACATCATCTAAGCACTTCATGATATTTTCATCCAATTGCTGGCAGAAAAGAATAAATACAGTTGCTAATGACAACAACTTACATACAGAATATTATCTGTGAAGGATATAAAGGCAGTATCAGATTGTACTGCTTGGTGTCCTAAGAAAATGATAGAATGTTGCCTCTATTAACAGATTAGCTTTGTACATCCAGAACTGAAGTAGCACACCAGGGCTCATATCACAGGAGGATCATAGAATTGTTCTGTCTAGGATAGCAATTCCTATATTATAGAAACTAATGTACAATAATATCGTGGTGGGTTCAGGCTACTGCTTGAGGAGTAATGAGAGGAATTTTTTAAAAAGAGAGGTAGGGAGCAAGGGAAGAATGGCTTTTTTTGGCCAACATATGACACTGTTGGAGTTCAAATGAAGACAATGCTCCATCCATTAGCCATATTCACATGTAATAAGCCTTATCTTGATTTACTGCAAATGAGCAGTGTGCTTCCTGCTGCATCCAAAACAGGCACGGTGGTTTGTTTCTCCATAAAAAGCCAAGACAGCTAGTCCACTGTAAGTCATAGTTTCTTGTTAGCTAGCTGGTTGTAACTTATTAGGGAGCAACAATTCCTGGTTTGGCCATAAGAGAAGCCAAGACATGCTGGCTTGTTATCCTGCTCACACCAGGGGAGAAGCAAACCAGGAACAGACAGCAGATATCAGCATGCTGTCCATTCACAGTGATCCACAATAAAGCTAGAAAAACTGGGTTATTGTTATGTGAATGCAGGCACCATTTCATATAAAAATTTATATCTTTATCCTTTCTACACCACTCTTCATCGGAGCTTCCAATATAGTTAAGAGAACAAAATAAATAAAAACTCAAAATGTTAAAAGAGAAAATACATTACGAATGTGGAGGAAATTACGCTTTTGTCTGGTACTAAAAGGATAACTATGTTTGTGTCTCTGTGGAAGGAATTCTACAAATGGGGCATACACCATTACTGAGAAGGTTCTCAGTTTCCTAATCATTGATCTGGAGCCATGTCACTGCTGCAGTTTGTAATACATATGAGAGTTTTGAAGGCTTACGCAGTTATTCACTTCCAAGTATGCACTAGGCTAGGGGAAACAGTCTGATGGTGCTTCCTCAACCACTTTCACAGGCTGGGGTAGGTTTGTAATCCTAGTGTACACGTAGAGGTCTCTTGACACTAAAACGAATGCCTTTGCTCACACAAAAGTTCTATATGTGGATCCGCATTTTACAGTAGGCTATTTATGTTGGAAGAATCACCAATTGTCACTTTACTGTTTTATGCTGCTAGTTTCCACTGTTACACTTCCATTTCTTGCATTCTTCATCTACCTGTCACAAGTAGTTTTATACTTGCATATATTGGCATTCCATTTTTCTTCTTGTTGAATGATGCTCTTCCCTTCTTAATAAAATTGTGCAATTATCTGCATAATCATGCCACCTTCTCTCTTTAGAGTCCCTTGCTCAGAGGTATGCATACCATCTGTGCCTCTTCTACAGTGTTCTTAAATGGCCTCCAGGCCGAGTCTGTGCTTTTAAAGTTTTATTACTTTGCCCCTCAGCCTCATGTTAACCACTTCCCTTATTGTTTCTAAATATGCCCTTTTAAAATTGTTACTCCTTTTGCACATGAGAGAACTGGTCTCCCACAGGATGCCCGATTATCAAAGGTAATTGTGGAGGATTGGCAGTTAACTAATGGAGATGCCATAATGAAAAGGCTGAAGAAATTTTAGTATAGAAGGGGGGGGGGCAAAATTAAGGCTGGAAGTCAGAATAAGGTTTTGCATGCACATAAGAATACCAGTAGGGCATTAATTTTTTTCCTAATCATTAAGTTGGAAATAACAGAATAGACTAGCGAGGAGAGCAAGCAGTTTTCCCGGTCTTCCAGAAAATTATACACGACTAGCTGCAAAGCAAATACAAACCTGCAATAGTGAGTTCATATTTCAGTAATAAGAAGGGATAGGAATAGAACTTGCTTCCCAGTTTGCAGAAATGGCCTCCCATATGCTGTTAGACTACAACGAGTGGTTACCGCCCCCTGTTGGACCTGTGATCTTGCTAGGTAGTCACAGGAGGTGTGGCCAATGAGGTCACGGGGCATGGCAAAATGTTTTTCTCCCATTCTCATCCCTTGCAGACACTAAAGCATCTGTGTTTTTAGGAATACTGAGCACCTAACTGAAAAGTGCCTCACTTTGGGTTCAAAAGGGGTCCTTGCTATCATAGCTGATTGTGTGCTGGGAGAAACATTGTGTTTCTTCACCCGTTCTGATTCTTTCCCTATCTTCCTCTTTCATAACTGTGGACACCAATGTTTTATTAAAACTCAGAACCTATCTTGGTTTAGAATTGGTCCATGGAGTCTAACTTAAAATGAATTATGGAAGGATGTAGGGGACCGGAAAGTGCAGCTTTGAGATTTTGGTGAAAACTTTTCTAAAAATAAATGCTTGACATTTCATTTGGTAGGTCTGGTTGACCAAATGAACCAGCCCCCACTGACTACAACTCCCATCATATTGGCTAGGGCTGATGGAAGTAAAGAGTCCAACAATATCTGCAGGACCACAAATCCCTCCTTACTTCAAAAGCCATTAAAACATTCCACCCAATCAGCATTAACTCACAATTAAGACAACACTGGCAGAGGAAATGTGTATCAGCCCAAGAACCAACAGTGTCAACATATGATGAGGAACAGTAAATGGGATGAGTTTTATGTGGCATCACTGCCACACACTGGTAAATAATAATGGGAGGGAAAATGTGGAGAAAAACATTAGTTGCTGCATGTCTGCTCAGTGGTGTGCGAAGTTTCTTGGCTGTATGGCTGAGATAACAGGTTCTGTAGGACAGCTCTTAAAACCTAGGAAAACTATGAGAGAAATGCCTATGCATGAATTTTGACTGCTTTGTCAAGCAGCAGAAAGTGTGTACTTTCATCATTATGTAACGTTACTCCTATCTGTGCAATAAAAATTGATCTCATTTCCCTCTAACTTTCACTCACACGTTTTTATTAACATAACTGCCTTTAATTCCTTAGGAACTGCTGTTGAGAGAGAGAAAGACTGAAGGGAATGCACAAAAGGAACACCATTATAGTGAGGCAAAAAAATTCTCAGAGAAATTGCATCAGCGCACATACTTAATGTGCTTTCTTAAAGCTTAACACACTATGCAAAAAGTCATCATCTATAAAGACATTCGGGATTATAGATGGCTGTGTAGCTCTGCCCACTCTGCCCAGCCAGATTGGCTGGAATTCAAATAAGCCAGGGATCGGCAATTTTTTTTAGCCGTGGGCCAGTCTACTGTCCCTCAGACCTTGTGGCGGGCCGGAGAAACGGCACCAGGGGCGGGGAGCTGGAAGAAGAGGCGAGGAGGGCAAGTAGTCCTCCTCCCCACCCCCAGCCCCAGCGCTTCCCTTCCCAGGGGCTGCCGCAGCCGCTGCCACTGCTGCCACTTCTCATGGGTAGGAGGAGTGAGCTTATCTGCTCCACCCTCTGGCCCACAGGAGCACCAGGGCGGCAGCTGCAGCGGCGGAGGAAAGATGAGTGGCGCAAAAGGGCTGGCTCCAGAGAGGGGCTGCTTAAAATGGTGCTCAGCCAGCTCAGCTCAGCCCCCTTCCTCCTCTAGGCAGGGCGGGGAGAAGACAGGAGGAGGGAAGGAGGAAGCGGCGGCGCGGTGTGTGTGAGGGAGGGGGAAATGGAATGACGCAGGGGGGGAATGGCGCAGCCTGAACGAACAGAATCCCCAAACCGATCCACGGACAGTCCATGGGCCAGATCCTGAAGGCAATTGGGCCTGATCCGTCCCACGGGCCTTAGTTTGCCAACCCCTGAAATAAGCATATGGCGGGAAAGCCTGCCAATCCCAAGCGGCCAGCCTGGGGATTTCCTGGCGGCTGACTGACTGGCCCCAGCACTGCTCCCTGGAGATAGCAGCCCACCACAATGGGCCGCAGTAGCTGCCCCCTCCCCATGACCTGTTAAGCAGCCATTCTTGTTGTCCTGCTGTTAATCTCCATACAACAAGAATATAATTTAAATGTATATGAAGGATTTTGTCAAAATTGATAGGGACAATAACTTCAGGCCGAAAAATGAAATATCACTGGACATGCCCATGCCATATGCTTCAGCAAGGCATTTCCAGTATCCACCTGAGTTAGATATTGCCTTCCTAGAAAATTTTGTGGATTCCAGACTAGGTAACTTTAAGGTAAGTAAAGTTCTTTATGAACTGAAGCAAGGGGTAGCAATTCTAGTTAATTAAGCAAAACCATATTGTGGCACAGCTGAAGCCCCCCACCCCCCCAAAAAGCAATAAATCCTGACTTAGGAGTTCTGTCTTCTAATATTAAGGGGAGAGGGAATTGCTGAGTTCGGAGGGGGGAAAGCACACTGCCCATGGTCAGATGTGCTCCTCTGTAGTAAGCCTATTTACACAAAGTTCAATCTAATACATGGTATCTAATACATGGTATTGGTGGGTTTTCTGCAGATTGATATTTGTTCTGATTCAACAGTAAAATGCAGGTTTTCTCAAGGAAAATGGCAAAGGCATAAAGGGGTCGTATATATATAACCCGCGACGTGAAATCATAGGACAAACAGGGCCTGTTTACACTTCCAAGTTTCTGGGTCCCAGTACTAGATATTGAAACTTAAGTCCAGGGCATGAGCCCTTCTAATTATTGTAGCTGAAAAACAGATCTGCCACCAGCTGGAGGGCATTATCTTCCTGTTCCCCTGGGCAACAGTTGGTGGGGGGGCCCTTGCATGAAATGGCAGTTCTATGTTCCAACACATCTCTGCAAAAGTGGTAGAGAAGTATCAAGAAAAGAGGTTTGGAGGTTTTTCTTTAGCACAAATATACCATTGCAAATGCATTAACGTCTCACCGTGCAGGTTCCAGGGCTTTCCCTTGCTTCTGGGACTGAGCCTTGGCTCAGATTAAACCCTAGCAACCACAAGCACTGCAGCTGCCTAAATCCAAGTTAAATCCTAAAAGCATTTCAGCAGCTTGCATGTGGTCATTCTTTGTATGCCATGGAAGTCTACTGATGTTAGAACTGGATGAATTTAAGTAATACACTAGCCCTGTTTAATAAGCAGAAAGAATGAAAATCTTGAGGCACTTCATTGTTTTGTAGTTTATGACGAGGGAATGCATTGCAACAGGAAATACTAGCTTATTTGGAACACTCAAACCTTTTGAGATAATTTTATTCATGCAGCTTATCTCCTGTTCTCATTTTTTTCCCTCCCACCCCCTCTTCAGAGCAGCTGTTGTCAGGGGTTTGCAAGCACAACACCACACTTACATAGCATATGAATGCATGAATTTGTAGAAAGGGTATTGTTTAGAAATGGCTAGTAATACAAGTACTTTCACATGTAAAGCTTAAATTGACTTTTCTTTAAATCAGCCTGTAAGGCTTTCCTTTGCATCAGCTTCTAATGTGAACATAAAATCTCCACTGGCAGGAACTATCTGTAGTCATTGCTAACTGACAAATATTTTTATAACATAATGCTTCCGAATAATCAGTTGCTATTTCTGAACGGTCCAGGCTCTTTTTGCAGGTGCTGTGAGGATGTAACTACTGATTAGGAAAGAAGCAGTTTCGATTTGGAGTGTAATCAGCATAGGATACACTGGTGTGATTTAGAAGTGTCCCATTTGCTCAGCTCCCAGATCCATTTGCCCATCATCCTGGAAAAATCCAGTACAGTGGTACCTCTGGTTGCAAGCAAGATCCATTCCGGAGCCCCATTCGCAACATGAGCAGAATGCAACCAGCGTCTGCGCATGCGCGGGTCGTGATTCCCGAAAGTAACCCTTTCTGGTAGTTCCGGGTCGCCGCGGGGTGCAACCTGAAAAGATGTAACCTGAACCGAACGTAACAAGAGGTATGACTGTATCTCCATCGCTGTTATAAGTGAAGTTGGGGGAGGGGGCGTTGCTGCAATGTTTATCCACATTAAACCTTACTTGCCATTTTGCATTCACTCCAGATGGAAGCAAATGTTGTAAATGGCTCATTCATATATCACAAACTTGACACTAGCAATATTTAAAACAAATATTCAAGCCATCTGATTTTTGTAGCTGTTTATAGAAACATAACAAATACAAAAGAACTCTGGATTGCTTTAAGGAAAATAATGTTAGGGCTAGTCATATGGCTGCCTGTCTGCTCCTTCGTGACCAGGTATACACTTGTAATCAAATGTATTACCAAAAACACCATCAGTTTACATTGATCTCACATCCACAAGGAAACAAAACCCTGTAATATTGCCTCTGAACTTATCAGGGAAGTGCAAAGTACATAATAGCTCTTTCACTGAACACTATTCTGCAGATATTGAGGTGAAAGCCTCACTGAATTCGATGTACCTTATTCCCAACTAAGTGGATACAGGACTGCAGACTCAGTTTCATATTCTATCCCAAATGAACATTTAGATGCAGAAGATGAATAGCATGAGAGAGGCCCAAATAGGTTTAATATTACATATGAAAATAACCTTAAAAAGAGAGAAGAATAAGAATTGGTAAATACCAGTCAAAGACCACACCTTCAACAACCTGGCACAAAAGAAGCATTTTCTTAATTAAATTGCAAAAGCTTAAAAAAACCCCCACAAAGCAAACATCTCACTCTCTGGGCAACAGCAAAAGGCTGTTGAATAAATTCATTATCTTTTTTTAATTGGACCACTTATTTGTACAGACTTCCCCAAGGCAGTATAATTCAGAAAATAAATAAATGCTCAATTTTTAAAAAATAATGAATTTAGTAAGTTCTTGACTATAATTTTAAGCAGCTCACTCCAAGTTGAGGGTCATGGGGCCTGAGACTCTGATTGCATTTACCCATCTCACTCTTCTTCCATGTGGGAATATAAACTCTTATCTTAAAAACATTAATGATCTATGAAGTTCTTGTTCCGGAGTCAGGCACAGGCTACAATCCAAAATTGATGGATCTATGTTTGTGTACTTGACAGCTTGCACTTCAATTTGTACAGCAACAGCTTCTAGAACTGCACAATAGGAGTTTGGCTTTGCAACCAGAGAAAAAAGTGCCAACTATATGCACAGTTTCATTGCTTACGTATACCCCATTTCTTTGGAATAGCAGGGGAGGGGAGCCTAATATTGTGGCCTAGGGACATCTTGTGAACCATGGGGAGAAAAACACACATAAAGGCTTGTTAACAGCTACTTTGAGCAGTTTTTCTTGCTTATGACTTATTCCTGTGGTAACACTTCCTTGCAAGTACTCCCATTTTTGATAGTGCAAAAAATATATAGCCTGGGAGAAAATGTTTCTAGACTCTTTCAACTGAACAGATAGAACATGCACATCAGGTGTAAGAGTCCCGCCCTTCAATCATCCCTTTACAAACACACTCTCCAACTATTCAAGGGGGAAAGTTTTGCATTTTTATTCATTATTTGCGCTATATTCTTGAGAATCACCTGAAACTGGTCCATATTCTACAACAACAACAACAACAATTTATACCCCGACCATCTGGCTGGGTTACACAATCAATGAAGCATTTACTCCAGAAAAGTCAACTTCTTTTTTCACTCATTGTTTAAACGACATCCATGTTCATTTTAAATGCCATCATTCATACCCTACCCATCTCCCCTAAGGCTACTGAATAAGCTGCTAGTAGAAGCCATCAGGATTTCCCTATTCATTTTCAGAGCTTCAGGCTGGGCAAGAACAAATAATTATTATTATAAATGGGAAAATTCTGGTGACTCCTGCTGGAAATCCTGGTGACAGTCCTGTGTGGAGATTTTGCCTAGCAGCTATTCAGAGAAGCTGAGGGCAGAAGGTAGTGGACAGGCAGCCCTAGGCAAGGTGGAACAGGAGAGATGCAGAAAAAGCAGCCAAGATAGAGGGCAACTATGAGAAGAGGAAGCTCACACTAGCCAAAGGCAAAAGCAGTTCCATGGCTGGTGAGAAGAAGCACCAAGTGCTGAGAGGTCTCAACTCTCCAGCCACATTTCTTGGTCTGGAAGTTAGTATAGAAGAGTGAGTGAGGGAGTGAGGGAGTGTACAGTGCTTTTTCTGGGTGCTAAAAGGTATGCAGTACCAGTACCTTTTTAAAAGAATGTTAAAAGTGTGGCACTTACTGTAACAACTTCACGGTGAATACTGGCAACATCTTTTCTTAAAAATACCACACTGAATATATCTCAGAAGGTTCCCTCCAAGCCACTGCTTTTCAAAAGGAAGCCTTTCAGCTCCCTGCAGCATGAAGAAGCATTGCTGATTTCAACGGGCAAAACAGTGCTCTATTTGGCGTCAGGTGGAATCATCACTTTAATCATGTTTCCAGCTGATAGTGGAACATGAACGTCTCAGCAGCATTAAAAGACCATAGTATGAAAGGAGCCTTTGTTTTGCAAAACAGGCGCAAGTTAGTCTGCCAACATTTCTCTACAGTTCCCTTTCCAATTATTATTATTATTTATTCCTGGGAAAGATGAAACTTATGCTTATGGGATAACTCAAGTTCTGAATTTTACATGCTTTAGCATAAAACGTAATAGTTTTGGAAAACGAATTCGTATTACAGGAGTCTCGCCTCCCTTGTAGAATTGCATATACTGCATTTGAATTTGAAATGGAAATCTTTGTATTCAGGCGGGGGGCACATTTTTCCTACACTCACAAAAATACCTTATTGTTAATTTTATTTATTTTGCTATTATTTTAGATGCCGTATCCATGGCTGTATAAGAGCTGGTTCTTCAGTAACACAATTGCCTGAGGTTAACATACTTATCATTGAATAAGTCCCCAGATTCCACACAGAAATCGTTAAAAGTAATGTTTATCTAAAATGGTTTGGTTGCCAGGAAAATAAATGTGCATCAAAGGGAACATTATGACTTAATTATAGGGAGCTAGTAAGAAAAAGGACATTGGCAAATGTTATTCTTTTGTATCTTCTAGTCATAACTGTCACAACAAAAAGAAAAAGAAAGCTAATAAGACAACAGAAATCTGAACTTCTGAGTGAAAATGAAAACATTTGTTGCAATATGTGTGTACTGCTATAATTTCTGTGAATCAAGAGGAAATTTTGGCCTTTTCTAATCAAACACACAATTCTCACAATTCTTCTCATAATTCTTTGAAGGACAACCAGTTTGGTGTAGTAGACAAAGCATTGGATTTAGACCTTCAAAATATGGGATTGGATCCCCATTTGACTTTGAGCCATTCAACCTCTTTTACCCTAACCTACCTCACAGGTTTGTTGTGAGGACAAATGGATTAACTTGCATAAGTGAAACCTTCATAGAATGGTAGGACACAATAATGTTAAATAATAAAATAAAATAACTTATGGAAACCCGCTCCAACTTTAAGTCATCCTGCATCCATGTAAAAATCCCCATGTGCCTAAAGTCCACATATAGTGCTGTCCTTATCACAATTGATACGATTATAGAATAGCATAGGTTAAAATTCACCATCTGACACAGGGTCAACTTGCCATGTGAATAGACCCTGAGAAAACAATGGTTACTTGTGGTTATTTTGTTTCCTGGCCCAATTAGGAGACTCATCCAAGTGTCTGTAAAAGAGTTTGTGCCTGTCCCCACTTCCCTGGGAAGGAAATGAGCCTGTATCTCACTTGGTACTTTTGAGAACCACTGCTGTAATTCCTACACAGTGAAAGGATCAGTTGCTTAACTACAACATCAGGTCTAGGTTGCTTTCAGTGGCCATAACTTTTTTTTCCATTCTGAAAAGCCCACATTCCTAACCCTATATAGACCAAACTACTAACTGTGCTGCCCAGATTGAAAACTGCTTTGCTGGCCACCAAGGGCAGATATTGCTTGATTTTGCATTTCTTTGAGCATTTAAAACTGCTAATGTCTTAACCCTACACTTAACGTTAGCTTCTTTGCCATTAAAACCATATTAATAGTCACTGACCAAAATAGCTCCCTTAATTCTAGTCAGTGTGAAAATGACTGCCAATGAAGAAAAGATGTCATTCAATGACCTTATGGCGTCCTTTTCTCACTGGCAGGCATCTTGGAGACTATTACAGAAATCTCAGCAAAATTAAGGGTAGCTTAATAGGTTGTGTGCAGAGAGCATGGAATCTGTTGTTCAGCTGTCTAATATTGCCTAATAAAATTCAGAGCAGAGTTGCCAGGTTAAAGCTTAATGCCTTCATCATTTGTTTATCTGAAAATGGAGAGGGGTGGAGAGAGAGGTGGACCAAGAATACTACACTCATGTCACTCAAAGGACAGGGCAAAATTAAATTTCTGGACAGCAAGGACCACAATATGACTTCCTGTGTGAGTTCTGCCTTGCCTAAGGTATGCCATGAGCAAACACATTGATACCAAAGAGCTATGCAACGGCCACAGTGGCATAAGGAATAGATTGTCCAGCTGTACCAGAACATCAGAAATGAGCTGGTGACTGCAAAGTTTCAGGTATGACAGCACTTATGTCATGCTTCCTCACAACTTACCATTAGGCAAAGCGTAAGGCAGACTTAACATTGTTGGCCTGAGATACTTCACATGTGTAGTATGCATGCAGCCCTTTATGACTTGCTGTGGTGTTGCCCTTGTCAGGGCTGAGCCATAAGCAGCTGTCCAAGATAAGATGTGGAACCAGGACGTCAATGAGCAAATCTGGTCAGAACCAAGGACAAGGGAAGACCCAACATCAATGAGCAGTTCAGAATTATTGCAAGAATAGGTATGCATCCCATAACAGCAGAACAAATCTGTAACTGGGAGAAGATCTACAGAAAAACACCTAAGACAAATCCACCCATGGTGATCTGCACTGGTGCACATAGAAGACATGGGCAAGCTCCACACATTAATCAAGTGAGAAGTTGGTTGCATATATCCACCTCCTTGGCACTTAGGCAAGGTTTTTAACTCATATGGGAAACCCTAGTATAGTCCTTTCTGTCCAGGAAGGTCCTCAAATGGCCATCTTAGCTGGGTGGGCTAATTCAGAGCCTGAGGGTACTTAACTACTCCAAACTGCAGCAGCTTCAACCCACCGTTCTGTGGCTCACCACTTCATGCAGAGATCCAAACCTTTGTAAGTCTGCACATGGGACACACTCTAGTCTATCGAGCTGGAGAGGAGACAGGAATGTAGCATGGGAGAGATAGATAAAAGCACAATCTTTCTTTATGCTATAGCCAGGCCTTCAGAACATCCTTCTTCCATCCAGATACATCACAAAATGTTATTGACTGTGCCACTGGTAGCCACAGGCAATCTGCCCGTGATCCGACTGAGCCTTCTAAATTAATTTAATAGCCGTGGTTGCTTTAATGAATACTCAGATCATCATAAGAACAACACAATTAAGAAAAGTATTTTGAGGGCAAAGCTTATTTATGAAAACAGCCTTATATTGAAGTACTGCTGTTTAAGGCTGGAATACTTACCTAGGAGCAGGCCCCACTGAATTCAATAGGACTTACATCTCAACAGGTCTTGTTTGTAGCCTAAGAAGGTTGTGGATCAAAGAGTAATTAATTGGGAGACTAATCATCACAAAATAGCAGTTACAAGTTTTTAGGTCATTTTCTCCCCTTTTCTCCTGTCTTAGTTTGATTAAGAGTTGTACACTTCTGAGTGTTCAGAATGTAGAAAAGGACACTGATAAGTTTGTTTAAAAATGCAAAGAGAGGAATTTAAAATGATAAAAGGCTTAGTGGCTATGACCTGGGAAGTAAAACTAAAGAACTGCATATGTGCAGCTTAGAGAACAGATCACAAAGAGTAGATAGGAGGACCACATTTAAGTACCAGGGTAATAATGTAAAAGACCAGGAGGAAATATTAAAGGTGGGCCAAGATGATATAATATGAGTAACAGCTTGGAACTTGAGGAAATTAAAAGGTTCATCTGATGCTTAACCCATTTTTAATATGCAAGACTAATTAGATAGTATTAGAAGAAAGGTTATGAAGGCAATATCAATGGAAAAGCAGACATGTGTGTCTTAAACTAAACAGATCATCTGCCAGATAAGCTACCTGCATTGACTTTGGAGCACAAGGGGCCATTTTATCAGTTCCTCAGAAGATTCAAAGTAATCTCTTAGTGATTCTATGATTCCACACTTAAGCTCTTAAAGCATGATCCATTTTATGTTGTAATTCATCATCTAAGGCCCTGCTTCAAATCCATGCTATCTCAGTCCACCCTCAACTTAGTCCATGAATCTTAGACTAGGACCGGGGACATCAAATCACTACTTGGCCATGAAGCTCACTGGGTAATCTTTAGCCAGTCACCATCTCTCGGCCTAACCTACCTCACAGGATTGTTGTGAGGATAAAATGGGGAGAGGAAGAAGCACAAGCAAACAACAACTGAAACATTCTGTCCCTCTCTAACTAGTAAACTGGCCCTGTCAAAAGTAGAATACAATATAGATTTTTGAAAATATTCTAATTGAAGAAGTTGATGCCTGCATTATACTGTAAATATTTCAGTAATGCCTAGAAAAATATTGCACACTGTAGATATTTCAGGTGAAGCAAGTTTGTACATCACTGATGAGTCCACATCAGTTTAAATGCCACGCCCCCAGCATAACCTGAGCTCTAGTACCTTTAGCTAAATACCACAGAAATCAATATGTCATTGCCAGCAGGAGAAAAGATAGGAAAGCTATTCAGAGAAGAGCAAATTCTCAAGGGTCAAGTTAGCATTTCCAGACTGTGTGTGAAGGGAGGTAATAAGTCACGTCTTTCTACGTTAAGCACTTTGATTTTAATTGTTCTGTGATCATTTTCAAATGCCCCACCCCTCAAACTGAAATGCCAGCCACCGATATTAATCTGAATTAATGCGACTCAGGTAATTTAAAATAAAAATAAAAATTGTGTTGTTTAATTTATAGACTTGCGGAAGTAGTTAAGGAATTTAACAGCAGCGTGCATTTTGTTTATGTGCAATCCTCCTACTCAACATTTATATTTGTGTGTCCCTTGGAAAGGCGTGGGAGAGAGTTGTGGTATTTTGCTTCATGCTAACGGTCCCTGTTTACTGAACTGTAATTATAGTTTGCTGTCATCTTTCGAGTCTGCTGACCTTGACATTATTTGCTTGCCTAGTACAAGGAAGGTTAAACAAATCTGAAAAATCTAACAGATAAACGTCTCAGGGGCAGTGGATTCTCATATAGAAACAATACCTATTAAACACTTTATTGCTGCATTTCCAAAGGTGAGCTTGCAGTAGAGACAGGCAAATATACAGGTAAGTCACCCGATAATTCATTGACAAACAGTGAGGCGGTTCACACATAATGCTAAACCAAACCATGGCTTAACATGAACAAGCAAGCTACTGAAGAGCAGATTGCAGCTGCTTTTATCCTTCCTGATCATTTTGCTGCTGCTCTGTGTCAAGCTACACTGTGGTTTGGCTTATAGTGTCATTTGAACTCAGGCTCATGGTTCGACAAACAATGATCTGCAACCAATATTGGCCCTATGGTTAACAGCTCATAGTTTATCTGAGGCAGCTGAACCGTGGGTTTGGACATAACAGGGCTGTTTGCCATTTCCAATCATCCCCCAAGGGTTTATCCAACCCATTTTAGACAATCAGTCAGGGTTTTCTCTACTGCTGTATTAGCTTTTGGTGGCACAGTTCTCACTCTCTACTGTTACCATGTGCTGAAGATCAGACCTTCGGTCATCTGGGAGAAAATACACATCCTCCTAACATCAGCAAGTACAACCTTCAGGCCTAGAAATCCATTGAATTTGTGTTAAGTCTTTCTCCAGATACTGAAGGACGTTGTGACCAGAATAGAGGGACAGTCATGGGAACATGAATAATTATGTTAATTATAGATCCCCTTATCTCAAGCAGATGCCAAGCACTGAGACAGCAAAGGTCACTTGGGCCAATGGAGGCTGTTGTCAGCTAGGTGGTTTCTGTCACTTACTAATACAACATGCTGCATATATTTGAGAGACACAGCCTGTTTCAGCAAACGAGAGAGAAAGCAAGCTACTTTATGAACAGGAATAAATCTACAGATGACAAAACTGCTGCACTGTATCATTTAGCAGGTAGAGAGTGTTGAGGTATTTTGAACTTGGATATTAAACAATGCATCATCCAGAAAGAGGATTAATTTTATTTTACTTGTTTCCCTTTCTCAGGTGAATCTCTGAAGCTGGCTCACTGCAGGGGAACACGTACAATAGAAGTAGGCAGTAGAAAGCACTGCTCAGTATATACAGGACAGCTCAGGATAATATCAATTTTACAAACTTCAAAAATCAAGTTTGACCCAGGTAGCTTCCAGCAAAGGGACTGAAAAAAGTCCTATGGTTTAATCTTTCTAAAATAAAGATTAAACCAGATGAATAAATAAATAGTGTTTTTCTTCTTATGGAAGAATGAAACAATAAGGTCAGGAAACAGAAGGCATTATTTTATACTGCTATTGTGCTATAGGTAGCAAAATAAAAATCATGACGAGCTCCTGTTGTGGCACTTCCATCATAAATCCCCTTCAAGCTGAGGTGGTAGCAAGTAATAAATGGTGCACATACTTTAAGCAGGAAGCATTTAATTAAAGGTACAGTAACTATTAAAACAGCATGTTGCATGATTGCTCTGTACAAGGTGGCATTGTGATTGCATTTTACTGCGAAGGAAAACACAATATCGTTATTAAATATGCCTTTTGCTTCTCGAAATACATTTCCACATAACTCCAGACATGGCACCTATACTAAAAAAAAAACCCAACAGTTTTGCCTTTAAAAATATAATGTGACAAGTAGTTCTTATTGTTTCCCCTAGTTCTCTGGAAAGCAATACCAGATGGAGCACAGATATAGTTAATTACTTTTTCTTTGCTTTTACATGTTACATCAGGGTTTCTGGTAAAGTTTTTATATTATAATCTCATTTTATAATGTATATAAAACAGAGAGAACAGTTATGACAACAGACCAAAAAAAAAGCTGAAAAACAAAACTATAAAATAGGCACATAGAATGAGTAGTTGCACGTGAGTTAAAATAACAAAGTCCAAGTAAAGGCTATCAACTTTATCAGGTTATCAACTATGTTGTTGTTTAGTCGTTTAGTCGTGTCCGACTCTTCATGACCCCATGGTCCAGAACACGCCAGGCACTCCTGTCTTCCACTGCCTCCCGCACTTTGGTCAAACTCATGCTGGTAGCTTCGAGAACACTGTCCAACCACCTCGTCCTCTGTCGTCCCCTTCTCCTTGTGCCCTCAATCTTTCCCAACATCAGGGTCTTTTCCAGAGAGTCTTCTCTTCTCATGAGGTGGCCAAAGTATTGGAGCCTCAGCTTCACGATCTGTCCTTCCAGTGAGCACTCAGGGCTAATTTCCTTAAGAATGGATGTGTTTGATCTTCTTGCAGTCCATGGGACTCTCAAGAGTCTCCTCCAGCACCATAATTCAAAAGCATCAATTCTTCGGCGATCAGCCTTCTTTATGGTCCAGCTCTCACTTCCATACATCACTACTGGGAAAACCATGGCTTTAACTATACGGACCTTTGTTGGCAAGGTGATGTCTCTGCTTTTTAAGATGCCATCAAGGTTTGCCATCGCCTTTCTCCCAAGGAGCAGGCGTCTTTTAATTTCGTGACTGCTGTCACCATTTGCAGTGATCATGGAGCCCAAGAAAGTAAAATCTCTCACTACCTCCATTTCTTCCCCTTCTATATGCCAGGAGGTGATGGGACCAGTGGCCATGATCTTCGTTTTTTTGATGTTGAGCTTCAGACCATATTTTGCGCTCTCCTCTTTCACCCTCATTAAAAGGTTCTTTAATTCCTCTTCACTTTCTGCCATCAAGGTTGTGTCATCTGCATATCTGAGGTTGTTGATATTTCTTCCGGCGATCTTAATTTCGGCTTGGGATTCATCTAGCCCAGCCTTTCGCATGATGAATTCTGCATATAAGTTAAATAAGCAGGGAGACAATATACAGCCTTGCTGTACTCCTTTCCCAATTTTGAACCAATCAGTTGTTGTCCCACATAGAGATTTCTCAGGAGGCAGATGAGGTGATCAGGCACTCCCATTTCTTTAAGAACTTGCCATAGTTTGCTGTGGTCGACACAGTCAAAGTCAATGCATAGTCAATGAAGCGGAAGTAGATGTCTTTCTGGAACTCTCTAGCTTTCTCCATAATCCAGCGCATGTTTGCAATTTGGTCTCTGGTTCCTCTGCCCCTTCGAAATCCAGCTTGCACTTCTGGGAGTTCTCGGTCCACATACTGCTTGAGCCTTCCTTGTAGAATTTTAAGCATAACCTTGCTTGCCTTCTCTCCCCCGCTATTTGTAAGGCCTCGTTGGACAGCCACTTTGCTTTCTTGCATTTCCTTTTCATTGGGATGGTTTTAGTTGCTGCCTCCTGTATAATGTTGCGAGCCTCCATCCATAGTTCTTCAGGCACTCTGTCCACCAAATCTAAATCCTTAAACCTGTTCCTCACTTCCACTGTGTATTCATAAGGGATTTGACTTAGATTGTATCTTAACAGCCCAGTGGTTTTTCCTACTTTCTTCAGTTTAAGCTTGAATTTTGCTATAAGAAGATGATGATCTGAGCCACAGTCAGCTCCAGGTCTTGTTTTTGCTGACTGTATAGAGCTTCTCCATCTTTGGCTGCAGAGAATATAATCAATCTGATTTCGATGCTGCCCATCTGGTGATGTCCATGTGTAGAGTCGTCTCTTGTGTTGTTGGAAAAGAGTGTTTGTGATGACCAGCTTGCTCTCTTGGCAGAACTCTATTAGCCTTTGCCCTGCTTCGTTTTGAACTCCAAGGCCAAACTTGCCAGTTGTTCCTTTTATCTCTTGACTCCCTACTGTAGCATTCCAATCCCCTATAATGAGAAGAACATCCTTCTTTGGTGTCAATTCTATAAGGTGTTGTAAGTCTTCATAGAATTGGTCAATTTCAGCTTCTTCAGCACCAGTGGTTGGTGCATAAACTTGGATTACTGTGATGTTAAAAGGTCTGCCTTGGATTCATATCGAGATCTTTCTATCATTTTTGAGATTGCATCCCAATACAGTTTTTGCCACTCTTTTGTTGACTATGAGGGCCACTCCATTTCTTTTACGGGATTCTTGCCCACAGTAGTAGATATGATGGTCATCCGAACTGAATTCGCCCATTCCCATCCATTTTAGTTCACTGATGCCCAGGATGTCAATATTTATTCTTGCCATCTCATTTTTGACCACATCCAACTTACCAAGGTTCACGGTTCTTACATTCCAGGTTCCTATGCAATATTTTTCTTTACAGCATTGGACTTTCCTTTCGCTTCCAGGCATATCCGCAACTGAGCGTCCTTTCGGCTTTGGCCTAGCCGCTTCATCAGCTCTGAATCTACTTGTACTTGTCCTCCGCTCTTCCTCAGTAGCATGTTGGACGCCTTCCGACCTGAGGGGCTCATCTTCCAGCGTCATAACTTTTATATGCCTTTTGTCTTTGTCCATGGAGTTTTCTTGGCAGGGATACTGGAGTGGCTTGCCGGTTCCTGCTCCAGGTGGATCACGTTTGGTCAAAACTCTCCACTATGACCTGTCCATCTTGGGTGGCCCTGCACGGCATAGCTCATAGCTTCTCTGAGTTATTCAAGCCCCTTCACCACGGCAAGGCAGTGATCCATGAAGGGGGTTATCAACTATAGTTCATGTTAAATCAGCCATGAATTATCAAAGGTTCATTATCAATTCCCTGTCCCTAACTTTACATGGTTAAAAATCCAATTTGAGAGCCAGTGTGGTGTAGTGGTTGAGAGCGGTAGTCTTGTAATCTGGGGAACCGGGTTCGCGTCTCCGCTCCTCCACATGCAGCTGCTGGGTGACCTTGGGCCAGTCACACTTCCTTGAAGTCTCTCAGCCCCACTCACCTCACAGAGTGTTTGTTGTGGGGGAGGAGGGGAAAGGAGAATGTTAGCCGCTTTGAGACTCCTTAAAGGGAGTGAAAGGCGGGATATCAAATCCAAACTCTTCTTCTGTTCTACTCAATAACATTTGTGCTTATTTTTTAAAAGAAGGAGGAGGAGAAGAAGAAGAAGCTATAGATCTGGGAGCAACATACACCTTTACATTTGGCTTTTAAAGAAGCTGCCAAGTATAAGATGGTGTGTCCCTGGGTAAATGTTATTTAAAGGCTACAGAGTTTGCTGCAGATGAAGCTGTCAGTATTAAAAAGAACAGTGCTCATCTTATCTCCCCAAGCACTAGATGTGTACAGAGCTACTGAAGGGTTAAGAAAACATTGGGGCAGTGAAATCAAAAGGCGTGAGAAAGGGAAAGTGGTGATAGAGAAATAAACAGATGAGACATTTCATTGCTATTACCTCACATATTCTTTTTTAAAAGCAACACTTTACTCTTCCTGTGCTGTATTACACAGGATTCCCCATCTGATTTATTGCATTTGTATTTTCATTTCAGAAAATTTCTCTTGGGAAATCTTATGCATAGTCAATATTATGCAAGTTCCTTTTCTCCTGCCATTTTGGTTTGTTCTGGCTGAAGTCAGCAGAGGCCACTCTTTCTTTAGAAATAGCCTTTTATTATTTGATGTGAGTGTACTAAGAAAACGTCCTAGAGAGGTCACTTTGGTGTTTCTAACATTGCAGTTTGACTTCACCCCCAAAGGCGCACTCCATTGTCTCTCAAGACAGACAGAGGCCGACAACAACAACTTTGGATTAAAAAAAGGATGCCAAGAAAGATGGGGAACCAAGAAATGTTCAAAACTAAACCGTGTGGTGGAAACCATGCAAGATACTTTTGTGAGCAAAAGACATGGGACTAAATTTAAGAGTTACAACAAAACACATTAATGGTTCTGTTTTTACAGTTTGTTTTGTAGAGTTTTGTCCTGGGTGGATTTTGAAATACTTTGGGCTCATTCACACATAATGTTAAGCCAAACCACAGCTAAGCATGAACGAGCAAGAGTGCTGGTGCGCAGTGAGAAAACTGTGGCTGCTTTACTCCCCCACGTGCCCCCACCCTCAGATGCCCCCACACTACTAGAAATAGCCCAATGCTTTGAATTCATTGTGTCTGAATTCTGGTTCATGGTTTGTTTCTCCCAGATATCAGAAGTCATTCTGGGGAAAAAGAATATATTCTAAGACCTCATATGGTTCATAAACAGGATTCTCATTTATTTTCCCCAAACCCCTTCCCCTTTCAGAAGGAAAAGAAGTGGACTCTACATGACTGCACCACAAAGTCCTTGCCACTGAACGAGAAGCACAGAGGGCTTCTGCACCTTCAATAGCTGTACAGAAGAAGCAGTTTTGACAAGCATAGCTTGTCTTAAAGAGAAAAGTTGTGCCTCCCAGCATTTCTCTCTTCTACATAATAGCAAGGTGTAGGAGCACTGTTTCACTTTCCTTCTGGCCCCCTTAGAAGTATACCATCACAACAGCATGACTAATGCAATACACATAGCTGTTAAAACCAACACTAGATCTAGGTTCTTGTTGTAGTAGTTATTATTATTAAGATTTATTTTTTCCCTTTTCCCTCCTTCATATTGAAGGCACTCTCTACTTTCCAGTTGTCATTCAGGATGCACAAAGTAAATATATCCCAAGGGAAATAGTAATAATAATAATAATTTTAGCAAAACAACATGCAGATGTCATGTTTGGGTTTAAAGAAAGAGTACAGTTAGTGAACAGTGCCATCTGCAGGCCACTTCTCTGAATCAATAAGTAACAGGCAAAAAACTCCACAATTTTCTATGTGTCACTATCTTATGTACCACCTTAGCCATTCTTCCTCAAAAGGAACTGCCAATTTGACCTCTCCTCACCTCTCAGTGACAATGTAGATAATGCCTTTGATGGGCAGAACAGGCTCTTTCCCACTTTGTCATCTTGCATGTGCCCTTCATGTTACCTAAAATGTAATTGTACCATTCTCCAAGATGAATTTCTTGCTCAATTCAAAGAACAGATATTATTTCATTTCTAGATGGATTATGTAAAACGGGGGGGGGGGGGTGCATGCACAGGTGAGAGACTAAAGTAACACCTGAAGAACTGAAAACATGGTTGAATATTTACCAGTGAGTAATGGGTATCCTAGACTACTTCACAGAGTTGAGCTACTGAGCACTATTTCCCCACCTCATGATATCTGGCAACCACAATATGGAAGCAAACGACTTGGAACATGGTTTTTGTTTTTGTTTTAATAAGCCCCACAAAGTAGCCATCTTCATACTTCCTGAAATCCATGTGCAATAAATGCACAGAAATGGAAAATGGAAATGGGGTCAATGATCCTACCCCATTCCCCCACACGTTTTTAATCACTCTCCCCTCTCCACACACAGAACCTATACACATACAAAACTGCCCTTCTGCACACAAATTGAAAATAAATAATAATAAATAATCTAAATGCAATGTGCAAGTACAGAGCAAAACGAAAGTTGAAAGACAACAAATAAATGCAGTTCAGAGGGGGTGTGGTCTTCTTACCAGGCTAGATGATTCACAGTTGACTCCCTTGTCTCTCCCCCAGCGAAGGCTGATAGAAGCAAAAGGGAAATGCTGCAGAGGATCAGGCCTTTAGCTTCCAGTGCTGGTCTTACTGGGCTCCAAGCAGCCACAACAGCCTGGGTTAAATATATATGGGAGGAAAAATATGAGGGACTTCCGGGGTGGCGCCATCGGTAATGGCGGACTCCCTCTGATCTGGAGGGACCAGCTTCACGGGAAACGGGTCTTTCCCGCTACGGCGAAGCGGGGACCCTTTCAAAAATCACAGGCGGATGAAGCCTGTGACCATGGGACTCGGCGGGCACCTTTAGCGCCCCCCCAACCCGCAAAGGAACCCACTAACGGGCTCCGGAGCGAAGAGGGGGAAGTGGCGCGGTACTGAGAGTCAGCTGCTTCTTCCGTGGAGCGAAGCCGCACAGCCGTTGCCGGAGAGCGCTGCCTTTTTCCTGGGACAATTTGGCTTTTAAAATAATCACCCGTGAGTACTTAAATCTCGGACAACTGGACTCTAAATAATGATTTGTGAGTAGAAAGGAAAATTGGACTTAAAATTTTACTTTAATTTGGCACTGAAACGGGAAGGTCTCAACAGGAAGTCAGCCTTCCGTTTCTTTGTAAATAGATCAAAGCAAAGACATGGCAAACTAGAGTTCAGAAAATCGCTTGTAAAGGATTAACTTCCATCATTTAAAACTGTTGAACCCCCTTTGGAAGCAGGAGAAGAGGGGGGATTTTTTCCGGACTGTTTAAACCTGCAGAAGAGAGTGTAAAGCAAAGTAACTTTCCACCGTCTTGATCCTGGAGCGGGGTGTCAGGACTGACGTTCTTTGGGAAGCTCATTGACCAGAGACAAACGTTTTTGACAGATAGTTAAAAGAAGAGAAACATAGTGGAGCAAATGGTTTAAAGGAACAAATATTGACAAAATATCTGAAAAAGGAAACTTTGTTGTCAGATCTGCCTTTAAAAGAAAAGAACAAAAAGAAGTTCTTCCCCTAGAGGGAGCCTGTGAAACAGTTTCAAATTCTGAATCGGGGAGCTTGCAGCTGCTACAGATTACGATCGTGGGAATAGCCTTCTGACCTTGCAGAACAATGTATTCAGAAGCTCTGCTGCGTGCTTTCTGTAAAACAAGTGCCCTACTGGAACAGCTACATGAGAAGACGGACTTGATGACTGATGCGATCAGAAATTTTGGACAGGCAGTGGGAAATTATATAGAGCCCACCCAGGATTCAAATCAGGAGTGTGCTCTGACAGAACAGATGAGAGAGGATGTTGCTGAACCTTGGGCGCCAGAGATGGAGGGAGCTGTGGCCCGGCAGGAACATGAGTTCTTGGATTTGACAAATGAACTTGGAAAAAGCCAGATTTGGAAAGATAAAGTTTGGTTTGGTTTGGAAATGGGGGGTTGGATAGACCCCCCTATGCAGAGATGTTTGGACTTTTCAAGTCTGGCAATGGGCCGTGAGATGTTTGGGGCTGTGGGGGCTCTTAATTTTGGAGGGACTTTGAAACATGTTTTTAAATACCACATGGAGTTTAGTGTGGACTATGGAAAAGGGGCTGATTTGTCGAGAAGGGTCAAAAACATTGTCAAGCTGGAGTTCCCACGAGTGAAAGGAGCAGGAGACAAAGTAAAGTACAGGTATAAATATGAAGAAGAGCCGCGGAAGGGACATGGAAGGGACTTGAGGGCCTCGGACATAAGATTACCAGGTTAATGCGCTAGATTGATGAGATAGAAAGGACTGACAAAACCCGGGACCAGGAGGAAGAGACGCTGGATGAAGATTGGAAGAGGAAAAAAAAATTATTAGGATTGTTTTATAAAATTGATGAACGTTAGAAAATGTTGGAACGGAATTATTTGGCTTTAGCAAAAATGCTTAAAGAATTATGTAAGAATATTATGGTTATGAGAAATTGGTATAAATAAGATCTAAGTTTTAAATTTTAAGGTTTTTTTATAGTAAGATAAGATTAAAATAGATTAAGGTAATGTAATGACAGAATATTATGAAATATGGAAAGGATTTGCTGCGACAATTAATAATTAGGATACAAAAAAAGGGAGGGGTGAGGAGGTCAAAGAAAGAAGGTAATGACAGTTAAGGATTTGAGAATATTGGATTTGTTTTTAAATGTTTGTGGCACATTTTTGTCTTTTGATCGTGATGTGTTATTTTTTGATTCTGATTTTTATTAATTTGTATTGCTTGATTGTGGCTTGTTTTTCCTTTATTTTTTCTCTTTCTTTTTCTTTTTTGTTTCTTTTTTGTAATTCTAAAAATTCTTAATAAATATCATTATATATATATATATATATATATATATATGGGAGGAAAAATATGAATCTCTGTGGCCTCGGTGCCTAGATTAGAAACACAGGGCTAAACTCAACTCTCCAGCTGGAGAGAGCCCCCAGTAGCAGAGTTTAAATTCACAAAGTCAAGCAGCACAGTGAAGCATTAGGAATGTAGGCTGTTAAACCTTTTGCATGGTTCACTAACCATCAACTGTAAACAAGGCTTGTTCTTGGTTTACAACTCGTAATTTGTCTAGGGAAACTAAACCACAAGTGCAGGTTGGGCCATGGCTTCGCTCAGCAAAGCGACCAGCGAGAAACAAATCAGCCACAATCTCCTCCCCAGAAGCCTGCATTATCATCAGAGGCACCAACTTGCAAGAGGAGTTTGGGATGGAGCCGATCATAATGTAATGAACACATCGGGAGGAGCCGGGGCAGAGTCAAATGCAGCAACAGGGTGGTTTCAATGCGGCTGTTGCCACCACTGACCAGGCCCTTGGCCTCCTCCACCTCCTGATTATCTCAGACATTAGGGAGCCCCAGCCCTCTCCCCTCCGAAAATATTGGGGGAGCCAAAAGGGCTCAGCCCCTAGGAGTTGGCAGCCAATTCTCACTAAACTGCTGTCAGGTGACACAAGGAGCCAACAGTGTTTATTCTGGCACAATAACATTTTGCTTAGCTCTGCAGCTTAAACAACTTGTTTCCCTGCCCAGTGTTTGCTGCCCTCCCCTAAATAAAGTAAGAGCAAATCAATAAAAATACTTAACTAACTGAGGTCCTGCCCCACCCACCCCCGCCAACATGAAGCCGGGCTACGCCCATGGGTGTTTGGACCCATACCTGATATTTTATCTGCTTTTATTTTAATAGAACTGTTTGGCTGATGTGTTAATTTTTTTGTATTGTTGTATCATTTCATGTTGCTAGGTGCCCTGTGATCTCTTCTGGGAAGAAAGGAGGAATAAAACAATAAATAAATATTGCTGGGTTGCAACATTGCTGTCTGAATTACCCTAGAGACCAGTGATCATATGTAGGGGGGGGTCCATTAGTTATTGTTTTTAATCCCAATATGTTTACCAACAGTACTTTTCAAGGGTAGTTAATATACATTCTGTTCACATAGTGTGTATTCATCCATAGTGCTGATGAATTATTCTCAGACACATGAGAGCAATTTAAAGCACAACCTTGGTATATATGATGGTTGTAATTCTCTGCATTTCCCTTCCGATTGAAATTTTCCCTTTTCTCTTTCTAGCGTCAATTGTAGCTTAATTAAATTATAACAGATTTTAAAACCTAGTAATTTTAAATAGGAGTCAAGAAACATATCACATCTAACCTTAAATATAACTTTTTTGTATTCATTTCCAAAAGAAAACAAAAACAAACATATTAGGTCATGGCAGATGAAGTGAAATGTTACTTGAGGGCAAGTTTCCAGCATGGTTAATGCTGGCCATAATAGTAGTGGAAGTCCCTTTTCAACTGTGCTCCAGCAAGGCTGGCTGAAGGCAATTTCCTTCCTCCTACAGTTACAAAAATGAACTTGTGCAAATGCTGGGAACATGAAAGAGGAAAGGGATGTTATAAAGAGTCAAGAATGGACACAGCAGAGAGAGAGGTAGAAAATAACCCTGGGATAAGAATAAGATAGAAGAAGCATAAGGAATCCCTATTTCTGTCTGGGAATATGAGGCAATCCAAGGATGGCATGGGGAACACGTGAGTCAAAAGAAACTAGATGTGGCACAACTTGAATAATAAGTGAGCAACTGGGTGAAATTGCTGTTATTGTTTAGTCATTTCCGACTCTTCATGACCCCATGGACCAGAGCACGCCAGGCACTCCTGTCTTCCACTGCCTCCCACACTTTGGTCAAACTCATGCTGGTAGCTTCGAGAACACTGTCCAACCATCTTGTCCTCGGTCATCCCCTTCTCCTTGTGCCCTCCATCTTTCCCAACCTCAGGGTCTTTTCCAGGGAGTCTTCTCTTCTCATGAGGTGGCCAAAGTGTTGGAGCCTCAGCTTCAGGATCTGTCCTTCCAGTGAGCACTCAGGGCTGATTTCCTTAAGAATGGATAGATTTGATCTGCTAGCAGTCCATGGGACTCTCAAGAGTCTCCTCCAGCACCATAATTCAAAAGCATCAATACAACCCCCCCCCCCCCAAAAAAAATAGAAAGTGTGGAAATGACTCATTTGGTCAGAGACATAGGATTTAAATAGCTGGAGTGATATTAGGTAGAGGATGTAGGAAGATGGATGAAACAGTACTCCTCACAGTGGAGTAAAGAAAAAGCTGTACATAACACATTTCCAAGGTCTGGATGACATGACCCACTAAAAAGACATCAGAACTTAAAAAGAACCCTGCTAGTTCTGACCAAGGCCTCTCTGGCCCACCAATCTGTTCTCACAATGGTCAACTGGATTACAGGAAATCCACAAGCAGGACATGAGCACAATAGTACACTAAGGCTGTGCAATAAATCGCCATATTGATGAATACCGGTATTGAAATAACATCATGATCAACAAGGCAATATACCAGTGAACAAAAGGTGAAGACTTCGGGGGTAGCTCAGCTGAACAATACTTTGCAGATACTTTTTACTGTGTTGAAACGTATTTGCTATTCCAAAACTTTCCAACATTCAGCTTATTTTGATGACCCTAAGTTCTAGTATGGTGATACAATTCTTTATCCCTATTTGTTTTCAACACACCATGCATTATTTTATACATCTCTATCATGACACTACCCTCCTGTTTTTTTCTAAACTAAGAAAACTGAAAACATTGTAGCTTTCCACATAGGGGAGTTGCTCTGGCCCCTTGATCATTTCGGCTGTGCTTTTTCTGTACCTTTTTTCAGCTCTACAATATCCTTTTGCAGGTGCAGCAACCGAACTGTACATAATATTCCAAATGTGGACACACCATAAATTTGTATAAAGGCATTAGAATATTGACTTTTTTTTATGATTCCCAACATGGATTCCACTACAGCTTCCATACACTGGGTCAACATTTTGTTCAGGCTATCCACTGTGACCCAAATTTTTCTTTCCCTGTCATAACCTCCAGTTCCAGTTACTGGTGTTCAGAGGCATGCCACCTCTGATACATAGTCAGCATGGCTAATAACTACTGATAGCCTTATCCTACATAAATTTGTTTAAATCCCTTTTAAAGCCATACAAATTGATGGACATTACTATATCTTGTTTAACAGTGTGCTGTGTGACTATTTCCTTTTGTCTGTCCTGCCTCTTCCAACATTCAGCTTTACTGGGTGCCATGCGGAGTAATACTTCTGGAGCTTCTACCACACTGAACAATTTGATGTCATCAGCAAATCTGGCCACTTCACTGTTCACCCCTAACTATATATCATTTTTTAATTAGTTAAAAAGCACAGATCCCAATACAGACCCTACTTCTTAGAACACTGTGAGAATTGCCTATTTGTTCCTACTGTCTGCTGCCAGCTTGTTAACCAAGTGAGAGCTGGACCATAAAGAAGGCTGATCGCCGAAGAATTGATACTTTTGAATTATGGTGCTGGAGGAGACTCTTGAGAGTCCCATGGACTGCTAGAAGATCAAACCTATCCATTCGTTTCCCCCATCAGATATAAACAAAAGCAAAAGCAAAAGAAGCGAATAAAGTACGTATTGTTCCTATTGAGATGGTAGAATTAGAGAATCTACTATTTCCTTGTCAGTGTGCCCTCCAATTGGACTTCCTAGCATGCCAAACACTCAATGGCTAAAGAATCAAACCGCTGTCCTGTCTGCTTAATTGTCCAGCTTTAGCCAGGCAAGAATCTTTATGTAGCTGGTTTTTCACAATGTAAACTGCCCAGCTAATTCAGCAGAAGGCTACCAAGCAACAGCGGGGGCTTCACTGAATAGCACAGTAAGAAACCCATTGAAAGTGCCCTTTGCTATTGACTACATATGCCCTTTCCTGTAGGTGGCTCCAAAGTAGTAGCTTCAGGAGCATATTGAAGAGGCGGTGAGTTTCAAGATAGCACTAAGGGACACTTTGGTAAGAGCCCTTCATTAATGAGTTCACGTGGAGCAGATGCCGTTTACAAAGTCTCGACTAAAATGAAGGCCTTGAACTGCCTGAGGCACTTTCTCTGAAGAGTCAGTGCAGGGAGGATGATCGCTTCAGAGTGTTACTAGTTCTCAAACACTGAGAAATAAGCATAGATCACTTAGTGGGGAATGTGCTATAAAAGCATGAAGGGGGGGATGTGTTGCATATTTCTCATAAGTGAAAAACCGAGAGGCTTGAACCACAATTGGAAGACAAAGATTTAAAGAGACCCAAAGGAAATTCATCCCCTTCATACCGGCAGCGGATCACATTGAATACTGCTGGTGTTAACACACCCCAAAAGCACCCTGGGCTGTTCTTTCAAAACAGCTAGGATTAACCACTGTTGGGGGTTCTAAATGGACCACTGTCTCTACCATGAGCTTAAAACACATTCAAAGCACTGTTTTACCTTCAAAGAATGGTTTGTTAATGGTTGTGGGGAACTGTAGCTCTGTTAAGGGAACACCACAGAACCCAGAATTCTCTGTGGGAAAGATTGTGCTTCCAATGTACTTTAAAAGGTATAGTGGGTACTCAGCCATAATTCTCGAGCCTGTAGTTACATCAGTGATTTTGGGTGAGATTCTGCTGGATTTCTTATCATGCTGGATAAAGGAAACTAGTAGATGAATGACAAACCGTGAAAATGGGAGGTTCTGTATGGTGGTAATTCACCATGTAGAGTAGTTCCAGTGTGAATGAATTTAAAGCAGTAATTCACCACGTTAGCCTTGTCATATGACTCAGACATATGTCCTGCAACCTGCAGAGGTTTCTTAGCAATGACCAGAGGAAGGGCCTTTTCAGTAGTGGTGTCCTTCCCAAGAAACCACTACTCCTCTAAATTGAGGCAAGCACATAAAGTAACGTAATTTCAGCACTCACCGAGAAACACTTTTATTCTTGGAGGCCTTTGCTAGCCATTAATACTAGTTAGATTCTACTAGTTACCTGCCAATGACAAGGTAGATGCTATTTTATTCTGAATTTTATTGCATTTTTAGTTTAATTTTGGTGTATGAAGGGGGTATATAAATATTGCACTATATAAAATAAATATGTCTGTCTGCAGTTCGTGTGATTAGCATGAAAATCATTTTTCTAAGGAACTGTTACAAGCACACCAATATATTAAATCTAATCTGTTTAGATTTATATAGAACAAAAAATGTTCTCATTGGTCTTGTGGTAGAGCAAGAGGAATGTATTCATATTTCCCCCCCTCAATTGTCCAACTAGAATCCTGGCCTTCAAAATATTACAAGTATTTCTTACATGCCATTTTTAAAAATAGTGTAAATTTTTTAAATCCCTCTTCCCTTAAACCTCAGGTGAAAGTGCTTAATAATTGCAAATCTCGGATGGAAGAGAAACACTGTGTATTCAAGTGAGGCTTTGATGAGGTGTTAATGAAATACCACACCAAGAAACAAAATAAAAAGTTAAGCTCCCTTGCGTCTGATTCTGCTCCTAGAGCAGGTGCCACATTCTTACTGGTTTGATACCCGACATCAAAGTGCCATTGCGACTCCCTCCAGAGGGTAATGCTTCTGCTTGAGCCGATATGCTTAATAAGGCGTAACTAATTTCTTTCATGCCTTTTGATAACAGCAAACATGTATTCTCCAATTAAATATGCTTAGCATATTATAGAAGCTTGCATTGCAATCTGGGTGCTGTGCACCTCCATTTGACTACCCCCCCACTATAATGGAGCCCCATGTTTTGCCCCCATGGTGGCAGCATCAAGATGGGAAGCTGGTGGTGTTGCCAGCTGCTACTGTACCTTAGACTCAGCCAGGTGCTTTACTAGTTCTTGGGAAAGAGATTGATGAGAAAGCACTTGACATCTGCATCTGGGCTGGAAAACCAAGTCCCAGCCATGCTGTGTGAAACATGACTTACCTCTCAGCTGAATACTAGGAAGAAAGAACGTATGTAGCCAGCTCTGCAGCAACTGCAATGGCCGCCTACTGGGCAATTCTGGTTTGTGAGCCTTACCTTTAAATTTCGTAATGGCCTAGCAGCACTTTAGGCACTATCTTTGCCTTACGGGACCAGCCCCAGACATGGTGACTGTGGTGAAGGACAAGATGGCAGCCCCTCCCAATTTCACTGCTAGAAGCCAGTTGGAATGCTAATTTTATCTTCCTAAAACACTGGTGATGCAATAGCTTCCTCCATCACACCTGAAACAGCAGGCCAGATTAGCAGCCCAGGAGAAACCACTCAGCAACAGAATGGAATGGCTGGGAGGGTCAGGATGAACACCTGAGGCTATTGCTGCTTCTGAGAATCTGATGCCTAAGCTGGTTGCTTCAGCATTCTGGCCCTGCTGCCTTGGATTCCTCTCCCACCACGCCAGCCCAGAACGGGCTGGTACAGACCACACCTGGAATACTGTGTCCAGTTCTGGGTGCCACAATTTAAGAAGGATATGGACAAGCTGGATTGGATGTGTGCAGAGGAGGGCAACCCAGATAATCAAGGGTCTAGAAGCCAAGCCTTATGAGGAATAGTTGAGGGAGCTGAGTACATTTAGCCTGGGAAAGAGGAGACAGATTAGATGGTTGGACAGTGTCCTCAAAGCTACTAACATGAGTTTGACCAAACTCCAGGAGGCAGTGGAAGACAGGAGTGCCTGGCATGCTCTGGTCCATGGGGTCACAAAGAGTCGGACACGACTAAACAACAACAATCATATCATAAGGGCTGTCACATGGACAAGCTTGTTTTCTCCTGCCCTGGAGGGTAGGACTCGAACCAATGGCTTCAAGTTACAAGAAAGGAAATTCCAACTAAACATCAGGAAGAACTTTCTGACAGTAAGAGCAGTTCAAGAGTAGAGCAGACTCCCTTGGGAGATTATGGACTCTCCTTCATTGGAGGCTTTTAAGCAGAGGTTGGATGGCCATCTGTCATGGATGCTTTGGTTGAGATTCCTGCATTGCAGGGTTGCTTCCAACTCTACAGCTCTTTGGTTCTATGAGTTGTCAGTAGGCAAATGACTGCAATTTTATCTCTTTTCTCCCTCTCCATTGCAAATATGCTTGAAATAAAAGCTTGAGCTCTTTGTGAAGGAAAAGGTCTAGAATAATTATAGTATTTAACTTCAGATATAAAGTGTCTACTTTGAGAATGCAGCAAACAAAAGAGATTAGCTGTTCTCATTCAGGATTCTTCTCTGAATGCTAATTTCCACTTGAACTGATGCTATAAAGGTGCTGGACTGTTTTTTTTTTAAAAAAAAATTTAACAAGAATTAACTTGAAAAGCCTCATTCATATCAACTTTTTGTATTAAAAGAAAATATATCAAGAAGGAATGCCTAAGGATTATCAATCAGACAATCATATATATTGTAAGTGACTGATAAAACAGATCTGTCATTAAGATAAAGCAATTAGAGAATTAACTACCCATCATATCACTTCACCTTTCTGTATGACAGTTCAGGAATCATTGCATCTTCTTTTTTTACATGTTTTTTGTAGTTTTTCCTGATGAAGAGCATTGTCTCAATGCATTGGGATTTCAATGCTTTGTGAATAAATGATTAATTAGATATGCCCATAACTAGATCCGCACGCCCCCCCCCCCGTCTACTGTTTAATGTTTTCAGATAGCAGTGTTTAAACCTTTTTAATCTACCAAATATAAGTAAAGGAAAGTCATGGGATTCACCTAGCTGAACTAGAGCAAGTTAAAGTTTTCCTAATAGTGAACATTTGCAGAGAATCTAGCAATTAGAAGGCAAAAAAAAAAAAATCTTCAGAGCTATGCTCTATACATATCCCAGATGTTTCAGATAAGACTAAATAATAGTTTGATTCTAAAGTTGTTTTCTTATAATTTTTCTGTGTTTAAATCAACTAAAATACTTTGTCTCAGAACAGCCCAAACATAGTGTGCCAAACAGCGCAGTTGGTAGAGCATGGGACTCTTAATCTCGGGAGGCTTGGGTTTGAGCGAAAGGTTCCTGCATTGCAAGGGGTTGGACTAGATGACCCTCATGGTCCCTTCCAACTCCACAATTCTAAGATAGTATGAATACAAATATTACACCATGATAATGAAACTCAGTGCCAGGCACTCCATGATATTCTATAAGTGGAAGGTAATGAGATCGGGATCTACCAGTAGGTCTCTGAGTAATTTGCAGTAGATTGGCAAAGATTTGGCAGCCCCATTCAATTTGCAGTGCATACATACACACATTGTCAGTTCTCGCTTTCTCAATTGTAATTAAAGGATTGTCACAGAAGCTTCTACAATTATGCATATACCGTATTTTTCGCCCTATAGGGTGCACTTTTTCCCCTCCAAAAATGAAGGGGAAATGTGTGTGCGTCCTATGGGGCGAATGCAGGGTTTCGCTGAAGCCAGGAGAGCGAGAGGGGTCGATGCGCACCGACCCCTCTCGCTCTCCAGGCTTCAGGAAGCTCTGCACAACCCTCGGGAGACTGGCTCCGAGGGTTGCGCAGAGCTGCCTGCAGTCCCGGGATCAGCGCACTTCTCCCCATCGCCAGCCCCACAAGCTCGGGGGACAGCGGGGAGGCAGAGCGCGCCTTCCTGCTGTTCCCCGACCTGGTTCTTCCAGCCCCGCACCTGGGGGGGGGAAATTTTTTTTCTTTATTTCCCCCCCAAAAAACTAGGTGCGTCCTATGGGCCGGAGCGTCCTATGGGGCGCAAAATACGGTAGTTTCAGGCACTGCTTTTTTTCTAAAAAAATGTTTAGGGGTACTCTCATTTTCCTACTCATATTGAAATACTGCCCCTCAATGAGGCAGAACTTAGATTCACAAAATGTTTAGGGGTATGTGTTGGCTGTTATGGGAAACAAAATGCTGGGCTAGTTGGGCCTTTGGTCTGACCCAGTGGGCCTCTTCTTCCCTTGTGTTAAAATTATTTTCTGAGCAAGCTGGGGTTTTAACTTGGGTGGGTGCTCTTTTATCTGGAGGGTGGGGTTGTTTTAAATTGTTGTAAAATATCATTTACTCATTAGGATTTTTGGATTTAGGGGCTTTCGTTGAGGAACATAGAGTTTGTTAGTGTGTATACACATAAGCATTGTTAATTGTTTTGTTTATTTTTATTATGTATTTTGTGCTTCGTATATTGCAACTTTTGTGTTGTGAACCACCCTGAGACCTACAGGTGTTGGTGGTAGACAAATTGAATACATAATTAAAAATAATCTTACGTTTTCACTTAATGGCACAAGAAGATATACACTCCCCTCAGCTGCAAAAAGCTCTTAGTACAGTAAACTCAGCTGCAATATGCCCTCCCATTCAATTATAGTTAAAAGTGAATACTCACAATCCCAGCTCCCTCAGAGATGTCTGTACCACAAATGCAGGACGGGGAGGCAAAAACAAAAAAGTTGTTCAGGCTTTGGCAAGGACTTTCCCCGTAACCGAACCTGCTCTGCTCGGCTTAGCACGACCTCCGACACTGAATCAACGTGTGGAACTAAAGGAAGAGAGTCGAGAAATCAGACGGGAAGAGAAAGTGCGTGACACACAAACAGGAAAGACGCAGAAGGGCAGGAGGAAGCTTGTTTATCTGGCAGAAATAAAAGATTTTGCTGACTCTGGACACTTCAGTAATAGCAAACTGTTTTTGAAAGGAATACGAGCAATGAAAGAAAGGGGTGGGCTTCTTGCTACTGAGTGTTGAACTTGTTTCTAGCAGCCTGCTTATAGGAGTTGCTTACACATCTTGTGATTCTCTCCAAGTAGCTCATTGTGGAAATAGAACAGCATGAAGGGCTAGTAGCGTCTGAACTACACAACACAGCCACAATTAAGTGTTTGACTGTTGCAGCCTGCTGCAATTTCTGTTCGCTCATGATTCCCCCATCCCAGAACCTAGGGACTAGTTTCACCCTCACCAAGCTACAGTTTCCAACAAACTACAGTTCCCATGATTCTTTGAGAAAAGTCATGTGCTTTAATAGTTTTGGGTGTACTATATATGTGACATTTTTCTAGACATTACTGAAGCACATGAAGGGACATGTTGAATTAGTGGCAGCTGTGGGTCCTCTTTAACACCTAGTTAGGCCAGCAGTTTGAAGAAATACCTATGGAGCTTTTTGCAGTCTGCTTAGGATTTATTTGCTGTACTGCAGGAGTTACAGTTTTTTATTCTAAATAAATCTTTTCTTTTTATTTGTCCCTTGGTTTTTGAAAAGCATTTGTGATCCAGAAGCCTGAAGTCCACTTGACACACATTGCAGAAGAGGATTGAATGTTGTGTCAGAAAACAGCATGAATTAAATAGGAGGTGCATTCATACATCTTTTTTTCTCTGTTTAAATTCCCTAGGAATGCATACTTATTGGAGAAAGCACATAATACAGAAAAATGCTGTAGACACGAGCAACAATGCAAAGGAAGATCAGTTGCTAATACGCACTAGTGACTAGATGTACTAGTTGCTCTGTTATGTACTGAGTTGAATAGGATCCAAACTGTAGCAGTCTGATTGGTCCTAGAACAATAGGATCCAAAAGGCAGCAGTCTGATTGGTCCTAGAACAATAGGATTCAGAATGCAGCAGTCTGATTGGTCCTAGAACAATGCAGCAGTATGATTGGTTGGCAGGAACCACCCAATCCTGCTCCAGATAGAAGTGAATCCACAACCTGATTGGCTTACAGTAGAATTCCAGAATTAGCCAATCATGTGCAGCCCATTGTGTAAATAATGTATATAAAGCAGATACTGTGAGGGGACATTTATTCATTCCTCCTCACCACTATGAGCTGAATAAAGGGCATGAAATCACTTTGCGACTCTGAGTATATTTCACTGGCGACGAGGGTGGGATCCCGCTGAGCTGACTGCCACACACAGCACCGCAGCACCGCCAACTGCCGCACCGCTGCCTCGCACCGTGTATCCAGGCTTCAGCTCCGGGGCACAAGGAACTCAGAATGGCAGCCAACAGCAGCTTCTCGCCATTCAACCCAGCATCTGGAGACTGGGAAGCGTACGCCTCCCGTTTCACCTTCCTCCTAGAAGCCAAAGGGGTCACCGACGAAGAAGACGCCAAGAAGAGGGCGATATTCTTCAGCGTCTGCGGAGAGGAGACGTTTGAAATCGCCCGGGCTCTCCTTGCGCCTGAAGACGTCGCTACTGTTCCATACAAAACAATAATGGAACAGCTGAAGGGGCACTTTTCGCCGCAGCCCTCAGTGGTGGCTCGTCGAAATGCCTTCTACGCAAAGCGGCAAGCCCCTGGGGAAACCATAACTGGGTTTGTGACCTCTCTCCGCCAAGCCGCCCGGTTCTGCAACTTCTCAGAGCTGGAGAACATGCTTCGTGACCGCCTCGTCGGTGGCCTGAAGGATGAGAAGCTGCAACGGCGCCTCTACGCTAAGAAGGACCTAACGTTCCAGGTCGCTCTGGAGGAGGCCCTGGCAACAGAAGCTGCCGAGAGGTCGACCCAAGAGGCACGGCCGAGCCTGCCATCCCAACCGAGGGTCCACCATGAAGACCTCACCGACGACTCAGGATCCGACAGGGAGGAGGTGCACCGAGTACAGCAGCGCACTCAAGCAGCGCACAGACCACAGCTGCCTCGACGAGAAGGAGGGAACTGCGCAAGCTGCGGGGAGAGTCACGAGAGGAGGACCTGCCGTTTCCGCAACGCAGAGTGCAGGCAGTGCAGAAAATCGGGACACATCGCCCGGGTGTGTCGGGCTCGGCCCACCCGACACCAGGCATCAGATGACCAATCCAAGAGCCCCAGGTCCCGGGGCCCAACGCACCAAGGCAACTCGACGGAGCTCACGGACTTCCAGGTATACCAGTTGCCCCACCCCAACGTAGAGAAAATTTATGTAGAGGTACAGATAGAGGGGGCCCCATGCCGCATGGAGCTTGACACGGGTTCAACTCTATCCATAATCTCGGCAAGGACCTTAAGGAAACTGTGTCCCACTGGGGGTCCCAAACTCAGGCCGGCCCCATTCACCCTCCGGGACTTCCAGAAACGTAAGGTCCCCACAATGGGGGTGGGGACCTTCAGGGTGCAATACCGAGGGCGGACGCGGCAACTGGACTTGCTTGTGGTCAAGGGCCCCTACATTAGCTTACTGGGATTGGCATGGTTTGGACCACTGGGGCTAGCTGTCACCGGGGTGAACCACACTAGCTTACAAGTGGACGTGGACGCCATATGCAAGGAATTTCCAGGGGTTTTCGATGGGAAATTGGGACAGTATACGGGCCCCCCCATTGCGCTACAGCTTGACCCCGCAGTACGACCGGTCAGGCTCAAGGCCCGCCGGGTCCCGTTCGCCTTGAAACCCCGTATAGACGAGGAATTGGACCGACTCGTAGAGCAAGGAGTGCTGGAGCCGGTGCCTAATGCTCCCTGGGAAACCCCAATCGTCACACCCGTCAAGCCTAATGGTTCGGTCCGCATCTGCGCAGACTACAAATGTACCATAAACAAGGCCCTCACGGCCCACGCATACCCAGTGCCAGTGGTCAGCCATGTCCTTGCCACCCTGGCTGGGTCGAAAATTTTTGGCAAGCTGGACTTGGCCCAAGCATATCAACAGCTGCCAGTAGATGAGGCCACAGCAGAGGCACAGACGATTGTGACGCACAGAGGAGCGTTCAGGGTAAAGCGGCTGCAATTCGGTGTCAGCGTGGCACCAGGCATATTCCAGAATATAATGGACTCTCTCCTTAAAGGGATTCCTGGCGTCACCCCCTTCTTCGATGATGTGTTGATTGCCGGCCCCACACCAGAGGAGTTTGAGGACCGCCTCCGCACCGTTCTGCACCGTTTCCAGACGGCGGGTCTCAAGGTGAAGCGGGAAAAATGTCTACTAGGAGTGCCTCAGGTGGACTTTCTGGGATTTATGGTGGACGCAGAAGGGGTCCACCCGACTGGGGACAAGGTACGGGCCATTTGTGATGCCCCAGCGCCCAAGAGCAAGACTGAACTTCAGGCCTTCTTGGGACTATTGAACTTTTACCATTCCTTCCTTCCCCACAAGGCGGCGGTAGCGGAGCCCCTACACAGACTCCTGGACAAGCGGGCCCCTTGGGTGTGGGGCCAGCGCCAGGAGGCCGCATTCCAGGCAGTCAAGGACTTGCTTGTCTCAAACTCGGTCTTGGCACACTTCGACGAGAGGCTGCCGGTGGTGCTAGCATGCGACGCCTCACCCTATGGCATTGGAGCTGTCCTGGGGCACCAACTCCCGGATGGAAGAGAGGTACCGGTGGCGTACTTTTCCCAGACACTCAACACAACCGAGCGGAACTACTCGCAAATCGACAAGGAGGGTCTGGCAATCGTAAAGGGAGTAAAAAAATTCCATGATTTCTTGTACGGGCGGCCCTTCACCGTGGTGACTGACCACAAGCCGTTGCTCGGCTTGTTTGCCCCCGAAAAGCAGACCCCCCAAGTGCTGTCTCCTCGCGTCCTCAGGTGGTCAATTTTCCTTGCCAGCTACCAGTATGCACTGATTCACCGACCTGGGAAGGCGATGGGCCATGCGGACGCCCTCAGCAGGCTACCACTACCGGAAACAGGCCCTGACCCAGCACCTGCACAAGAGGTTATGAGCCTGGAGCTGCTTCCCGACCGCCCCATTCAGGCACAAGAAGTTGCACACCATTCCAAGAAAGATAGGGTCATCTCCCGGGTCCTGGACTGGGTGTGGAGGGGATGGCCCAGCAGCAGCCCCGGGCCAGAATTCGCCGGCTACACAACCCGCAAACATGAACTGTCGGCCCACAAGGGGTGCCTGTTATGGGGAAGCAGAGTCGTTGTTCCCCAGCCCCTCTGCAAAAGGGTCCTCACAGCCCTACACGAGACACATCCAGGGGTAGTAAGAATGAAGGCCCTTGCCAGGAGTTATGTGTGGTGGCCGGGGATCGATGGAGAGATAGAGGCCTGGGTCAAACACTGCCAGGCCTGCCAAGAATCCCGCCCAGATCCCCCAAGGGCCCCAGTCCAGTCCTGGGAGTCCGCCCGAGCACCATGGTCACGCCTGCATGTGGATTTCGCTGGCCCCTTTCAGGGGAAAACATTCTTCATAGTGGTGGACTCCTACACCAAATGGCTGGAAGTCGCACTGGTACCGTCCACTTCCACGTCCGCAGCCATCCGGGTACTACGCAGGCTGTTTGCAACCCACGGGCTCCCTGACACTCTCGTCTCAGACAACGGGACTGCATTTACGTCAGGAGAATTCCAAACCTTCACAGCGCAGAACGCCATCCGCCACATCCGTTCGGCGCCGTTCCACCCTGCCACCAATGGCCAAGCAGAACGCATGGTGCGGACCACCAAGGACACCCTTCGCCGCATGACGCAAGGGGACTGGGAGTACCGCCTTGCCACATTCCTTCTAGCACAGCACAGCACCCCCAGCTCAACGACTGGCCGGAGCCCCGCTGAACTACTAATGGGTCGGCGCCTTGCAATCAGATTGGACCGCCTTCACCCCGATAGAGCTCAGGATGAGATAGTGGTGGGGGAAGGCAGGAACCCCTGGACCTTCGAGGCCCAGGACCCAGTGTACGCAAAGAATTTTGGGGCAGGCCCAGCATGGGTACCCGCCACAATCACCAGGGTCACTGGCCCCGTGTCGTACGAGGTGCTAACGGATGGGGGGCAATGCTGGCGCCGCCACTGCGACCAGATACGGCGACGATTCCCGGGAGAAAACCAGGAGGAGGACAGGTCAGAGGAGTCCCAAGGGAACAGCGGGGCAGTGAGGCCCATAGAGCAGGAGGGGCCAGCAGGAGAGGCAGAATCAGTAAATACAGAGAGGACCCGTGAGGCCGAAAGGACACCGGAACCAGAACCACGACTGAGCGAGCCGGTTGCACCAGACCAAACAGCCGCATCACAGCCAGCATCCTTGGAACACGAGCCAGAACCCGGAGCCCGGACCAGGGAACACCCCAGGCCACAACGCACACGTAGGCCGCCGGCATACCTTGAGGACTATGAATGCGACCTCCCGGGCAGGACTGGAACTTAGAGGGGAGGGGTGTTATGTACTGAGTTGAATAGGATCCAAACTGTAGCAGTCTGATTGGTCCTAGAACAATAGGATCCAAAAGGCAGCAGTCTGATTGGTCCTAGAACAATAGGATTCAGAATGCAGCAGTCTGATTGGTCCTAGAACAATGCAGCAGTATGATTGGTTGGCAGGAACCACCCAATCCTGCTCCAGATAGAAGTGAATCCACAACCTGATTGGCTTACAGTAGAATTCCAGAATTAGCCAATCATGTGCAGCCCATTGTGTAAATAATGTATATAAAGCAGATACTGTGAGGGGACATTTATTCATTCCTCCTCACCACTATGAGCTGAATAAAGGGCATGAAATCACTTTGCGACTCTGAGTATATTTCACGCTCATAAATACTTTCCATATCACTGTCGTTTGATTACACAAACAAAATTCTACCTTGCCCTAATCATCATGCCTCCTATTTAGTAAAGTGTACTGGGCACCATAATGGAAGAAGGAATCAGAATGGGATGGGGTAGCAGAAAGAATGAACCCTGCAGTATGCTGGAGAATCATTATTATTATTAAATATATAATAAACTTGCTTGTGTGTTGCATGTGAATGCAGATGTTGCTTGTCACTGTCAACACTGCATTGCTTTTGTCAAGAGCTGCTGGGGTCTGTGGACAGCTGTCCCATGTGATAAACCACTAAGTTCTGTGACCTGGTGAAGGACAGATAATAAATGTAATAATAATAGCAACAACAACAACAACTTCAGGTGGGAGCTTCTCAAGTCCTGGACTGACCCTGTCCACACCAGTTGGCCACTGGTTCCTCCTAGACTGGAAGTAGTACAAGAGGATTGCAGTTAATCCTTCCTTGAGCGACAAAGTTGTCCTCCGATGTGTTCCTTGGTTGCTTTTCAGGCCTAACTTCTGGCTTGCTCCTGCTTCCTGGTTTGTCCTTTGGTTCTTAGTTCCTCTTCATCCCTGACTACTGGCTTGTCCCAGGGCTCCCAGTTCCCAGCTCATCTCAAACCTGCTACACATCGCTCAGCTCTGACAACTGCTACCAAAGTGCTTAGGTTCAGGGGGGCCTCTGTGTTCTTATTTATTATTTAATTAATAAATACACAGTATTGTAAGGTAGCGGGGGGGCGTGTTTATGAACTCCATTCAGCTTTATGGTGCTTTTGTCTCAGACACACAAACAACAGCCAAATTATGTGTGTACCAGGATGTGCCTCTACATATACTTTGTGGCATAAAGATTTATTCTCCAGGAGTTTGGCAGAACTCAAAATCTCACTTGGATGAATTAATGTTAAAAAACCATGTAAGAAAGAGTTTGTTTACCTTGCTGTTTATTTTTAAGAATTGTCATGTTCTGTAAGGACATTACCTGGTAGCTAGTCTCATAACTAATCCATTTTATATTTTAATTCCATATGAATTTTTATAATAGGGTAATGTGTAATCTACAGTGTAATTTTTCTGCAGCAAATATATTTCTCCAATTATCACCTAACACTTTGGGTGGCGTGTGAAATGCAAGCATTTTTCACATGAGGTTTCTTGAAAAATGTTAAAACATTAACTGCAATACCAAGACTATCCACTAGATGAAGTACTCCCATCCTCAGATGCACAGAATAATTGGTGCAGTTTTATTCATGTTTTAGTTACTATGTGGAGCTTCTTAGTTACATAGCTATTGTAAAATCACAGCAACGCCTTTGGGATCATATCTGAAACTACATTCTTCTGCATTTAAGATATGTTAACCAATCTACATCTCATAGGTTTAACAGAAATCTGAAAGCCAATGAAAAAGCTTCCTGAACATATAAGCTACTTTATTTATTTATTTTTAAGCAGATGGCAAGACACAAAAAGCCTTTTCTATAAAAATTACTCCCCTTTTTAACTATCTCAAATTTATTTACAGGAAAAAAATGTCACGCTTCTACTGTGAATAACTTTGTGATTAGAAAAGGAGGACACTGGTATTATGTTAGTTTCAACCTTGACAGCCACTGTTTGGAAGAATGTACAACAGCTGTTTTCTAACAAAGGCTATAGAGGCTAGGATTGTTAAATAACATGTGAAGATGTTACCTTTAGCTTGAAAGGCCTAAAATGTACTCTGGAAACACTATTTAGAAATCAACATTTTTCAGTATACACCTAATAAAAGGTATCTGCCATAGTATAGATGCTAAGAGTATGAAGACACAGTACCACAGTGGCCAAAGTTTCACCTCATGCCATCATCCAGTACCACCCTGGTAGACCCCGCCCCCTGCTTACCAGATGTTGTGCAGAGGCTGGCAGCAATGGCAGGGATGGGTGGGGGTGCTGAAAGCAACATAGCACTAGCCACTCTGTATCTCAGTGTTGTGGAAAAAAGGACCAAGTGGGGCGAGTACTGCATCATAAGAGCACTGCTGGATCAGATCAAATGCTGGGCAGCATTCTGTTCTCACAGGCTGCTAGCATGTGAACGCCAGAGGGTTGGCCCAAGGGTTAGCCATCTCTGATGTATAGGACCTTTCCCACATTATTTGGTGGGAAATTAGAGGCCATAGCTTTCAGAATTTGAGTTCATGAGTCAGAAGACAGTGTGGGAGACAGAAACTGGAAAGAATTGAAAAGGAGCCAGAATGAATCAGAAGGAAGCAGGGTTTACTTATCAGAAATCCCAGGCATTTCTGTTTTGACATTTCAGAACTGATGTTAGAGAAAAGTACATCTGTCCTTGGGCAGGGTTATTTTTCCAAACCTCTCTATGTCATCCTTTTACACAATTAGTTTTACAGGATGCTTCATATGTTGTTTGGAATTATACATGAAGGCTGCAATCTTGAACATACTTACCTAGAAATAAATGCCATTGAATTCAGTGGACTTGCTTCTGAATATACCTGCCTAGCACTGGGTTGCACTGGTGGTATTTCTGGGTGAGTTAGCTGTTTGTACAATCTGGCATTTTTAATAACACATCATTTGAGGAAGTTTAATAACACATCATTTGAGGAAGTTCCCTGGACTTTCTCTAATTATTATTTACAAGCATCTGGGCTTATTGTAGTGTTTTAAAAAATCACCTGGAGTTTATTTGAAACTGCTAGCAATTTATGAACATGCTTACCTGGTGCATGTCACAGAGAGTGAATGAAGTCTGTCTGTGTGTGGTAAATTGGTCTAAGTAATGTCTACTTATAATAATAATAATAATAATAAATTTTATTTATATCCCGCCCTCCCCAGCCGAAGCCGGTTGGCTTTTATGCGCAGAAGCAGGATCAGTCTGAGGGATGTAGGGATGGCATGGTGGTCTACCAGGATTCTATTGCCCTGACGAGTCCATTCACCTTTGTGCCATGTTGTGAGTGTGGTTTTCTGAAATTACAGTAGGTGCTTAGAACAGGATAGGGATTCTGTTAGCATAGCATCTGTCCCATTTTTCAACAGTCTCCATGCATGAGGTAGCTTAGTGGTTTGGAGAGGGGGGTGTTGGAGTTCCCCCAAGCTAGTTGTCACATAATTTTCATAAGTAACAGCCTAACTACATGTGATGCTAAATGCATAGTTGGCAATCACATCAGTGGTTTTTGCTTATTTAATGAAGATGGAGCCAATTTTCATAAGGCTCCCAGCATGCAGGGAAAGGAGTTACAGTGGTACCTCGGGTTAAGTACTTAATTCGTTCCGAAGGTCCGTTCTTAACCTGAAACTGTTCTTAACCTGAAGCACCACTTTAGCTAATGGGGCCTCCTGCTGCTGCCGTAGCACGGTTTCTGTTCTCATCCTGAAGCAAAGTTCTTAACCTGAGGTAATATTTCTGGGTTAGCGGAGTCTGTAACCTGAAGCGTATGTAACCCTAGGTATCACTGTACTGTATTCCAAGCCAAACAAATTAAATAAGTCAATGGGTGATTTCCCCTCACCCAGAACCCATAGCTAATTGCAGAATGGGTCAGGGGAATTTTCATGAGGACCGCAACAAGGGAGGGAAGTGTTACTATTTTAAAAGACAAACTATGTGCTGTATTGCATTAATCTTGCTTTAGTAAGAATTAGACTTTAAAGTGAACTTTTGTTACAAGCTGCATGGATGTCTATTTGTTAGATTTGAGCGTATAGAGTGTATTTTATATTTAATAATGGTATTACTGTAGTGCATTGTATCTTTTATACCAGAGCTTCATGAGACAATGGACTCAGCCCAGAGATAATTGAATTCATCTAGGGCCAAGATGAAAAGAACCGCATGACGAGTGCCCTGTATCCATGGCAAGTTTGGGCTTGAGTTTCTTTAACAACAGCCTACGTGCGCGCACACCAACTGCAATACCGTTTGTGATATATGGGCTCTGCCATTCAAAGGGAAAAAGGTAATATCCAAGCCCTAGAGCATACCTGTTTGGATTGCAGCCAACCGTACAGTGGCATCTGCACTGCAAGATGTTTATAGCACTAATGAGAAAAGTGTATATTGAATATCATGTCAATTTGCAGGGACCATATGCTGCATGTATGGTTCATAGCCCAGCATCAGGAACCATGAACACAATGTTTGCTAGCGGCATAGAGCACTACCCTACTGTGTGCAGATTCCAGTTTCACAGAGTAGCCGACAGTACAAACCCATATATGTCTAGTCCAGAGTAAGCTCATTATATTTCAGACTTCCAGATAAGTGTGTGTAGGGCCCAATCTGTGTGTAAGTCAGCTTATACTCATTAGTTTCTGTTATAGGACAGAGGTGAATATGTCTCCCCATCTCCCCCTTTGTAACCCATCAATGCCAGGGTTATAATTCCTATTTATTGTATTATAAAATGTTGCATGCCACTTTCTTGCTGGAATGGTAAATTATAAGAGCAAGTTATCAAAATATGCATATTTATTACAGTGTTCTATGTGCTAGCTGGGAGGAACTTTGTCCAGGTTTCAGGATGTCTAATTAACAGCAACATAATATGGGGCAGATGGGTCTTATCAACCTGGGAAAGTAGCCCATCTAGAAGAAAAACTGTTCCTAAACCTCTGCTGCCTTGAGAGATGTCTTTGGGAAAAGAAAAGGCTAAGGAGTAAACCCTACACACATCCAGAGCTAGACCCTAACCCTAACCCTAAATTTAATAAGAAAACATATGTTCATTACAGGGACATTTACCTAACCTTTGTGCATTTGTATGCAATTAAAAAAACTTTCATCAATGCCTGTCAAACTTGTGAGATATTTATCAGTCTTCCTCGTGCTCAATCACCCCGATCTCAAGCTGTCAGCAAACATTTTATTTCCCTGGTTGCATGTTACACACCCATGGCTGATGGAGAACATTTGGTTTCAGGAGTCACATATTCTGCAGGCCTGCAGTACGTATTCTAGTGGTTTTCTATTATTACCACACCTACACAAATGTACCTAGTTACAAAATTTAGTCATTTTGCATTCTCTCTCTCTCTCTTTCTTTCTGTTCCAAACAGAAACTTTAGTCCTTTTCTAAAACTACTCAGTAGATTTGGATGCAGCACAGAACAGCAATATGCAGCATGTATCTATGTGGTGTTAACAATATTAAAAATGACACTTGTCCATTAATGTAAGGTTTTAAATTTAATGTTGTGAATTTTCTTCACCCTGAGTGAAGAAGATGCACAACTTCTCAGCTCTCTCACTGTCCCATTATTTACAACAATAAATCATGTGACATAACTATAGCAGTATTTTTAATGCATTATTTGTTCCCTATCCATTAATTACTGCATCTAGCTTATAGTGACTTTACTCTGGTGTATTTATAGGAAGTACAAATGTAGTTTGGAAACCTGGAAAAAGGTTCACCAATTACTGGTATATGATCAAGTTTTGTGTTGGAAGGTGACCGCACCATGTAAACTGACATAGAATTAAGGAAATTTGTTTGCAAACAGAAACAGCATGTAATGTTTTTAAGACAAAGTAAGAGTAGTGCATAAATATTCTAATCCTTGCAACAATGATTCAACTTTTAGATTAACGCCACTGATTTCAAGGATGCTTTTGTCCACAAGTTTATGATAAATGACTCAGCCTATGTAGACAACATGCAAGAAAAAAAATAAATTGTTTGCATTAATTTACAATTCTTACAACTTTGTTACAATTTACTGTGTTTACAGGATAGAGTTGGTTCCAGCTTCAAATATACATGGTATTGAATCTCTTGCAGCCAACACTTACATATCAGGCTTTTTCCCAGTCTACATAAATGCGAATAGTATGTCTTTAAAATAACTTGTGTAGTGAAAACAATCTTCTTCACCCATTGACCTGATCCAAACACTGCTCTTGGGATTCCAACCTCTCCTGATATAATAAAGTCTATCCAAAGTCCCTTAAGTAAAAAAAATTATGAAATAACTTGTCAGGATAAATATGAAAAGGTAGAACATTACACCATATTTGGTCTTGCATGCGTTCCAAGAATATAGGATCATAACAATGAATGACATAACGGAAAAGAGAGACTTCCTATTTTGAACACAATACACGGATCTGTCTAAGTTTCAGTTAAAGATATACCAAAGAATATTCACTCTGCTTTGGAAACTAAACTGAAATCCTATGCACACTTACCTGGGAATAAGTTCCACTGACTATATAGTGGGACTTAGTTCAAGTAAACATGTATAGTTGCACTTTGTGGCTTAAATCCTATGCACACTTGCCCAGAGTAGGCTCCACTGAACACAATGGGGCTTACTTAGAAGTAACATGCATTGGATTACACAGTTCTTTCTTTTTTTAAGGGCTGCAATATGTTGCTGGAACTTTTCAAGGTATGAGTATTTAATAAAAGCTAAGAGCACTCAAATAATATTTTATTACTGGATACAAAAATACTATCTATGTAAAAACAATAAGTTAGTTTATTTTACAATACTTTACACTACTCTGTTGTGGGACATTTCATGTTGGATTGCTCTATTATGTAGTTATAATTCACACATGGCTTCATAATTTTGCACAAAGCATCTCCAACAGCATGTCATCCATATTCACTGTTCCAATGATAGGCCTAAAGAAAAGTTCGGAAATAACATTAGCATTAATAGATCCGAGCATAGACAGAGCCGCATTCAGTTTGGCAAATCTAGTCTGGTCCCCTCTGTGAATCATTCTGACATGTTCATTTAGGGCTTGCTGTGCTTCTTGCTGCAGTCCCTGGATGTACTGTACACACTGCAGCCCAGGCAGATCTAGAAGGGTAAAAAGAAAACACATGAACATTAAGTCCTCTCTTCATAATACCTTTTTATCTGCAATATACACAATTGGAAGTGACTTACTCCATTGTGCAAAATGGCTGGAAAGTAATCAGAATTAACGGAGAACAAAAAAGTATTTCACTGAACTTTTAGTAGCAAGACAAGTCTGATAGTCATCATACCACTATAAGAATATAAACACAATACATGAAGCATGCGTTGTGAAGTCTGCAACTCTATTTCTTTTTACAAAATGGAATTTTTCATGCTCATTTCAGGGAACAGAGGACACGCCCACCCACTACTAAGAACAAATGACACTTTCTACAAAATTTATTAACTTCTCTAACAAATATGTCTAAACCTATCAGTTATAAAACTCACCAATCTGCTTTTAGAAATAAAAATGTTCACAAATTGACAAAGATAGCATGGTAGGGAGAGAGCAAGAGAGAAAAGAAGGCTTGCCCACAAACTGTTGACAGCCAGTATCATTCATATTAAAATGTGCACTGCAGACAGCCATACTTCCAAGGTTCTACAATGCAAATAAAAAAGCTCTGAATGTAATGTAAATATTTTCTAATGCCTTAAGGCAGCATCTCTGGTTCTGACTTCTTAAACCATTTTTAAAATGTGCTTAATTCATTTGACCCTTTTATAATTACAAATAATTTCCTTTCTTTCTCCTTTCTTCTACATTACTATTTATTTAGTATAAATTATTACATGTTAATTATTAGTATCCACTAGATGTGTTAGTTTAATGGTCAAAGTAGCAATTTCCCCTGAAAATAACTTTTTAGAACGTTTCAAAATGAGGTATTTGAACATGTTTCCTTACAATTCAGTACAATCATTCAGTCCCTAAGTGAATCTATATATTTAATACACAATAAAACACCCTCTACCCTTAAACACCACAGTTCTTGATCAGAGCACAGGGAGTTTCTAGACAAGAAAAACTTTGCTCATGAGGGTCTTTCAGAATCCCTGTTTTATAAGAAAGTCTGAAGGAGAGAGAGATGACAAAATGAAGATATTCTTAGCTTTGCAGCCCAGCATTAAACAGGTTTATCCAGAAAAAAAAAACTCCATGTGCAGTCTGTTTTTCTGAACATAAAACTGGATGCTGTTCAGCCAGGCTAAGCAACAGGAAACTAAAAGAGCACATGGAAACTGTTTTTATTCTCTCTCCCCAAAAAGCCAAGCCTACTAGTATGCTTTATTGCACTTTTGTTACTTTCCGAGGATATTTCATAGCCCATGTTTTGGGGGAAATTTCCTTGAACAGAACAGGTAGAGAGAGTTCTGACCCTTTCCCCTTTCTTGTCAAGTCTGCCTGTCGCTAGCGCAATGAAAACCCTTGAAGACTACAGTTCCCAATGCAGAGCAGGGGGGCAATTTGATTTTTAAGGGAGGCAATTCAAGAACAAGTTATTAACAGTTAATGGCCTTTTAGTCTTCCTCCACTTGAATAGGAGTTCTTTTTGAATAATAAGAATTATCTGTCACGGGGGTGGGGGTGGTTTGGATCATCAGGATTTTAGAGATGCTGAGGTAGAGCATGGCCAAAAAAAATGTTGGGAACCACTGCTCTAAGACTTTCCAGAGTCTCAGCAAAACAAAACTTGAGTTGCCATCACACTAATTCACCTTCTGAGGTGATGTTCAAGCAAGGTATCTACTTTCTTAGCTTTAGAAGTAAAGGCAAGAAGGCAGGACCAACTACCACGACACCTATCCCCCCCCCCAAAAAATCAGGCTTTTTAAACAAAGCTTCTGCGCTATTCTGTAGCTACTTGGCAGGAGGAAACCAGCTGAAGAAATCCAACAGGTGATGTCTGTGCTAACATGGCAACGCCGGGGGTAGAAAGAGAAGCTAGCCGTGACCCATGTCTCGCCCCCAACTCCCCGCGCTTCTTTCCCGCCAAATTCCCCGCGCTTACCCGGATTGAAGAGCACCGTCCCCTTGAGGTAGGCGTACTCCTTGGTGGTAATGTCCAGGCTCCAGCACTTGCCCAGGAAGCTTTGGATGGCTTCGATCTCCTCTGCCGACGGGAGCTTCGGGCTGCTGCTGTTACTGCTACTGCTGCTGCCACAGGTCGCCGCCGCCGCCGCCAGCTTCTCCTGCGTCTTGTGCAGCAGCAGGAAATGGTGCTGCGGCTGCCGCCGTTGCCGGTGCTGCAGCTGCTGCTGCTGCTGCTGCCTCTGCTCTTCGGCCCGCTTCTCGGTCAAGATCCTTTGCAGCATGCTGGGCTCGGTGGTCTCCACCGTTTCGAAGTGCACGCGGTCCTGAGCCAGCCCCAGCACCAGCAGCGGAGCCCAGGAGCTGCGCACCAGCACCAGCTGCTCGTCCAGGGGCAGCTCCTGGAAGCTGGGCACGTTCTTGACGAAGCGCAGCGTCTTCACCAGCACCGCCGAAGCCGCCTTGCACGCCACCTGCGGGCTCTGCAAAGCCACGCGCTTCTGCAAGCCGCACGAGCAGCCGGGACACGCCGCGTGCCCGCCCGGACTAAGCGGTGGAGGAGGCGGCGGCGGCGGTGGAGGAGGAGGCGGCTGCTCGCTTCCCGCCTGCCGCCGCTGCTGCTGCCGCTGCTCCTCGCTTTTCAGGATATTGTAGAGGATGCTGCTCTGCCGCCGGCTGCCCGTGCAGCAGCGGCATCTTTCCACGCACGCCATGGCTCCAAAGGGAGGCGGCTGGAGAAAGAGGGCTGGAAAGAGCGGGAAAAGCTCGCCGCTTCCGCCCCTCAGCCGAGCGGAGTGCTCGCCCTCGGCTCGGCCCTTAACTTTATAGCGCGCGGGCAGCTAGAGTTCAGCGGCGCAGACGCTCCTGAGTCGCTGAGGGAGGGAAGAGGCGAGGGCGAGGGCGAGGGTTGGGTGGGAGCGGAGCCAAGTCCCGGCGCCAACTCCACCTTCTCCCGCTCTCCTCCTCCCGGCTACACAGCGGAAGCGCGAGGCTCTGAGGCGCTCGCCTTTGTGCTCCCTTCGTCAATGTGGCCCCGCCGTCTCCTGAGGCGCAATATTTACGGGCGGCATTGCGTTGCCTTGCTTTCGTTGCCTTCCTCCTCTTTCTTTAGACTCGGCTTCAAGGGCAGGGCAAAAGTAATGCCCATATTTATATATTGCCATGCCTTCGCCACCACATTCGCTCTTTCGATGGAGGGCTCGGGGAAAGCGAGGAGGTTCTTTGCAAACAGCCAAATAATTGCAGAGCAAAGTTCAAGGAGTTAAATTGCCTTGGAGTAGAGAGTCTCTGCAATGACCTAAGAAAGCGCCCTGGGTTTTATGGAGACTCATCAAAGGAATATTTCCTTCTAAGAAATCCAGGTGTTAGAGAACATTCTCTGAACTATTTTTTTTTTTTAAGCTTAATTTCAAACCACTTTTGCTTCCACGTTATTGTTGGTGATTAAAAAGCAGGCACACGTTAGTAATTTGGTTTTCTTTCTTACTATATATTTTGTAAGTTCCTTGCAGGATATATGAATATCGTATACTGCAGTGCAAGCAAATATATATTATAATATTAAGAAAAAGAATGTGCCTGTGGCACTGCCTTTTAATCACAAGATTACAAATCTGCCGGGTTTTATATTTCTATTTGTGTTATTAGCTCTGAATTGGCATTGCTGGTATTTTTATTTTATGCTACCTGTTCTAACTTTAAAATCCACAATAAGTTTAATTTTAAAGGTGGTGCTAGAGGTCATTCCTGGATATGTGTCTCTGTAAAACAGCAGTGCATTCCACAAACCAGCTAAGCCACAAAGTATTTACACCGAAGCCAGTTCTTCATCAAAAACAGGAGCGATGTGACTGAAATTCCTGAGGCCTCTTCCTGTCCAACACCACCAAGATACACCTATAGATGCAGCCCTCCCCCCAAAAAACCATACACACCTACACACCAAATCCAGCCCAGAATCCTGCAGAGCAGAAGTCTTGGCAACTCTAGATCATTACAGTTCTAACATCTCTCTCCATAGACATCTATTACTTCACTTTCTTTTCTCATCTTTTATCTTTTTCTTGATTACTCTATGCCTCCTCATCTTCTTTGAAGTTCTTTTTATACTTTCTCTTAATTAAATTAATTGTAAATCAGCTGATAACGAATAAATGTAAAATACAAAAAGGAACTAGGCAAGGGTGCCCACTATCACCGTTATTATTTATCCTGGTTCTGGAAGTACTTGCAAGAAATATAAGAGCGAATAAAGAGATTAAAGGGATAAAAACTGGAAAAAATGAATTTAAGTTGAAAGCCTTCGCTGATGATCTAGTAATTACCGTAGAAGATCCAAAAAAAACTCTCTCCCTAGAGTAGTAGAGAAAATCCAAGAATTTGGGGAAGTGGCAGGATTCAAATTAAATAGAAATAAAAGCAAGTTATTAGTTAAAATTTTAAAAGAAGAAGAGAAAAATGATTTGGTGCAAAGTATTGAGATAGACTTAGGACGTGGGTGGCGCAGTGGGTTAAAGCCTCAGCGCCTAGGACTTGCCGATCGAAAGGTCGGCGGTTCGAATCCCCGCGGGGGGGGGGGTGCGCTCCCATCGCTCAGTCCCAGCGCCTGCCAACCTAGCAGTTCGAAAGCACCCTCGGGTGCAAGTAGATAAATAGGGACCACTTACTAGCGGGAAGGTAAACGGCGTTCCGTGTGCTGCGCTGGCTCGCCAGATGCAGCTTGTCACGCTGGCCACGTGACCCGGAAGTGTCTCCGGAAAGCGCTGGCTCCCGGCCTATAGAGTGAGATGAGCGCACAACCCTAGAGTCTGTCAAGACTGGCCCGTATGGGCAGGGGTACCTTTACCTTTATTGAGATAGAAATACATAAAAAGTAAAATATCTAGGGATATGGTTAACAGCAAGAAATATAAATGTGTATAAAGACAATTATGAAAAACTATGGTCCGAGATAAAAAGAAATTTAGAAATATGGAGTAGAATGAACCTTTCCCTATTGCAGTGATAAAAATGAATATGTTGCCAAAAATGCTCTTTCTTTTCCAGACAGTCCCAGTAATGGTTAAGGATGATTGCCTCAAAAGATGGCAAAAGGATATTTTCAAGTTTGTCTGGGGGCAAAAGGCCAAGGATTAAACGTAAGATACTTACAGATACAAAAGAAAGAGGAGGCTTTGCCCTCCCAGATCTCAAATTGTATTATGAGGCTGCATGTTTGGTCTGGATTAGGGACTGGATAAAACTGGAAAAGGAAGAAGTATTAGATTTGGAATGTCATGATAACAAATATGGATGGCATGCATACTTATGGTATGGGAAAGGGAAAGTACATAAACGATCATATAATCAGGAGATCATGTGGGAGAGGTATAAAGATTTAATAGAACAAAAACACCTTGGTGGTTATCACCAATTGAAGCTTCGTTACTCAAACCGCTTGGTAAAAAGGGGAAGTGGCCTACATATAGAGATTTACTGAGATATCAAGAAGGAAAATGGAAATTAAAAGATTATGAGGAAATCAAAGACCATTTTCAGAGTTGGCTGCATTACAGGCAATTATATGAGATGTACAAGGAAGATAACAAAAAGGTTTGGCTATACAATCTCTAGATTTCAAAAGGTTATAGAAGAAGTGAAGCTGCTGAAGAAAGCATATAATATGCTGCTAGAATGGGAAACAAAAGACGAGGAGGTCAAATCAGTTATGATCAAATGGGCACAAGATATAGGACATAATATACAATTTGAGGATTGGGAAAAGCTGTGGAAGGTAGATTTGAAATTTACAGACTGTTCTCTTTTGAAAGAAAACTAAATGAAAATGATGTATAGAAGGTATATCACACCAGTAAAAATGACAAAACTGGGTCAAGTACATGTTAGAAATGAAAAGAAAAAGAAGGTACCTTGTATCATATGTGGTGGGAATGTAGAGAGGTTAAAAATTTTGGGAGATGATCTATAACGAATTGAAAAAAATGTTTAAAATGACTTTTGTAAAAAAACAGAAGCATTTTTGTTAGGGATTTTAGGACAAGACCTGCCAAGAAAAATAAAGAGCTTATTTATGTATGCTGCAACAGTGGCAAGAGTCTTGTTAGCACAAGGATGGAAGAACGAGGAAAACCCAATGAAAGAACAATGGCAAGAGAAACTGATGAGCTATGCGGAGTTGGCAAAGTTAACATATAAACTATGTGAGGACAACCGTGACTTCAAGGAAAAATGGGAACTTTTTACAAACTATCTAAAGAGACCACAAAAGGATTTGGACTCCTTGGCAGGTTTTGAATAAACATCCACAAATTTATTAGCAGAATATATGATAGATAAGGCAATGATATGTACAATTTTACAACATGCAGAGAATAACATGTATAAACAAATCAGAGAGGAGAGCTGAGGTAAGTCTTTGGACGGTGGGAGAGGGAGGGAGGAGGAGGAAAGGGGGAAATGTAATTGGTTATATTGAATTATAATTTGATTTGTTAAACTTGTTCAATAAAAGATCTTTTTAAAAAAGTGTTTTATGCACTCCATTATCACTTTTTGCTCTCTATGAAACTATGGTTACAATTCCAAGCATACTTACTTGGGAGCAAGTCAGAATTCAAATAAGCTCCTGAGTGAACCGGGGGCAGACCAAGCAGTAAAACTTCCAACATGACAATTAAGCCACAAGACTTCCCTGTAAACCTTGTTAAGGCTAAGCTATGAAAGCATATGTAGGAAAATGAGTGTACATCATATGTACTTAGAACGGGAAAAGCTCATAGTTGAAGTCCATAAGGGGAGGACTTTGATAATGCCTCTGTTGCTGTGCACATCATCATCATTAATAAATAACAATAATATTGGAGAGGATAGGACTAAAGAACTCGTTGGCGGTGGCTAATTTCTTGAGGGAGTAAGCGGTTTGAGGCCCTGTAGCTCACCCTGTCAGCTCCCTTAGCTCCCTGTTAAATACAGTTGTACCTCAGGTTACAAACACTTCGGGTTACAGACTCCGCTAACCTGGAAGTCGTACCTCGGGTTAAGAACTTTGTCCCAGGATGAGAACACAAATTACACGGTGGCGGCGTGGCGGCAGCAGGAGGCCCCATTAGCTAAAGTGTTACCTCAGGTTAAGAACATTTTCAGGTTAAGAATGGACCTCTGGAACAAATTAAGTTCGTAACCCGAGGTACCACTGTAATTAGTTACTGACCAAATACAGAAGACAGTAACAAGGACAAGAGATACAGAGATGCAAGCACTACTGCACTCAACTCACAAAGTAGTACAACAAGTATTATTGGTATACATCAGCCTTTGCCAACCTAGTGCTCTCCAGATGTTTTGGACTACAACTTCCATCAGACCTAGCCAGCAGACATCTACAGAGCGCCAGGTTAGTAAAGGTGGTTGTACTTTGTGCTTTTATTATATGCACAGATACCTAGATGTCTGAAAGCTAGACCTAAGTTTATGGTAAAAAATAAGCCTAACAATTCTTAGTGCAGAACAAAAGTTAGGAACTGCAGGCCCAGAAGACAAATATAGCAGTCCAGGCCTTTCTAACCAGACCATACTCCTCACCTGCCTTCTTCTACATCCTTCTCAAGTGCTTATGCCAGACTGGCATCGACCCTTGAACTATGATACCCTCTATCCACTTCCTTGCCTGGATAGAGGAGTGTGTGTATAGAACATTACTACATTAAAGGTAAAGGGACCCCTGACCATTAGGTCCAGTCGTGGCTGACTCTGGGGCTGTGGCGCTCGTCTCGCTTTATTGGCCGAGGGAGCCGGCGTACAGCTTCTGGGTCATGTGGCCAGCATGACTAAGCCGCTTCTGGCGAACCAGAGCAGTGCACAGAAACACCGTTTACCTTCCCGCTGGAGCGGTACCTATTCATCTACTTGCATTTTGACGTGCTTTCGAACCGCTAGGTTGGCAGGAGCAGGGACCGAGCAATGGGAGTTCACCCCGTTGCGGGGATTCGAACCGCCGACCTTTTGATCGGAAAGTCCATGGCTCTGTGGTTTAACCCACAGTGCCACCCGCATCCCCTATTACTACATTAGGTGTATTAATTTCAGTGGGTCTCTTCTGAGTAAATTTTAGTTGAATACCATCCTAAGAGTTACATCTGTTGCTCTTCACATTTTTGCCACTGGGCCTGCCTTTTGTTCTGGCTCTAGTGGCATGTGGACTCTGGAAGCTTACTCACAAGTTGAAAAATGTCCCGGCTTCCTGGCTCCTCTTGGAGCCAGCATACACTCTGGTGGATGGGCTGGATCCGTTTGTGCCAGGACAGGCAGCAATGCATCCTTGGCAAAAAGACCTGGGTCAGTCCTTCCAAGTCCCCTTCTTACTGTAGTGCAGCTGGCCCCACTGATTCACTGCCTACCTGTTTGGCTACCATGGAAATCTCACTGTCCAAAGCCAGGATAGGCACTGTGTCAAAAAGTTTTTCCTCTCCTGTGATGTCTGAAATGATAGACACCACACACCCCCTCAACCTGCTACTTAGGCTTCATTGGACCCATGATAATAATAAAAAATGTCCTTTACCCTGGTGCAGGATAAAAGGAGCCATGGCACATTTCCAGCAGAATTTGCTCAGAGGCAGAAGGGTAGTGTCAAACAAAAAGATGGGCAAAGAACATAAACAGAACAATAAGGTGTATAATAATTTAGTATCTATACACATATATGCACAAGCTTTTGCTTATTTCATTTATATCCTGCCTTTCTTGAGAGGGAACTCAAGGCAGAACTTACAGTTTGTTCCACAATCTCCCATACTCTGCTTAACTTCACCAATATTGTAATGTGCAGCTTAGATTCCCAGCACCAAGCTGTGCAACCTTCTCTGGCAGCTCTTGATAGAATTGAATACTTGAACTGAAACATTTATAGATGAAGATGCAAGTGTGTCTCATTTCCTTAACAAATATGCCTGAAATAAATGTTGTTCCTTTTTTATTTGAGTTTTTGCTTCTTTGTACTCTACAGGAGTCTTTTTTAGACTAAACATGGAAAAAGTTACTACGGACTCTCAATTTCCTTTTATAAATTGCATGCAATATATTTCATTTATAGTCATCAATTGTGTGCTCATAATTCAGCCCCAAATGGGAGTTTCTATAATAAACTGTTTTGTTGGCTTATTCAGTAAACTGGTAGAGGCAAGTTCCAATTTTATGAGATTTATTACCTGTGTTGCTGGATGACCTTAGCATCTTGTTCTCTTTCTCCTGGTGATGAGAATTAAGAGTTATTACCGAGTGCAATGGAGACTTCTGATGCTGTTCCAGCTTTAAATGGTTTAACTCAGGGAACTAGGAGGCTTTAACACTGTCTGTTATGAGGAGAGAAAGTCATTTCTTTGATTTAAATAGGCAATTGAGAAAGGTTAACTCAACATTTTTTTAGAATATAATAAATATCTTCCCTTGTTTCATTATTATTACTTTTAACTGAGGGCTGGTTTCTGTATTAACAACTGCGCAGTAAATCCACACCGTATGGGTGCTTCACAATGTATGCAATAATCTGTTTCCCTCTCATTTTCACATGGCCCCCATTGTGCACATTTAACCTTTCCATTGTAGTTGAGGTGATGTTTCGTATAGATAAAATAGGAATACTCAACTGCTGTGAACACATCAGAAGCATAGGCACATTCAAAGCAACATTAAAATCAGTGTGGATGTTCTCTTGACATCTCAGAGTACAATTATAGATATGCCTGAAATAAGTTCAGCAACACATTAATATAAGAAATGCAAATATGAAGTACATGCAGATACTTATAAAATGCAACCAAAGTGTGTGCCTAAAGTAAGCAAACTTTACATCCTTAAATTGTTACTTAAGGATAGTTTACCAAATCACTTTACATTTGTTTTTCCTGTGCAATTCCCTGTGACAAGGAAAATTAGTACCTGAAACTTCAACAAAAGTGATAAGCAGCTTGTACAGAACTGGACTTTCCAGTTGCTGTTAATTTATTCAGTCATAGGTGTCCTGGTGTTTACTTCATTCAGTAGCTCTTTGGGCCTAGGAGACCTGGGCTAACATGTTTATTTCTGTCTTTGTAAGGATGTGTGGAAAATGTGTTCATGTTCCAGAGGTTCAAAGACCAGTGTGGGTCAATATGAGCAAGCCAGGGCTGAACTGATATTACCCTTGCTGGTACCTTTCCCGGGAAAATCAGAGGCTCACTATGTAAGGTTCCTATTGGAAGACCGGACAAACGCTAGAACATTAGCAGTGGCAAAGTTTTTATCAGTGGTTGCAAGAACCAATGATCCCTATCTTTTGAACAAAATGCTTGTTTAACCTGGAGGTAGGCTGTATGAATTGTGTATTGCTTTGTAACAATTTGTTGGGTCTCTGGACCGTAATAAAGATTGATTGATTGAAAATATTTTTTTTATTTATACCCTGCCCCTCTGACTGGGTTTCCTCAGCCGCTCTGGGCAACTGCCAACATATATAAAAACATAATAAAACATTAAAAACTAAAAAAAAAATCCCTTCTTCTGAAGGCTGTATAGTTATCATTTATCTCTTTGGCTCGGGGGTCACATAACTCTAAACCCTCCAACATTTTTCTGATGAAAATAGGGATACCCTTCCACACCTTCCAACATTTCTCTGATGAAAATAGGAACATCCTAAGGAAAATTGTGACATCCTGCGATCAAATCAGAAACCAGGACGGTTTCTGTAAATCTGGAACTATCCCTGGAAAAGAGGGACACTTGGAGGGTCTGTGATGTGAGGTGGGGTTGAGAGCACAGCTTGCTCCAGCAAAGGAGCAGTCAGGATCTTAAAGTGAGGTCAGGTCTGAGGTCGATGGGTATGTTTTAGGAAAAACAGCTTCACAGCCCAAGCAGCTTCACACCCTTGCATGCCAAGTTTGGTGTGTGGGCCAGAGGTTCCCCACACTGGAACTAGACCATGATCCCCACCTCTGCTGTGTAAGAGTCTATCTTGACTCCATCTCAACCCACCAGGATATGCCCTGATTCTTTATAATAAAAACAAATTAAAATGATACTCAAATATACTATCAAGCCTGGTTTTCTGTGGCTGCTCTCCTGGCACTGGTACTAAAATATTTTCTAGTATTTTTCTGAAAAGAACATGGGTTCATCATAGAAGTATACTGCAAAGTACTGGAATGCAATTCCAGGATGTTAATGCCCATAGAAGTGCACGTTTTTGTGCTAGTTCTATGTTATTCCTGAAAGTTTATTCATAATTACATTCTTCATGAAATGATGTGCTCCTACATTCTGCAGAAAGTCACTGTGACACTTTCTAGATGCTCATAAGATTGCCAAACTGCCGGTATTTTACTGGTCCAGTCACAATTCACCAGTCAATGAATCAGTATTGTAGGCTAAAATCCTAGTAAAATGTGGATTTTACCAAACTGCAATGAGGACCTGCCACATTCTGCCAACCATCACCCATATGCCAGCAGTTGGTTTAGTCCTGAGTCTACTTTGATTCACCAGATTCTACTCTGGCTGTGTTCCTTAGCATTAGCATTTTTGAAAATATGCAGCTGGCAAGACTACTTCTGAATGTAAATTACTCTGAGGATGTTGGCTTTCAGACTTCACAAGAATGCGAAGGAGGGTAGCATAATGTCTGAGCAAGCCTAGAGCAGGATCTTATGCTTGGCTTTAGACAATTACAGTGCAGATTATATAGGCCTCCACAGAAGTAAGCCAGTCTAGTGTATATTGGATTGCAGTTTTAGAGTCATACCATACAAGATCTTCAGTGTGTCCTGTAAAGAAACATTTTCATTGCAACGACTGATGAATAAATTAACAGATAAAGATCTACAGGGCTGGCCCACCCATGAGGCGAAGTGAGGCGACCAGCTCAGGTGGCAGGATCCACAGGGACAGCAGATCCTGATGCAGATCTTTATTACTTCCCCCTTGTTTCTGAAGCAGATCTTCACTTACCCCTTCTTTCCTGGCAGGGAAAATGGCACATCTCAGGTGCCAAAACCTATTAGGCTGGCCCTGCTGATCTGCATCTTTTGGCACTATTATCTAACGACCATGATAAATGTTAACTATACTGTGTTCGTCTTTATCTCTTATCTCTAAATGTGGTATTGTTTTGTTCTTTAAATGAAAAGTTGATTTAACGTAATGGAATCACATAACCTTCTAATTTCTCACTTGTTTTAATTGTATTCTTTTCACCTTGGGTACTTAACAGTATAGATTTTTAGTTTGGAATAAATATGTTACTTCATCCAGTAGATTTTATTCCTTTTCCAAAAAGCAAATGTTTTACTTTTGACTTACAAATCTTAAATTGTATCACCTACCATAATTTAGTTGAACACATCCCAAACATCTACCTTAATACCAAGTATAATGCCTTTCTCAAAAAGCATTGGTTAAACAAATGGAAGTAAGATGGCTAAGAAGACAGTGAGTGTCCATTGTGATGTTATATTTCAGCATCACCATTGAAGCAAAGGGTGTTTTCAGCTGAAAGCTAGCTGATGACAACAGGGAAATCTGAATATTATCCAAGCCTCCAGTTCTTTGTGTAACTTCAGGAAACTGAGTGAATGATTTGAAGGTACGATGATGAGCCATAGGTAACTATGGAGTAAGCATGTAGGAAGGAATTATTGTCTACATTCTCATTATATTGAATAAACTAAATAAGAAATAGCAATTATGGAAGGGCTTTTAACTTATTAATTTTACTCTATATATTTAGGAGGCAATCTGATGCTTAATGGGAAGGGCTGTAGCTGAGAGACCATAGGATACTGTTGTTGTTGTTGCTGTTGTTGTTGTTGTTGTTGTTGTTGTTTGGTCGTTTAGTCGGGTCCAACTCTTCGTGACCCCTTGGACCAGAGCACGCCAGGCACTCCTGTCTTCCACTGCCTCCCGCAGTTTGGTCAAACTCATGCTGGTAGCTTCGAGAACACTATCCAACCATCTCGTCCTCTGTCGTCCCCTTCTCCTTGTGCCCTCCATCTTTCCCAACATCAGAGTCTTTAGGCCTCCCTTTCTTTGAATAGGGACTGAGAGGGAGGTCACCAGAAGCAATCTCAGTATGATGGTGGAAAGGTATCTTGCCATTGCTGTTTTCTAGTACTGCTCCACTGCAGTGAGACCAGAAATGGACTTCGTAACAGAGGCCATTGATTCTTAAGTTCCTAAGCATCCTGACTACCCTTATCTGCTCCCCAACTAGGTAGGTGTCCACCAAGTGAAAGTCAAGCCTAGTCAACTCCCCACCTCAAAATAGTTTTGCTTTATCTTTCCAGTTAAGACAAAGCAAACATGATTTAGCAGATAACATTTTTCCCCACTAAATGTTACACAAACTACGTTCTCTAAATCTTAGGACAATAAAATTCTACACAACATTAGAAAACTTGGTTCAGTTTTGCATCAGTTGTGGAAACACACAGAGCCTACTTTTTCTTATTGTGGTATTAGTGGGCTACAGGTCAGGGCTATTACCAATAGAAAGAAGGACCAGAGGGAGTTAGCTGCTCCCCTGGCAATTATCCCACCTCCTTAGGAAGATATCACATCATGAGAACTCTTGTTCCATTTTATTCCCATGAACCATTATTCTTTGAAGATGTTTGTTCCTGAACTTGGCTTTTGGATTTCAAGCACGTTGCATGCCATTTCAGCATATTCATCAGTCTGCAGTATTCTTGATATAAGCAAATCTTTCTTTTGTCCTTCACCTCATAGGAAGAAATTCTGTCATCACTCAAATGCAACTGACCAACAATCTAGCAACTTTTTTAAACAGCCCCTGCTTCCATTAAATGTGTGAGAAAGTACTAAAGTGGTCAGTGACAGCAGTTTTATAATAAACAGAAGGGCAGTACATTTTGACATGTAACAGCTGACTAGCGTCTCAGTACTATCTGCTATCTTCACTATGCACAGCACAATTTATTAGGGATTTCCTTTTCCTTCTCCCAAGAGAACCTTCATTAAAATCACCAAGGCCATTTACAAAGTCTACAGTAGATTAGACATTCTTATCTAATTTAGGTTAAAAATACTTCAGATTTCTTGCCTTTGCTTATAAAACATGCTTTTGTAGTCTCAAGAAACAAGCAAAAGGTAAATTTCAGCACAGGGAAGTTCAAATACTAAACTTGATCAAACTTCGCCAGGTTGTTCCATGGTGATAAAGAAGTGCTCAGATGTCTATTTTTTGGCATTTGAGGGAACCCAACTTTGCATGTATTTTAGTAGAACAAAAGGTTTGACCTGTCTTTTTTCTGCTTAGAATTGCATAAAATTCTATTAAGAGAAAGAGAGAGATTATTGGTTTTTCCTTAGATGTTTTGTCATTGCCAAGTGTAAATGGTTATTTCCCATAACATTCAAAGCCTTGCTATATACTGTTCAAAGCCACCCGCAGAACTGAAATCATAATTCCAGGAAATATTTTACCGTGGAAATTTAGGCTGCAATTCTATATACATCTGAGAGTAAGTCCAGTTGAACTGAATGAGGTTTAATTCTGAGTAAATACATATAGAATTGCACTGTTAATTTACACAAGATATACTGTAACTTAGAGATTATGTCACTGGTTCTTCCATACTAGTTTTAATATATTTAAAAACAGATAATATTTAAAAACATGTCCTTGCTTTTTTATTTGATTTGGACCAACAATGAATGAGCAACTAAAGCAGTGGTTCTCAAACTTTTTTCTCTGATCCACACTTTCTGAATAAAAATTGGCTTATGCCACACCAAATATTTATTGATAAGAAATACACTGGAAAACAAAAAGAAACAACACCTAGCAGTGCTTGATTTATAACACAGAACACAGCATTTTGAAAAGATATCTACCCATACTTTGCAAATATATTTATTTTTTGATACTATACTATAATATACTGGGCTGGAAAGGCAGAGAGCCAGGCCTGATTTCTACTGGAATCCAAGGCTGTGTCTATAGGAGAAGCAGGACATTCTTGGGGTGTTAATGTTGTGAACCTCTCCATCATACGCTCAGGTTGTATATATGTGTAAATAAACTGTGTATCATAAAGACACCACAGTCTCTGCTGTGCGTAATTTAACATGAAACACAAACTCGGGAAGAGCCTGGAACTCCTGGAATCTCACACCACTCAGAGCAACAGTACTTTCTAGGTAAAAAAAACGAGGTGCCAGTTCTCCTGTGTGCCAGCATAAAGTGCCGTGTGTGCCAGCATAAAATGGCTGCTGTGGGCAGCAAAAACAAGCAGTGCCAGTACTCTATATCAGTACTCTATACCAGTGAGTAGTGTCACACAAAAGAGCCTTAACCGTGTATAGATAATAATACACAGAATACTGATCAGGAGCTGAGGCTAGCAGATTGGAACTCATCACTGAACCAAGGACACAGAGGATTACAGCTGAGACACATAGCTCAGACACATTTGCTCTTTAATGTTACACCAGCATTATGAAAGGTTGAACTTCCATTTGTGTGTGTATTTTTTTTGAGAGAGTTCTTTTAAAAAAAAAAAAATTATATATGATTACATAAGAACATGCTTTAGCTGCCCAAGTTATTGCACTACCTGTAGTTTTAGAAAATAATAACTGCTTCTTTAACCTTTATGTGCAGCAGGAGCATCCAAACAATAATCACTCATGGAAGAATCAGCTCTGCAATAATAGGAATGTAATGTAGCAAATAAACTCTTATTACACCTAGGTCACTGTTTAGTTTTATGTCCACACACACTTAGTGGGCCATGCATAATGTCATTTATTTCTGTTCTAATTAGTTTGTGTTGCTCCTTGCTGAGGCTTGTAAACTTCTGCATCACTGCTCCAATTGTTGCTCTAATAAGGATCCGTAAGGGAGCTTTTTAATCTCTCCTTTCCCAAGAGTTCACCCTCTCATGCCAGCTTTTATAATTGTCCTTGGACAATAAAGTATTTGTGCTGAGAGGCACACATGTGAGCTATCGGGGTAGGAAAGGTGAATAGAGGTGCATTTATAGCTCTAAATTATGAAAACAAGATACTGTTTCAGCACATTAACCAACAATTTATCTGGAGTATAGTTTTTAATACATAACTGGCACAGAGATATTAAAGAAGCAAAAAGCACAAAAATGTATTTCTAAGAATGGATACATTCTCACATCAATTTAGCAATCCAGTGCAGCCATGAGGCTCCAAAGCACACCCTAATAATTTCTATCCCACATCTCTCAGGCTTCCCTTGAATTGAGCAGGAAGATTAAAGTGCAGAAAGGGTCCCAGAAGTAGTTCAGAGAAGGGCAATCCTGTGGGGTTCTCTCAACAGGACTGATATTTGTGTGTGTGATTGATAATAGAGGATGTTATCCAACGATATCTGCCTGCTTGCACATAGGAAATCTGCCTACACTACAGAACTTACAGTTTCTCTGCTCTGCTCTCTAGCCCCCATGCAGCCCCAAAATCTGTTCCAAGTGGTTCCCCCAACCTCCAGAGCAAATTTTGAAGGGTTGCGAGGGGGAAGAGAGCAAGAAGTGCCATATCCTAAGTGGACACCCACTTTTACTATATTGGATCTCACCTAGAATAGGTAAGAAATTAGTGACCACATAATGTTACGGTGAATTCTCTTGGGGCAGTCTTTTTTTAATTAGACATGGAAAACTAGTGTTCCCAGAACTATACTTGGCAGACTGAAAGAACTAATTACTTAGGTGCTCTTTATCTGGTTAAAAAAGTAAATAATAAAGCAGCCTCTGTTTAAAATCTTCAGGAGACAAACAATAAAACTATACTGTTGTCAAATGTATGAGGTGATGCTATGATTCAATTCCACTCTGAAGAAGTGGTGACCGAGATGCTGGCAGCAGCCAGAATATCCAAAGCACAACAATGGACAACATTTTAAAAATCTTACAGCTGTCTCTGTGGGAAAAAAAAACATGTGGATGTTAGTAATTGCTGAACTTACCCCCCCCCCCCGCCCCCGAAAACCTTGTATATCTGGAGGAAAGGAAACCCTGGAACATTTTTTGCAACATGGTGGGACTTTATATCTCACATCTTGTAAACACACAAATAGGATTCCCTGACAGCATTGCAAAAGGAGATTTGGATACTATAATATAGAAACTACTGTAAGATTATTTGTAATTATATGTGCACATCATCTCTTGCAGCTTGTTGTTCTGGATCCATAGGTGTTGTTTGTTTAGTTCAGAAACCTGTGAGAAAATGTTAAATGTTAAGAAAGTGTTAAAACTGAATACATTTAAAAAGCAAAAAACACCTCATAGTACAACTTTGTACTATGTACAAGAAACTAGGGTTCCAGGTGGAGAAATCGAAACTAGAAACAGAATTGTTAGAACCAAAGTCTAAGGTACTTTCAAGGATGTATAACTTGCTGTTAAAATGGAATACACAAGACAAAATGGTTAAATCGGCTATGATAAGGTGGGCGCAGGACATTGGGTATAACATCATGTTTGAGGACTGGGAAAGGTTGTGGAGTACTGGGTTGAATTTTACTGCATGCAATGCTTTGAAAGAAAATGTAATGAAAATGATATATAGATGGTATATGACCCCAGTCAAACTTGCAAAAATATACCACCTGTCTGATAATAAGTGTTGGAAATGTAAAGAGAGTGAAGGAACATTCTTTCACCTCTGGTGGACCTGCCCTAAAGTGAAGGCGTTCTGGGAAATGATTTATAATGAACTGAAAAAGGTATTTAAGTATACCTTCACAAAGAAACCAGAGGCCTTTCTTTTGGGTATTGTCGGCCAAGGGGTGGTAAAGAAGGACTGGACATTTTTTATGTATGCAACAACAGCAGCAAGGATACTTCTTGCAAAGCACTGGAAAGCTCAAGATCTACCCACACTGGAAGAATGGCAGATGCAACTGATAGACTATATGGAACTGGCCGAGATGACCGGCAGAATCCGTGACCTGGGAGAAGAGAAGATGGAGGAGGACTGGAAGAAATTTAAGAATTATTTACAAAAACATTGTAATTTGAGTGAATGTTAAGCAGGATGCTAGATCATAAATAATTGAGCACCACTAAATTAGATGATTTAAGATAATAAGTGAGATTGTGAAAATATAAACCTTTTTGGAGAATTATAAGATTATAAATATACAGATGGGACATAAGAATGCAAATAAGATAATAAATTGCTGGCAAAAAGTTACAACGATGAAAGTGGGAGCGGGAGATGTGAGGAAGTCCAAAGAAAATGTGAAATTATGTTAAAATATATGTTATACTGTTTATTATATTTATTTTTATTGTAAACCCCAATAAATATTTAAAAAAAAAATAAAAAGCAAAAAACAAAACCCTACTCTGTTGTCCCCAGCATCTGCTTGCTTTACTGAAATATTTAAGTAATCAAAGATTACCTTTCCTAGTGAATTAAAAATGATTTGTTCTGCTGTTATACGAGGAAAAATTCTTGACATTGACCTATTTTACTCTTGAATTATTAAAAAAAAAAAATCATTGTGCTGAATTTGGTGTCCTTGTTTAGAAGGTGAAGAATAATGCTAGGTTTTAAAATGACTCAAACATTCTGCTTTTTAACTCCATGAAGGCCAATTTGTATCACAATGCCTTTACTTCAAAGCTGTTGTAAAACTGTTTTTGTGGTTTCTGTGACACTGCATACATACATGTTCATTACTTACAAAATCAAGTAATGACATGTTTGTGTGCTTGATCAAGCCAACCACAAGGAAGGACCATAGTTCAGATCAAGTAGCATGTGATGAGAAAGACCTCTTTCTGAGACCTTGAAGAGCCTCTACCAATCTGAATATACTTCACTGAGATAGCTAATTCTGCAAGTTTTCTATTTTGACTTACACCCCTTTGGACACCAGTCCACAAAAACTGAGTCATACCCATTCAGCTGCAAACTGAATATGATATTCAAGTACTGTACATGCATGTGGAAATAAGGCCTATGAGAGCTTTAGATTTTGTCTCGCTGATAGCCTATTGTCTTCTGGAGCTGCACTTTACTGATGCTGTTGTTGTTACCGTGCTGATAATTGCTGTGCCGAAATCTGCCCTCTAGGTTCTTGAACCTGTATTCCTCTTTTAGACAAGATTCCATTTTACTGCTCCTTCTCAGGGCACTTGAGAATTACTTCAGAATTTCAATTTGTGTGTGTGGCTTTGAGCTGATTGAGATGACAAGTAGAATAAAAGAAAGGATCCTCGCAAACACTCCTCAGGCGCCTTGGAAATAAGGTATGCACATAAAAAAACAACCCTGCACAGCACCCATCACAATTTATTCTAAAGTTTACCTCTCACCTTTGAGCCATTATGAATGCAATTTCTTTTTTCATTAATTAATAGGCAGAAGTTGAAAAAATGCAGAATTTTTTTGGCACAGCACCACTTGTTTTTATTTGGCGTGGCTGGCTGGCTGGGTGGAAGCCTGCCAGGCTTGAGAGTCACAGCCACCCATGGCGGGGACGGTGGTGGTTGTGGTGGCTCCTCCTTCCTTCTTCTCTTTCTGCTACTGCTGCTTTTATTCTACCGGCCCGCTGACCTGGCTCCCTCCTTCGGACCCAGCACAAGACTGTTCTCTCCTTCCCCCCACCCTGCCTTTTCTGATTCCTAGGAGTAGTAGCACAATAAGCAGAGGAGGATGAGACGTCAGTCTCAGCTGGCAGTTCTCTCTTCCTCCCACTTCTTCCACCATGAAGTCATTTCTGGTTAGCGTACTTCAAAAAAGATAAGAATTTGGGACTGCATGAGAAAGCGAGAAGCTATCATGGCTTAAGGGTTTTCGTGACACTGCTGGCATTTTCGGAGGAGTTGGAGACTGCATACACCAAGTAAACATTTGTACATGACTTCAAGTCTTCAGTAGCTTTAAAAAGATTGGTTTTGATTAGTTTAATGCATTACAGACAAACTTCAATTATCCTAATGTAATGGGAATGCAGGCAAAATGAGAATTTAGATTATTGAGGAAGTTTAAAATCCTTGATATATTTGAAGAGGGACATGACCTCATTTGGGACAAATGCAATTTTAGGTAATTAGGTTTTAACAGTATGTCTATAAAGACACAGATCACTCTTGTTATGGGAAAACTCAGGATCATACTGTGCTCACTGGGACTTTATAACATCTAATGTCTGTATTGCTACTACACAATAGGTAACAAAAACAATAGGAGGAGAAGCTTGCAGGGGTTCTTCATCTTCTCTGCTGAAAGATGGGCTGCCTCCTCTTTTTTCAGTTCAAGCTGGTTATTACAAGAATCCCATAAACAAGGAACAGTGCCATTTCTGTTCAAACCTAAGTCTTACTGAATTCAGTGAGGCTTACTCTCAGGTAAGTAGGGTTAGAACAGCAGTCATTCTAGTCCTGTCATCCTTCCCAAGCCTTTTTCCTTTTTTGTTGTGTCTTTTAGATTGTAAACCTGAGGACAGGGACTGTGTTATCACTGACATTTGTTAGCTGCTATGGAAGCATTTCTTTGAGTGAAGAGCAGAATAAAAACACTTTACATTATTAAATAAATGTTTGAGACCTTTGTTTTCTTCAGTGCTTTGTAGGGATTGTTAGTCTGCTCCTCCTCATTAAAATGGATTTTCTCTCTCTGTTGTTGTTGTTGTTGTTGTTTTGTATGGGTGCTTCTGCTGCTCAAGAAGAGCAGAAAGTGAAGGTTTGAGGTTTTTAATGGCACACTTGCTAATGGTACATCTGTACACATGTAGATGAATAAACCCAGGGGTTTCAAGTGTGTGTTTGTGCGTGCGCACACATATATACATGCACAAAAGTGAATGGGAAGTACCCAACTATACTGTTTTCAAAAACTTCAGATAAATTCCCTGTTCTGTCCCAACAGCCATTTTGTCTTCTGTATTCTCATTCTTGAACAAGTCCACATTTATCCTAGGCATCCTCAAAGGTGTTTAAACTTGAGATACATTTTCTACACAGCCGGATTATAACCTTCACAGAAACAAGGAAATGGTTGGTGCCTATATCATTTCAAGGTCTGTGCCCTTGTTTATTTAGTGTTGTAATAGTTCATGCTGCTGATATGCCTTGAGGCCAGACTGGTTTTGTTAACAGGATTATGCTCTAGCAATTGATTTTCTTTCAATGAGTAAATAATGAACTAATTTTAGCTTGTCTGCTTCCTAATCAAAAATAGCTGTTTTATTCTGCCACACAGTGAACTGCATATTCTTATCGTTCAATGAGTTGCACATAAACTATTAGATAAAATACCTCTGCCAGCAGAAATTTCCTTCAAGAGTCACCTGTCCCCCATTCTGTTACTCACATATATAATGTCAATAAACCCTCTAGGGTGTATTTTTGATGAAGGTCATACAAAGCTGATGCTTCCAGTCTGATAGTAAATTAGTATGGCTGTAACATCAGGTGGTGTCTGCTGTTGGTGACCTTAAATTCAGTATTTCTTTTTTTATTTCCCATGTGTAGAAGGAAATGACAAAAAATCTTTTCTTTTTTTAAGGCAAACTATCTGGCAGCAACAGTGTAATATTTTCTTTGAACATGTATAATATAACTGTTTTGCTAGCATGCTAAGAACAAAACTTTGATGACAACATATCATAAATTAGCTTGAGATAGATTCATTTGCTCTAGTTATTTATTACATTTTATATACCCTTCCTCCACAAAGCTTAGGTAGCCGTACGTGTTTCTTCTTTTTATCCTCAAAACAAATCTGTGTCAGTATCATAGGTTAGGCTGAGAGAGAGGGCGACTTAAGTCAACAAATAAGCTTTGTGACTGTGTAGGGATTTGAACCCTATTCCTATCCGACACCCTTGGCCTGATGGGATTTATAGTCCAAAACATCTGGAAGACACCAGGTTGAGGAATGCTGGTCTAATCACTACACATCTACATGAGTGTTACATGGATTCATTATCTTTTTCTAGCGTATCATACTTGAAAGGCTTATCTATTGAGTCAGGGTGCGTGGCCTAGTTTATTTATCCAAATTACTATAAGGACCCAGGCGAGAGAAAGGGTAAAACTTGTTTTACCAGTGAAGATGTAGAGAAAAGTCAGCACTCCTTTAGCTTACTTGGCTTCATATAGCAAGTTGGTTAAGGATACTGTGATTCATACACTCGGTAGCTCAGTTCTTCAAGTACAGTATTCAACTCTATTGGAAAATGATGAGTGCGTGTAACAGCTGCACCAGCAGCGGAGTCGTGGTTTAAACAGCAGAGTTGAAATCCCCATTCAGCCTTTTCAGAAGCCTGTTGAAAGAGAAACACTGCAGCTCTGTTTGAACATCATGCTAATCCATGGTTTCACAAGATATGCACAGTAGAAAGGAGCTATGATTCCTGGGGTGAGGTGGGAGAGAGAAAGCATGCAAGACTGAGGCTGGGATTCACGTAACATACCCTGTTTGCGGAAGCACTGCACAAGAGCTTTTGCTTTTGCAGTGGTGTTTTCTCCCCTCTCTCCTCCCTCCCTAAATTGGCTCAAAAGCTTGGGGGAACCCCCAGAACACCATGCAGGGGAACGGAAGGGGAGACCATTCGATCTGGCAAGCTGGCAAGTTTGTAATGTTGCAACGTCGAATTCCACCCTGAGACCCATGGTTTATCATGACATGCAAAAATGGCGAATAACATCTCTTCAAGGACCTAAAGACTAAAGGTCAAATTAGGTGGGGCATTGATTGCATGAATGCATTTTAACACATGTTGACATGAATGCTATGAACATGCTGTTTTAAAAAAACAAAAAGCTACTGAGCGGCCCAAGTAGCAGTAGGACTGTAGGAGATGGGAAAGGGAGAATTTCACCCTTTCGCCTCCTCTGTGGCTCTGTTGAAAATCACTTCCCTGAAGCATCAACTGGGGGATTCCTTCCTGCTATGAACAGCAGCTTCAGAAGACAGCTTTTGCCATCACCTCAGCAGAAGCAGGGAGAATGAGAGTCTTGCATCCCCTGTGGTTCCACTGTTGCTTTAGCACACCTGCAGCTCTTTACATTAAAAATACATAAATAAATGTGCAATGAGGATCACATCTAATTTGACCCAAAGGGTGCAAGTGAACAAAGCAGATCAAAACAGGAGTTGCAATAGTATTTTGCACCACAGGCAGAGCCTGTCTTCCTTCAACCACACCTTTGAAACGAGTTCTCTTCTCTGGCTTGACAGCTCATCTGCCTTTACATTTTTTAAGCATTGTTTTTAGAGTTAAGCAATCAAAAATACTTTGGTCCATTTTTTTAAATTTTTTTTTTTTAAGTTATTAAAACTGTTCAATGAAGGAAAGAGGACCATGTGATCAAACAGGCAGTCGCCAGCCAATCAGTGCTGCATGCAAGCAGTTTTTCTAATAAATCTGTAGAACCAGTTTCCCTTGTGATCACCACTGGAGAGGAGTTGCTCCTTCTGACATGAATGCTCCCAAAGCACAGCATCTCTTTTTATATTGCAGCCCCGCTTACTAGGAAATAAGCCCCATTAAGCCAGTGGTGCTGTGGTCTAAACTACTGAGCCTAGGACTTGCCAATCAGAAGGTCGGCGGTTTGAATCCCTGTGACGGGGTGAGCTCCCGTTGCTTGGTCCCTGCTACTGCCAACCTAGCAGTTCAAAAGCACGTCAAAGTGCAAGTAAATAAATAGGCACCACTCCGGCGGGAAGGTAAACGGCGTTTCCGTGTGCTGCTCTGGTTCTCCAGAAGCGGCTTAGTCATGCTAGCCACATGACCCGGAAGCTGTACGCCGGCTCTCTTGGCCAGTAAAGTGAGATGAGCAACCCCAGAGTCGTTCATGACTGGACTTAACTGTCAGGTGTCCTTTACCTTTACCTAAGCCCAGTGTAAAAGTGCATAGGATCAGAGTAAAAGTGCATAGAATCAGCCTGCACTGGAGCAGTACATCCCTCATAATTATATAATTTGAGAGATCAAAGTGGATCTATTGTGAGGGAAGGGAGACTCTAAGAATCCTGCGGCATCTTCTTTTCATTACAACCAGTGTTTTTCTTGTGAAAAAAGGGTGCCAGTACTCACCATGAAGTTGTTACAATAAGTGTCATACTTTTAACCAGTGCTTTTCTTCTAGAAAAAAATATGTTGGTACTGCATACCCTTGAGTATCCCCAGAAAAAAGCTGTGGTTACAACAAGCTGCACAACAATTGTTTCAATTAATTTCTTCCCTTGATTTCAACACAAATTATACATGGCTCGTTTTCCCTGACTGAAGCTTTGCCACAGTTCTTAATTAATTGCAGTGCCCTGCTTATCATTGCGGTGGGATTAAGGAAAAGATAAAAATAGATTTTTGTGTTTACTAATCAGATTGCGAAGAAAAATGAATGCAAAGCACTTATTGCTTCCTATAGTTTCCTTTCTGGCTAGGAGGGAAAACTGAGCAAATATGTTTACACCATTGGTTTTGGGTTTTCTCTGACTTCTATGTGATGTTGACTTGGGAAATGAAAGTATCTTTTCTAATTTTATCAGAGGGTTCAGAGTCATCCAGTCTGTGTGGCTGAATCTGTAATCTCTCAACTACTCCTACACCCCTGCATAGTAGTTGTTTTTTTTAAGGAATACTAATTAAAAAGCTTACCACAATTTCTTATCTCTTCTTGCCTTGGTTTGTATATTTCTGTCATAGCATAAACCTATTTAAACTGTTAAGCACCTCCAGGCACCAATTGATCTTGCACAAAAATCCAGAATTTGATAGATTAAATAATCATTCTGCCATCCATGCACATGATGACCTTACCCTACATAAGAAGATCCTGCTGGATCAGGCCAGTAGCCCATCTAGTCCAGTATCCTGTTCTCAGAGCGGCCAACCAGATGCCTGCGGGAAACCTGCTAGCAATTCTCCTGTTAGATAGGTTTTGAAAGAAGACATTCAGATATTCCATCCCTCACCTGAGCTATATTATTTTTATCCACAATACAATCAAGAAAATGTTGTGATCCTCAGAACTTTGCAGTAACTTTGCTATTCATTTGTCTTGGGCAGTCAGTTGTTTGTATGATAAAAGTTCCCCAATCTTTTATTTTGATACTGGAAGTACCACTGTGGAAAATGTGGGAAATGGTCAGAGAATGTGGCTTTCATTATGTATTCTAATGTTCTCATTTCATATATTTTAATTTCTCTAACAGAGAAATAATAGTGCATCCAGAATCATCAGACTGTAGGAAACTGTGCTATTTAATTCAGCAGCTGAAATTCTGCAAAATTCTGTCCTCAGAAATTATATTCCCACAAACTACAGTTGTACCTTGGGTTACAAACACTTCGGGTTATAGACTCCGCTAACCCGGAAGTAGTACCTCGGGTTAAGAATTTTACCTCAGGATGAGAAGAGAAATTGCACGGTGGCAGCAGGGGGCCCCATTAGCTAAAGTGCTACCTCAGGTTAAGAATGGTTTCAGGTTAAGAACAGACCTCCGTAACAAATTAAGTTTGTAACCCGAGGTACCACTGTATTGTGTTTTATAAGATTATTCATTTAATTGTTTCCATATTTATGTATCTCTTGCAACTTTAATGAGCACAAGGTGAATTAAAGTAATCATGTTTTCCCCCAGCAAGCATAGCCAATGATCAGGAATGGTAACAGTTGCAGTCCAAAAGGTCTGGAGGTGGGCACCAGGTTGGAGAAGACTTCTTCAATTCTCTAACAAAGCAGGTGGAGAACAGGAGAGGTGGTTAGAGCGTGGTGCTGATAATGCCAAGGCTGTGGTTTGATCCCCGTATGGGCCAACTGCATATACGTGCATTGCAGGCATCCTATGGGTCCCTTCCAACTCTCTGTTATTCTGTGACAGGAAGCAAGCACACAAAAGGCACAAGGTTCACCAACCCTTGATGGTGCTGCAGCAACCAACCCTGAAGGAAACACGCCAAAAACAGGAATTATCCAATGATGTGAACAACAACAAAAAGAAGTGTATTCCAAAGTTGCTAAAAAGGATTGATTATTATTATTAAATCTGCCCAAACTATTTTGGCTGAAGTGCTTATTTGTCAAGAGCTTAGTTGTTTATTTCCAAACTGCTAAAAAAATTCCATTTCAAAGACCTTGCAGGAACTTTTTGTTTGCATCAACCAGCCTGCCTTGCCCCCTTGCCATATGGGCTGTTCCACAAAAAGACCAGAACATTATAAATATGAGGAAGGTAGCTGCTGGATATTTTTCAGCAAGTCTATATTAGAGAGTCTTGAGCACCTAATCTGTGGCTTTAGGGATACATTAAAGTTCCCGCCCTCCCACGTACAGAATGTTATTGTTAATGCCATGACAACATCTCCCATAGCAGCGGCTCTCAGACCTTTTGGGGTTGGTGGAGACATTTTAAATTGTGGGCACCAAATGGCTGCCAAGGGGGCATAAAGGTAAAGGTAAAGGGACCCCTGACTATTAGGTCCAGTCGTGACCGACTCTGGGGTTGCAGCGCTCATCTCGCTTTATTGGCCGAGGGAGCCGATGTACAGCTTCCGGGTAATGTGGCCAGTATGACTAAGCCGCTTCTGGCGAACCAGAGCAGCGCATGGAAACGCTGTTTACCTTCCCGCCAGAGGCTATTTATCTACTTGCACTTTGACATGATTTTGAACTGCTAGGTTGGCAGGAGCAGGGACCAAGCAATGGGAGCTTACCCCGTCGCGGGGATTTGAACTGCCGACTTTCTGGTCGGCAAGTCCTAGGCTCTGTGGTTTAACCCACAGCGCCACCCGCATCCCTCCAAGGGGGCATGGCTAGTCACAAAGGACAAAGGACAAGTATCATGCCCAAGAAACTGAGTGCAAGGCACAGGTGGGGTGTGAACCCAACAGTGCAAAACCATCATTTTTTCCCAACAGAATACTGAGAAAGCAAGCCAGTTAATTCCAATAAATCACATATAAATTAACTCCCTCATCTTTATTTCAAGATAATTCCCTTAACAACCTCCCTGCCCCCACCCCACCCCATCCCTCTCTCTCACACACACACCTCATGGAGCACCACCTCTTCTCCTCCCCCATGACCTCAGCCTCTTTTATTTCAGTCCTCATGGCACTTTTTTTTCTTCCCCTTTTCCTGCCCCAGTTCTGACCTCTGGCCATGGCCCCATCTGTCCCTCTCTAAGGCACTATCCACCTCATTTCCTGTCCTCCCTGCATGACTCTGGCTCTCCTCTTTTGTGTTCTCTTCCCATCTGCTCTCCAGCAAGTTAACAGCAAGCAGTCAGAAGAACAGCACAGAGAGCGTTTGTGTTGGTTTTTAAAAATATACCATCTGAGGCAGGGGGATAGCTTAGTAGCCACCATGGCAGGCGTCTCTGGTGATGATTTGACACCTAGGCACCACATTGCAGATCCTAGCCTTAAGGCAACACGGCCAGAGCCTTGTACTGCATAAATAATGGTAACAGCCTAGGATATTCACTGAGATGATGCGTCTTCATGACAGCTAATTGTTGGATTTTTTCTCTCTACATAACCACACTGGAATGAAGTGCATTGTAAGAACTGAAAAGAGAATTTTGTAGGGTGTCCACAGTTAAGGATGATGCAATCTAAGTCCCTACGCGTGCATCTGTGGGAAGGAACCAAAGGAACAGACACACAATCCTTCTGAGTGTGTGTCTTTAAAAAGGAACAAAGGGGGACAGACTGCAATTAGGAGTTTTTTGAGTAAGACAAAAAAAAGAAGTCTTCTAGGAGAGCTGGCTACTTTGGTGATCTAACATAGGAATGTGTCTTTGACTGTGTCTTTGTGTGTTTAAGCTTCATTTCTACGTATGTTCAACCTATATATTTGTAAATAAATATTTCAAAATGCCATTAGTCACTAGTGATATCCTCCCAACCTGGGTAAGCATTTTGTCCCTGGAACATTTCACTGCTGGGAGTGAGCACAGCAATGCAGAAAGAGACTGACGCTGCTCTCAAGCATCTTATCTTAAACATTTATTTACTGACGCTGACACTGTGTCTTATACAATAACGTTGGAACTAGATTTCAAATGTATGCACGGTGTTGAAAATCAAGATGGGAAACAGCTGAAGTTCACCACTTCTGCCTACTTTTCTACAATAGCAATGTTGCAATGCATTCAGAGCACATTTGTTATGAAAATTACTTTCCCCTAAACCAACAATAACATAGATTATTAATACACCCAGAGCTCTGACCTTTATATTCATAAAATAATCATCAAGCAACTAAACCCCTAGCATTGTTTGGCTTCAGTCCAGAAAAACAGCTCCTTCACTTAATATACTTCTAATTGCTTCTGCAACCTAATCAACTCTGATAGTCACAACAATTAATCTGACTCTGTCTCTTCAAGCAAATCTCCTGTCATTGTTTAAATGTACAAAATTTATTATTTGGGGGGCAACCTTTCTGTTGTTGAAGAAGTAGACAGGAAAAAGGTTCAAAAAGGTGCCAACTGACTATGGACCTAATATATAGAATGGCTTATCCTTTTAAATAAATGTTAACGAAGCCCGAATTACATTACTTCCGTAGTGTGGTAATATAGTGTTGAGACTATCCTTGTGCAGGCTGGCCACGTAATTAAGCATCTGATTCATTGTGTCCAACTATCTGAAACCTGGTGGGATAAGTCCCACGATTGGAATGTAATAATGGGGGGATACAATCTATTTCAGAGAAACAGACCAGACAAGAAAGGAGGAGGAGTGGCGTTATATGTCAGGGATGTGTATACCTGTGAAGAGATCCAAGATTTAGAACCTCAAAGCCAAAGTGAGAGCATTTGGGTCAAAATTAAGGGAGAGAAGAATAACAGTGACCTCATTGTGGGAGTTTACTATAGTTCCCCAAGCCAAACGGAGGACATAGATGATGCCTTCCTGGAACAGATGGCCAAGCATGCAAAAGGAAGGGAGATAGTAGTAATGGGGGACTTCAATTACCCGGATATTTGTTGGATGTCAAACTCAGCCAAGAGCATAAGGTCAAACAGATTCCTCACTGGCCTTGCAGACAACTTCATTGTCCAGAAAGTGGGAGAAGCAACAAGAGGAACAGCCATTTTAGATCTGGTCCTAACCAATGTTGATGACCTGGTTAGTGGGGTAGAAGTGGAAGGATCATTAGGCGCGAGTGATCATGCTCTTCTGAAGTTTACTATACAGCGGAAAGGAGCAGCCAAGCATACTAGGACTCAATTTCTTGACTTTAAGAAAGCTGACTTCATAAAACTTAGGGAAGTGCTGGGTGAGATCCCATGGACAGTAATACTAAAAGGAAAGGGAGTTCATGATGGCTGGGAGTTTGTTAAGAGGGAGATACTAAAAGCACAACGTCAGGCAATACCAATGAGACAGAAACATGGAAGGTGCCTAAAGAAGCCAGGGTGGCTATCTAAAGAACTTTTAACTGAGTTAAGATTAAAAAAGGATGTGTACAAAAAATGGAAAAGGGGGGAAACCACCAAAGAGGAATTCAAACAAATAGCCAGCACGTGTAGACACAAAGTCAGAAAAGCTAAAGCACAGAATGAACTCAGGCTTGCTAGAGAGGTTAAAAGCAACAAAAATGGCTTTTATGGGTATGTCCGTAGCAAAAGGAAGAACAAAGAAACAGTGGGGTCACTCAGAGGAGAAGATGGTGAAATGCAAACAGGGGACACAGAAAGAGCTGAACTCCTCAATGCCTTCTTTGCCTCAGTCTTCTCCGATAAAGAAAACAATGCCCGACCTGAAGAATTTGGAGCAAATGATTCAGCAAAGGAAACACAGCCCAGAATAACTAAGGAGATAGTACAAGAATACTTGGCTAGTTTAGATGTATTCAAGTCTCCAGGGCCAGATGAACTGCATCCAAGAGTATTAAAAGAACTGGCAGATGTGATCTCAGAACCACTGGCAGTCATCTTTGAGAATTCCTGGAGAACAGGCGAAGTCCCGGCAGACTGGAGGAGGGCAAATGTTGTCCCTATTTTCAAAAAGGGGAAAAGAGAGGACCCAAATAATTACCGCCCGGTCAGTCTGACATCAATACCAGGGAAGATTCTGGAGCAGATCATTAAGCAAACAGTCTGTGAGCACCTAGAAAGGAATGCTGTAATCACCAATAGTCAGCATGGATTTCTGAAAAATAAGTCATGTCAGACTAACCTGATCTCGTTTTTTGACAGAATTACAAGCCTGGTAGATGAAGGGAACGCAGTGGATGTAGCCTACCTTGATTTCAGCAAGGCATTTGACAAGGTGCCTCATGATATTCTTGTAAAGAAGCTGGTAAAATGTGGTCTTGACTATGCTACCACTCAGTGGATTTGTAACTGGCTGACTGACCGAACCCAAAGGGTGCTCATCAATGGTTCCTCTTCATCCTGGAGAAGAGTGACTAGTGGGGTGCCACAGGGTTCTGTCTTGGGCCCGGTCTTATTCAACATCTTTATCAACGACTTGGATGATGGACTCAAGGGCATCCTGATCAAATTTGCAGATGACACCAAATTGGGAGGGGTGGCTAACACCCCAGAGGACAGGATCACACTTCAAAATGACCTTGACAGATTAGAGAACTGGGCCAAAACAAACAAGATGAATTTTAACAGGGAGAAATGTAAAGTATTGCACTTGGGCAAAAAAAATGAGAGGCACAAATACAAGATGGGTGACACCTGGCTTGAGAGCAGTACATGTGAAAAGGATCTAGGAGTCTTGGTTGACCACAAACTTGACATGAGCCAACAGTGTGACGCGGCAGCTAAAAAAGCCAATGCAATTCTGGGCTGCATCAATAGGAGTATAGCATCTAGATCAAGGGAAGTAATAGTGCCCCTGTATTCTGCTCTGGTCAGACCTCACCTGGAGTACTGTGTCCAGTTCTGGGCACCACAGTTCAAGAAGGACATTGACAAACTGGAAAGTGTCCAGAGGAGGGCAACCAAAATGGTCAAAGGCCTGGAAACGATGCCTTATGAGGAACGGCTAAGAGAGCTGGGCATGTTTAGCCTGGAGAAGAGGAGGTTAAGGGGTGATATGAGAGCCATGTTCAAATATATAAAAGGATGTCACATAGAGGAGGGAGAAAGGTTGTTTTCTGCTGCTCCAGAGAAGCGGACACGGAGCAATGGATCCAAACTACAAGAAAGAAGATTCCACCTAAACATTAGGAAGAACTTCCTGACAGTAAGAGCTGTTCGACAGTGGAATTTGCTGCCAAGGAGTGTGGTGGAGTCTCCTTCTTTGGAGGTCTTTAAGCAGAGGCTTGACAACCATATGTCAGGAGTGCTCTGATGGTGTTTCCTGCTTGGCAGGGGGTTGGACTCGATGGCCCTTGTGGTCTCTTCCAACTCTATGATTCTATGATTCTATGATCTAGTGAGGCAATGAGGTGAGTATCTTTTAAACTTCTGTCATAGCATGCAGATCACTGAGCTGAACAGGAAACAAAGCAATTAAGTAAGCTGGTTCAGTTTCACCATATACAGTAATCAGTTTCGGGAAGGCTCAGCATATCCTTCCTACATGAAACAGCAGGAGTCGGTGTGACTGCCAATATTTGTTCTCCTTCCACATGCTAACATCTGCCAATATTTTGCTGTTGGTTTTTTTTTAAGTGCTTTTGCATAAAAACACTCTTTAAAAAAAATTACCCCGAACTTGTCTTGCAGGATGAAGAATTCTGGATAACTCAAAAGCTTGCCACATTTTGTGTATGTGTGTGTGTGTGTCTGTGTATCACATTTCTATCCTGCCCTTCCTCCCATTGCAGCGGAAAACACGGAAGTGCTAAAACAATACAATTAAATATAAAATAAGAGCATGTTTAAAACATTTGAATGTTGCTGTTGCTACCAAGGAAAAAAGGGCAGCCACATTCCTGCATGCTCATAAATTTGTACTAGATGTCAAGCTGCATGGCTGGGCCAACCTGCAGACACGAATGTGTGCAGCACATCCAGATGCACATCATTCTGTGCCGTCAGCCAATGCTGCATTGACTGATCACCCAGTGCTTTATTATTAATTTTAGCACTTATACCCTGCCTTTCTATAACAAAATCAGGGCAGGTATTCAGATGAAAGTTCACATTCTTACTCCTCTCTGGATACAGGCTGATTATTGCATGTAGCTTCTCCATCTGTGTTGGCAATTGTGAAATAAAGGTGTGTCTTGACATGGCCTGTCTATCACATTTACTATCACCCATTGGTGGAATGGACAGGTACATCTACGTAAGTTTAACATACAATCCTGAACTTTAGAAACATCGAAAGGCTGCCAGGTCTCTCCCACCTCTGATATAAGAAACAGAATGCAATGGATCAGGGGACCAATTCAAGTAGTCCAACCCTGGGGACTAATGGGACCTGTTAATGCCATATCCTGGGTTGGTATATATGTACATTATATATGTATATAGTGTGTTATATATTAAATATAATATATAATAATATATTAAAGAAGTCTCATTGCATGTATCAGTGATACCAAGATATTCCATAAGTGTGTTGCTTGGCTTTTCAATTCATGAAGGCAAATGTGTTATATGGACTTGTTTAATTCAGTGGCTAATTTTAGCCGGCTGATTCTAATCAAATATATTTTTCTCTTTAGACTGCATAATACGAATTCATTCATGAGATCTCAGCTTGATGGAAGGACAATGTGCAGTATACAGTGCAAGGATGACAGGCCCTTCAATCTTCTCTGTCACATTCCTTGTAAATAATCTGGTCAAGGCTGTAGCCTATGTCTTATCTATAATATGATAAAAATGTGAACTGTGTTCAGCTGCATTTCAACTACACAATGCACTTGCTTAGCCAGCCATAGGTTCTCCCAAAGATGAAAACTATAACACTTTTCTTACATTTGTAACTATTATGCATTCCTTTTATCTTAGGCTCCTTTTATCTTAAACATAAATTGTTGTTTCTCATGTTAAGATATTGACTGTATTCATATTATACCAAAGTTTTGCTATTATATATAAAACACTTGCTTTTGAATGGAAGGTTGTGTGGTGACATTTGATGAATGCAAATAAGCTGGCCTTGATTTTGTCCCTGACCTCCTTGACACTGTGACTTAACAAGTAATATGGAGTGAGGGGTAGAGGGGCAAAGTGAACAATGGGAAGAGTAAATCTTTGAACTAAATGCAATGATAAGGAGTTAAATTGGTCCTGTGTGTTGAACAGTGGACTTGGACATGGATGTCCTGGGTTCAAATTTGAATTGCAGGGCGTGGATGCCAATAAGCAGTGCTTTTTTCGGGGGGGGGGGGACGCATACCCCTAAACATTTTGTGAATCTAAGTTTGGCCTCATTGAGAGGCAGTATTTCAATGTGAGTAGGAAAATGAGAGTACCCCTAAACATTTTTAAAGAAAAAAGCACTGTCTATAAGTAACTTTTTACTGGATTGGAGCAAATGCGGGGAACTGTGTGTGTTGCTCCTGCACAATAACACAAGTGTGTCTCTATGTCTCCTTGCAGGCTATATTCTAGTGAAACGCTGTATGCATGCAAAAAGGAAATGCAGGCAAAAATTGGGAGGGTTCCTTAACTTTTTTCCTAGAGCCAGTTGCACCACTGATGTGCACCACATAAGGAAAGGAAGGACCATAAGTAAGTGATACAGGTGTGTTCTGTGTACCAAAGGTATCTGGTTGAATTACAAATACTGTACCTCTTGTTAAAAGAATGAGGTAGCAGATTCTTTGAAATACATTTGCCTGAGTTCCCTCCTCTGCCCTCAACTGCAACCAGCCCAAGTAGACAGTACTGTGCTAGATAGTATGGCCTGGCATAAGGCAGTTTTCTCTGCCTTCAGAAGTGAATGCAGTTGAAATGGAACCATTGAAGAAACACACATTGACTGACTGAATTGCAACCTATGGTGGGAAGACCAGGAGATGCTTGCAGTTTCCTAGCAGCCACACACACAATTTCCTCCCTGTTTTACTTCCTTTACCTTCCAGTGTAAGACACTGAAATAGCCAGCTAGAAAGTAAACTGCAGCAAAGGCCACAGTTTCCTGGGAAGTTACCTGAAGTTTCAAGGAAAACTCGAAATAAGCAGTCAGCTTGTGGCCTGTAAACTGTTGCCTACTCATACTGTAGTTCATAGTGGGGCAATATTTCTATAGTTATATATTTCCTGTCCTTGTTTTAAGAAGGCATTCTGGACCTGAATGTGTCAATCTTGTACAAAAACTGGAGACAGATTAAGCGTCCTTTTTCCTTTCCCTTTTTTCTTCTCCTTTTTGAAAGATAAGAAAGAGCACAAGCTTTGAACTGCAGAGCAATGCTGGAAAGATATTAAGTTGGTATCACATGGGAAAACAAGATGAACAAAGAAATATGGGTAAAACCAAGGTGAAGGGCATCCTCAAGATGATATAAAAGCTACAATTACAATAGATTGCCTATAAGGCTCGAAGGTAGAGATAGAAGATGAACTGTACTTAGAACAAAATTAACGCCAATTGCTGGCGGAGCAAGGGCATAAGCAACAATGATGAAGCAGTTGTGTCAGAAGGACTCAAGGGAGTGCGAAGGAGGCAAGCAACCACTTTGCAACCTCCTTTGTATGTTATATGTTCCAGAAGTGGGGTGATGAAATGAATGGGAGATCTTGACAATTGTTTAATACCACCCTAAAGCTGGTGGTAGTATTTTGGGAGCACATGCTGAGAACTACAGAGGGAATTCTCACTCCACACACACACACACACACGATTCCTACCATGCCTTGTGTGATATCATGGTGAACTACGAATACAGCTTTTTTTGTTGTTACTGGCATCCATCTGTCTCAAGAGACAATGGGGTGCACCTCTGGGGGCAAAGTCAACCCACTCGAGAATCATTGTGCCTGTTATGGTTGTAGAGACTAGTAACTCATAACTGCTGCTTCCTGCATTGTTTTTGCTGCATTAAGTGACCTCTCCAGGGCACAATCCTGGGCAGTGTGCACGGAGGTCCTGGGCTGCCCAGATGACAATACACACCCTCCCAGCCTTGCCAATGTGGTCCAAAGGAAAGGAAAGGAATACATTTGGCACCAGCTTAGCTGTGGGAGTTGCCAGAATGAGACACCATCCAACTGTCTACAAGACACCATCCAACTGTCTTAGGGACTCCACTCCTGATTTGTGTAGAGTATGTTCCTTAGCCTTTTATTCTCCTGAAGATGTCCCGCTAGGCAGAAGCTAACAAACACAGCCGATTATACATTAAAACAGATAAAAACAAAAAACAGCAATTAAAACCAGATTAATATCAAACCAGAACATACAGCAATAACTGGTCAAAACATATCAGACACCCAACAGGCTGGCAGAGGGAACTTCTGCCCTGTAGACCTTAGAGAGTGGCCTGCCAGGCTGCTTTGGGCAAATCACAGCCACCTTTTCCTGCAGAGCAATCAAAAGAATACATCAAATTCAAAAGACGTTAGTATTTTGGTGCAAATGAAGAACCAGGAATGCATTTACATTGTACTCTGGATTATTCCTTCAAATCAAAGAATTCCTTTGATACAAAGGATCTCCCTTTGCAGGCACAGCTTGAGCCGCACCTGAAAAGGAACAATGTTCCTGTGCATCAACAGTTTAAATTCCCCATTGAGATCTCTATAATGCAGCCAATCCCTGCCCAGAGTGGGGGTTGCTGCTTTCGGCAGAAGTCTTCCTTTGCAGCCCAGATGGAGTTCAATCTGGGCTACAAAGGAGGAAAGGAAATATTTGGGAGCACACTTAGAATGCACTCCCATTTTCCCCCTCTGAATTTGTGTCAACTGACCATAATGTCAAAATGTCCAAAGCGAATTGGGAGGAGCTCCAAAACTGGTCTGACAGAAGGGAATTCCATAGCTGAGATGCCACCCTATTGCAAATCACTGCACAATGAGTTAAAGCTAGCAGTGTCTCCCCTGAGGTAAAACTGGAAGGTGCCGCCTTGCGCAATTGCCGCCGCCACCACCCCACCTTGCCATCCCCACTGAAACTTTGTTTACTAGGGTCGTAAGGCTGTGGCAAGATTGTGCAGGGCCTCTGGAGGCTGTCAGACGGTTTTGAAGGGATCTTACGAGATCTTACTGGAATCCAGAATCCACTGCAACCACTTCTCCACACTGCTCCGGTGGCACAGGTGGGAGATGTGAGACCGTGGAGGTGCCCCTAGGATTCAGCTATCAAGAACTGCACTTTGTGCAAGCACACTGGGTATATACTACCAGCAGCATGATCCACACTGCCATCTGCACTTTGAATGGAAATATGCTTGTAACAACAACCCAATTGCATCTTGCCCTAGGAAAAAGCAAGTTCAGGAGGAAGATTTGGAGCAGAGAAGAGGCAGTGAATGGGGAGGGATGCTTAACCTTTTCATGCTTCTCCATTACGAATAACCCTCCCCATTAGCCACGCTTCACACTATTTTTCCAAATGTGTGAGAAGCAGGCAGCTTGGAGGGAGGGGCAATTTTGAATGTAGAAGCAGTCAGCTAAGAAAAGGTTAAATATTTCTGATTCCACCCTCCCACTTCTCTACTGGAGTTTCCACCTTTGGTTTCTCCTAGAAATAATCTTAGTCTGACTTTTGTTGCATCCTGTTGTGTGGAGTGTATAGCTGAGTCTTTATTTGGAGCAGTGTGATAGAATCATAGAAATTTAGAATTGTAGAATTGGAATGGACTCCAAGGGTCATCTAGTCCAACCCCCTGCAATGCAGAAATCTCAAGTAAAGCATTCAGGGCCGATGGCCATCCAACTTCTGCTTAAAAACCTCCAAGGAAAGAGAGTCCACCACCTTCTAGGAGAGTCTGTTCCACTGTTGAACAGCTCTTACTGTCAGAAAGTTCTTCCTGATGTTTAGTCAGAATCTCATTTCTTTTAACTTGAATCCATTAGTACATGCCCTACCCTCTGGAGCAGAAGAAAACAAGCTTGCTTCATATTTCATGTAACATATTTTTAGATATTTGAAGATGGCTATCATATCTCCTCTCAGTCTCCTTTTCCCAGGCTAAACATACCCAACTCCCTCAACTATTCCTCATAAGGCTTGGCTTCCAGACCCTTGATCATCTTGACCAGCCTCCGCTGCACCCGTTCTAGTTTATCAATATCCTTCTTAAATTGTGGTGCCAATAACTGGACACAGTATTCCAGATGGGGTTGAACCAAGGCAAAACAAAGCAGTATTATTACTTCCCTTGACCTGAGCATGGATGGACATATAGTTGGGGTGTGTGTGTGCAAACATCTTTCCTTCAGATTGTGGGAGGAATCCAGTATTCACAGTGAAAAGGTCCCAGCTAGCACTTCATTGCTTTATAACTGCAATGACTAGGAAAGCTGGTATCTAAATGATTGCAAGGAGGACTAATTTACAATCTGTCACATTGCCCCTTGCTTATGGAGCTTTCGCCATTGGACAGTGCATTTAATTTTTCAATTGGTGGGACCGATTCGGATGGTCCGCCCCCGCCACTTAATGGATCCAAATGGTTTCCAGAGAGCGGTAGGGGATGCTTTATCCCATGTTGATGGCCTTTCAGCTGATTCCCTGGTGGCCCGCTGGAATGTGGAGTTAACCAGGGCTATTGACTGTTTGGCTCCGAAGCGCCCTCTCCGATTGCATGGAGCCCGGATGGCCCCGTGGTTTTCCACGAATCTGAGGGCAATGAAACAATCATTGAGACGGCTAGAGCGCCGGTGGCGGATGACCCATTCTGAAGCTGACCGGACACAGGTTAGAGCTCAGTGTCGAGCCTACCAAGTGGCGGTAGCGACGGCGAAGAAGGCTTTCTTCGCCGCCTCTATTGCATCTGCAGAAAACAGCAGCAGGAGACTTTTTCAGGTGGTCCGCAATTTAGCGGAACCACCTGCTACATCGGGGCCCAATACGGGCCACATGATCTCCTGCAATGATTTTGCAAAGTTTTTTGCAGATAAAGTCGCTCAGATTCGGGAAGAGGTAGACGCCACCGTGGGAGCAGGGCCGGGGCGGGGGAGTGCTAGAGTCCTGTCTAGTCAAATTGTGTGGGATCAATTCCAATCTGTTACCTCCGAGGATGTGGACAGGCTGCTTGGACGAGTGAAACCAACCACCTGTCTCCTTGATCCTTGCCCATCCTGGCTTATAAAAGCTAGCCGGGAAGGGCTGGGCGATGGGCTTCGTGGGGTGGTGAATGCTTCCCTCCGTGAGGGAGCCTTCCCAGACCCGCTGAAAGAGGCGGTTATTAAACCGCTTCTTAAAAAACCATCTTTAGATGCGGCCACGATGGCCAACTATCGCCCAGTCTCAAATCTTCCATTCTTGGGCAAGGTGATTGAGCGAGTGGTTGCTGAACAACTCCAGGCACGCCTGGAAGAAGCGGACCATTTGGATCCCTTCCAATCGGGATTCAGGCCTCATCACGGGACTGAAACTGCCTTGGTCGCACTGGTTGATGATCTCCGGCGGGCTAGGGACAAAGGTGAGAGCTGTTTCCTAGTTCTGCTGGATCTCTCAGCGGCGTTTGATACCATCGACCATAACATCCTTCTGGACCGTCTTGAGGGGCTGGGAGCTGGGGGCACTGTCATACAGTGGTTCCGCTCCTTCCTCCTGGGCCGTGTTCAGAAAGTGGTGGTGGGGGATGAGTGTTCAGACCCTTGGGCTCTCACTTGTGGGGTGCCTCAGGGTTCTGTCCTCTCCCCCATGCTTTTTAATATCTATATGAAGCCGCTGGGAGAGATCATCAGGGGGTTTGGACTGGGTGTTCATCAGTATGCAGATGACACCCAGCTCTACCTCTCCTTTAAATCAGAACCAGTGAAGGCGGTGAAGGTCCTGTGTGAGTGTCTGGAGGCGGTTGGAGGATGGATGGCGGCAAACAGATTGAGGTTGAATCCTGACAAGACAGAAGTACTGTTTCTGGGGGACAGGAGGCGGGCAGGTGTGGGGGATTCCCTGGTCCTGAATGGGGTAACCGTGCCCCTGAAGGACCAGGTGCGCAGCCTGGGAGTCATTTTGGACTCACAGCTGTCCATGGAGGCACAGGTTAAATCCGTGTCCAGGGCAGCTGTGTACCAGCTCCATCTGGTACGTAGGTTGAGACCCTATCTGCCCGCGGACTGCCTCGCCAGAGTGGTGCATGCTCTGGTTATCTCCCGCTTGGACTACTGCAATGCGCTCTACGTGGGGCTACCTTTGAAGGTGACCCGGAAACTACAACTAATCCAGAATGCAGCAGCCAGACTGGTGACTGGGAACAGCCGCCGAGACCATATAACACCGGTCTTGAAAGACCTACATTGGCTCCCAGTACGTTTCCGAGCACAATTCAAAGTGTTGGTGCTGACCTTTAAAGCCCTAAACGGCCTCGGTCCAGTATACCTGAAGGAGCGTCTCCACCTCCATCGTTCTACCCGGACACTGAGGTCCAGCACCGAGGGCCTTCTGGCGGTTCCCTCACTGCGAGAAGCCAAGTTACAGGGAACCAGGCAGAGGGCCTTCTCGGTGGTGGCGCCCTCCCTGTGGAACGCCCTCCCACCAGATGTCAAAGAGAACAACAACTACCAGACTTTTAGAAGACATCTGAAGGCAGCCCTGTTTAGGGAAGCTTTTAATGTTTGATGTATCATAGTATTTTAATATTCTTTTGGAAGCCGCCCAGAGTGGCTGGGGAAACCCAGCCAGATGGGCGGGGTATAAATAATAAATTATTATTATTATTATTATTATTATAATTGAAATTGAACTCAACTCCGTTAATTAATCTGATTTCATTTCCTGTACCTTATCCATCAGCATTGATAGAATCATGACAGAAGCTTTGCATATTACTTTGATTTGCTGGATATGCTGTTTTTATTTTATTATTTTATTTTTTTTATTCAAAATTAAAACAAAACATATTATCCAGAAACATATCATCCTTATTTTCCCCCCACTTTTCCTCCCTCCCCCCACCCTCCCCCACAAAACCCACCCACCCCCACCCCCCGGCTTCTCTCAGTTCCAGTCTTTGATTTCTCTGAGAATGCTGTTTTTTGCATGTTACAAAGTTGTATAGATCCTCAAACTATTTAGCTGATTATTGTCAATAAAAAGTTTGTGAATGTTTATTCAAAGCCAGCCAAGGAGTCCAGTTCGCTTTGCTGCGTTTCAAATAATTTGTAATCATAACTGATTTTACCTCTTCATCTTTCGTCTCCCATTCTAATAGTATGCTGTATGTGGCCTTCAGTAATTTCACAATATGCTGTTTTTAAAGGGAAAGCGAGGGGAGAGATAAAATGGTTACAACCTTTGTGTCTAGGCTCTTCTCTGTGGCCTGAGAACCCTGCTCCACCCTCAACAGTGTGAGACCAATTGACCTGCTATAGATTCAAGAGATGAGTGGATACCCTAACAATGTGTGCTTGGTGCTTGGCTTAATATAAGTCAACATCTCTCCTTCACCTAACAATCAGTACCATTGGAGCTGATAGCATTCATGATCCATTTGATGAATGCAGTGAACATTTAGCCTTCTGCCATGCTCAAACATTTCTGACAGGGTATAAGTAGCATTTTTAGAAACATAAAGGCCTCTAGAAAATTCTTCGGAACTCTAATATTCTGTAGGAGAGTTAAAACTCTTGAAGAATCTGCAGATAATTCCTTGTGGTATGTACTGCTTTTCAATTGTGACAAACAATAGCAGCTTAGCTTTTACAATTCCCACTTTGCAGAATTTATCCTTCTTTGTTAAATCTGTTTTCACCCAAAGTGTGGCAATTCAGAATGATCACAACAATACTTGGCCACATTACCACAACAATACTTGGCCACATAGATTATGTCTGAATAGGATGAGAGTGTTGGAGATACGTGCAAATGTGTATGTGAACCCGGTCTTTGGGTGGGTGTTTGATTTTCGTTGTTGTGTATACTGTGTATATACGGACAATGACAATAAATTTATCTTAAATCTCTAACTCTTCAGATATGTTTAGTCTTTATAATTTATAATTCAGCATTTCAAGGTCAGGTCAATTTCTTCCTGCTCAAAAATTTTGAGACTGATTCATGTACAGTCCTTGTTTAATCCAAGGCTGCATGTATACTTACTTCTCTTGAACTCAACGGGACTTAATTTCTGATTATATCTGTACAGTGGTACCTCTGGTTACGAACACTTCGGGTTACAAACTCCGCTAACCCGGAAGTAGTTGCTCCTGGTTGCGAACTTTGCCCTAGGATGCAAACGGAAATCACACACCGGAGGCCCCATTAGCGAAAGCGTGCCTCAGGATAAGAACAGTTTCAGTTTAAGAACGGACCTCCGGAACAAATTAAGTTCATAACCAGAGGTACCACTGTATTGGATTACACTGTTAGTTTCTGAGAAAAAAAATATTTTGTGTATTTAACTTGTGGTAAGTAACAAACATGAAAACGAATTAGATTTAAGGTAAATATAAGAAAAACCAATATATTTCTAAGAGATTACCTGTTTACTACAAGCACTGAAAACGTATGAGGTAGCTGGGAAAATATTTGAATTTATTCATCACCAGCATAAATTGTTTAGAAGCTACTGTATGTTCAAAATTTTAAGTGCCAGATATCAGAGTTTATTAAATATTTCTAATTTCTAGGCACTCAAGTTTCTAGGGGGCAGCCAAGAAGGTACTTGAATTGCTAGTCTCACAAGGTAAGGTAAAGGTAAAGGTACCCCTGCCCATATGGGCCAGTCTTGCCAGACTCTAGGGTTGTGCGCTCATCTCACTCTATAGGCCGGGAGTCTTACAAAAGATAGTACAAATAAAAGGGTTTTTGCAATGTGTCACAAAGATGTTTCTGTTAAGTGATGGCTGGTATACCCTTCATCTATCAAACCCTTTTTCAGTCCTGGCTTGGAGGGACTGCTTAAACCACAGTTTGGATGTAACCGTACACTCTGGTTTGATGAAGATAGAAAGTAACGAGAGGAGCAGGGCCTTTGAAAAGGGGTAGGATTAAAATCTGAAATTTAACCAAATCTAGATCAGACCTTTAGCCAGGAGAACAACATGGATATACAATGAGATAATTTAATTTAAACTCATTTAATACCAACTCTTCTTCTAAGAGAAATCACGTGAACACTCTTTTTTGTCATTGCTAATGAACATTCTGAGCATACTGAGCGGTGAGAAGAATGCGCTGATGGGAAAAGAAATTCAGTTAGCTCATTATTCAGCATTATTGGTGCAGTCCCTTAGACACTCTGCTCTTAAAGGAGCCATATGGTGTTATTATTCAAAACCACTTTTAAAGATGGGCTGGTGGGAAGTTTGTTGATAAAATTATAAGTAATGAAGTAGCCCCAAGGAGGAATGTCAGAAAGAAGAGGTGATCTTGATTCGAAGGCCTACCTTCCTAATTGTTATTATGCTTACAAGGACATTCTGTAAAAAGAAAAATGAGTGCCTCACACAACACCTGCTGTAAAAAGGTACTAGAATGCTGGAGCCAGCTTAAATCATTCTTTTGCCTGAAACAAACTGCCAAACAAGCCTTAGGCCATTTAATTTCCAAATACCAATAATTAAAATGAGTCACATCATCAGAGTTTGGCAGGGCTGCAGCCTTCTTTTCCCCTTTTCATTTCCACATAAATTTCAGTGAAGGTCAGGGTTTGGAGGGACAGAGCAGAACCTGCCTCCTTTGTGCTCAGGGGAGGCTAAAATATGACTTGTTCACAGTGTCCCTCATAGTTCAGGACTTAATGGCCCTTGACGGGGATAACCTAGAAGTTAATTTCACTCTATGTCCCAAAAGCAGTCATTGTCATTGCAATTTGTGTAGACTGAAGGGTACTTTTCCCTCTCATGATCAGGAGTGGCCAATAAGTGATATCTATGAACTATGGAATAATTGCTTATTGATTGTGTCTTTTTGTTAAAGTAGTAAGGTAACAAAAAGCCCTCTCAGTCCTGCCATCTCACTATTCACCTTTACACTGATTTTCAGTTGTATCTTATATCTATTTAAATACCATTCTCTGCTACGTGATGCATAGCCCCAGAGGGAACAGTTTTGTCACTAACTGCATTGGTGTCACCTCAGTGTAAGTGGTCACTTAAATACTGCCTTCATCGGGGGGGGGGGCTAGACACAGTTATTCACCCACTGATGTACATATTCATATATACCGATGCAAATTTCAAATGCAGTTGTGGGCAATGGAGTGTGCCTCCAGGGGTGAAGTCAAACCACTGTGTTAGCAGCACTGAAGTGACCTTCCTGGGACGCAAGCCTGGCAGTATATATGGAGGTCCTGGGCTGCCCATATTACAAGACCCATCCCTCTTGGCCTTGCCATTGTGGTCCAAAGGAAAGCAGAGCAATACATTTGACACAAGCTTGGCTGCAGGAGTTGCTGGAAGGAGGCATACAAGACACCATCCAACCGTCTTAGGGACTCCACCCTATATTTGTGTATGATTTATTCCTTAGACTTTTCTCCCCCTGAAGATATCCCGCATGGCAGCAGACGCATAAGATACTAGTCTATAATATTATTTTTCATTTCATTTTGATTAACTGTCAGAAAAATGAGACCTAGCATTATGGTAAATGCCAGTTTATTTTCATATTAAGAGTGGTGTTTACCACTGTTTCTCCCAGGAGTAGCTGATTCGGGCTCCATCTTTGTTTTTGTTGCTGGGAAATGAATACCACTTTAAAAAGATACTCAGTTCCCCAATAACATTCCTTAGAAGCTATGGGCAGAATTTGTGTAAGGGACGTTATTCCCAGCAAGTTTCCACAGGAAATAGCAGGCCAATTCTTGCTTCAATAAGTAAGGTGAATGGGCACTTCTCTGCTATGGATCTGCAAGAGTCTACCTACCCCCGCACCCCAGGAATTGTATTGCTAGACTTGGCAGGCTGGGGCATCTATTCCTTAGTAGTATTTCGTGTACACATTTCTTCATAATATTATCCCAGAATGTTTTACAATTCAAATTAAAGTAAAATTCAGTAAGACAAATGCAAATACAAAAGTCACTAAAACGCTTTAAATCAATATGTTAAAATACACAGCAAATCTACCGTTCTTTAAAGTATGAAGGGGGGAAAGCAGTTAAAGTCTGGGAGAATAGAAAGATTTTCAACTGGCACCAAACGGACAATGGAGTAGGTACCAGGCAGGCATAACTCTTTGGAGAGGACATTCCATAACTGAGCTGCCATAACTGATCACCATTGGTCACCACTCGACTTATTTCTAATGACACAGATACCCAGTGAAGAACTTTTTAAGAGGATTAGAATATTCAAGGAGGAGAAGGCTTTCAATGGCTACTAGCCACAATGGCTGTGTTCTCTCTCAGTTGTTGGACGCAGTATGCCTCTGCAGACTACAGTGGTACCTCGCAAGACAAATGCCTCGCAAGGCGAAAAACTCGTAAGACAAAAGAGTTTTTCGTTTTTTGAGTTGCTTCGCGAGACGAATTTCCCTATGGGCTTGCTTTGCAAGACGAAAAACGAAAACGTCTTGCAAGTTTGTTTCCTTTTTCTTAAAACCGTCAATACCCAGGTGCATTGCTTGAAGAGGTGCAGTTGCGACTTGACTTCGAGGAGCAACTCATAGCACGCGGCGTGGTAGCCTTTTTTGAGGTTTTTGAAGACTTTGGTGATTTTGAAGACTTTGGGAAACCGTGCTTCGCAAGACGAAAAATTCGCAAGACGAAAAAACTTGCAGAACGAATTAATTTCATCTTGCGAGGCACCACTGTAGTTGCTTGGAAAATCATATATTCTGCTTGTGGGCTTCTCACAGGCATCTGGTTGGCCATTGTGAGATGATGGATTAGATGGGTCCTGGCCAGATCCAGCAGGGCTCTTTTTATTTTCTTATGATGTGAGTGTAGACATTCCTCAAGGTAAGGCAAGGCATTTTAAAAAATATAGTAAGGGCTCCTTCCTACAGTTGCTCAGTTTGTGATTGACACTTTTTGATTCAGCTCATGGCAGTTCCCTACTTGCGGTCAATGTGTGGTCATGACAGAAACTGGCAACCTGCCACTGAAGCAACCAACATGGCTGGAAAACTGGTAGCTTTTTCTCATCATGGGCACATTAGTCAACTGTGCTCATGAAGAGCTGAAGAACAGATGGTCTGTTGTGAATCTAGCATTTGTGCAAATGGACTCTGAGGCCTAAATTTGTTTCCATTTTTTGTTTCCATTCACATTACAGAACCTACATTAGACATGATATGCAGAATCTGAGTGATGGGTGATGGATCCTGTTGGAACCAAAGGGAATCTTTATGTAGAAGTAATGATTGATCTAATAAAAAAGAAACATAAAATTTAAAAAGGGATGAAAAAATATTTCAGATGCTATCCAAGCAATTATTTCCTTTTGTACAGGGACAAGTTTTTGATTGGTAGGACAGTGACAGTGAGATAATAGGCAGCCTCTCAACCTTGAAAGGTATTTGAATACTTCGATACATGTTACCCTAGTAACTAATAGAAACTGGCCTTGTGTGTACTAGTGAGATGCTGAAAACAGTTTAGGTTCGCCAAGTGATAGTCAGCTGTTGCTATCCTTGGTTATGTTTAAAATATGCTGTTGTTATGTGGAACATTTTGAGGCATTGTCATATCAGCTTGAATAATCAACATCTCATATACATACAGCATTGTGATGATGCCTTGTTGGGGTGTCAAAGAAGAACATAGAAAGCTAGTTTATAACAAGTCTGTCAATTATAATCATCATTATCACCATCACCATCACCATCACCATCATCAATTTATTATTTCCCCTTCACCCTAAGATCCCAGGGAGAGTAGCAACAGTAAAGCACAAGTATTGTCTACAGTGGTGGTCAGTGTGTTGCCCTCTAGACATTGTTGGACCACAACTCCCACCATCCCAAGACAATATGGTAAAAGGTCAGGGTTCAGTGATGGGGGTTATATTCCACCAGCATCTGGAAGGCACCAAGTTGGTTGCTTCTGGTCTACACTGATTGGCAAGAGCTCTCCATTGTGTGCCCTGGGAGTGGCAGGCAGGCTGGATGGCTTTTCCTCCAGTGCTTGTAGCAGCAGTTTAGTTGCCCTAGTGGCTGAAGTTTCATGCAGGCTGAGGTTTGCTCCCACACCAATAGGCTTTCCCCTCTACTGGGGTTTAATGAGTTTAATCTTAAATAAATGTCATGGACTGGCTGGACACAGAGCAATGGTGGGAAGCTCCAGCTGGGAAACCCCCAAGGGAAGAAGGCTCAGTGCTCAGGGATTGGTGATGGGACAACAATGAGTGGTCAGAGGGAAAAGATTGGAAGAAGGAGGTATTGGAAACTGAAGGGGAGAGGGAGCAGGGGGTGTGTTGGTCCCGTGGGTTACCCGAGAGGCGAGGTCCAAGTCTGGTCCATGGTCAAAGGTGCAACGTGGAGGCAGTCGGTAGTAGCTGAAGCTGGGTGCAGGGCAGGGAGTCGGGTGAAGTCAGGAACAGGCATGCAAGCAGGGAGCCAGGATGGGTCAGGAGCTCTGGCAAAAAAGCAGGACAGGGTTCAGGCAGGAACTAGCAACCAACAATGTTGCTTCCGCAACTTGTGACTGGGGCTGGCCGGCTTTTATCTGCCCCGAGGCATAGGGCAGCCCCAATCCTCTGGTGACTCGCCTCTCCTGGCCTGGAGGCGAGCACTCCTCCTGCGGGAACTTAGTTCCCTCCGCCTCTCTGCCCTGAGCCTCTGTAGCTCAGGAGAGGCTGGAGGGTTACCGGACCCAGAGGCAACCTCAGCTTCCTCTGACGGGGCTGAGAGTGGAGCACCTGCAGGCAATGGGCCCTCCATCACCTCAGGAGCCAGAGCAGACTCAGCTGATGCCTGCACCTGAGGATCCAGCACAGGTGAGGACCCTTCAGGCTCATGCCCCAGCCCCGACTCAGCTGGTTCTGGAGGTGGGGAATCCTGTGCAGGCTGGGATCCCTCAGGTTCAGCATCCGAGTTTGAATCCCAGGCCATCACAGGGAGTCTGCAGCAGAGAGAAGTCCAGAATCAGAATCAGAATTGGAAGCAGGACCGGGGGAGGTCAAGAAGCAGACATGAGTCAGACTGATGAAGAAGCCAAGGTGTCTCCCCCTCTGCTGTGACAAGCTCCCCTCCCCCTTGATCTCCCAGAACCTGAAGAGGTATGAAGAGGGTGAAGCAGAGACAGATATATTGGTGTAGTCTCAGATTGCTTGGGAAGGAGCCTGGGGAGGAGGAGATTTAGGAAACTTTGGGAAGACAGAGACCTGCAACCTCCACAACTTCCTCATACAGTCAAGACCTACCAATAAGAGTTGCTGTGCTCATTAGGCCTGGTGCTCCTGAGCTGACCATGTTTCTTCTAATAAAGCATTAATGCCATGTACTCCATTTGATTTATTCCTGACACCTGCTCCTGACAGAGAAATGGTTCTAGTTCAACCCAGTCCTGGTGTCTGTCTTGTTATTCGACCATCCCACCAGAAATTCTCCTCATAGGAATGAAGAGGAACATCATTAAAGTGAATCAAGAGATCTGCAAAACCATAGTTTTGTGTTATAAAATACAATTATTTTTTTCTGTGATAGCTGTGGAGCTAATAGGACCATACTAATTAAGTGACCTGCGCATTTCCCATAATCCAGGAATATAATACAGTGACACTGAAATTAAGAGGAGGATTTGCATTTGATTTTAATAGATGTGGATTGCATCAAATGTTATCAGCACATTCTAAAGCACATCTACACAGAGGTAAGCTCCATTGAGTTAAATATGACTTAGTCGCATGTAAATAGGGACTGAGTTGTTGTCTGAGAAACCCATCCAGATAACAAAAGTTATAAAATAATGAAAGCTGGAGCCAAGGCTACTTGAGCTCTCACACTATCAAGGACAAGAGAACTCTTGATGAAAATGCAAAGTAACAAATTTAGACTACAAAAAAGATAATACTTGTGACAAATGCTTTAGAAATATTTCTAAATGTTAGGACAAAATTAAATGAGATGGCAGAACCGTGTGGAGACATCTGCAGCAAGCCTCCTCCCCACCCCCACCCAAGCTGTATCTTTCCCCTCTTTTTTAGACTGTATCTTAACAAAGCACTACAAAGTGAGTAGTGCTGGGGCCAAAATGTTTCATCCATTGGAGCATTCCACAGACCAGATAATACCATGGAGAAGATGTAGCTCCAAGCCCTTACAACTCTGATATTTATTAAGGATGGAACATGGTATACCACCTCTCCCAGCAGTCTGAAAGAGTGGGGAAGGGCATAAGGTAGGAGGGGTTCCTAAAGTTTTAAAGCTTCCAGACCATGGAAAAGCTTTAAGATCATTAGCAATTCAGTGGGAGGGAATGCACTGCACATGGTTTAATCCTCAAATCCTATGCTTATGCATATACATATACATAACTTGATGTGTCCAGGGCAGCTGTTTATCAGCTCCATCTGGTACACAGGCTGAGACCCAACCTGCCCGCAGACTGTCTCGCCAGAGTAGTGTATGCTCTGGTTATCTCTCACTTGGACTACTGCAATACGCTCTATGTGGGGCTACCTTTGAAGGTGACCCGGAAACTACAACTAATCCAGAATGCGGCAGCTAGACTGGTGACTGGGAGCGGCCGCCAAGACCATATAACACTGGTCTTGAAAGAACTACACTGGCTCCCAGTACGTTTTCAAGCACAATTCAAAATGTTGGTGTTGACCTTTAAAGCCCTAAACGGCCCCAGTCCAGTATACCTGAAGGAGCGTCTCTACCTCCATCGTTCTACCTAGACACTGAGGTCCAGCGCCGAGGGCCTTCTGGCGGTTCCCTCGCTGCGAGAAGCCAAGTTACAGGGAACCAGGCAGAAGGCCTTCTCGATAGTGGCACCCGCCCTGTGGAATGCCCTCCCACCAGATGTCAAAGAGAAAAATAACAACCAAACTTTTAGAAGACATCTGAAGGCAGCCCTGTTTAGGGAAGCTTTTAGTGTTTAATAGGTTATTGTATTTTAGTGTTTTATTGGAAGCCGCCCAGAGTGGCTGGGGAAACCCAGCCAGATGGGCAGGGTATAAACAATAAATTATTATTATTATTATTATTATTATTATTATTATTATTATTGATGATGATTTGTTATGTATTACACTTTTATACCCCACTTCATCAGAAGATCACAGGGTGGTTCACAACATAAAAATACAAAATGATAACACAAAATGCATAAGCAAACCAAATAATCCCCCCCCCCAAATACATTTTTTTAATGACATAGAGTGTTTATCAGTCAAAAGCCTGGTTAAAGAGAAACATATTTGACAGGTGCCTAAAGATATTTAATGAAGGTGCCAGGTGAGCCTCCCTGGGAAGAGTATTCCATAAATGAGGAGCCACCACAGAAAAGGCCTGTACTTGCGTTGCTACCCTCTGGACTTCTCGTGAAGGAGGCACACAAAGGACGGCCTCAGACGGTGGTTGCAAGGTCCAGGTTAACATAAGGTTACCAGATTTTTTTCAATGAATCCGGGGACACTTTTCAGCTTCAATTGATTTTGTATGGGGACTGACTTGTAAATCCAGGGACTGTCCCCGGGAAACGGTGACGTCTGGTAACCTTAGGTTAACATAAATCTATAGGTGCATGTGGTATGATTTTTTAATTTTTATTTTATTTTTATTATTTTTATTATTTTTATTTTTTTATTTTTTTTATTTTTTATTTTTATTATTATATTTATTTTTTTATTATTATTTAATTTGGGGGGATCGCAAACTGCCTACATTAAGGATGTATTTAATGTGATGGAAAAGCTCACAAATAATGATGTGCAGTGGTTGATTGCAGATGGCTGTTGGATAAATGCAGGTTATCCCTTGTTGTTACAGTCCTTGAATGATGAACATGGATGTGTAAATTCTCCATCAAGAGGTATTCACCTTTGAATGAAGAGATTTAAAATTACTTCAGGCTGCAAAAGTTGCTTTGAATTTCCAGGCCTCTTCAGTCTCTCTAACTTCTCCTTTGTTGCTGAATATGTAAGCAAGCTAGGTTGAATGAACTGTGTCACACATTCGAAAATATAGAGAAATTGCTACATGATTCTGATTGCCCTCTGCAACCCGCAATTTATATTTACTCTAGACTTGGAATTGTCTTGTTTCGGGCTTTAAGTCTGACCTTACTCACCTAGATACTATGGAAAACAGCCCCATTAGTTTTGCACGTTGCCAAATATGTCAAGGCCGTGTTTAATCAATTGAAAACACTAACAGCCTCAGAACTAAGTCTTCTTTCAAGAAAGATTACATTTATCCAGGGTGTTGTTATTTATTTGATTACTTCTACATTTCAGATTTCAGCTCTGTAGAATGTCTCTTTATCATTTTCCTATGAGACTCCAACCTCTGCTTTGAGAAAGACTTGTCTTATTTTCATTTAATACATATGATTCTTTCACCCTAAAGCACTGCTGCCTAACATATTCCATCTTAATGCAAATGGTTTCCCCCCCCCCATTCAATTATACCTCATTTACCCCAAGGTGTTTCAGAAAATCTTCTTTGTATGCATATTATGGTTTTTGGTGATATTTTTAAGGGTGGAAATGTATACAAATGTAAAGCCTTCGATTTATTTCAAAATTGTCTCAAATGTGATTTGAAACTATGTTTCCTCCATATTTGACCTCACACCATAATGAAATGCTAAACAGAATAGCAATAAACAAAGAAATTAACCCAGCTGTTTGCGAAATTCCCTAGAAATTATTTTCTTGGTTCATGTTTAATTTATTCTCCTCTCATATATTAATAGTTCTGTGGTTAATTGTGGTTAATTAGAATAGAAGTGCACAATATGAATTGGATTCACAGCCTTTCAATTTTTGCATACATTTTAAAATAGAGCTAGACGGAAGGTGCACTACAGTGACAGAGCACTGAACAAACTCCAGTGGCTCAGTGAGCACAAAAGTGGCTAACTTACAGCTTCCAGATATTGTGGTCCCAGTCACAGTGCCTCCCCAACCCCCTTGGCCTGATACTATAGTGAGGTGAGAGAGTACAAAGGCCGACAATCATCTGGATTAAAAATGGCCAGAACTTTACTGGAGCCCTCCAGGGGGGACCACTGATTTGAGCTGCCATTGGTGGGAAGACTGCCCCAGGATCCCGCGAGTCGAGGGGAATTCCCTTCCAACAGCTGGCAAGCATGCGTGGGCAGGCCATTAGGAGCAGAGGCAGAAAGTGAAGGGCCACAACCATTGTTGTTGTTTAGTCGTTTAGTTGTGTCCAACTCTTCGATGGACCAGAGCGCGCCAGGCACTCCTGTCTTCCACTGCCTCCTGCAGTTTGGTCAGACTGCGAGAACACTGTCCAACCATCTCGTCCTCTGTCGTCCCCTTCTCCTTGTGCCCTCCATCTTTCCCAATATCAGGGTCTTTTCCAGGGAGTCTTCTCTTCTCATGAGGTGACCAAAGTATTGGAGCCTCAGCTTCACGATCTGTCCTTCCAGTGAGCACTCAGGGCTGATTTCCTTAAGAATGGATAGGTTTGATCTTCTCGTAGTCCATGGGACTCTCAAGAGTCTCCTCCAGCACCATAATTCAAAAGCATCAATTCTTTGGTGATCAGCCTTCTTTATGTCCAGCTCTCACTTCCATACATCACTACTGGGAAAACCATAGCTTTAACTATATGGACCTTTGCCCCCTGGGAAAGCATTGAGTGCCCATTGCTAGACTACAGGTGCCCTCAACCCTTCCTTCTGGCTATGCCAGTTGAGTCTGACTCGAGCTACAGCTACATGTTGACCACTGGATTTATTCCTGAGAAAGAGGGACAAGCTGGACCTTTGTCTAACCTGCCAGACACTGTTTATACTCTTAAGCAAAAGCACATACTTAGGACCACTTAAGTTGGATTTGTTGTGCCTTCATTTTAAAGAGGTCCCAAAGATATACATTATTGCCTTAGAAAAACACATTGGTGAACCGTGGGCATTCCAGTTTACAGTGGTACCTCCAGTTAAGAACTTAATTCATTCTGGATGTCCGTTCTTAACCTGAAACTGTTCTTAACCTGAGGTACCACTTTAGCTAATGGGGCCTCCCACTACCACCATGCTGCCGCCGCGCGATTTCTGTTCTCATCCTGAAGCAAAGTTCTTAACCCAAGGTAATATTTCTGGGTTAGCGGAGTCTGTAACCTGAAGCGTCTGTAACCCGAGGTACCACTGTATGTGTGTGTGTGTGTGTGTGTGTGTATGTGTATATATATATATATATATATGCCAAGCCACTAATGTATATATGACAACTGTATGACAAGAACACAAGAGTTTCTCTGTACCTAATGTTGCAAATATCCTAAAAGTATTGTTGTCAAGTTCACTTGTGGTTTGCAGCTAATGATATCTTTAACACTTTGTGGATTTTCTTCCCAGTAATCCTTAATTAAACAACAATCCCATCATACATCAGTAAATGTGTTCTTAGCTTTCTTACATCTCCAGCCAAATCCAACATTTTAAAAAACATTTCAGTTAATTTAACTGTAGTATAGTTCGATCTGTATATAACTTTGTAAGTCTATTAGGAATACAATACCGTTACAAAGGTGGGTCAATATAAATTACAGTATTGTTATTTTCTTGTTTATGCTTTCTTTTTAGGGTGGATGGTTTTATAATTATTTTATAGTACTTATTGTCAAGTAAGCTATCTGTAAACGAAAGATAGAGAGGGGAAATTGTGAAATTCAGGTGCTGATGACAATCAAGCTTTTAATTTTGAACATTTTGAGATTTTGGCAGTGTCTATCTGTTGCTGACATGTATTTAGAAGCATTAGAAATTTGTTTTCAAAATGTGGGGCACAGTCTTAATTACCAATAGAGGATTAGGCAAAACAGAAAATACATTTCATTATTATCTAACTGTACACTTAGCTTCCCATCTGCCTTTACTTGCTTGCATTTTAATCAGAGTGAACAAGAGATAGAAACATATACTGTCTATCACAAAGAAAAGAACACACGTCTGTGGGACCATAACAGTGCGGCATGACCCACAGCATGTTATCTCTGAAAAATGCATCTCCCTCATGTAGTGACATCATAGGCGTTTTCAACACCTTTCAGAATGTACACAGATCCACTGGCCTTTGACTTAGTGTGCTTCAACGAAGAAGATTTCAGAAAACAGAAAATAAAATATATTTAAGTCTATCCTCACTCCCAGGCTTCCTTTTGTTTGGTTCAAAAACTCAATTCAGAACATCCATCAGACTTGTTAACATGTTGCAGAACAGACCTTCTGATTACACACGAAAGTACTTGTTGAAGTGCCTCAGGTTCATTTTGTACAGATAAAGAAATTGTTAAGCTTTGACATCACACCCTATTTTTCAAAGAAGCGGGGGTGGTGGGTGGGCCAGTGTCATACAAAAAGGAAAATGCTGTACAGCTGCAGGAAACCCCCTTAAATGGCAAAAAAGGGGGAGGAAATGAAATGTACTTCCAAGTTTCGGGGATGAATGAACATTAAAGATGTAAAGTCAGTGTCAGGGAGAGAGTATGTTTTCCATTACAGAAGTGCAGGCAGGAGGAGGTGCCGTTTGCTTGAAATCCTTCCTCTTTTGACATGGCTTATTTCTGGTCTTGACTAGAAGCAAAGCAATGGGGAACAACAGCTTGCAAAGGGAAAGCAGGAAGCAGAGGAAGAACCAAGCATTAGCTGCACTGTCTGACCATCACGTCTCTATTGGCAATCCATCAGCCTCCCGTTCTGTCACTTTACAGCAGTTCTAATAGCCAGGTTACCTTTAGCTCAGCCATTCACTTAAGGATTTTCTTCTTCCCAAAAATTAAGGAACAGAACATGTGCCTGAAGGTTGTCCAATAGAGGCCAGGGCAACCAGAGCCAAATTAAGGCTTAGACCAAGGTTCATGAGCTCATTTGCAGGGATGTGGGACTGAAGTTCAGCTGCAAAGTACTCCTCTGTTCACTAGACAAATTTAGAGGGACTGGCATTTATACAAAGTATAGCAAATCCAAGTTCTCCAAACTGTATTCTGTGCCTGACGGCTTTGAGGCCTAGGGTCAGCATGCACCCTACTCTACTTAGAGCAGTTCTAATTTTAGAAGACTGTCAGTGGATAATTCAACTGTTTGAAGTTGCCCTCCATTTAAAGGATCATCCAATCCAAATCTAGTTTAAAGATGAACCATAAGAAGAGAGAGCAGGGACTTTGAGGTTGTCCATCAGCAGTTAGCATCTGGTCAACAGACTGAGCAAACATACAGGTTACCCAGTCACAGTCTTCCTACTGTGGTGAGATGCCTTGCATTTCTGTTTACATTATAGTATTTCCCTCAAAATTTGTATCTAGACATATCTATTATAATATGCAAACTATGTATATCCTTTTCGTTCACTTTTTGGGTGGTGAATTTCCTCTTTTGGTAGATGTGTAAGTGGCCATCCTATTGGGGTCTCAGCATGCACCACCTAATGCACCAGAGGCAGTGCTATAGAAAGTACAGAATAGGGTACTTAATGCAGCTATACCATAGAACTAGAGAAAATCACAGATAGGAATGCTAAGACAGTGGCGTAACATGGGGGGCCACAGGGGCGGTTGCCCAGGACAAAAAATTCTTATTGGCACTTTAAAAAACAACAACTCTGATCTACTGCAAGATGCAACTACCCAGAAAATTGGAGGGAGCAGCGACAGACCCCGGGGATTCAAAACTTGGCCACACAGGAAAGCCGGTTCTGACCATGCAGTGTCAAGGGAAAGTGCTGAAGGAAAGGTAAAGTTTACCACCATCCTGCCTTCCTTCCCTTCCCTTCCCTCAACTTCTACCTGTTGCGCCACTGTTCAAATAAAGCCCTATGCCCAGCCATGCTCTCTCCTGCAGGTGAGAGGAGGACCAATGGGCTGCCTAAGCTGTTTACGCTCTCCCGAAGGAGCTCACAGAGTAACAGTGTGGGCGCTAAGACCTTTTGCAAGGTTCCTATCCCTCACCTTGTAGTCGGGAGGCAGCAGCTATGAGGTGCCCTTTGCTTCTTAGCCTTTGCCTGCTCCCCATCACCCTCCTCCTATGCCTGCTGCATCTGGGGTTCCGGTGTTCAGGGACACCGCCAAACCTGCCAAGGAGCAGAAGCTGCTGCTCTGACAGGAGCTCACAAGAAGGCAAATCAGGCAACCAGCAAGTGGCAGGTAACCTACATGAGGAGCAGCCACAGAGTCCACCTGTTGTCTCCAGGGGGCGCCCCTGCATGATGCCCGTGCGAAGGTTAGGGGGTGCAATACTTGCTTTGCCTCCGGTGCTAGCAGCCCATGCTATGCCACTGTCCTGAGAGGGGAAAAAGAGAGTAATGGCTGGATTTCTGGCATGAATTCTTTCTCCTACCTGAACAAGTACATTTGTATTTTAAAACAATTTGATTTAATTTCAAGCAGCAGGTGATCCAAAGGGAATCTAAACTGAATTAAATGTGGTTTTTAAATATTTAAATCTGGAAACAAAAATTCAAAGCAACTGTGTGTCCTTGATCAACAGACTTCTAGTACTCATGGTCTGAACAAAGTCAAGTTGATGAAAATATTTCATATCTTACACACACAAAAGTAAATGAGAATATTACAATACAAACACCTTTATGCAGCATTGGCATACACATACACTTCAAATAAACAACTCAACAATTTAATAATCTCTGAGGCTGTGAATTTGTCTCCTAGAATGTTTAAAAGTGTACTTGATATGCCTATAGGAGATGATATACATAATTTCAATAATGTGGTGATACTGAAGAGTTCAAATTGGAAAGTAATTCACTCCTGCAAGCTCTCACTCTACAATAAACTACTAATAAGTCAAGCACAAAGGAATTTGTAATTCAAATTAAAAGCTTGCTACAAATAAAAGACACAAATTGTTGCTGCAGAAACCTGAAGGTTAATGGTTTAAACTGTGACATGCCAGCAAGATTTGCCAAATGTGATCTATGAGCAATATATCTCAAATAAATTATGAAAGCATGCCACCTTATTACTGGAGAGAAGGTGCTTGCCTGTTTGTCATTGCTGAAACATAAGGGCCTTTAATATCAGGCTAGAGAAGACTTCTACTGTATCTGTTGGGCCTTACATATTCATAGAGCACAGGTCTATCAACAGCTATTAGCTATGAAAGTTAAAGGAAGTACAGTATGTCGTTGAATAACATTCACATTGGGGGCAGACACTGATGAAGGGCCATTGCCACAATGTGAATGGAAGTGTCTGCACTGATTGGAAGAAGTACATACAACTATTTCTAAATCACTTTCTTTCCAGCTCAGGTTACAAGAGTTGTATGGGAAGAAGGCCCAAAAGAAGATGAATTACGGGTAGGAACACTTATATTATATGAAGGGTTTGGGTGAGCAAAGTTCACCTTCTAGGTGGCAAATATGAATTTTCAGCCCTTTGGGACTTTTCCTACAGCTAAGAAGTGTGACCAAGAGTGTGGACTTGATGCAGTCTTCCCTTCCCCATTCTTGCATTTCCAACTAAGAATGTTGTGTAAAGAGTTCCCTTTGTCTCTACTGTGACACCAATGGTCAGTTTGCATGGCCAGCTTAGTATATTGTTATCTAGGCAACCCATGATAGTGCTCCAAGAATCAGCCTGAAATGACAAAGTTGGTTTTCAAGTGTTCTTACCAATCCCTGAGGCAAGTTGTATACCTAAGCCTGCTGGATCTCTTCTTTTTACCATCTCTTACCCATGCCGAAGAATTGATGCCTTTGAATTATGGTGGTGGAGGAGACTCTTGAGAGTCCCATGGACTGCAAGAAGATCAAACCTCTCAATTCTTAAGGAAATCAGCCCTGAGTGCTCACTGGAAGGACAGATCCTGAAGCTGAGGCTCCAGTACTTTGGCCACCTCATGAGAAGAGAAGACTCCCTGGAAAAGACCCTGATGTTGGGAAAGATGGAGGGCACAAGAAGAAGGGGACAACAGAGGACGAAATGGTTGGATAGTGTTCTTGAAGCTACCAACATGAGTTTGACCAAACTGCAGGAGGCAGTGGAAGACAGGAGTGCCTGGCATGCTCTGGTCCATGGGGTCACGAAGAGTCAGACACGACTAAACAACAACAAACCCATGCAACTCAGCTTTATATAGCCAGTCCTCTTAGATCAAGATGCAGATCAACATAATTCACATTCATAAAAACAGATAATGTGGCTTTAAATCAAATCAGGGGCTGAGCAGAATTGATGTGATTATTTCCCTAGTTTATTTCCATTAATGGTTTAGTGTGGCCTCCACATTAGGAAACCATCGAACCAAATCTAATGTTTTACTCATCCTCCTTTTTCCATAGTAAGTATTGTCTTACATGTTTTAATAAACAATCAGTTCAATGCCACAGATAGCAATACAGGTAGTTATAACTTGTGTCATATTCTTTTCTTCAAATAATAATGTTCAACTTGCCATCAGATGTACTGAAGTTCATGTTTCCAGTCAACCCAGAATCTTATGTGAAAGCAACAATATTGGTTATGCTAGAAATATTCTATCTTTAAAGAATATGAAGGTCACACTTACTTTTCTACCAGATACTGAGCTGACGGTGACCCAAAAAACCGTAACTGAGTGCTTCAAAGACTACAAAGCTTTTATACAGCAGGGAAATTGAGAGGAGAAAGCCAATAAGTCAAGGTGCTGTTTTTTAAACAAAAATGAAAACAGAAGAAGGGCGGAAAACAGGGCAAAAAAAAGTGAAACTGTTCTAAAAGCTGAAAGGAAATATAGTTGATTTATTCATTCTTCTAACCTTCATTTGTCTTTGACATTCTAAACACTATGGATTTATGTGAAACGCATTTATTTGAGTCTGTTTTATACCTTGAATTCCTCCTTTTCATTCAAATAATAGCTTCAAGAGGTAATATTGTGTGCTAGAACATGTCTAAAGGACTTGTGGCCCCCAATATATATATATTGGACTCCTGCTTCTATCAGCCACAGCCAGCAGAGCAAATGGTCAAGGATTATGAGAGTTGAGGTCCAACAATATCTGATTTTGCCATCGAAGGTTGCTTGCAGTGGCTTTATACCTTTTACATGGAAGACAGAAATAGAACAGGTGAAGCTTTTCCTGACACAGAGATCCAGTGATATACGAAAGCTCAGTAGCTGAACATTCCTATCAAATTGAGAACCCAGGTATATGCAGTCTAAACAAATGAAATTGCAGTCTTGCCATCATAGATGATATTTCAGGCTGAAATCATGGAGAAAACATATTTGTAGAGCTGTATGTGAGCCATTTGGTGTAAGGAGTAGCATTAGACTGACTGCTGAGATGCTTAAAGGGTCGGCCATGAAGTTATTTGATTGGGCTTGAACAGCTAGCTCCCTGCACCCTCTTTGCCTATCTACCTCACAAGGTTGGTGGTGAGGTAAAATGTTATTATGCCAAGGAGGACTGCAGCAAATTGGACTCTAGCACAATCATCACATACAGTCTCCAAGAGTTGCCCTGGCTGCTGTATGAAATCCTTACACTGGCTGATGCTTTTTTTCCTTGGTTGTGTCTTTCCCCTTCCTGTTTAGCACTACGGTACTTAGATGGGGAGGAGGCTGCCTAAGTTATGGAAATAAGAATAATAATTAAAACAGGAGTGCATTTTCGACTTGGAAGGTCGCTTGATTTGTCCTTTGTGCTCTTTGCCTCACAGTCTCCAGTTTATTCCTTTTCTTTGTTTATGTAAATTCCTGGTATGTTTATTTCTCCCATACACTAGCCCTAGCTTTAGAATTGTCTTTGTGGAGAGCCACAAACAAACAGAGACTCGTTTTCCGAGTGCAGAAGTTTCAGAAAGTTCATTCTGATAAGCTTCCAAACTTCAAGCTTGTACAAACTGAGCAGAACCTCTCAGTTCAAAAGGGTTTATCCATGGGTGCCACTGTCTGTCCCTTGAATTGACTGTTGGTGTTCTTTCGTTGTTCTGCTCACAGACAAGTTTTGCAATTATATTCCACACATAATTGCTCCTGAGTAATCCCATAAGCTTATATATATATCAGCTCAACAGTCTTTCGTTTGTTCTGTGTTTCTAGGCACATGTATGCGCTTTAAAACTGTGTCCAAGTGTGCTGTTTTCTGTCATGGCGCCTTCCCCGCAAAAAGCCAAGTTGCCATTTGTTCCAATTCAGCTCGGACACAGAGCTTTAAAGAACAGACCTGTTCTTAGAAAGCGTGGGGCAAAAGGTAAGTGTGGATAAACCCAGTGTGAATGTATTTTAGTCTGAATTCAAGACACAGTTATGCACAAATATAAATCATGCAGCTGCATCCCTTTCCTCTTTACCTTCTTGACCTGACACTTTGTCTTTCATTCCTTTCATTGCCTTCCTCTTAGATTCCTTCTGAAGAGCCTTAAACTCCTATGCTCTGATTCAATGTTTGTCACCCACCAAGAGCCTGTGTTTCAAGGCACTGATTAATATTGACCACAGGTAATGTTTGCAGCCACACCATCACCACTGTGGAGGCCTTGACAGTTTCATGACTCTCATTTCCCCCTCCCCCCCTTCCCCATCATTCTCTCTTCCTTCCCTTTTACTCCTTTCTGTTCTGCTCCCTGAGCAAAACATTGATTTGGCAAGTCAAAACAAGACAATAGGCATATAAGTCTGATAACCTTGCTGGCCCTGTAAGATCAGAGATTCTAAGAAGCAGAAGAGTTTAGTGAGGGGGAATAAAAGAGTTACAATATTTGTCAATGGACTTTCAGCTTTGTTCTTTGAAACAGGTTAATTTCTTGGGCTTTTTAGTTAAGCCCAAAGCCAGACTCAAGGACCTTTAAGCAAAACAATGTGCACAAGGTCAGTAACATAAGCCAATTTCTTTTTACAATGATAAGTAACATAACAAGCAGGTATGTGCACTCCTTTAGTGGACACCATTTCAGATGACGTGAGGTACTTTTCCAGAATTAGTTTGAAAATGATCCAGGTGGAAAGTTAGCTGCTTATGTTTAAATAGCAGCTTTGTTAGAAGCCCTGATCAAAAGGCCAAGGCAGGAGGAGAACAAACACTCCACACACCTCTTGGTGATTTCTGTTGCTATAGATGACAAATGGTTGTAGCAAAATCTTTTACTGGGGCATCTGACATAACTTTCTAGGATAGTGGAAGTTTGTGTCACAGCCAATACCAACCAAAACAGTTAGCTTAATAATGTTTGATCTGGGGAATTGGATGGAAATCATGATTAAAGATCAATTTACCAAGCATATAGAAAAATAGGCCTTGCTGAAGCAGAACCTGTATGATTTCTAGAAAGCCAAGTCCTGTCTCACTAACCTTTGTTTTAAAAAAATTAGAGTGTTAACAGAAATATAGATGAAGGTGATCCAGTTGACACTGTGCATTTATACTTTCAAAAAGCATTCAATAAAGCCCCTCACCCAAGACTCCTGAATAAGCTTAGCAGTCATGGGATAAGAGGATAGCCCTCTCACAAATCAGTAATTCAAGGATTGGGATTCAGTGCTTTATAACACAATCATTCTCTATTATTCTGTTCCTGGGCAAGGTGATCCAGCTGCAGATATGCCAGTAGTAAGCAGTTTATCTAGACCCATTTCAGTTTGGCTTCAAGCCCAGTTTTAGTGCCAAACAGCTCTTTTATCACCCTGACTGGTTACCTTTATGGGGAATGATACAGGGCAGTGTGACCCCATAGGCTGAGGCTGAATCCTGATAAGATTGAGGTGTTGTGGGTGGGCAGTTTCCATATTCAGGAATTAGTTGGCAACCTCCTTTTGAAAGGGGGTGCACTCCCTCTGAAGGAACAGACTCATAGTCTGGGAGTATTTCTGAACTGAACAAGTATGTCCAATCTGGTTGTTTATTTGTCAGAAATGACCATCTGAAATGACCCACTGGGGAACCTGAAAACACACTTTAGCACAGGGGTCAGCAAACTTTTCAGCAGGGGGCCGGTCCACTGTCCCTCAGACCTTGTGGGGGGCCGGACTATATTTTTTTGGTGGGGGGATGAACGAATTCCTATGCCCCACAAATAACCCAGAGATGCGTTTTAAATAAAAGGACACATTCTACTCATGTAAAAACACGCTGATTCCCGGACCGTCCGCGGACCAGATTGAGAAGGCGATTGGGCTGCATCCTCCCCATGCCTACCCATGCTTTAGCACATCTGGAGTTAGAACACGAGATTATATATAGCTCTTGAATCAAGTGTGGAATCCATTCATTTTAATGTTAACTCCCAGTGTATTCACATGTTTACTGTTTGGTAGAGCTTTAAATGTTTTGGTAGCATGAGCTACGGAGTTGCTGCAGGTGGGCTATTAAACACAGCATGAGATGTTGTGAATTGTTTGCAGTTCTTGTCTTAAAAGTAGCAATTTTGATATTATTCCATGTTCATAGAGTAATTCCCTTAATAATTTCCATCCTAGGGTGAATTCACACTGAGAGCATTTTTTAAAAAAGTTTGTGGCTTCCTTGGTTACCTGAAACAAAGAATGTTTTAATAGGGTATATGTGTACTGTTTTTTTGAGGGGGGAAGGGAGTAGAATACAACAGCCTGCATTTTCTGTTGTTTCAGCGTAAGGAATAGTTAAGAACTTTATTTTTTAAAAATCCCAGAGAGTGCCCTTTCAATCTTTCAGCACTAGAGGTCTTATTATTTGGGGCATGTGCAGGTTTGTAGCCAGATATTTAAGGTGGCACACCAGGGAGGTACAATACAGCACAAACCCATACACAGAGCTTGATACGTTTAAAATAATTTAATAAAATGTTAATAAAAAATGATTATAATAACATTGAAAATAAATGTTTGTAAATCATTCCAGTGCTTTTGTATTCACTGACCAGAAAACAGAGAGCTGAGAATACACCATAGTGAGCTACTTGGTAGAATACTGCAGGCATACTTTTTCTTATGTTTTTGTGAGTGAAAGTGCTAAAAGCATGCCTTATTTTATGAACGATGAAAATTCAATGAAGGTTCTTCAAACGTTCAGAGAAGGAGCCTGGCCTGCCTCCTGTAGCTATGTCCTAGGTATATTAGGAATTAACATTTTAAAAGTTGATTTTACATTTACTTGTTTATTTTCCAACATTACTCCACCTTTCCATAAAAGTATCCACGCTTGCAGACAGCTGGCAGAAGTTTAACATGGTAGATCAAACATTATTGGATTAAACTGAACTGAATTAGCTAAAAATTTAGTCAGTACATAAACATGATCAGTCAAAAAATGGTTTGAAAAGGCAGCATCAAAAATGCCTATTGAAAATGCTCATTTCAGTAACTGCAATAGCCTTTCCACCACTTGGGCAGCTTAAGAAATGCCTTTTCCTATGTCCCTATCATGGCTATTTCAAACCTCAATCTTCAGGCAAGTGGTCATTTCCTGAAAATATAACTCACCCCTTCATCACTCACTAATAGCTTCTAAATGAACAGCTTGAGACCAGTTTCCTTCCCTCATATATGCCCACTCAGTCTCTTCAGCCTGCAAAACTGGCACTGTTACAGGCACCACATGAAGCATTTTTCAGCACTCGTAAGAAATCCATCTTTTGGTATGGCAACGCCTACACTTTGGGACTCCCTGCCTATTGAAATTAAGGAGGCACCTTTGCTGTATTGTTTTTGGTGCCTGCTTAAAACATTTTTCTTTAGGGAAGCCTATCAGGTCATGTAGAATGTTACATGCGTTTATCTCTTCTTAGCTATTGTTGATTTTAACCTTCTTCTGAATGTTTTTGAATTGATAAATATGGTTTATCAATAATAGTAATGTTTTCTTTTATATATATATATATTTTAAAAAATCACTTACAGGTTTTCTTACAATCAAGTGGAACATGAATTTTGTTAAACAAATAAGTGTCCTCCCACCAAGAATAAATTCCAGTATACCATGGTTTGGGGATTCATGGTACCCCTCTAAATCTGGTGTGGTGTGCTATGCAATTAGATACCTAACTTTGGATTACAGAGATATTTCAAAGTATTGAACATTTCTTACATGAACAAAATTATAAAGAGTGTCCATGGGCTATACAATCCCATGTCAATTTGTATGTATAACCTTGTTCTTTTTTGCTACACATTGTTTTGCATTAATAGCTTTGCTTTGAAACTCTGTGGAAATACTCTTCTCTGTTAAATTGCCTAGGTTTCAAAAGTAATTTCTACAGGATCCTTCTTTCCTACTTCGAATAACCCACTTTCTAGCTAGAGAAGAGTGAACGCTCTTTAAAATTGCTCGTTAATAATTATACATTTTTCAATACAAGCAAGTCCTTTTTGATGTGAGAGAGTTCCTTGCTCAAGGTGAAGCCTTGAGTAAAATGTGATCTGCTCTTTGTTTAATGGGCTAAATTAGTTAATTAACATCTTAATGAATGTCAGACGAAACAACAATTTTATTTTTAGCCTTGAGCCCATAGTTGCTTCAGTATGTCAGTTACAATGTCATACTGGCTGTGTGTGAATCTACATCACTCCTTAGGATAGGAAAGGAAAATGCTACTAATTTCTGAAGTGAAGTGTAATGACAAATGCCTTCCTTGCTGCCTAGTTTTGATAGAGGGACAGGTTATGGTTGTGTAGGGTTGTGCATGATGCCTAGCAATTGTACAGTATTTACATACCTGAGGACTGGCAAGTAGCCAATGTAATGTCCATTTTTAGAGGGGGATCCTGGAAATTACAGGCCAGTTAGTTTAATGTCCTACATTAAATTGTTCAGGGTTGTTAAAATAAAATGAGATTACAAAGAGCTCCAAAAGGACTTCTTCACACTGAGTGAATGGGCAATAAAATGGCAAATGCAATTCAATGCAAACAAGTGAAATGTGATGCATGTTGAAGCAAAAAATAATCATTTCACGTACACGCTTGTAGGGTCAGAACTGAAGGTGACAGGCCAGGAGTGAGACCTTGGGATCATAATAGATAGCTCCATGCTAGAGATCATTAGGAAATGAATTGAAAATAGGTACTTCCGGGTTAGCGCCATCGGCGAATGGCGGAGTTCCTCCGACCGGAGGAACTGGCTCCGTGGAAACTGGGTCTTCCCGCCGTGGCGAAGGTGGGGGCCCGCTAGAAATCCCAGGCGGAGGAAGCCTGGGAACGTGGGGTTCGGCAGGGCACCAGGAGCGCCTCCCCTACTCACGGGGAACCCCATTTCGGGGGTCCGGAGTGAAGTGGGGTGAGCGGCGCGGTGCTGCGAACTGATTGCTACTTTCACGGAGTGAAGCCGCATAGCCATTGCCAGAGAGCGCTGACCTTTTCCTGTGGACAGTTCGATTTAAAACAAGTACCTGTGAGTAGAAACGGAAAATTGGATCAAGAAATATCCTAATTTGGCACCGAAGCGGGAAGGTTCAAAACAGGAAGTCCGCCTTCCGCTTTTTGTATATAGACTGAAGCAAAAACCTTGTAAGCTAAAGCCTGGAAAGTCGTTTATAAAAGTCTAAATTTCCTTCATTTATAACCACTAAAACCCCCTTGGAAGCAGGAGAAAAGGGGGGGGGCTTTGTTTAAGCCTGCAGGAGGGAGAGGGAGTAAAGAAAGACAAGTTTCCACCGTCTCAAATCTGGGAACGGGGTGTCAGAGACAGAAATTGTTGGAGATGTTCATTGACTGTGAATGGAACACTTTGACAGATAGCTAAAAAAGAGAAATAAACTGATTCCATTGTTGCCTTTTGCATTCTAAAGAAACAAAATATCTGAAAAATGAAAGTAATTTTCCTTTGTTGGACTTGCCTTAAAAAGATGGATACAAATAGAAATTGTCTCCTCTAGAGGGAGCTTGTTAAATTGTTGCTGCAGTCTACTTGAGGACTAGACAGCTGTGAGATTAAGATCGTGGGACCAGTCCCTTTGACCTTGGACAAAATGTGCTGAGAGGAAGTTTTGGTGCTTGCTTTATGCAAGACAAGTGCTTTGTTGGAACAGATGCATGAGAAGATGGATTTGATGAATGAGAAAACGGATTTGATGACTGTTGTGGTCAATAACTGTGGACAAACAGGGAATACTGATACAGAAACCATTCAGGGACCAACTCAGGAACCTGTATTGATTGGGCAAGTGCAAGTGCAGAAGATAATGGAGGAGGTTGCGGTTGCACCTCAAATAATACAAATGGAGAGATCCGAGGCCCTGCAGGAGCATAAGCCGCTGTTTTTGAAGATTGAAGTTGGAGTGGGCCAGGGGGAGTCTGGAGCTGAGGAGGTTCTTAACTTCGGAGGGACTTTGAAATATGCTCTTAAATATTCTTTGGATTACATTGATGACTGTGGGGAGTGGGACTGTGGGGAATGGGCTGGTTTGATGAAGGGAGATGGAGATAACTTTGGGCTGGAACCTCCCAGAGACCTACTCCTCAATGAGAAAGGAAAGAAATTAAGAAAGAGACTAACAAAAGACAAGGAAAAGTGCTATAAACAAGAAGAAGAAGATCTGCAGAAGGAACATGGAAGAGACTTAAGAGCTTCGGACATAAGATTGCCAGGTTGATGGACTGGACGGAATGGACAGTAAGGACTGACATAACCTGAGACCAGGAAGAAGAGACGTTGGATGAAGATTGGAAGAAAGTTCTTAAAAATTTATTTTGAGAATTAGTGTAAAATTAATGAGTATTAGGAAAAATGTTGGAATGAAACTATTTGGCTTTAATAGAAATGATATAAGGAGTTATGTATAAATAAGTATTAAGTTTTAAGTTTTAAGGTATTTTATGGTAAGATAAGGTTAAAATAAATTAAGGTAAATTGAATGACAGAATATAGTGAAAGATGGAAAGGATTTGCTGAGTTAATTAATAGGTTAAATTATTAAGATAAATTATTTAATAAAAATTGAGAAAGATGGAAAGAATTTGCTGAAATAACTAATTAAACTAGAATACAAAAAGGGAGGTGTGAGGAGGTCAATGAAACAAGCAAATGGAAGTTAAAGATATGCAATATGGGATTTGCATGTGTTTTTTTCTTTTTGTTGTATTGTTGTATTGGTTTTTATGTTTTGTTTTTTATTTTCCTTCTTTTTTATGTATTGTAGTGTTGTTTTCTATTTTTTCTTTTTTTCTGTAATCCTGAAACTTTTAATAAATATTATTTTATTAGGAAATGAATTGAAAATAAAACTGCCAGTATCATAATGCCATTATCCAAATCTATGGTGCAACCATATTTGGAATACTGCGTACAGTTCTGGTCTCCTCACCTCAAAAAGGATGTTGTAGAGTTGGAAAAGTTCAAGAAAGGGCCACATAATGATAAAGAGGATGGAGCAACTCCCTTATGAATAATTGGTTGCAGGGCTGTCTTAAGCATATGTGGCACCAGGGTGCAAAGATCTTCCCGGTTCTGCCCCCCCCCCCCCCGGTTGCCCAGTCCCAGGTGCGCAGGAGGGCGGAGCCGGCCAGCTGCCTCAGTGTCTCACTGGCTTGGTCACCCCCGAACTCATGGCGCAGAGCAGCAGAAGAGACCACCACATTGCTCTGACCGACGGGCAGGCTCTTCCCTGGACTCAGCTCTCAGGCCCCGGACTCTTGGCCTGGCGCCCCTGAGAGCCCGGAGCCCGGGTGCCCCGCACCCCTAGCACATATGGGTAAGACGGCCCTGCTTGGTTGCATTGTTTTGGAACTTTGGTTTTGGTTTTTTGGGGGTTTTGCATTTTTCCCCATCACTATTTCCTCAATTGTTTTCAAAACTGATTGTGCATGCTACATTAGCTTTCAATGTGCTGGGGAGTGCAGCAGTTGCTTGGAAGTGAAACGATCGTGTCTGCCGAAATGTCATTTGGTGACTCAAACCCATATTTAGATTGGGGATCCTGCTCATCATGCAGACAGGCCCTTCATGCGTACAGCCGAACTCACAGCTGCTTCGTTCACATGTTCTAATAAATGTGGGTGGGAAGCACCTGCCACCACAATGTGGTTCCACCTACACACATTCATAGAAGCCCTGATAACATTAGAAAAGCGCTACATCTGAAAGATGCCACAGCACAAAGCTGCAATTATGTCTCTTCAAAAAAAAAAAAATAATAATAGAATTGAGGCGAGTGCTTTGCTTAAAGCTGTCGTTTCCCATTCTCTACACTGAACACAGTGAAACTTTCTTCCAAGTAAACATGAATAGGATTGCACGGTTGGCTTTCTGTTTGCTGCAATTTATTTATTTATTTATTTATTTATTTATTTATTTATTTAAAACAGCCTTTTTGCAGGCATTCACAACACTCTAAAAGGCATTTGGTACTGCTTTTTTTTTTAAAGGAATAGAATGGAACAGAAGGATATGCAATAATCAATTTTAAAAGTGTCCATTTCACTGCCCAGTGCCTGATTGGCCAGGGCTGCTGCTCAGTTGTAGAGCATCTGCTTTTCATCCACAATGTCCCAGGTTCAATCCCTGGTTTCTCAAAGTAGGGCTTCTGCCTGAAACCCTGGAGAGCTGCTGCCATTCGGTTCAGACAGTACTGAGCTAGATTCATCTGGCTTGGTATAAGGCAGCTTCCTGTGTTCCTAATTCATCTTACAGTGAAATTCTAGTGATATCACTGGCAAAATCAAGTCACAAACAACAGATGATGGCATGTTAATTCAATTTTCTTTCAGTTTTTATTCCAAATAAGATCAAACTTCCCCATGATATTCTTGTGGAGAAGCCGATAAAATGTGGGCTAGGTGAGGTAACGGATAGGTGGATTTGTAGCTGGTTCACTGACCAAACCCAGAGAGGACTCATCAATGGTTCCTCATCATCCTGGAGAAAGGTGACAAGTGGGGTGCCACAAGGTTCTGTCCTGGGCCCATTGTTGTTCTTGGACAAAGAAATTGAGGAGGTGCTCATTAAATCTGCAAAAGACACCAAAATGGAAGGGGTAGCTAATGCTGCAGAAGACAGAATCTGGATTCAATGTGACCTTAATAAATCATAAAAATAGGTCCAAACTAACAAAAAGAATTCCAATAGGAGGCAGATGTATGGTTCTACCCTTAGGCAGGAAGAACCAGCTGCACAAATATAAGATGGGGAACACATAGCTTTCCTGCAGTACATGTGAAAAGGATCAAGGGGTCTAAGCAGACCACAACCTGGCAGTGGTAAGTCCACTGAATTCAGTGGAGCTTACTTCTGAGTAGACTTAGATAGGATTGAACTGTTAGTATACAATATACTAAGCCAATATTCGAAGCCAGATCAACCTAATCCAATCTTATCCATACAACAAGTGGCTAATATCATTGCCTTTTCTTGCTATAAATGTTTGTCCCAATCTCTTGAAAGGGCCTGTCCATAGAGATTGATTTCTGCATGTAGATCATCTCAATGGATTATTGGGGGTATAAAAATCCTCTGTAATCAGGACCACAAGGCTTGCATGTGGCACTCCTGCTTTGTACCTGCATAACTGATCTAGCACTCTTAACAGTGTCCATTATTGGAGGAGGAGTCCAATTACCCCTTCTCTGGCACTCAGCCACAATGGATGTACTGACGATGTTTTCGGCAAAGGAGGGCAGCTCCACAAGTTCATGATTAGCATGGAATAAACTACAAACTGAAAATTAGGGCATCAAGATCAATGTTTGTGAAAAAGTGTATAGCAAACTAGTTTGCAGTAGAAAGCTAGTCCTACTATTAAGCAGAAGGTAATGGTCACCTAAAACAGCAGATTTGGGGCTCCAATAAAGAGAAACAATTGTTGTGATCAAATATTGTCATTTTTTGATATTTTACCCCTGACAGAGAGTATCATGGGAGTTTTCTCCCTCAGGCAACAAAATGTATTGGCCCATCTTTGAACAACAACTTTCCTTGCTTGGAAAAAAAGAGAGAAAACCCCATAACGTTTTACCTTAACATTTTACTGAAGAAGATTATCTGTTGTCTCCCTGAGTTTTGTGTGTTAAACAATCAGAAGAGATGGAGTGCAATTCTGAAGGTTAAGCATGACTAAGGTGCATTATGAGTCACAAGGTTGAAGGAAGAGAGAACAATGCAGTCATTTGAAAAGGCACTGCCTGGAGTGAGTGGATATTGTATAAATATAGAATAAACTGATTGCTACTCTAATTGAGAGCTTAGATGCAATTGTCTGCTTTTACTTCATAGCGGGCACTCAGCAAAAGCCACCCATTGCTCTAGGTTTGCCAGTGTCCTGCAGCTAATCGACTGACCTTGTTGCAATATCTTGTACCCTCAGCTGCTTGTGGATGCTAAATAAATTATAGAACCCCTTTGACAACAATAAGCACAACATGAATCCATAACCAGTTTTCATCACTGCAGCTACAGGTGGCTTAGGGTGTGCAGTTACCATGCCAAATGAGTGGACCAACTGTGCTACCATTTTACCCCCACAAAAATTTATTAAAACTTTGTCATAATGCAGTAAAGTAAAAGAAACTAATCCAAACAAAAGGAAAAAGAGAAAGGAAAAAGAGAATGCAGAGTCCTCTCTCAAATGGTAACTTAACCCTTGTCTCATACAGAGATGGACCCTCCCAGATCTTCACTGTCTCTCACTCAGGGTCCTTCATCAACCATCCATCACTTTCATGTTAAGATAATCCTTGGACCCCAATAACAGCCCAGAGCCAAGGACACAACAGAAAACGAAAGAAAGGGGAATGTGAAGAAATAATATAAAGAGAAGGAAACAATAGAAGGGGAAAAGAAAAAGAAGGCAGAAAGGGACTTCAAATTTTCTGTCAGTTACATAAAAGAAATTATTCAAAATATTCGCTCCAAGATGACATACAGCTGTTCTATTTTCTGTTGAAATTCTGTTTAATGCAGGTTTTTAAAATATTCTTATACCACCAGCATTGTCCAGCTAATTGTCTGCTAGGCCCAGGAGTTTGAAAGATTAAAGTGGATGAAAGGGTTCCATCACCTTAGTGCAGGTGTAGAGAATATTTTAGTCTGGTAGGCCAAATCCTTATCTGTCCCCACTCTCACAGGCCAGTTTTGACAGGTGGATGGGACACCCCAGCTGTCAGTCACATGAAATCATTATGACAGTTGATTGACAGGTGGGTTATCTTGCCCACCTGTCAAAGTCCCTTGCACAGTTGTTCATAAGGGTCTGTCAGCCAGCTGGTTGTCAGGTCCTTGGGAACTGCAGCGTTAGGAGCTTGACAAGCCCTGTGCTCAGTGCTTCCCGATGCAGGGCTGAAAAGCTGCTTTCTGCAAGGTTCGACTGCATAGTCAAGGTCCCCACTGGGAATTCAGTCATGCAATTGATCCAGCAAACTTGCAGTCACTGCCCATCAGCTGGTGGGTGGCGTCTTCAACCCTGCTTTCTGCAGGGATCCATGTCATGATCATGATCCTCAAGATCCAACCTCATCTCTACTTGCCACACACCTGACATCACATACAGTGACAGGCATGGGGCACATGGTTAGGGTATGGGGGAACAACCTCACAGGCCAAATTGGGACCTGCGCTGGGCCTCATTTGGCCCATGGGCTGAAGGTGCCTCACTCCTGCCCTAGTTCAACAAATCCACCTTAAACAAAACTAGGTTTTTTGAGGTTGGACAGTGAAGGGGAAATGCATAAGGAATGAATGAACTGGGATGAACTGATGGCTAATGGAAAGACATCATCAAATGCACTGCTAAGTAACTGTCCTGTCGGTGCAAGGATATATGCAGCAGGACATCCTCCACACCCTCTCCTAAATTTATTCTGGAGGCTCCCCTAACCCTCTGGAGCAGTTCTGGGGTGGGCTTGTGTGCATGGGGAAGAGGAAAGCAGGGGAAATCCCATTGCACATGTAAATCCTAGTGCTGGTGGATCAGGTATTTGGCAGCGGATTGAAGCCCCCGTAAGCAAATGGAAGGATGAATGTGGAACAAATGTTCATTGTTGTATAACGTCCACCCAAACAAATCACAATAAAGACCAGATGTAATCTAACCACCACATAGGCTTTGTGCAAGTAATTCAGGATGACTGCCAAATAAGGGGAGAGACTCCGTCAGGCAAGGCCTCCTTCCATCTGCCTTGTCTCACCCACTGGCCCTAGGAGTCCTCACAAGGGAACTGGTCCTGGAGGAAGAACTGTAGGGGAGAGACTCCGTCAGGCAAGGCCTCCTTCCACCTGCCTTGCTCCAACCTCTAGTCTCTGCTTCTCAATTTGTATTGTATTATTTTTTGTACTGTGGCTTGCCGTTGTTTTATTGATTATAGTTTAGAAACTGTTGAGTGGATTTCTGTTTAACTTTTATATGTTATTATTATTATTTAATACTATTCTAAGGGTTATTGAATGTTACGTTGTTTATGTAGGTTGCCTCTTTTAAAGATGTTTTATTATCACATTTTTGTATTGCATTAGATTGTTATAAGATGTACATTTTTTGGTTTTTTAGCTTGTAAACCGGCTTGAGTATCGTAAGTATAAGATAGAAAGATGGTATACAAATTAAAAATGATGATGATGATAAACAGGTTGCCTGGAGGAGCCCTGGGAGTATGCCTTGGTGTGCACGTGGGAACTGATCATACTGCAGTAAACAATCGCTTGTTCAAATTTCACATGGCATTATTGGGGTTTTAGAAAGTATGGGTTCTTTCCATTAAGCAGCTTCTGTTTGAAATGGGAACATCTTGTTTTCCTCCCATATGCAAGGTATAGAACAATGCTTCTACAGTTACTTCCTTTGCAAACTATAATTGGAGCATTGAAATTGGCATTGTACAGCAAAGGTCAGCCTGTACCTCAGGAATCTAAAGACTGGTTAAAAAAAGAGGGGGGGGCATTGAAAAAGAGCGAGAGAAATGAAGTGTGTGTGTGTGTGTGTGTGTGTTTCTGTTGTGCTGCATCTGGTTTCTGTCAGAATGAATCTTGTTCATCTTGGTTTCAAGGTTTCCATTCTGTGTGCTTTTAAACCAAGGTCAAGCAGTAGGCAGCACAGAGACCTTGAAGGTGTCATTGACAAGGAATATATAAGCTTTATAGCTACAGCACTAATTATTTAACATTTATAGAAAGGATATAGGGGAGCCCAGAGATACTTTTTCCTCCTATACCTGAAACCTCTGAGCACAAGCATTTAAACAGACCAATGGCATGAGTACCTGTATACGTGCAAGAGTACATACGGAAGTACATGTTTCTCTGCTTCTGTTTTTTTATATATATATAAGATATTTATTGAAATTTTCAAAATATTACAAAATAAAAATAGAAAAAAGAAAAATACAAAATAAAAATAGTTAAAAACAACTCAATCTTTCCATTACTTATTTTTCATTAGCTTGTTTCCCGGACCTCCTCACGCCTCCCTTTTTTGTATTCCAGTTCAGTTTGTTGGTTCAGCAAATCCTTCCCCTCTTTGTTTATCCTAGTCTTTAATCTTAAAATATTGTAACGTTAAATTTTTACCTGTTAGTAATCCATTTTTCATATTCCCTTATAGTATTACAGCTAGAAACCACCTACTTTCTATCCAACATCATTCTAACATTCATTAATTTTACAATATTTCTGTAAATAGTCTTTAAATTTCTTCCAATCCTCTTCCACCGACTCTTCTCCCTGGTCTCGGATTCTGCCAGTCATTTCCGCCAGTTCCATATAGTCCATCACCTTCATCTGCCATTCTTCCAGAGTGGGTAGACATGTTTCTCTGCTTCTGAATACATGTGCATCTGAGATACAGCAGCTGTATATAGAATAAAATATATGGAAGATGTGTGAATGCTTAACCCACTCCCACATCCCACATATTTATCAACCTCAAATAAATTTTTGCTATTTCCTGGTCAAAAACAAGCAAAACAAAACAGAATGATTTATGTTTTGTAAGACTCAAAATATGTCTTCAAAAATGGCATTGTTCCAAACCGTCTGAAAGTTTAGCATGGTGTACCTCAAACCCACAATGGGATCCCCAAGCCATTGCCAATTTGTTTTCTGGAGTCAGATGGTTTGGACCAATCAACAACTTAGACAATTCAAGAAACAGCAACATGTTAAAATGCATACTAGTTCAGTTTGGGGGGGGGGGTTAGTGTCTATACACCTATTCATAGCAAAAGAATCTGTAGGCTTCTGTCACCATAATAATCTTTTACCAACAGAGCTGGGAACATACATTCACTTTCCCCCCACAGCAGTTTGAGGCTAGTTAAAGGAAAATTCCATCCACACTCATCTGTCCAATGAAATACCTCCATATATGGTCAACCAAGTCTTGTAGACTCAGTCTCCTGCTCTCTTCTAAAAGGCTGTAATGCAAATAGCAAAATCCCATGCACTCATTTTCCCTTTAAAAAAAACCAACCACACAAATCAGTGTGATACAAATCAGGTAATGAGCTCCTCAAAATAATGTTTTTCAGAGAGTAGGTGGTGAGCTTGCTTCCTTGACTGAATCTAATTGTTAGCTGGCACACCTATTTATACCGTCTTGTTCAGCGAACGAAGATAAATATTTGTTTCCCAGCATCTTCACAACATTTCTGTTGAATTCTGCTGCTTTGGCTAGGGCTTATTTTAAGCACTGGAAGCTGCCTTACATCATTGCAGACTGTTTAAATGGCAGCAGCTTTGCAGCGGCTAAGGCAAAGGTTTTTCACATTACCTGCTACCTGATCCTTTGGGCCGGCAGTACTAGGGGTTGAAACTGCAAACAAAGCATTACAGGGTTATGGCCAGTCCCGGATTTATGTCTCGCCAGCCCTTCCGCTCCCCGGGCAGTCTCCTCTCTCCCAAAATTGCAAACCCAAGACTTCATGCAAGGGCAGGGCAACTCCGGCCTCTAAGTCTAGGGGGCCTTACCAGCCTGCCCTCTCCCCAGTGCCGCAGTCTCCCCTCTCACAAAATTGTAAATCCAAGACTTCATGCAACGGCAGGGCAACTCAGGCCCAGCAACTATGAGACTCAGGGCTAGCCAGTGGGGCCCAATTTGAAGCAGTGGGGCGCAACTTGAATTTTTTTTTTCTTGTAGGGCTCCAGTTCACAGCCAAAGTCTGCAAAATCTTATAGATATAAATAAAACCCATCTAGATTGCCCTGGTCCGGGGGCCCCTTAGGAGCGGCCCATGGGGCCCAATTTGGCCCAGTTGCTCCAATTGCCTTAAGGTCAGCCCTGATGAGACTGTGCAGGGTTAGGACTGACAAGCCCTGCACCTTCTAGGTCCCTGGTGTCACCATTCAGAGTACAAACTCAATGACTTGTTATGGAAATAAAGGAGGGACACTTATTGGAAATCAGTTTTGTCACCTCTTCCCCCCCCCCAAACCCCGAGACAATTAGCCCAGCCACCTTTTATTCACAGTCTACACTACACTACAGCATGGCCATAAACTTGTATGTTTAACTGCTGAAATATACACTCAATATGTAGCAATGGAGATTTATGTCACTGTGTTTTATGAATGGGCTCTGTATTTTGTGAATTACAGTGGTACCTCAGGTTAAGTACTTAATTCGTTCTGGAAGTCCGTACTTAACCTGAAACTGTTCTTAACCTGAAGCACCACTTTAGCTAATGGGGCCTCCTGCTGCTGCCGTGCCACCGGAGCCCGATTTCTGTTCTTATCCTAAAGCAAAGTTCTTAACCTGAAGCACTATTTCTGGGTTAGCGGAGTATGTAACCTGAAGCGTATGTAACCTGAGGTACCACTGTACCTAAAAGCCACCAATAGGGAGCTCTAGAATCTGACAGCTAACCAATTGGGTACTACCAAACAGCAACCCCTATTGCTGAAACAGGTAACCAGCAGGGAATGCTTCAGCTCAGCCTTTGCACTGTTAAACAACGCCTGCTGTGCAGATAATGAAGAAAGCTTGCAAATTGTATCCCTTCTGGCATCTTGGCCAACTCTATTAAGCACAGAATAGCAGCAAATAAAATCTGCTCATACGTCAGCAACTGATAAGACTTGTCAACCAGTTCTTCCAAAGTCTTCCTAAATTATAAAGCTCCAAAATACAGGCCAAAAGAGAGCAGGTCTGGGAAGAGCGAGGCATACAATGGGCAACACCAGTGCAAAGGCCCTGCTCCGTGTAACTCCTGCCCTGTCATTTGATAAGAGTGGCCACTTGCCCTTCTTCTTGACATGGGATGCTCTCTATTAGAGTCTCTATTTACAGTAATCCTTCTAGTTGATTAATTGGTTCAGCAGCTTCCATGCACATGACGTGTGATGCAGCTACAGGAGAGCTATGAGATTAAGGTGAGGGTCAGATGCCTTGTCAATTCCAGCACGTATATAAGAGGACGACACGGCCTGCCCGCCTGCCCTTCTCCTAAAGAAGAGAAGCCTAGCATGAAAGATCTGAAAGGGTCACAAAGGGTAAACCACCCAAAAAGTATGCTGAGGTGTTTGCTAAAACAGTCATAGCAGATACAACTGTTGTTAGTAACTCAGAGAAGGATTGGGAACCTTCAAGCTTCCAAGAGGTCCAAAGTATAACCTCAGAGGATGCTGAGCCATGGTTAGATGCCATGAAGGCTAAACCTGATTCCTTACAGAGGAACAAGACATGGGAATTAGTTCCAGGCCTGCCCAGGCCACAAAAGGTTTACAAAGTTCAGTTATTGCAAAAGTTTTTCAGTGTTAATTTTATGCATTTTTAAAAATCACCGTGGTATTTAACAATAATATCTTATGTCCTTTAGAGGAGAAATTGTGAATTGTAGAATTTTAAATACCCGTCATCATCCTTGTCTTCACTCAATTTTGTTTATAACACTTTTCCATTTCTTCTAGTTGTGAGGGTGGGGGGTGGGGAGTGGAGTAGCCTAGGGTCTTTCTTCATCTAAATCCGGCCCTGGCTATGGCTCTCCAGATGTTGCAGAACAGACAGCCCCTGGCTACTGCTTTCCCAGCATAGGCACTGCACCTGACTTACAGCACTGTAGAAAGAGGATCAAGTGCCCCCATGTGCTACATCAGGGTAGCCAATGTGGGACCTCACAGATGTTGTTGGACTCTCAAGTCCCATCAGCCTCAGACACGATAGCCAATGGTAAGGGATAATGGAAGTACAGCTATATCTGGAGGGCTACAGATTCCCCAGTCATGCCATAAAGCAGGCACGTCCAACAGGTAGATCGTGATCTACTGGTAGATCACTGGACATCTGTGGTAGATCACTAGTAGAACATTGGCTCCCCCCAAAGAAGCTCAACAACTTTGGCTCACCTAAAAAAAAGCTGCATTGACCTGAACCCCAAAAAAGGGGGTAGATCACTGCCAGTTTTTAACTCTGTGTGTAGATCGCAGTCTCTTGGGAGCTGGCCACCCCTGCTTTCTATTTCTTTTGCTATTATATGATAGGATAAATACCCATTCCCGCAGCCAGCTATTATGCTGAGCTGGGATGTAAAGGTATTTAAAAAGCAACACTTTTAGATAGTAGGAATTGTTCATATCACTTTATTGTGGACTCTGCAATGCTCATGTATGCAAGTGCTCACATGACATCATCTTCATTCCACCGGTAAAGGTAAAGGTAAAGGGACCCCTGACCATTAGGTCCAGTCGTGGCCAACTCTGGGGCTGCGGCGCTCATCTTGCTTTATTGGCCGAGGGAGCCGGCATACAGCTTCCGGGTCATGTGGCCAGCATGACTAAGCAGCTTCTGGCGAACCAGAGCAGCGCACGGAAACACTGTTTACCTTCCCGCCGGAGCGGTACCTATTTATCTACTTGCACTTTGACGTGCTTTCGAACTGCTAGGTTGGCAGGAGCAGGGACCGAGCAATGGGAGCTCACCCCGTTGCAGGGATTTGAACTGCCGACCTTCTGATCGGCAAGTCCTAGGCTCTGTGGTTTAACCCACAGCGCCACCCACGTCCTCATTCCACCAGTACCACACATTTAATCCAGATTTAGTGTTTCCATGCATGTTTCTTGGTAATTGTGCATTCAGATTAAATGGAAAATACGCTTGCATCCTTGAGCAGCACTAAATAATAATAGTAATAGTAATAGTAATAGTAATAATAATAATAATAATAATAATAATAATAATAATATTTGTTCTATAGAAGTGCTTGTGTTGTCATAGCTGCATGCATGATAGGGTGTAAAACAGTAAGAACAGCCTGGGACATTTTTAATTGATTTTTAAAAAAATGTAAAACACTTCTATACGGCTCTTCATTAAAAATTACAAAGTGCTTCTCTAGCAAACAAATATATATGCTATAAAATTAGCTGGATCGGACCATTGTTTTGTTTCCTTCTTGCTATGGTATCTAGTAGCTCTCCCATAATCTTAAAGATGCTTTTACTGTCTTGGAATGTACTAAGTAACAGTTTTCTCATGTTCTGTGTAGTCAGATGAATGTGAGGTCAATGTGCCCCTTTGACAAAATAGTAATGCACTTGAAGACAACTGTTTTTACTTGGTTTTTTTCAGGAATGTGTGGTGTGTGTTTTTTAAGGAATGTCTATTTTCCCCCTTCTGCCTGTCTTAATGTGGAAATGCTTTCTTTGGAGTATTTCCTTAAAATGCTTTTTCTGTCTTCTGTGTGGCAACACAAATACATTCCTTACTTTGTTCGTTTCAATATTATTCCATGGTAGTGAGGATTCAAGGTTTTTCCATTGAATGAGTGAATGAGAGAAAAGCATTTCTATTTCTTGTAAAGAGTGTTCCTACTGTTATGGCCTCTTAGGGATCAGAGAGATATTTGATTCAATTCGCATTTTAAAGCTGAATTTATCTGATTTGGATTTTTCCAAAACAATATGAGAATAGAAACATATCCATCCTTTGAAAGTCGCACATCTGCAAATCTTGCAATGCAGTTCTCCAGCCAAATAATATGTACAAAAATGCATTTACGGAGATAAAGTGTGCATAAAAATACACATAATTATGAATTATATTATCGGGGAAATTGCTTTGCAAGAATGTATACCAAATTGCATACCAAAATGTGCACATTAGAAGAATTTTGCACTAAAATTTTGATTAAAAAAAAGACTTTATGAAAATTTAATAATAAAAAAGCAAAAATGATATGGAGATTTGGAGAACTAAACTGAAGATAGGGAAAATGAGAGTATCTTCTATCTCCTTTATAACTATTCTCCTTCTCCTATTCCTCTTTGGCTAGATCTGCGCTACCCAAACACCCCTGGGTCAAGTTCTCTCTCATCTCCTCTGCAGAATGTATACCAAAGTTGACTCTGTGACATCACACCATCATGTTAACTCCCTCCTTGTATAAAAGGCAATCAGCTCCAGAGACTTCCGGGTTGGCGCCATCGCCGAATGGCGGGCTCCCTCCGAGCTCCGGAGGGAGTCCGCTCGGCAGGGGCTGGGTCCTACCGCACCGGCGATGCGGGGACCCTTAAAAACCACGGCCACGAGGGTCGTGGACATGGAGACTCGGCTGGCACCGCTAGCGCCCTCCCGACTCGTGAAGGAGCCTTTTTAAAGGCTAAGGATCGGGTGCCGGGGAGAAGCGTGGTGCTTTGAGTCCTCTGCTATCCCTGCCGAGCGCAGCCGCATGCCATCCGGCGGAGAGCGCTGACTCCTTCTATTGAAAATTCGGACTTTTAGACAACAACCCGTGAGTAATTTGGAAACTGGGTTTAAAAGGAGGAAAAAAAGAATTTCTTTTTGAATTGGATACGAGCGGGGGGGGATCCAAAAAGGAAGTCAGTCCCCCCCCCTATTGTAAACCTTTCAAGACAAGGACGGGGCAACCATGGTCCAAAAAGATTTGTATTGCTGATAAAAACTAAGAATTTCACGATGGGGAATTATAAGAACTGTGCTGGAGGATGAACTGAGGGAGAAGAAACGTAACCCCCCCCCCCTGGGAACCGGGGTGATTGAAGAGAGAGCCTGGTGAAAAGAGTCGGAGATTTTGACAGCTGTCAAAGTAGCTGTCAAAGTCGGAAAGCAGAGAGGATTTTATTATGAGAACTTTGCTGGCTAAATTTGTTACAATTTGCTACAACTTGTTAAAACTTGGATACAAAATGGCGAAAACATGGATAACAACCGGACTTTTGGACTAGAGAAGACAAAGTTATAACAATCCCCCTAGAGGAGTTTCGGGACATTACAAAGATGGTCGTAAGTGAAAAAAACACCATTGGAATTTTACAGGACTGGTTATCTTCTGGGAAAGCTGCGAAACGGAAACAATATTTTGTCTACAGGGTGTTCAGCTAAAGGAGACAATAGAATTTTCTATTGAAGAAAGGAAGGGACTGAACGCAAGTTTTTGTTCCTGAATAATAATAATCCCTGCAGACTTACTAAGCTTCTGAATTAGAACGTTTCAGCAGCGGAACAAGAGGAAACTGGACTACAATTTGGAAAGAACAATGGGGGGAGTTTTATTACAGATCTGAAGTTAAGTGTTCTAAAAATGATTATGAAAGGGAAAAAAAGAAAAGAAAAGAAAAAACCAGCAAGGAGCTGGGGGAAATAGGTGATTTATGGATTGTAAGAATCCCAGGCGGATAATATGGTTTGGTGGTCAGGGGGAAATTAAACCGGGGACAGGGGGGGAGAACTAAAATCCAAAGGCTTGTTAACTTCTTTTTTTTGAACTAGCTTTGTCTTATCTATTATACTCTTTATTTCTTATTTCTGATACTTTTATTATGTGGGGAGTTTTTATTGTTAAAAAAAAGGGAAATTGTGGAATGAAAATGGGGTGGGCCCTGGGAAAGAAATTTTTTGTGTTTTATTATGGGTATTGATGTGGAGTCCAGAAATTTTAAACTCGAATAATGGTTTAAACAAATTAAGTTTTTAATTAGAACTGAGAGCTTGTGGAGCCAACAATATGAAAAAGGAATATGGTAGGGGTGGGGGAAGGGGGGAGTCCCAGAAAGCGGATATATGAAAATAAGGCTATGAACGTATGTAAATTCTTGCTTTCTGTATTTTCTTTTTTTTTTTTTTTGAAAATTTTAATAAATATTATTTAAAAAAAAAAAATAAAAGGCAATCAGCTCCAAAGAGTGAGAGAAGCAAAATTCATAACTTGATCAAGTCTTACCAAGTCTTATATGTTATGGGGGAGAGAGGGAAAGGTCTGCACATAGATACCATTTCCAGTGGAAATCCTGATGCACACCTGAAATTTCTCCAGGCACTGCACATACTTTTTCATCCTCCGTGTAGGGAGGTGGTTGAGCTACTGGGTGACAAGGGAGTGAAAGGTGTGCTAAAGGAGGATGAGGAGATTGCAGAAAAGCCAACTTGTGTTTGTTTTAATAGAAGATGTAGGACAGGTACAAGTTATGAATCATAGAACTGTGGAGTTGGAAGGGACCCCTGAGGGACATCTAGTTCAACCCCCTACAACACAGGAATCTCTGCTAAAACATCCATGACAAATGGCCATCCAACCTCTGCTTTAAAACCTATGGAAGTTCTAGACCTTATAGACAAATTGAGATGAGACAAATCACTGAGTCTGATAGTATTCATCTGAGGTTTCTTAAATGTAAAATTGCTGATCGTCTAACAGAAATATGTAATACAGGTATGTCCCTAAGTTTGGCATCTACACCAGAGGGCTCAATATAGTGGACAATAGTGGACAATATAACACCAATTTTAAAAAAGGGATGGGGGAGAATTCAGGCATTTACAGTTGGCTTAACAATTGTTCCAGGTAAACTGGAGGAAAGCACTTTTAAAGATAAAACAGGACAGGTCTTGCAGACAAATAATCACCATAGCTTTTGTAAAGGTAAGTCTTGGCTCAATAACCAATTGGAGCCTAAAGAACAGGAAGCAGAAAGTAGGAATAAATGGGCAGTTCTTTCAGTGGAAGAATGTAAACATTGGGGTCCGCCACTGAATGGGATGCCTACATGTCTGCTACTGTGGCCATGTGGTTAGGAAACTGTGCTTTCTGGTGTCTGCAGTGTGGGTTTCAGCTCTCAGAACTGCTCTCTTTTGCCCCAGTGGGACTGTTTTCCTCTCATGCATGCAAAAGCTGATGGGAGCATATGTCTCTTTGTGAGGGGTGTTCTGCCTGCCACACCATACTCTACCACTTAGCAAAACGGAAGGGTCTTGAAACCTTGTTCCAGAAGATCTGTGCAGGCCCTCTCCCCAGGGAGCTGTGTTAATAATAATAATAATAATAATAATAATAATAATAATAATATATTACTTATGCCCCACCCATCTGGCTGGGTTTCCCCAGCCACTCAGGGAGGCTTCCAACAGGAGATTAAAAATACAGTCATTAAAAAAACCTTCCCTAAACAGGGTTGCCTTCAGATGTCTTCTAAACACCAGATAGTTTTTTCCCCCCTTTGACATCTGATGGGAGGGCGTTCCACAGGGCAGGAGCCACTACCGAAAAGGACCTCTGCCTGGTTCCCTGTAACCTCACTTCTCACAGGGAGGGAACCGCCAGAAGGCCCTCGGTGCTGGACCTCAGTGTCCAGGCCAAACGTTTGGGGTGGAGACGCTCCTTGAGGTATACTGGGCCGAGGCCATTTAGGGCTTTAAAGGTCAACACCAACACTTTGAATTGTGCTCGGAAACATACTGGGAGCCAATGTAGGTCTTTCAAGACCAGTGTTATGTGGTCTCTGCAGCTGCTCCGAGTCACTAGTCTAAGTGCTGCATTCTGGATTAACTGTACTTTCCGGGTCACCTTCAAGTTAGCCCTACGTAGAGTGCATTGCAGTAGTCCAAGCGGGAGATGACTAGAGCATGCACCACTCTGGCAAGACAGTCCACGGGCAGATAGGGTCTCAGCCTGCGTACCAGATGGAGCTGGTAGACAGCTGCCCTGGACCTTCATGGACAGGTGACCTGCGCCTCCATGGACAGCTATAAGTCCAAAATGACTCCCAGGCTGCGCACCTGCTCATTCAGTGGTACAGTTGTCCCATTCAGGACCAGGAAGTCCCCCACACCCACCTGGCCCCTGGGCCCCCCAAAATAGTACTTCTGTCTTGTCGGGATTCAACCTCAATCTGTTAGCCACCATCCATCCTCCAGCCGCCTCCAGACACTCACACAGGACCTTCATCGCCTTCACTGGTTCTGATTTGAAAGAGAGGTAGAGCTGGGTATCATCTGCATACTGATGAACACCCAGCCCAAACCCCCTGATGATCTCTTCCAGCGGCTTCATATAGATGTTAAAAAGCATGGGGGAGACAACGGAACCCTGAGGCATCCCACAAGTGAGGGCTCAGGGATCTAAACACTCATCCCCCACCTCCACTTTCTGGACATGGCCCAGGAGGAAGGAGCGGAACCACTGTATAACAGTGCCCCCAGCTCCCAGCTCCTCTAGATGGTCCAGAAGGATGTTATGGTTGATGGTGTCAAAGGCCGCTGAGAGATCCAGCAGAACTAGGAAACAGCTTTCACCTTTGTCCCTAGCCCGCCAGAGATCATCGACCAGCGCAACCAAGGTAGTTTCAGTCCCATGATGAGGCCTGAATCCTGACTGGAAGGGATCCAAATGGTCCGCATCCTCCAGGCGTGCTTGGAGTTGTTCAGCAACCACCCGCTCAATCACCTTGCCCAAGAACGGAAGTGTTGTGCTATTTGTTGTCTTTGACCTACACTTTGTGTGCCGTGCTCATAAACAGTGCTTGTGAGGAGCACAAGTGGATCAGGTGCCCTGCCATCAGGGATGCCTCGAAACTGGCAGTCGAAAGATAATTGCTGGCTGCATCACTGCCGCTGATGGAGTGGGTGTTCTCTGCTGTTGCCTTCTATCTTGTGTAAGTGTTAATGTGTTGGAGCCTGTCTCCATCATTGCGAGTTCATTATCTACCTCCACGTGTGGGATGCTGTGGGCATGCCTATCATTTAGAACCCATTTTTGTATTTTCAACTTAAGTGTTTTCCTTTCCCCTCCCAAGCTGAACATGCATAAATACAGGAGCCAGTCAATTTACCTCTGATCCCAGGGTAATGTGCATATAGAAGTGCTCTGTTCATCTGTGCTCCCTAAAGTCTTCAGCTGTGTAGGGCTCCTACTTGCTTACTTGGCTTATTTCACAATATTACAGCTTTTCTACTTTGCAATTTTTTTGTTGGGTTTTTTAAGAACCCAGAACTTTTTCTCTACCACGACCATATCATCATTTCTTGGCAGTGAAATGTGTCCACTTGGCTCTCTGTAGATGCAAATATATATTGTCAAAAAGTGCTTCCCTTATTATTGTTCCATAGATTAATGTGTCTCTGGGACACTGGCATGTGAATTATTGCATGCATTACCCCAAAATAGAAGCAAAACTGCTCTTAAAATGTCCTTTATGGAGTTTAATGCAAACAATGAAAATAAATAACTTCTGCTCTTTGCCAAAATCTCATTGTTCTAGACTTTTTAAAAGCACAAATCCTCATTAATGAAGCACTTAACATTACACTCCTGACAGTAGGGTAGAAAAACAATTCCTCACTTCTCCAAAGGATAAGAAGAAACATGGCAGTGAATTCTGGAGGAAAGAGATTTGTTCTCTTTTAAGATGACTTTATAGGTTTGATTGTTTTCCAACAAATGAACAGGGAATTATGTCAGGATGTGGGAAACTTGGGGAAGAATTTTGTAAGGAGAGTGAGTTTTGGTAGAAATAAAGCATTGGATACATTTGCATTGTATATATTAAATAAACACACTAAAGAAACAGATCTTTAATGTGAGATCATAGTTTGGTTGAAGAATCATAATCAGAGAGTAGCTACATGATCAGTCTGCTTTTTTTTAGACAGGAATTATATTAATTCCAAAAGATCTTTACCTGAATTCTGAATGATACTGATTTTAGGTAATACTGATTACTATTTTTGTTCATCACTTGTTAAGTTGAGCCATCAGACCCAACTCCAGGTGTTTGTATTAGTGTACAAGGCCTTAAATGACTTGGGATCCAAGTACCTTAAAGAGTGTCTTCACCAGTATCAACCATCTTCAGGCCCTATGTTCAGCAGACAAAGCATGCTGGTGCTTCCACCATTGGCTCTGCCCAATTTGCATTGATCCATGACAGGACTTTTTGGAGGTGGTTCCCCATTTATGGAATGCCTTCTTTGATGAAGTGCATCTGTCTCCCTCATTAATAACTTTCAGGAGGAATTTCTGTTTACGCGTACATTTCATTGCTGAAAGATACTGTTGCTGGCAAGCTTGAGGCCATTGGCTGTGCAAGAATGTGATTGTTTTACATGTTTTTAGATTTTTTAAAAATTAAATGTTTGAAATATGTTCTTATTTTATTTGCATTTGCATTGTTTGGCACCCTGGTCTCCTTTATGAGCAACGATGGGATATAATTTTTAAAACAAAACAAAACCATACACTGAGAAATGAGAGGGAAACCATGCAATTAAAGCAAAGCCAAGTCCCTTCAATAATGTTGTTTGTTTGTTTGTTTAAATTTGTATGCCACTTTCTCCTTAAATATACTCAAAGTAGTTCATAACAGAGCAACAAAAATGCAAATCAATACATCATTACAATAATTGATTAATAGATTGTCACAAAATGTTTTGAAACCATTTAGTATTTGATCAAATACTAAATCATTCCAAAACATATTGCAACAATCCAACAGTTAACCCAATTTGATTATAGGAACATTATAGCAGACATCATATTTAAAGTTAGAACAACCTGTGTTCCTTTCCTAATTCCCACCCCCTCAAAGTAATATATAAAGGAAAGCAGGAAATCAATAGCATCTCCAGTTGCTTATTTTTCCTGCCATCCAATGATCTGGTCAATGGCTACAAAGCCAGTGAGATAACTGAGAAGCAAAGAACATAGAAAGCTTCCTTCTAGCAGATTATTTGCCCATCCGGCCCAGTATTGCCTATTCTGTCTAGGAATGCAGGAGTCACCATTCATACATTAGGTGAAAGGATGTCACATTGTACAGAAGTCGTTCTATCTAGTCACATTTCTTGTCATCTTTGTGTGTTTTTTTAATGATATTTATTGAAAATTTTAGAATTACAAAAGAAAACAAAAAAGAAAAAGAGAGAGAAAAAAACACAGAAAAAACAAATCACAATCAAACAATACAAATTAATAGAAATCAAAATCAAAAAATAGCACAACACGATCAAAAGATAAAAATATACCACAAACATTTAAAAACAAATCCAACATTCTTAAATCCTTAACTACCTTCTTTCTTTGACCTCCTCCTCCTCCCTTTTTTTTGTATCCTAGTTGTTAATTGTTGCAGCAAATCCTTTCCATATTTCATAATATTCTGTCATGACATTACCTTAATCTATTTTAATCTTATCTTACTGTAAAAAACCTTAAAGCTTAAAACTTAGATCTTATTTTTACCAATTTCTCATAACCATAATATTCTTACATAATTCTTTAAACATTTTTGCTAAAGCCAAATAATTTCGTTCCAACATTTTTCTAACATTCATCAATTTTATAAAACAGTCCTAATAAAAAAATAAAAAACAATCCAATCTTCATCCAGCGTCTCTTCCTCCTGGTCCCGGGTTTTGTCAGTCCTTTGTATCCCATCAATCTAGCGCATTAACCTGGTAATCTTATGTCCAAGGCCCTTAAGTCCCTTCCATGTCCCTTCCGCGGCTCTTCTTCATATTTATAGCTGTATTTTCCTTTGTCTCCTGCTCCTTTCACTCGTGGGAACTCCAGCTTGACAATGTTTTTGACCCTTCTCGACAAATCAGCCCCTTTTCCATAGTCCACACTAAACTCCATGTGGTATTTAAGAACATGTTTCAAAGTCCCTCCAAAATTAAGAGCCCCCACAACCCCAAACATCTCACGGCCCATTGCCAGACTTGAAAAGTCCAAACATCCCTGCATAGGGGGGTCTATCCAACCCCCCATTTCCAAACCAAACCAAACTTTATCTTTCCAAATCTGGCCATTTCCAAGTTCATTTGTCAAATCCAAGAACTCATGTTCCTGCTGGGCCACAGCTCCCTCCATCTCTGGCGCCCAAGATTCAGCAACATCCTCTTCCCTCATCTGTTCTGTCAGGGCACACTCCTGATTTGATTCCTGGGTGGGCTCTATATAATTTCCCACTGCCTGTCCAAAATTTCTGATCGCATCAGTCATCAAGTCCGTCTTCTCATGTAGCTGTTCCAGTAGGGCACTTGTTTTACAGAAAGCACACAGCAGAGCTTCTGAATACATTGTCCTGCGATGTCAGAAGTCTATTCCCACGATCGTAATCTGTAGCAGCTGCAAGCTCCCCGATTCAGAATTGGTTACAGTTTCACAGGCTCCCTCTAGGGGAAGAACTTCTATTTGTTCTTTTCTTTTAAAGACAGATCTAACAACAAAGTTTCCTTTTTCAGATATTTTGTCAATATTTGTTCCTTTAAAGTGCGAAAGGGAACAATGGAATCACTATGTTTCTCTTCTTTTAGCTATCTGTCAAAAACGTTTGTCTCTGGTCAATGAGCTTCAAAAAACGTCAGTCCTGACACCCCGCTCCAGGATCAAGACGGTGGAAAGTTACTTTGCTTTACACTCACTTCTGCAGGTTTAAACAATCCAGAAGAGAGAGAAAAATCCCCCCTCTTCTCCTGCTTCCGAAGGGGGTTCAACAATTTTAAATGATGAAATTTAATCCTTTACAAGCGATTTTCTGAACTCTAGTTTGCCATGTCTTTGCTTTAATCTATCTACAAAGAAACGGAAGGCTGACTTCCTGTTTAGACCTTCCCATTTCAGTGCCAAATTGAAATAAACTTTTAAGTCCAATTTTCCTTTCTACTCGCAAATCCTTATTTAGAGTCCAATTGTCCGAAATTTAAGTACTCACGGGTGATTGTTTTAAAAGCCAAATTGTCCCAGGAAAAAGGCAGCGCTCTCCGGCAACGGCTGTGCGGCTTCGATCCACGGAAGAAGCAATTGACTCTCAGCACTGCGCCACTTCCCCCTCTTCGCTCCGGAGCCCGTTAGTGGGTTCCTTTGCGGGTTGGGGGGGCGCTAAAGGTGCCCGCCGAGTCCCATGGTCACAGGCTTAATCCGCCTGTGATTTTTGAAAGGGTCCCCGCTTCGCCGTAGCGGAAAAGACCCGTTTCCTGTGGAGCTGGTCCCTCCAGATCAGAGGGAGTCCGCCATTCCCGATGGCGCCACCCCGGAAGTCTTCCATTTCTTGTCATCTTTGATTCATGAGTTAATTTTTTCTAATACGGCCACATTCAATGCGCAGTTTTTGAAAAATGCTTATAGTACATTTATTTCAGCGTCCAGGCAAGCATTCATTGGATGCAACAAGTAGTTTGGGGAGCCTGTGTGGTGCAGTGGTTAGAGTGTCAGACAAAGACCTGTGAGGTTGAGGTTCAAATCCCCACTCAGTTAGGAAGCTTACTGGTGGACCTTGGGCGAGTCACTGCCTCTCAGCCTAACCTATTTCACAGGGTTGTTCACTGGAGATTAAATGAGGAGGGGGGAGAACCCTTGGGCTCCTTTGAGAAAAAAGTGGGGTACAAATGCAATACATAATGCATGCTAGAGAGTTCAGTGGAGTTTATTCTCTAGTAGTAAGCACACATAAGACTGCTGTAGCTGCTATGCTACAACACGCCAGCCTTCTGATTAACAGGGAGAGCATTAGTCTATTCACCCGTATACAAATGGTGATAGCAAGGCATAAATAAATGGTAGCAGGGAGGGACATGACCCAGTGATCCCAAAGCCCACTGGAATTTTCCCACTGATTTCACAAGGGTGTTGGAAGGCTCCAGATAGGCGAGTGAGGGAGTATCATCTACATCATATGTCAGAAATAGACTGGCTGTTCAGTCATCAGAAAAAAAGGAATGTTCAGTCAAGGCTGCTCCCTTCCTTAATGGGAAATGAGTTTTGCCAAGCTCTGGAAAGGGAGTACCGTACTCATCTGGAATGGCACTAATCAGTATTTGTCAGTTTAGGACTAAAGAATGTGGGGAGAGGAAAGAAAGGGTTCAGCAGAAACTAAAGCTGATCACTTCAGCACTTTGTGTTTCCTGTGGGCAAATGTGTCTTTTTGGGGACTTCTGTATGGGAAATGGAGTATGATTCAAAATGTATGCAACAACAGAATAATAGCATGGCTACTTTAAAAGGGGGGGAGAATACCCCCTTAAAAATTAATATGAAAACTCAGCTCCCAAAGTGAGATTTCCTTGAGAGAATGTGTCAAGATAAAATGCTCCCAGGAAAAATGAGTATTACAAATAAAACGGGTGAAAAGTGTTATTTTCACAGAAAGAATATGATTCTGCTGTTTGCAAAGAGAGAGAGCGAGCAAGGTTCTGAAATACATCTTACCAGGGGAGCCATTTATACTCTTCTCTCAATGGATCTCAAACTGTGTTCTGGAGAGTTCTGGACGCTTCTTTGAAGCTTACCAGGGTTTTCTTCAATGCAAAGAAAAATAATGGTAGTTAAACTTCTCTGAAGGTCAACTTGACCTACCCTATGTCAGAATGCACTGTATTGCCTGTTCTGACCCTCATGCTAATTTGTTTCAGAACTGGATTCTTGAATATGCTACAACATTCACAAACTCTGTGGCAGAAATAATCATGGGCTTCTCAGCAGTCTAGCTGATAAGAGAAACATTCCCTTTAGGAGATGTTTGAAAACCACTGTCTTTAAGTAAGCAAATATTAAATTGTCAGGAATAGATTAGGAAAGATTTATAGGTGCTGGCTTGCCACAATCACTTGGATCTTGACTAGCCCTTGGTGAACAGAAGGCTCCTTCTGTTTGTGGAGAGAACTAAGGTCCAGCAGGGTCTCCAGCTGAACCATGAAAGTGGGGTAATATTTTTCACCAATATGTGCTGCCTGTCATTAGCTAGATTTTTTTTATTATTATTTTTTGAGAAACAGGGGTGATGCATGGGGAAGGAGAAACCAACAAAGAAGCTTAGTTATGATCTAACCCGAATAGACTGGTACAGCTAGTTTTGTTTGGAAGTTCTCCATAGTACTAAGGATCTATTGATACTGTGAAAAAGTCACTATTGGGGTTCTGTCTATAATTTTCATCACGTCCAAAATAAAAGAAGGATGAGACATTTTGTTCTGTTTTCATTTTTCGGTAAACTTACTTAATTCACACTTCACAAAGCAATACTAGAGGCAGATTTAAAAAGTAATGCATTTTTACTTTTCTGCAGAGCTTTCAGTTTCAGACCCTGTCATTCATTACTTCCTAACCCTCCTTTTATGACTAGGGAAATAAACAAAGGTCTTGATCTCTAATCTATGATGTGTGATGGAGGACAAGGCAGCGTGCTTGCCACAGGGCACTGAGAAGACTGGACACATATTTTTTTTAAATGATGGCAAAATAAGTATTGTATTAGAGGGATATCAGAGTTGGAAAGAAATAGGGACAACTCTGAGTATCAGTTATTGTAAGGTGGGGGTGGGGGTGGGGGTGGAGAGAAATAAAATCCTGGCTATCATATGAAGACTTGTAAAATATCATTGTGATGTGGACCAGAGTCTCTGACACTTCACATCCCATCCACAATACCCCAAGGCCAAAGAGAACTCGTTTACAAACCTGTCATGGAGGAAGAACCATAAACGGCCATGGCACACATCAGGAGGAGAATCTAGAAGTAAGCAAAAGTGGGAACTTTACAAACTCCCTTGAGAAGTTCACCACAAAACATGGGAACAGAAATAGTAAGTGTAAAAAAATGAATTTGGTATCTATTTATAACAGACTGGGGAGAGGAGAGGCGAGATCAAGGAAGATTTAAATATAAAGCTCTTCATACTTAACATTTTCAGTATAACTTAAGCCTGGATCCAGACTTAGTTGAACATAGGCCCTAATGAAATAAATTGGACATGTTATTCATTACTTAAATCCCAGTAATTTTTATAGGTCCTAAGCTGGTTACAACTCATTACCCATTAGTTTAGTTAAAAGTGTAATTTTTCCCTTGTTCAAAAATCACAATGTGACACCTAGGTTTCATTTTTTATGACTCAAAGTAGAACATATAATGAAGTTACTCTGAAGTATAACAGCAACAATGCAAACTTTATTACAGAAAAATAGGTCCAGCGGCTTTTGTGCTGACTGAATGCTAAGTATTCTAAATTTATTTATTTTTTAAAAAATGAAATGCCTTTTTTATGTTAGGGCAGAATTGGATGATGTTTACAGGTAAGATCATGTCCCTTTTGAGAGCATGAATCCCGCTGCGTTTCAGAAGAATAGCTGCAGTGGTTTTCCTGCAAGGGCAGCAATTACAGTTTCGAGGGGATTAAAAATAAACACCTAATAATCTCCCCTAACATTTTGTGAAGAGTTGGTCTGAAAACTGCAGGCATGAAGTTGCTGCCCCTGGGTAAGAAACCTGCCAAAACGTCTGAGAGGGACTTCTGTGCTTGTACACTTGGGCTCTTCCATGTGAGCATAAAATGATCAAATTTCCTAGTCACATGGAAGTGCATACAAACAGACAGTTGTATGTATATGGAAACTTATTTCAGCTCTTCTGAGGAATATGCAGAAAGGAGGGGTACAGCCAACAGATGTATCTTAGAGGGTTGCCCTCAAACCGAATTTCAGAGCTAACAGTGACTTTAATTAGCTAAAGATGGGCAAGGGTTTCTCTTTTAGTTGTTAAAACCTTTGAGGCAGTTTAACAACTCAGACGATGGGCAACTGAGATGATGGGCAAGGTTTAATAGACCCTGGAGAACAACCAGAAGATAGATAATGGGTAGCTCAATGAAGTGGCTACTGCCATGATGAGTTGTGAAGTTGATTTTCACAGTAGGCACTGCCCTTTCTTTGTTCCAAAACTGAATACTCCCCATCTTCTCATCTGGTTACAATAAGGGCCAATCAATTAGTTTTTATATCATGCCAACAGTATGCATGGCATTGTACAGAATGGCATAAGCAAGAGAGAGAGAGAGAGACCAGGTCAGGGTTACAATATAGATATAAAGAGTCGAGGATGAAAGAAAGGGAGAGACAAGGGTAACAGTATAAAAGTATGGACAAATCCTTGCTTCTCATTAATGCAACACTGACAGGATGTTAGCATTTTTAAAAATATACTTTCCACCTGGATTCCAAGAATAGCAGGTCCTTGACCTTTGATGGCTTGTCTATGGTCTAGACTCTAGACACACAAGGTTATTACTAAATAAGGCAATTATCTGTCATACACACTCATTCATGTGCATGTGTGTGAATGCACACATACACTCAGTGTAGTAAAAACAATGCTGTCTGTGAATCCATTATCTGCTCTTGATAATGCATGGGAAGTCTCCACAGGTTGCGAAACCTCACTCACTGTCTTCAAATGAGTTAACACAATTCTAGAACTGGAAAGCAGTAGGCTTTTAAATGAACTAAAAAGAACTCATTAACAGAGAGATAGTTGGGGAAATCATTAGCAAAGGTGATAGTGACCTTCAGTATCTTTACGTGGAAGCTTTTGCAGAGTTCAAAAGGAGATTACATTACCTCCAAGTCTCAAAGGCATGAGTCATGCGTTGCCTGCCTGCCAGTAGTAGATTTTAACAAGTGCAACCAAAAACATTGGTCTTGTGAACACTGAACTGCAATTAAATATTTAACAATATTACACTAGTGATTTAAAGCTAAGGAAAACAGAAATACAAATCCCTGGTTTTATGATTCTGTAGGGGTACAGCCATTTAAAAAGCACAGATCGGTGAGAAACACATTGCTCACTTACAACTAGACCAGAAAATGTGAAAGTTAGATCTAATTCACATAGGTTCCACACAGTGGAATTGGAAGGGGGAGAATGAGGAGAGGGCAATACTGACTGTTGATTAGAGATCATGTTACTGAGTACCAGGATCAATTTTTATCTGAAAGTAATGTTTAACAACCACCACCACCACCAAACAATGGATTTTTTTTTTTTTGTTTGGTATTAAATGTTGCCATATAAGGCCCACACAGAGAATGCGAAACAGAAGTGAGGTCAGGTGAAGATAAATGAATACACAGTTCTTTTAGCTCAAATGTGATTGTCTGCAGGCACTAGTGAGATGCAGAATTAATTCTGAACTAATATAAAAAGCAGGATACCATTGCAGTACCAATTTGCTAATTGCAAAATGTTTTGTGCCAAAGTTGCTTTCTTCCTGCACTCTGTCATCATCACAAAGGTCTGCTAAGAATGTGTTCTGGTCCAACTGTGTGAACAAAGTCCATAGTGAAAGGCTGAGGTGCCAGCTTGCAAGGACGATGGGGGGGGGGCAAGCAACGTTGCATGCATGATGTCACATGTGATGGCAACATCCCAACATCACAAACATGATATCAGGACATCGGGAGGAGCCAGGGGTGGAGCTGAACATGGCCATGCACTTTCAATGGTCGGCAGCTCCTCCTCCAACTCCTTCTGGCACTGCCACCTGCGGGAGGCTGCTGTAACCCTCCTTCCCAGTGGCGTAGCGTGGGGGGTGCAGGGGGGGCCGGCCGCACCGGGCGCAACATCTGGGGGTTAGGTTTAGGGGGCGCAAATCCACGGGTTAGGGGGCACAAATCCACGGGTTAGGGGGCGCAAATCCACGGGTTAGGGGGCGCAAATTACTTGCCTTGCCCTGGGTGCTGACAACCCACGCTACGCCACTGCTCCTTCCCCTCTGTGGCAGGAGGAGGAGGGGCCAGCCACTGGGGCTGCGCCACGCTGCGCTCAGCTCCGTGCTTTGCCTCCACCCTTTTTGGACATTGGGGGGGCCAGTCCCCACCCATGCCCATATATTCAGGGGGCCCAAAAGGGCTTGGCCTCCAGGAGCTGGCGTCCCTTGTGAAGGGGGATTCATGGAAGCATTCTCATCAGCTCAGTAGCTATGTGATTTCTGTTCCTGCAGATCCATTTTGCAGATGAGGAGTTTATTTAGAACTGTTATTTAGAACTTTGTTTTATTTCTTCCTTTAGGATAAACAGCAAAACAGCAAAAATAATATTTCTGCAGTCAGTAATGCTATATTCAGTCGCTGCACTATTAAAACATATTTAATTAAACTGAAGATTCCATGTTCCACTAGCACAACACACTAGCCAATGGCCAGTAGCTACCTTGATTCCAAGGCAGCAGATAAAGGGAGGCAGGAAGGAGGCTGAGAAAGAAAGAGTGATGCTGCGCTCAGGTTCGGCTTGTGGGCTTCCAATGGGCATCTGGTTGGCCACTGTGAGAACAGAGTGCTGGGATGAATGGGCCTCATTCAGCAGGCTGGTACAGAGTAATAAGTTGCTCAGACTGAAGGGTCTCCTCAGGTCACCTAATGCCTCCTAGACTGAAAGCTGCAATGGGGGGCGGCAGTTTCTGCTATTGTTTCACTGCCCCAAGTGTCTTGGACTCCCTGCCCCAAGTGTCTCTTTCATCTTTGTTCTGTGGCTGCCTTCTCCACTCTGTCACCTGTGGCTTTCTCTTCGGACCCTTTGGGCGTTACTTCCGGGTTATGCCTGGCCATCCCCTGCTGGCTGCAGCTGTTACTCTAGATCAGGGGTCAGCAAACTTTTTCAGCAGGGGGCCGGTCCACTGTCCCTCAGACCTTGTGGGGAGCCGGACTATATTTTTTTTTGGGGGGGTGAACAAATTCCTATGCCCCACAAATAACCCAGAGATGCATTTTAAATAAAAGCACACATTCTTCTCATGTAAAAACACCAGGCAGGCCCCACAATTAACTCAGAGATGCATTTTAAATAAAAGGACACATTCCACTCATGTAAAAACACTCTGATTCCTGGACCGTCTGCAGGCCGGATTTAGAAGGCGGTTGGGCCAGATCCGGACCCCGGGCCTTAGTTTGCCTACCCATGCTCTAGTTGGCTGTCTGGTCAACTGGGGAGTACACAGTACCTATCATAATTGTAGATCACACATGACAGATGACCATCCAACCTCTGCTTAAAAACCTCCAAGGAAGGAGAGTCTTGTGCATAACACCACCAGTGAATTCCAGTACAGTGGTACCTCAGGTTAAGTACTTAATTCGTTCCGGAGGTCTGTTCTTAACCTGAAACTGTACTTAACCTGAAGTCCCACTTTAGCTAATGGGGCCTCCTGCTGCTGCCACACCGCCGGAGCATGATTTCTGTTCTCATCCTGAAGCAAAGTTCTTAACCCGAGGTAATATTTCTGGGTTAGCGGAGTCTGTAACCTGAAGCGTATGTAACCTGAAGCGTATGTAACCCGAGGTACCACTGTATTTGCAGCCAGTCCAACCCAGTCCCCACCACAACCCGGAGTGAGGAGTGCTGGTGAGTTCCAGTACCTTGCTACACCAAAAAAGCTATTAGGGAAAGAACTGGCTGGGGACAACATCATGAAACCTCCTAGGGAATAAAAGGAGTCAAGTAAGAGAGGGTGATCTGGTGGATCAAAGGCAGCAGAGAGGTCAAGGAGGATGAGGATGAGCTGAGAATTTTCAGCTTAACAGTTGAAGTCAAACAGTGCTTTTGGCAGAGGCATATTGGGTTAAGTGCTGAGGGCAAAAGCCAACTTAGAGAGGGTCAAGACTGGAGTTAATGGATGGAAAGTTGAGGCAGCTGCAAGAAGCAGAACACAAGAAGTTCAGGGACAAAGGATAGAAAGGAAACGTTTGGTTCAGGGTTTGGCTTTTGAGAATAAGGGACACGGAGCCTATTTGTGGGAAAGGAAGCAGACATGTAGTGGGAGAGAGCGGGAGTCTGATTACACAGCAGAACACAGAGATAATAGTGGTACTCATGGCAAGAGGATTTGGGAGGGAATTGCATCATGGTAGAAGGGATAAATATCATAAATATCATATAGCAGATTATGCTGGCTGTTTAGCCGTAATAATAAACATACATTCATATAAAGAGATCCATTTTGTATCATCATCTGAAGATGAAAGAAAAATGGTGGAGAAAATGAAGAAAAATAAACAAAAGTAAAAGTATGCCAATATGATATTTGTTTCAGCCCAATTCCTTTCATCTGGGTGTGAATACTGATATAGAGTTGCCATTACTGGGATTTCAATTGATGGGGGGGGGCGGTTTGCAAAGTGGCTGTTTATCCTGGATTTTCGGCAACATAACCAAAAAACCATGGGGACTTTGTGTGTGCCCCCCCCCAAAAAAAAGCTCAACAACTTGGGTTATTTCCCCCAAATAGCTCAACAATCTTGGGAATTTTCTTAGAAAAGGTCAACAATTTGTTTGTGTTTGGATTTTCACTTCTTGAAATGTGGCAACACTATACTGATACCCAAAGTCATGAGGAAATGTGTGAAAGCTCCCTTAAAATAAACAAAACCTGTCTAAATTGCAGAAGGCTTCTGAGACAGACAGTGTATGTGGCCTGAGCAGCTTAGCTTTTACTGGTAGAACTGCATTATGTGCCTTAAGATCATTCTCTCTGGACTGCACCCCACTTATATCCTAGGTACACCCTAGAAATCCCAAACTGACATCATCATTCTCTGTGTTAGCCCAGAGAGATACTCCTTGTGTGGAATACAATTGGAGACAAGATATGTGGAGGCATTCGGTCCTTGTATGATTGTGGAAGAGATGGGGTAGGGAAGGGGGTATTTGTCCAGAAGAAACCTAATTTTCATTTGGCTTTCAAAAACTGTCAAATTTGTACATGCATTTTTCTTTCTCCTGTCCTTTTCTCTTTTTTCCATCCATATCATTTTCTGTTCAAAGCACTCTGAAGGTGCCTACTACCATCTACTGTGCACGCCTCTTGAAGTGCTTCTTGCTTTTCTGTTTGAGTGCTCTGGGAAGATGCAGAATTTGATTTTGTGTATGGTTATATTGTTGTTTTTCCTGGGATTCTCATTTTTTAATCTGTATCATTTTCTGTTCAAAGCACTCTAAATGAGAGTTTACTACACACTCATTCAGAGATACTTCCCTGCTTTGTTGGTTTGAGCACGCCAGAAAGATGCGGGAAATGTATCATTTTCCAATGCAAAACAGCCTACCCTGCCACTCACTCCTGATGTGAAGCACCTAGTTACTTGTTAGAAGCTGTTTTGAGGTGTTGGCCACTTCTGTGCCAAGAATACAAATGAGAACTATGTGACCATGGTGCTTTCTCACTCAGTCTCAATTCTTCATTTTGTGTGTGTGCGTGACTGTGCTGGTACACCATCTCAGTCATGGCTCAGCGAAATCTTGGAAGCCCCCTTTGTATATGATGTGAGATAGAAATGGCCCAAGGGGAATTTCCTTAAGAGATAGTCCACTAATATTTTGCACATTGTTTAAATAATTATTTTATTTTATTCTACTTCTATCCTGCATTTTGATCTGTACTAGACCCCAAAATGTATTCAAGAATAAAATACAAACAAAAATCAATTAAAAACACTAAAACGTTAAGAAAACCCAACTGTCAAAGTTGGCCCACTGGGACGGGTGAGATAAAGATTGGGCCACAAGACCAAAAAGTTTCCCCACCCCTGTTTTAAAGTATTATTTTATTGTGTTGTGGTTTGGTGTTGTAAATCACCTTAAGATTTGTTTATTTGTTATGGAAAGCAAAAAATAAACATATTAATAATTCTGAAATAACACAGTTGGCAGTGTATAATACAGAAGAATATAGTGAATGAAATACAGATTTTAAGAAACAGAGTTTCAAATATTTCTCTTAAGAACCAATAGTACAAAGAATTTTGTTACTTAGAATTTCCTCATTATTCTAAAGTATATTCCTTGCAAGTTCTGCTTTCAACAAGAATGAACTGTCATACAGGATGTGTGTGTGTGTGTGTGTTTGTACTTTGTATACACCCACCCACACAATATTGTGCAAAAGTCTACTGGGGCTGAAGTGACTCATGCACATCTTTAGAGAACCAGTATCAGATGTACTCAAAAGTAGCTGTGACCCTGACCAAGGCAAAAGTTAAGTTGGTCTTTACCAGGGCCCCACTTGTAACTTATTAAACAAACAACTGCCTCTGAAGGAAGCCGATATCAAACGTACGGCACAGAGGTTGAATAGTTTGCTCCGTTTTTATAAAGCCTGTCAGAGGAGTATGGATGTCACCTTCTTTTCAGAAACAGAATAAGCTTGCTCCTTTTCCAGTTATTTCACATTTTCTCTTCAACATAGTTAATTAGATTGCCTCCCATTACTTCGAAGCACATATATTAACAGTGTCAATATGTCAATTGCACTCATCCTTTCAGAAGAATTTCATTTTAGAAGCAATACAAATAAAAAGATGAGTTAGATTGATGTATGGGGAAGCCCTTTGACTTTTTTCCCTTGGGAAAACCGTGTAAAACAATTGTTCCCATCCTTGTATTCTGCGTAGACTTACCCTATAGGCTAGCTTCCATAGGATATCAAAATGTTAACTAATATAGTAGCTACAAATAGTAAAGCCAGTGTGATGCCCTGACAAAGTTATTGGGTCTGAGTGTGGGATAGCCAGCTTCAAATCCCCACCATCATTCTCTGTCTATCCCATAATGCCCAGTTTCCCACATGCAGCTGTGAAGTGTGCAGGATGATGGTGTGGAACAAAACTATATTGGTTAATCATTAAGTGGAACTGCACAGGAGTTGCCTATGGCTGTTCTGTTTTGGGGAAGGAAAGCTCTAAATGTCTATACATTGCTTACTGGACAGACTACCCATTAAGGCTTCCATGACAATGGCCTTGCCAATTCAATGAAGTTGCTGTGTGCCTAAAATACCACTCTGGGCTTCTGAAAGGATATATCATTTAAATGAACCAGTTTGGTTGATAAAATATTAATATAATATTTTTTTTGCAGATGTGAGAAGGGGTAAATACTAGGGCTGTGCCCTAGATCTGGACAAGACCCAAGTCAAATTGGGCATATTCAAAGGTATTCAGGCATTGGACATGTTAGTCACATATACACACACATTGCTCACTAGAACTCAATTCCAGCACCTCTCAGGTGGGTGCTATTAGCATTCTAAGGGAACAAGGTAGGCATTCATGGAAAAATAGCACTGCCAAGAGCTATCTGTGGCTGTCAGGGAAGAGGAAACAGGTAGGAAAGAGAAACATCAGGTTGGAAAACACCTGACCACCAGCTGTGTCTTCCCATTAGGAAAGAGCTGCCTGACTCTCATTCCTACCTGATGCCCATGCCTGAAGCATCAGCATGCAGGATTGATGGCTAACTCAGCGGAGTCATTGATCCTGTGTGGTACAGACTTGACCTGCCCCTGCTCTTGGTGGGGAGTGAAAGCAAAGATGTAACATCACTCTCTCTCTCTCTCTCTCTCACACACACACACACACACACACACACACACAAGCCTACCACCTGTATGGTTAATTAGGGTTCCTAAAAAAACACCACAGCCTATTAAACTGTAGTCCCACCCCTAACAACTTTGGAGTGGGTGGTACCTGGGTTGGCTCAGAGTGGGTCAACCTAATGAGGAAGGGTTTTCAAAGCCACAGGGCAGAGAGGTATATGACACCTGCTGCTCATCCTGGACCACTTACCTGTAATTTCTCTAACAAAAAAAAGATGGTTGGGCTTGCTCAGTCAGCATTCGTAACATTTTCCCTGCCCTGTCCCGCCCCAAAAATATTGTGTGTGAAGAATTATTTAGTGGCTCAGGCAGGACACCAGGCCCCATGGAACTATCTTGTTTCTGCTGCTTACTCTCTGCCCTTTATGAGGAATTTGTCTTTCACATAATGTCAAACAAGAATACTATATTTCTCTGACAAATGTGGTACAGTATTGAAGTGATAATGGACATCAAGTCACACTATCCTCCATCTCTCATGAACACCGCCCATTACTACCATGTTTCAGCACTGCAGAAGTTTTGATGTAATTTATCTGCCCAACACTCTTCCCGGCTTCACACCATCCTTCACCACTAAAAGCCACTGTTATGGCTAGAGGGCTAAGTAATAGCTTTTCAAGGACAAACATGGTATTTAAAGACTTTGGATAACAGAGAAGTTTTTATTTGCCCTTTTGAAAACCTGCCGCAATGAAAACTGCTTTGCTCAACATAACTCCTGGTGTGATCCTTAGGAAGCAGCCACCTCAGTACACAGCATGCTGGAATGCCTTAATGGTGGAAGGACACTGCATGCTTCCAATCAGTGTCTAGCTTCCTTGTGGTTCTTCTTCAAAACTCTCTTGAACAGAGAAGCAATATGGATGTGGATGTATGCCTGCATCTCTGTCTTCAAAAGCACTTTCTACCTCTCCAAAGGCGGTTGCTATAGCTGTGTGCTACAGCAACTCCGCATAGCAACTGTCAGTTATTTGTAGTGATATCATGGGTTTCATTAAATAGGAGATCAGTGCATGCACACTTAGTCCTCCTGATCCTGTACCCCATAACTTGTTCTAATTCCAGGCTTGATTAATAATTTTTCTTTCCTTCATTTCTCCTGTCCCCCCCTCCAAGGGTATGAAGATTCATTTTCACATGTTAAAAACAGTTCAGTCATTTCTAGTAGCCGACGTGGGGATCCAGGGCACAGTCCTTCAATGGCTGCGCTCGTTTCTCTCTGGTCGGGGACAGGGTGGCGCTTGGGGGGGAATTGTCATCGCGCCACTCCTTGGTGTGTGGAGTACCTCAGGGTGCGATACTCTCCCCGATGCTTTTCAACATCTTTATGCGCCCCCTCGCCCAGCTTGTTCGGAGTTTTGGGCTGGGTTGCCATCAGTATGCCGATGACACCCAACTCTATCTGTTGATGGATGGCCATCCTGACTCGGCCCCAGACACACTGACCAGATGTTTGGAAGCTGTGGCTGGATGGTTACGTGGCAGCCGGTTGAAGCTAAATCCTTCGAAGACAGAGGTCCTGTGGCTGGGACAGGGCGATATGGGATTGGGGGGGCAACTCCCATCTCTTGCGGGGGCGCAATTAGTGCCAGCACCGTCCGTTAAGAGTTTGGGTGTAATCTTCGACACCTCCCTTTCCATGGAGGCGCAGATTGCAGCTATAACAAAGGCGGCATTTTTCCATATCCGTCAAGCTAAGCAGTTGGCTCCTTACCTCTCTCGTCCTGACCTAGCCACTGTGATCCACGCGACGGTCACCTCCAGACTGGATTATTGTAACTCGCTCTACGTGGGGCTGCCCTTGAGACTGACCCAGAAACTCCAGCGGGTGCAGAATGCTGCAGCGAGACTCCTTACGAGGTCTTCACTGCGAGATCACATTCACCCGGTGCTACACCAGCTGCACTGGCTCCCGGTGGAGTACAGGATCAGGTTTAAGGTGCTGGTTTTAACCTTTAAAGCCCGATACGGCCTAGGACCCTCGTACCTACGGGACCGCCTCTCCTGGTATGCCCCACAGAAAAACTTACGGTCTTCAAATAAAAACATCTTGAAGGTCCCAGGCCACAGAGAAGTTAGGCTGGCCTCAACTAGAGCCAGGGCTTTTTCGGCTGTGGCTCCGATCTGGTGGAACACTCTGTCACAAGAGACCAGGGCCCTGCGGGACTTGACATCTTTCCGCAGGGCCTGCAAGACAGAGCTGTTCCACCAGGCCTTTGGCCAGGGCACAGCCTGACTCCCTCCCTCGGCAATCTTCGCGGAGCTCTGGCCCAATGGTTGCCAGTGGCCTGAATTAATTAATTTTATAATGAATGATTTTAGAGTGTTGTTTATGCTATACTTTTATACTGTTTTATTGTTGTTAGCTGCCCTGAGCCCAGCTTCGGCTGGGGAGGGCGGGATATAAATAAAATTTATTATTATTATTATTATTATTATTAGAAGCTGTTCAGATTGCTTACCTGAGATTGGCTTTTATTTTTGGCTTATACCTCCCTGGGTCTCTGAGGTTGGTTATGAATGATGTTCTTTGTTTGTATCTCTGAATACTTATTGGAGGGATTCAAAACCAACCTTTAGGCAGCCTATTTCCAATGCGTCCAGGTGATTAAGTCAGGGCTTAAAACCAACATTGACTATGATTCAACCCCAGAATTCTGAGAGATAAAAATGGGAACATGAGAGCAACCTGTGGTCCAGGATCTGGATATGGTCACCAACCTCATTTTATGCAGATGCCTCAGGCAATATTTATGGAAAGCCAGGTTTAAATGGAATAAATAAGCAAACAAACATCTCCTGAAGTTACCCTATCCTCCCATTCTCTCAGAGTTATTTCCTTCCTGATCATTTCCTCCTTATTTTTTCCCTAGGGGATAAAATAATCTAAAATCTCCTAGAGATGCACACACAGAAAAAAAACAGTATTTATGAGGAGATCCAAGTCCCTATACACTTGGTCCTATTTACCCAGGACTTTTTCTACCTGCCTGAGATGAAGGATAAGATGGTAATTCCCACACACCCCATATCACATACAAAGATTTATCAGGCGGGCAACTGAATCTTTCTTTGACACTTCCTCCACTGCACCTGAGCACAACAGGCTACTTTAAAAGGCACAAAGCAGACATGTGACACACAGCTCTGTCTATTCCCTACTTCTCAGCATTTGCCGTCTGAGGTGACTACCTCACTCTGCCTCTTGGTAGGGCCAGCCCTGTAAATATAATAAAACTTTTTATTTGAAGAAAATTCCAGTTCACCAATGGCCCCAGCACATAGGTTTACTTTTTCAGCAGCAGACTGAACATGTAAGTGGCGCATGCTCTCACAGGTCTTTACATTCATCACCCCCTATTACAGTTAAGGGAGCACAGCAGCTCAAACTTATCCCACACCATAGAAAACAATCGTTTGTGGCTGTTTGTGGACAAGAACTCAGTGACACTGAATTAAACAGGAATGGCATCCAACTAGTAGGTGTTTATGTCATGCAAAGCCTTCGCATGGTGGTTCATTTTGTCTTGTCCTTAACTCTGATTAATAAAAAGTGCACCATCCATTCTTTGCAATATCTCTATTTTGGTAATGCCAAGGTGAACAACATGGGAACTTCAAGGTCACAGCACTGTCACATTTGAAAGTACATCATAATAACAACATAATGTCATTCATGATGTTGGAGAAAGGACAAGACATCCATTGTCTCTGAAACAGAAGAAGCCAATAAATATGGTGCCCACAAATGACATTTTTTCTGAAAAGAGAGGGCTTTCTTCATGCTATATTTAATCCAGGAAGAAAGAGCCAAAGGGATGGAAATGTTAGAGAACCAAATGTCTTAGGTATGATTGTACTGTATGCCTTTACACAAAGAGAGATCAAAATAGATAGCTTGTCGGTCTCCTCTGGCTTATTATGAATATCACAAAGACATCCTTTTGATTTGGTCCTTGACAGTTTTGCCATCATCTCCATTTCTATTGCAACTAAACCTATATAATCCATATACATATGCTCTGAAAAAAAGCTATTAAAAATGCCAGAAAAGGTAATGATTGTAAAATGGCCTGCAGCATGATGCTATATTGGTAGAAGAGTGACATCTCGTGGTGAACAGAAGAAAATGAAACAATGAGGTTTGTTTTAAAAGCAAGCATAAACTATTTTATTTCACTGTTGCTGAAACCATAGCCCTTTCTGCTACAGATAATATTCATCAGTCTTCCCAATACCTGACAATAAAACTTTGGTCTGCAATCCTTTACACATCTGCCCGGGATTAAGTCCAATTGAACCTCTGAGCAGTCATACATAGGACTGCGCTGTTAACTTATTTATTTCATTTTTATCCAATCCCTTCCTTTGAAGACCACAGGGCAGCATGTATGGTTCTTCCTCACCCTGTTTTTATCCTCCCAAAAGCCCTATAAGGTTAAGGTAAAGGGACCCCTGACCATTAGGTCCAGTCGTGACCAACTCTGAGGTTGCAGCACTCATCTCGCTTTATTGGCCGAGGGAGCTGGCGTACAGCTTCCGGGTCATGTGGCCAGCATGACTAAGCCGCTTCTGGCGAACCAGAGCAGCGCACGGAAACGCCTTTTACCTTCCTGCCGGAGCGGCACCTATTTATCTACTTGCACTTTGACGTGCTTTCGAACTGCTAGGTTGGCAGGAGCAGGGACTGAGCAACGGGAGCTCACCCCATCGCGGGGATTCGAACCACCGACCTCCTGATCTGCAAGCCCTAGGCTCTGTGGTTTAACCCACAGCACCACCCGCGTCCCACAAGGTTAAGGTAGTTGAGGGCAATTGACCGATATGACATTCTCCTTGCCTCATCTTGCGGCCTGCCCTAGACCAAGGGTTATAGAAGGTAGACTTAGACTATTGGTAGATCTCTGGGCGATTGACAGTAGATGAACTAGGATTTCTGATTTCCAGTTTTTCAAACAACTAAATGACTCCCCTGCCAAAAAAATTAAACTGCTGAAGTGAAAACACAAGTTAATCTGGAGTAGATTTTTTTATGTGGGAAGACTGTGGGTACCATTCTACTCTGTCACTCAAAACATAATCCTTGGCTCAAGATCCTTTAATTTTGTATTTTGCACTCGGTGGAGTTGGCAGTTTTTAGGTTCCTGATAAAAAATAACAACCCTGAATGTTTCAAAATTGGCCAGCAAAACAAATGCATTACATACCTGTATCAGATTTATGTGGTATACAAGCACTATATTGTTCTTCCTTTGGTCAATACTATGGAAGACGTGTGCCTCATGTCAATTTCCAGTTATGAAACAGCCAGTTGGTCATAGTAGCTACGTACATCCAGAACCAATGCCCTGGGGGTAGCCAATGGGATGCCCTCGTGGTGCTGCTGGACTACATTTCCCATCAGCATGATCAACTGTCAGGGATGATGAGAACTGTAGTCCAATAATGTATGGAGGGCACCATGAGAGTCATCTAGTCCAACCCACTGCAATACAAGAATTTATTGTTTCTTTAGTTATTTGTTTTGAGGGAAAACAGAGTAAATAATGTTCTCATATAATTGATAACTATTTGTGCATTCCTCCGTGTCACAATACTGACATGAAAGCAGGACAAATTGGGAAGCAAAATCCACAGTAATATATGGAATGCAAACCCTAGGCAGAAAAGTGACATCAAAAAAGAAGAGGAGGAAGGTGGCATATATGGCCCTTGGCTCATCAGTCATGAGAAAGTTTCAACACTTGACATCCATTTTGCATCAAGAAGCAATTTATTCTAACCTGATGGCAAAAGATAGGCAAAACCTATATGTTTTACATTGGCATGCTGAAAATTACAAAATAAATCTTAAATAGTCTTCACCTGAAACATTAGGCAACAAACAAGTCAAATATACTGGCTGGGGCATATGACTAATAGCACACTTACATAAAATGTGATGCTAGGAAAATTGCTTTTCTTGTTGGAAAGAAAGCCATACAAACCAATTATTGCAAAATCTAATGATGCATAAATTGGTTGCTGCAAGCAGCACACATCAAGAAATTCATGAAGCTTGTTTAACAGCCACCAGGATATGGAGAGTGTGTGCATCAAATTTAGGCATAGGAAATTACACCTTTTCACCTGCTGAGTGGCTCATACAAAACCCACAGATAGCAAAACCCATTCACAAGAGCAATGTATACCAGGGGTCAGCAAACTTTTTCAGCAGGGGGCCAGTCCACTGTCCCTCAGACCTTGTGAGGGGCCGGACTATTTAAAAAAAAAAAAAAAAACGAATTCCTATGCCCCACAAATAACCCAGAGATCCATATTAAATAAAAGCACACATTCTACTCATGTAAAAACACACTGATTCCTGGACCGCCCACAGGCCAGATTTAGAAGGCGACTGGGCCAGATCCAGCCCCCGGGCCTTAGTTTGCCTACCCATATTGTGTGTATAGATCTGACCATAGTTTATGACTGTACATGGGTAAGTGGCAGGACTGTACTCTTCTGCAGAGCATGGAATAACATGAATGCTGAAAAGAATGAACATGTCTTCAGGGCTCTGGGATAGTATTCCCATACAGACTGTATGGATGAGAGTATGAACGAAATTGCTAAAGGCTTCAGAGCACAGCAGGAAGAACTGGGTAGAACATGTCCTCTTAGGTTTTCCCCATTGTTTCAT